>NC_073231.2:49121250-49725833 GCF_029281585.2 Gorilla gorilla gorilla
TGGAGCCGGTAGAGAGCTCCAGGAATGGGAACTCACTGAACTGGTAAATGACAGCAAGAGAAGTTAGGACAGATACCAGTGTGTCCACAGGTGACTCTTGGTGCTCTTTGGCATCTGTGTAATAAGGTGACATGAACTGTGGTGGGCGGGCATCTCTAGTCTGCTGTGCGGGAGAGGGAGGATTGATTGTAGAAAGTCCTTAGTGGTACCAAGAGAATGTGATACGGCTCTGGCTTGGTTGACCATAGACAGAGTTCAGGGTAAAAAAGGTATTTTGTTGTTGCAGGGAGAAAGCTGCTGAATTTATAGGAAAAATGATGTGTGCTTACCCAATACTATCAGTAAAATAGTGTCTGGCTGCTTTATATTTTTCTTTAAAAAACACTATAAATTCCACATTGCAATCCTTTTCTCAAGCACTCTGAATGGGGTCACTAAGCAACTTTGTGACACAATTAGCTTCAGCTGTCCAGTTGGTCAAATTAGATTTTACCTCTTCTCCCTTCCTCAATGTTTGTAAGCTGCCTCACGAACATGACTACAACATAAAACATTTAACTTTCCATAGAGGTCAAGAGAATTGAGGATAAATACATACCGCCTTCAAAACAGTTTTCACAGTGCTTATTTACAAGATAGTTAAGATCAAATATCATGTACAAACACTAGAATTAGCAGTGCAAATGTAACTATAATAGTTCTCCACATAAATGGGCAACAAAATAAAATGAGCAGCATAAAGTTTAACTTAGTCACTAGAACAAAGCAAAATGGCATGTGAGAATGTACTCCCTTCCCCTCCTTCCTGGGGACCTAGAAAAATTCCTGGTGGTTTCTGTAGTGGGTAAGGTCCCCTGCTAATACCATGTGGTCTCCATGTTAGGACTACCCAAAGTATAAGACTCCACCATAGAAGTATCAGGTGGTACTCGGAACCTTAGGCTTCTAGCAGAGATGAGTTTCCCTGTGGATAAATGATCATTAAAAACATCCATGAAGTAATTCAGAAAATTGTACCACCAAATGGCACCCTTCTCAAGTTGCACACACAAAACCTCCAGGGTTATATGGACTCCAGTACCCAGAACACATGCCTGGCTGCACACCTCTCTCCTGCCTGAGTCACCATTTGTTTCCTGGCCTGACACTAATGAGTCATTCAGAAAGTCATTCTTTTATGATTTATAGAATACATAAACAGTAATGTTGTAGGTGCCTAGCCAAAATTTCTGCCTTCAAGGAGCTTTTAAATTAACAGAGGAGGCTGTTGGTAGGGGATGAATGAATCTTCAATAATAGCCTGTCATTAGGGTAAAACTATTCTAAACTAATGCCACTCTAAATCCACTAAGGGTAAAACTGCAGAATCTCCAAAGAAATAACAGTGCTAAGAAGGCAACAAGTCTCTCTGTATTATTCATGAGAGCCATTCTCTAGTAGCTACATCATTTAACTAGCAAGAAATAGCCAGTAATAGGATGTCAGATGATAACACTAGCATTGTGAATCAGAGAAAAAAAATCAGGATCCACAGGAGACATACAACCAAAAAATAAATGCCAGGAGCCTTAAATGAAATGTTTCTAGGGTTACTGCTCTTCTTAAATTACACCGGGATTTCTCCTTTGCAGCTGATCAGCATTGCAATTCAACACCGCTATTGCTAAATGTATGAGATGATCTTGTGGCTTCAAAAATGTAGGAGTTCCTCTGGGTTCCTGGAAAAGAATGTCCCATATGGTAAAAATGAATAGAGTGAATAGAAGCCAAGCATCGTCTGACGTACATTCTTGTGTATATTCCAAATCCTCACTTATATCTGGGTACAGATTACCCAAGTATGCCCTAGCACCTTCTTTTCAATAAAAGGTGATATGCTGAGGAACTTTGGCAGGCTTTTGCATTATGGCCTTTAAAATGTTTTTGGCATTTTAAAAGTATGGCTTGCACGTGTTTTAAATTTTCAGAATAAATATTTTTAATCCATAGTTTCACCACCAAAAACAGCCAATCTTGTCTTAGTGAATATTTTTATATTTTTTTTTAACTTTTCATTATAGAAACTTGCAAACATAGAAAAGTAGATAGAATAGTATGTATAATGAAACCCAGTGTAACCACTCCAGCTTTAACAAATATCAAGTCCTAGCCAATCTTGTTTATGTATATCTTTATCGTATCCCTCTGCTTCCTGGTCCTGTCCAAGGACGATTTTTCAAAACAAATCCCAGATATCACATTATTTAATTTGTATAGAGTTGAGTATGTATTTAGGAATTCATTAAAAGAATTGTTTAGAATAGAAGTAATAAATAGTATTCAGCACCTTAGCCATCTAGTGAAATTAAAAATAATTCTGTAATATCATTAAATGTCTAACCAATAGTTATATTTAAAATTATTTTTTATTTTTTATTTTTTTGAGATGGAGTTTAGTTCTTGTTGCCCAGGCTGGAGTGCAATGGAGTGATCTCAGCTCACTGCAACCTCCATCTCCCGGGTTCAGGCGATTCTCCTACCTCAGCCTCCCATGTAGCTGGGATTAGAGGCATGCGCCACCATGCCCAGCTAATTTTGTATTTTTAGTAGAGACAGGGTTTCACCACGTTGGTCAGGCTGGTCTTGAACTCCTGACCTCAGGTGATCCACCCACCTTGGCCTCCCAAAGTGTTGGGATTACAGGCATGAGCCACCGTGCCTGGCCAATTTTTATTTTTAATTTTGATATACACAAAAAAAATTTTACCTTCTTAACCATTTTAAGTATACAGTTCAGTAGTTTTAAGTACCTTCACATTGTTGTAAAACCAATCTCCAGAAGTTTTTTATCTCTCAAAATTGAAAGTCTAAACCCATTAAACAACTCCCCATTCTCCCCTCCCCCCAATTCCTGGCAACATCTATTCTTTCTGTCTCTGTGTATTGCAGGTACCCTCATATAAGTGGAATCATATAGTACTTCACTTTTTGTGACTGGCTGGTTTCACTCAGGACAAGGTCCTCAAGGTTCATCCGTGTTATAACATGTCAGAATTTCCTCCCTTTTTAAGGTTACATAATATTCTGTTGTATGTATATGCCACATTTTATTTTTTTCATATATCTATCAATGGTCATTTGAGTTGCTTCCACCTATGACTGTTTTAAATAATGCTGCTGTGAATATGAGTATGTAAAATGTCTTCCCTGCTTTTAGTATTTTTTGGGTATATAATCAGAAGGGGAATTGTGGGATCATATAGTAATTATATACTTAATTTTTTGAGAAACTGCTGTACTGTTTATCTTAGCAGCTGCAGCATTTTATGTTCCCACCAGCTGTGCACAGGGATTCCAATTTCTCCGCATCCTCATCAACACTTATTATTTTCTGTTTTTTGTTTTCTGATAGTAGCCATTCTAAGGGCTGTGAGATAATAACTCACAATGGTTTGGGTTCACATTTCCCTCATGAATAATGATGATGAGCATATTTCATGTGCTTTTTGACCATTTGTATAACTTCTTTAGAGATGATCCTTTTCCCATTTTTTAAATCAGGATTTTTTTTATTGAGTCATAGGAGGTCTTTACATATTCTGGATATTGACCCCTTATTAAATATATGATTTTCAAATATTTTCTCCCATTCTGTGGCCTGCCTTTTCACTGTTGTTTCCTTTGATTATATAAATTTTTCATTTTGATGTTTTGAATTTATTTTCTTGGTTATTGCCTTTGCTTTTGGTGTCATATCCAAAAAGTCATTGACAAATCCAATGTCATGAAGCTTTTCCTATACCATTTTATATTTTAGGTCTTTCATTTAGGTTTTTGATCTATTTTGAGTTAATTTTTGCATATGGTGTAAGGTAACGATTTACCTTGAATTTTTTGCGTGTGGATATCCAGTTTCCCCAGCACCGTTTGTTGAAAAGACTATTATTTCCTCATTGAATGGTCTTAGCACCCTTATTGAAAATCATCTTATCATACATGTGAGGGTTTATTTCTGGTCTCTCTCTATATTCCATTGGTCTGTACATCTGTATTTTTGCCAGAACCACATTGTTTTGATTACTGTGTCTTTGTAATCAGTTTTGAAATTGGCAAGTGTAACACTTCCAAGTTTGTTATTTTTTAAAATTGTTTTGGATCTTCAAGGTCCCTTGAGATTTCATATAAACTTCAAAATGGAGTTTTCTGTTTCTGCAAAAAAATACTATTGGGGATTTGATAGGGATTGCATTAGATCTGTAAATCACTTTGGATAGTATTGACATCTTAACACTATATCTTTCATCCATGAACATGGGATGTCTTTCCATTTATTTGTATCTTCTTTAATGTTTTTAGCAATAATTTTTTAAAATTTTTCAGTGTACAAGTGTTTTCCCTCCCTATTTAAGTTTATTCCTAAGTATTTGATTTCTTTCATTTCTGCTATTGTAAATGGAATCATTTTCTTAATTTATTTCCTGGCTTAGTCGTTGTTAGTGTATAGAAACACAACTGATTTTTGTGTGTTGTTTTTTCATCCTGCAACTGTGCTGAATGTATTCATTAGTTCTAACAGACTCTGTGTGTGTGGTGGGGGGCGGAGCAGGGGGAGGTCTTTGGGGCTTTCTACACACAAAATTATGTCATTGTAAACAGATATCATTTTACTTCTTCTTTTACAACTTTGACGCCTTTTATTTGTTATTCTTGCCTAATACTTCTGGCTAGAACTTCTATGTTTTGTTACATAGAAGTGGCAAAAGCAGCCTGGTTGTCTTGTTCCTGATCTTAGAGGAAAAACTTTCAGACATTTACCATTGAGTATGATGTTCGTTGTGGGCTTTTCATATATGAGCTTTATTTTGTTGGGTAATTTCCTTTTCTTTCTAGTTTATAAAGTGTTTTTCTCCAGTAGTTTTGTTTATTTACTTTACAGTTTATTATATGTCTCCTAAGTGTCTATAATCTATAGATTCTCACTCAATCCCTTTTTATAAACCTTGTGTATTTCTGTTGAAGTAACCAGACTGTCTGTCCTATAGAGTTCCTGGGAGTCTGGGTTTTCTTGACAGCAACCCTATTGTATTATTTAACATGTTTCTTTGTCCTCTGTATTTCCTACAATCTGATAGCTAGATCTAGGAGCTTGCTTAGTTAGATTCAGTTTCCTTTTCTTTTTTTTTTGGTCAAGACTTTATAGATGGGGTATATCCTTGAGCATCTAGTTGTTGTTTTTAAAACTTCAGTATTCCCGTTGGAGAAGCTCCTTCAGCAGTCCATTACAGAATGTTTTTACTTATGCTGTACATTCTTTCATTTTAGCTCTAAGGAGGTTGACTAAGAAGAAAACTCAAGAGTTTGGAAGTTTTATAAACCACAGATTCTTAATTGATCTGAATCAAATATATGTAGCCTTGCTGCCAGAAAAAAAGACTGACAGTTCCTGTTGCAGATAATTAGCTCAGAGCTATTTTTGCTGAGGTGAAGTTTTGAGATGAAACTAAACCACTTGCTGAATTTTTATATTTTCTCAAGTATCAACTCTTCTTGAATAGCTCTACAGTATTATTGCATATTTTTGATTAAGGCTTCCTCGTTACCTTTAGTGGACAAGTAGGTGTCTTGAGTGACTCATGCTGAGTCACCTGGCAGGTGCCACATTCCTTTGTTATCTTTTCAATAGTGTGGTGAAGTTCAATTTACCAGCCTTAGTTTCAAGTGAGAGAACTAACTGATAGGATGAGTGAACTAACATGATTAGTCTATAGCTATGCTTGGTGGCTAACTTTAAAGGCAGATTCCAGCTATCCTACTTGAGGACATTTGCTCTACAGGTAGTTTCTTTGTCTCAGTGTAAGAATAAATATTTATTAGAGATTTATATACAATCTAACATGCTAATCTTGACTGGGAAGTAATCAACTATTTACATTACAGAAATATGCTATACTCACATCAGAGAGCCAAAGAATAGACCACCTTTCCCCTATATAATCAGTTTGATGATTCAACCAAACTTTCTATTTGTGGGAGAAGGATCCTTTTTTATTTTTTAAATAATACCCCCAAATTTTAAACTCTTTATCTTCTTCCTGGAGTGGGCACAGTCCAAGTCACATGCATTTTACCCTGAGCGGACAGAATACCAGGTACTTGATACAGATACTCCAGAACTGATACTGGAAGGCTCTACTTCTCTTTAGTATTATGGTAGCTGATATTTTATGTTAATTTGATATTCTTAAAGTGCTTTCACAAATTTATCCTTCGACTTGACCACAGACAAAACCTTTCTAAAATATTATGTCATTCCTGAAATGCTAAAGTATTGGATCATTTTATGATCACTGAAAAATTTCAGGGACTTTACATTGAAGGCACTAAATTTGGACTCTATGTCAATAATTCTTGTTTATAACCATGTATTACTGGCATACATTTGTAGATAAACTTGGTCAGGATCAAGATGTTGCCAAGACCTATTCCCCCCAGTCATTTGTTAGTTGATTGGATTTGGGCTAAGCTTAAGTACCTGTTCACAAATTGTCACTGTTAAATGATTAAATGGTATAAGCAGAAAGGTATATGTGACTAACTTAAAGCAATCACATGACATGGCTATGCAAGTAATTGATTTTTTTGAAGAATACTTCTGGGTTTCAGTTGAACTGGTGCATTGCTCAGATCCCATCTGAATGATCCTACCTTCCTCTTAGTTCCTAGATCTTCAGAGTATAGGACACCTTTTGCCAGCTTCCTAGAGTTGGGTCATCTTTCCTGGTGATAAAAGCTTGGTTGACATCTTTTGGAAGAACCAGTGATGGCCCCTTCTGGGAGTGCTCATGTTGCATCGTCTAGTTTAACTTCCACCTAAATTAGGTTTACTGATGACTGAGCTCTTAAAAATATGGTCACCTCAGAAACAATTGGTATGAGGAATTGTATGAACATTCTATCGAAAGTGCCTTGAGTAGTAAGTACAGCGAAAGTCTAGTTTGAATGTATGACTCCTTTATGGTAGTGCTGCAGAGATTGAGTGTGTTAGTCCATTTTCCATTGTTGTAAAGGAATACCTTTACTTTTTAGTAGGCACAATACATATAGCACTTCATAAATTTGAATTTACCAAGATTCTCACATACACAGATGAAGGCATTGTTGGAAGCAAATGACTTAGCCCTGCAAAAGCAACAATGCCTTCATCTGGTGTGTGTGAGAGTCTTGGTAAATTAAAGAATCAGAAGTGCTATATGTATTGTGCCTACTAAAAAGTCCATTTTTAATGATACTTGAAGTTTATCACATGCCTTAGCTCATTGATGAAACAAAGCAGGGCCCCAAAAGGAAATATCCTAGTCCTCTGATGATCTAGTACACACATGCATTTATATACCCCTTTCTTTTATTTACTTCAAACCCAATTACAGATTTTCAACATTTGAATTCAAAGCTGACAGACATTATTCTCTCTAGAGACTGTATTTAATGGCATTTCAGTATTTCTGTGCACTGCTTTTGTCCAGAATATTTTTCCTTTTTAACATTTTAATCAAGATCTACTGTGATAGCTGTGATGAGGATTAAAAAAAAAATCAATAAACAATTCAAGGTAGTGGACCAGGGTTGATGCTGGTGATTTGGGTACATGATGAAAATTTTAGTCTCTGACAGCAGTTCTGTGTTGTAGATACAAGAGAAAGAGACCTTGAGGCAATGGAATAATTAAAGACCACTTGACAGAGGATGAAGGCAAAACAATTGTTTTATTCCTGGTTCTACAGACACTCAGCCAATTTCATCATTATTTACTTTTTCTACATAATGTTACTTTGAATTAGTAGACATAATTTGCCTTTGATGTACTGAAAACAGCCATGGGTAGCCTAGGATGACAACAAGTTCCTTCACTTCACTTTAGTGACTTTAAGTAGACATTTGCAATTTAATATCATATCCAAATAATTTCGGAGCAGGGTTAGATTTCATTCTTGTGTGTGGGCGTGAAGTTAGATGTTGTGTATTGAGTTTTGTTTGGGTGAAGAACAACTTAAGAAGGCTTCCACTAGAAGAATTTCCTGTACATAAGAACTATAGTAAATGTACAATTTCTTCGTTAAACAAGAAAATTGATAAAACAGTTGAGTGTATTTTTTTTCCTTTTGAGCCTCTTCACTGTACTGTTCAATTTCTACCAGAGAAGTAAATTTCATGGCACATAAGAACATATTTTACAAAATGGTGTGATACATACCACTACTGAGTTTACAAAATCAGTGTTATGCTGACCTTATGGTAATATTATCCACTTCATTAAATAGAAAAGTAAGGCTTCTTATGCAGCTATTCTAAGAATGAGCTCTTCCTTAATCAGGTAGATAGCATTTACTAGTGAACATATTTAATGTTTAATACTATCTTATGTAGATCAAATGAGATTTTCAGATTCAAGTGCCCATTTTTTCCGTAGGCTAGATCATTAGGAATTTTTTTTTCACTGAAAACACTAACAGCTAATGAAAGGTAAAATTTAGTATTTTCTTCTTTTCTTCACTGGAATTATTTGAAATATTCTCTATTTATTGCTTTTCATTCATTTATTCCTCCACCAAAGTTTGGGAAAGCCTTTATGACATGCATTGTGTTGAGTACCAAGGATATACCGATAAGGATATAGGGATAGGAAAAAACAAGGAATCATAGCCTAAAGCTTAAAATGTTGTTTAAAGGCTGTAAAGAGAGAGGAAAATCTAATTGAACAAAACATTCTACACGAAATAGAAACAAAGCCTCCCACTATGTTTTTTCAGAGGATTGATACCCTCTTCTTGATTCTGCAAATAACAGTTTCATACTAAAACTAAAAAGAAAGAAAACCATACTCTAAATCTAAAAAACAGGAGGAGGAAGATACAGGGATTAAACCCCTGGCCTGCCGAGACAAGAACACATAGAGCTGTGGTACCAGCAACTGCGGAGCCCAGCCAGCAAGAATCAGGGAGGTGGAGCTGCGGAACTGGGAAAGGGGCCCAGCGGGGAGCGCTGCCTGCAGGGATGGAGATGTGAGTGTACAGGCTCCATCTGAGACCACGGTTTATGAACCTGTGTGGACAGATCCTTTGCCCCAGTTTAGGCCTCTGCCTAGTTGTGTTTTGAGGAAAGGATTTCATGATCAAGACAACAGTTTGAAAAATCAGAAACAGGCCATCTTGAATATGTAAGCAAAAGTTAGACATATATGGGTCTTTTGTACTTGTTAAGTGTTTGAATGTTTTTTGAAAGAGATGAGAGGCTGGAATGAAGATAGCGACAACCTGGGAATAGACCCCAGTGAAGGAGACCATACCAAATATCTACAAAAGACACAAGGCTAAGGGGGGGGAAAAAAAAAACAAGAAAGCAAAGAACAATGGCAATGACAATAAGGGAGGCTGAAATTTATGGTCCGAGTGACAGAATGTTGAAATTGATTCAATATGGGGCTAAAAAGAGGTGGCTAGGAAAATGCCAAGGTCTGGGTTGGTAGGATGCCATTCCTCTAAAGAATGAATACAGTAGGTGTCCAGACGAAATGTGATGACTCCAACTTGCCACACATTGAGTTTCAGGTGCTTTATGGGACATCTAGGTGGAAATGACCAATAAATAATTGATATATGAGCCTCCAGTTGAGATCTAAGATCTGATAGAGGGGAGTGGGTGGTGGTTGAAGCCATCAGTGTGCTTGAGTCCACAAGGTGATCTGAACAGAATGAGAGATGGAAGGATAAGAATAAAGTCCTAGGAACCAACGTCATTGATATGGTTTTGCTGTGTCCCCACCCAAATCTCATTTTGAATTGTAGCTCCCATAATTCCCATGTGTCATGGGAGAGACCCAGTGGGAGATAATTGAATCATGGGGATGGTTACCTCCATGATGTTCTCATGATAGTGAGTTCTCACGAGATCTGATGGTGTTATAAGGGGCTTTTCCCTGCATTTGCTCTGCACTTCTCCTTGCTGCCACCATGTGAAGAAGGATATGTTTGTTTCCCCTTCTGCCATGATTGTAGGTTTCCTGAGGCCTCCCCAGCCATGCTGAACTGTGAGTCAGTTAAACCTCTTTTCTTTATAAATTACCCAGTCTTGGGTATGTCTTTATTAGAAGCATGAATGGAATAATACAGACATTTAACAAGCAGATGATGTATACATAGATTCTAGGAAAATGCCCATAAAAGATTGCTGTCATAGAGGAGAAATGTCAAGAAGAGAGTAAACAGCAGTGGCATATGCCACAGAAAGGCCACGTTTTGAAAAGAATGAGAACATTTGGCAATGAGATTGACTTAAAATGAGATGTTACTTTGAAGTGGAGGCAAAGCTCTAGATAATTTTTTGAAAGTGATATAACAAAAAATGGTGTTTTAAAAGAAGTCCTTTTATAACTGCAGCTCTGGAATTTGTTATTGCAAGAAAATTATGTATTATAAAAATAGTAAGATTAAACTAAAGACCTGGTGATTTTAACATCTCAGTTTTGGTTTAAGAACGTGTTTTTTTCCTTGTTCTTAATATGCCAAAATAAGCCATCAAGCCAGAGTAATTTATTAACTGTTCAATGTTAGCTTTTTTCACATTTGACTTGTACTTGTATGAGACTTTAGAAATTTTAACGGTGTTAATGTATTAGCTATTATAATAGGAAAATAAAATCTAACCTCAATATGAGAACTCCAGTTGCTAGAATATGTAAGCAATTCCATGAGCAGAATTATCTATCTGTCTTTCTGCTAGTTTCCTCTTGGGTAAAACACTCAGGGTGAGATGGCTTTGCACTCTGCTTGCTGGGTCATCACGCACAAATCACAACCCTCTAGGAACTCCGTGCTCTGTTTCTAAAGTCAAAGAGTAGGTGTTTTCTAGAGCTCTGCCTTTCAAACTGTAGATTGAGACAGGGCTGTGAAATGGACAGTGTCAGAGTATATCCACACAGTGAGCAAAATCTTGCTTTGGCAAATATATTTCAGCTGTGTGTGTGCGCACATAAGAGAGATTCTTAGATCCCAGTGTTAACTGTGTTTTTTACTGAGCATTGTGGTTCAAAGATGTCTGAAAAATACTGCTCTCAACTAGAACCCCCTTCCTATTCTAAAATTGTCTCATTCCAGTTAGCTGCCAGACTGTTCTCTTGGTGTAGTAAATGTTTCAAAACAATATCTTGGAGTGGCAGGTATAAAAACTGTTGAGGAATGACAGCTAATAACAAAAGAGAATAACATTAAGAGGTAAATAAGACCAACATCTGTGTTGTATTTTACCACTAGACTGAACAAGCCTTTAAAATTTATTAGTATTCTGACTAGCAAGTCATTACTGTAATTTATGAAGAAAAGTTAAAGTATGCTATATATTAACGAACAATAGAGTAATTCTTTCAATGGTCATATAAATAAGCAACCGTATCAAGGAGAAATAATACTTTTTCGAAAGTAACAATACTATGGCACATAAATTTTAAAATTGGCAATTAAATAAATGTGGTGAGGCTCCATCCTTGTCACGTAAAAAGATTCATTGACATGGTTATGAGACAAGTCAGGGTATTTTTATTGGCCTGAGCTAGAGGGAATAAACACCTTAGTCAGGTGTTTTGTTTTAGACACATCTGTTTGAGCTTCCCCTACAGGTTAATTCAGCTGTAGGGTCTATTTGGGCATTTGCTTTTTCCAGCATGCCTACTGATACTTAAACTCCTTGTGAATGAGCAATTTCTTATAAATCCAAGAGTAAATGAGTTAGTTTTTCTTTACAGTAATTTGTAAACTGTAATTCTCCTAAAACCTATGAAATTTCATAGAATTTCATAGATTTCAGGTGTATTAAAAAGGGACAATTTAAGAATGCTAAGGAGTATGAATGATCATACACAAAATTTGAGGGAATCGTTTTCCTTTGTCCCTCCCAGCAGAACCCTTAGACACTCAGCCTCTGCATCTTTATTTCCTCTCTGCCTTCTTATCAACCCTGGGGTGTTTGCCAATATAACCCCTGATGTTTGGCAATACTATGTCCTCTGCCTCCCTTCCACTGTCAGTCAGCTGGCAGAAAAGGCACAGGCAGGAGAGGAACTGAGGTGAGTGAATTGCACCATCCTGCCATATTTCACGTACTCTGTTCCTCCTCTAGGGCTGCTGGAAGGTAGAACTTGGGCCACACTGGAGAGGTGGGGGCAGTGCTTAAGGGGGTGGGATGTACGGTAGGGATGTGGGTAGTGCTGGAAGGGTGTGGGTAGTGCTAAGGGGGTGAGAGGTGCTAGAGGGAAGTGAGCTGTGCCAAGAGGGTGGGAGGTGCTGGAGGGATGTGGGAGGTGCTGGAGGGATGTGGGTAGTGCCAAGAGGGTGAGAAGTTCTGGAGGGATGTGGGAGGTGCTGGAAGGGTGTGGGCGGTGCCAAGAGGGTGGGAAGTGCTGGAGGGGTGTGGGCAGTGCTAGGGGTAGGCGGTGCTGGAGGAATAACCAGGTTGGGTTGGGTTGACCTCCAGGCTACAGCAGATGGGCCCCTGGCAGGTGCCCAGCGAGGCTCCGCTCCCATCTCCCACCCTTTCCAGCCCCTGCCTCTCCTAACTGTACAAACATGTACGATTCTGACAAATGAAAGACAAGAATTTTTTTATTAGTCTATGTGAGAATATTGTGTTTGCCATCTTTCTCTCAGATTTATTAGTGAACAAACCAGGCTCGATGAGAGGATGACACCTAAGTGGGAAAGCAAAGGCAGGGTCTGGCCTACAGTCTAGGCCTCCTCTCCCACCACTTCTTGCCACTTCCCAAACTTAACAGGCATGGCAGATGTTAAAGAGTAGGGGTAACACACGGGCATGTCTAGATATTGGAGATAAAGTTAGAGTGTTCAGAAAACAAGGTAGATAGTGTACAAAGTTGACTTTGGGCAGTATTGAATCAAGGTCTTTTCTTTGGATTGTATGTTCTTGACTCTAAGACTCAAAGGCACGTGACACACATATCATGACACATGGCATACCCGCCCAATGGGGCCTACCTGAAGGCAGTTTCTCTGCTTACAATCCCCCTGGTTACATAATGATGCAAGGAGATTCCATACTTATTCCAAAGGTTTGCCATGACAATAAAATAGTATATCATAAATTATTGCTCTTTGGGAAAATTGAAAATGGCATACATATGAAAGTTGGTATTATTAATAGAATGCCAATAAACCCTTAAAAAATTCATTTTATAGCCTTGTATACTTCCTGGAAATGTTATCTTTCATCACTTCCTATACAGGATCTTCAGCCATGAACCATGTTGCTTCTTGGATTTGATACACAGTAAATACAGGATAAAACTGCAAATACCTGCATATCCCCCAAGTTCATTTCAGTGCCAGTAGATGTCATCAGGATGGCTTGTAGGGAGAGGCTGGCTACTCACTGCTAATGTCCAACACTTGAAGTTTTAGATAGAAGCCACTGTGCACTGTGGAATGTAGCACTGCTCTCTGAGTATGGCATGGGCTGTTTGATGCCCGTACAGTGTCATGTGAATCTTAAGATCAGCTCCCTGAGCTGGACAGTGCCTGGTGGGGTCAGAGTGGCCATCACTTCCTGCTTTGAGTACACTTAAAATTGACAGGTTGAATAAATACAGATAATGATAGAGAGTTATCTAGATTAAAATTACTATGTACTACCCTTCTGAAATTAACCTGTAGTGCAGGGCTGTCCAATCTTTTGACTTCCCTGGGCCACACTGGAAGAAGAAGAATTGTTTGAGGCCACACATAAAATACACTAACACTAATGTTAGCTGATGAGCTAAAAAAAAAAAAAAAAAAATCATCACTTAGGCCAGGCACAGTGGCTCATGCCTATAATCCCAGCACTTCGGGAGGCTGAGGCAGGCGGATCATGAGGTCAGATCAAGACCATCCTGGCCAACATGGTGAAACTCCGTCTCTACTAAAAATGCAAAAAAATTATCTGGTCGTGTTGGTGTGCGCCTGTAGTCCCAGCTACTCAGGAGGCTGAGGCAGGAGAATTGCTTGAACCTGGGAGGAGGAGCCTGCAGTGAGCTGAGATCACACCAGTGTACTCCAGCCTGGGTGACAGAGCGAGACTCTGTCTCAAAAAAAACCATCACTTAAAACATAGTGTTATAAGAAAAGTTTATGAATTTGTGTTGGGCTGCATTCAAAGCCGTACTGGGCTGCACGCAGCCTGCAGGCTGCAGGTTGGACAAGCTTGCTATAGTGTATCTATTTTCTGATATTTGTGACAGTGCACTTAGATGCTCTTAATGGATTGTGGTGTAACATAACCAGTGGCTACTTGATTCACTGAATTTTTTGCTCCTGAAATAGACATAAAAAGTTGAATTTCCTTTATTTTATATGTCTAAGTAACCCTAGATTTTAAATTTTAAAAAAGTAAAGAGTTTTTTCTTCAGTATGTAAATCACCATCAACATTTGGGGCTCTTTTTATAAAATAAGTCCCTGAAGTTTGCACACAGTATAAGTCATGCACACTAAAATAAGCAGCTGTTGCCCAAGTCTCTCTCTGTGTCTCTTGCTTTCAGCCTCTCCCAATGCCTGCTTCCTCTTAATGAGACACTCTATTTCATGTAACCTGAAGTATACATGTTCTTCACCTGTCATATTCTTATTTTAGGATCCACCCACTTCAGTTTCCCTTGGACTGCGAATGGAAGAAATGATTTTCAACTTGGCAGACACACATTTATTTTTTAATGACTTAGAAGTAAGTTCTAATTTTTAATACATATTTTTGCATGTCTGAAAATAGGTGATTGGTTTTAAAATAAAGATGGGATATTATTTTTTAATATATAATTGGAATAGTGAGACAGAGGTTTGTTGGTAATATGGCAATGTGTTTTGCCTTCATGGGATTTCTATTTTGCTTTACTTTGGCTGTTGATTTTCAGTTAGATCCTACATGACCAGTAGTAAAGATTAAAATTTGATTTCAAGAATCTTAAACTTTGTTGATTATCAGAAGCCACATATTTCTCAGTTACATAATCACCACTAAGATATGTCCAACATAATTCGTAACACTTGCATATGTTATGTCAGATTCTTTTTTTCTTTGAGACTGTTATGTCAGACTCTTACTGTATTAGGACCGATGCTTTACTTTCTGGCTGATCCAATTGGTAGGAAGATGTTTCAGTCTGGCCTCTGCTGTTTGGGTTGCCAGGACTGCTTATGTCACACTGCTGTTAATTTTATTGGTCCATTATGATTTCAGGGCAGACTCTTGTAAGATGGCTAGCTGAATTCTTACGGGCACTGACAATCACAATGGTCTTGGTTAGCAGCATTCTTAAGAGTAGAGAATGTTGTTTTTCATATCTCCATTATGAGAAAATATGACTATAACTACATTTCGTTCTCTTCTGAATAGAGACAGTTGTTTATTTAAATCCCGCTGTTAAGCAAGCTTGTGGTAGGGCTGCCAACAGGCATTAATCATCAAGTTGTTGTTTTGTTCGATTTATAAATGTATGTTATTTCAGACAGGAGAAGAATCTGAAAGATTCAAATAGAACTTTTACTGATCAAAGTTAATTGGCAGCAGTTGGCCTTTAAATATTTCCTGATGTTTCCCTTTTCAAAATCAAGCAAAATGCACCTTATTTAATAGATGAGCCAAAATCATTTGAAAAATGCCAGTGTGTGACAGAACTTAAATGCGGTTTGTTCAACATCTGTCCTGTATTTTGATTTCTTTTCATCTGCAATGAAACTACTCAAAGACGAATTGGCAACTTCCAGTGCAATAAAGTTATTAAATATGCTTTATTTTTTCTCTTCCTTAGTGAAAAATTTATTTTTTCTCTTCCTTAGCGAAAAATTTATTTTACACTTAAGGGTAAAATACAAAATTTTTTTGCAATTTAAAGTGTTTTCCTCAAGAAGAAATTACATGTAAGGCATTACTATTTTTTTAAGGTAGAAATATTCCCATTGAGTGACAAGTTTAGAATTAATTGCCTTTAGAAACACGTAATTATCATACATATTTTCAAAAGCTGTTTCTGATTGATAATTGTTTTCACTTAGAGAGCAGCACAAAAAATTCCACATTTTACTAGTATGTTAAAAAATGCGTTTCCTAAGTTTCCATTTGTTTCTAAAGATACAGAGTAGACTGATTTTTTTTCCTGGGTACAACCTTCTTACCTTTATTGATGTTAATAGGTGTTAATAGCAAACATCAAGAAGAAATTTGTAGTAATTTCCTATTGTTTTAAAACTCTGTACCTTCTTAAAAATGCCAAAACTTGGCTGGGCGTGGTGGCTCATGCCTGTAATCCCAGCGCTTTGGGAGGCAGAGGCAGCTGGATCACCTGAGGTTGGGAGTTCGAGACCACCCCGACCAACATGGAGAAACCCCGTCTCTATTAAAAATACAAAATTAGCTGGGTGTGGTGGCCAATGCTTGTAATCCCAGCTACTCAGGAGGCTGAGGCAGGAGAATCACTTGAGCCCGGCAGGCAGAGGTTACAGTGAGCCAGAGATCACACCATTGCACTCCAACCTGGGCAACAAGAGCAAAACTCTGTCTCAAAAAAAAAAAAAAAAAAAAAAAAGTGCCAAAACTTGCTTATACAGTGCCAAAATTAGGTGGTGAAAAGTGAGATGTTAGGCAGTCATAACTTGTTATAATATAAACCAAAAAACTTCCAAACTCAATTTCAGTGTAGTATAATCAGATTTTTGTTTATTGACGTTATTTACACTGATTATATAGAGACTGAAATACTACTCAAATATATTAAAAGCTCTAGGTTTTTAGAGTATAGGAGATGTATTTTTTTCTGTAAACCCAAATTTCAAAAGAAAAAGAAAAACCAGCAGTCTATGAAGTTACTGAAATACCAGATTCTATTTTTGGCATGAGGACTATTCCTTAGTAGAGGTAAAGTAGAAAAGAGAATGAAGGTATAATTCAACCAAATATATAAAACAATCATGGAAAAATGTTTAAGCTTGTAGCCTTACAAAAGTTGATTTTATGTTAGGGATATTAACAAAAGTATAAATGAAAGATTCATTTAGTCTGTCTTTGGAAATTGTTTACTTGCCCTATATTTGTACAATATTTTAAAAAATAAATTGGTTTTTTACTTATTTCAATATTTTTTATTTTATTTTATTTTTGAGATAGGGTCTTGCTCTGTCATCCAGGCTGGAGTGCAGTGGCACCATCTCAGCTCACTGCAACCTCTGCCTCCCAGGTTCAAGCAATTCTGCCTCAGCATCCCAAGTAGCTGGGATTACAGATACACACCACCATGCGTGGCTAATTTTTGTACTTTTAGTAGAAATGGTGTTTCTTCATGTTGGCCAGGCTAGTCTCAAACTCCTGACCTCAGGTGAGCCACCTGCCTCGGCCACCCACCCAAGGTACTGGGATTACAGGCATGAGTCACTGCTCCCAGGCCAATCTTTTATTTTATATTTTTGAAATTCAACAAACCTGGGACTGGTCATTGCAAATATGTTTCCTTCAAAATAAAAAGTAAAATTATTTTCTGGCAAAAAAAAAATGTCTATTGGCATAATGCTCCTAAGAACACCAGAATTATCTCATCAGGGAGAAGTGATGTGGTAATGCCTGATTTCACACTCCAAGTAGCAATGGATAGTGGTAGGGGACATGAATATTTTAATATATTTAAGTTACATGTTTTTAGCTTTGTAAGGTCTATAGCATAAGTAATTTCAAGGAGCTTAATAGTCTCTTGGTTAGCTTGAAGTATGATGGCTGAACTCTAATTGTTGACTTTTGGTCTTATTTTCTTCTAAATCTTAGCTTTTGCCAGCTATCTCTTGGTATAATTTGGTTAGTTCACTCCTTGCTTAATAAGACATTCTGACTAGTGAAATACACCCCCTCTGTGAGGGGCTTTCAGTAACATTTGTCATATTATGAATCAATGTACATGCTTAAAATGGTTATTAGGATATGATTTAGAAAATTTAAGGTATAATTTTTGAAGTACTTTAGAAATATCTTAATCGAACTCTAAGAACTAAGTTAATTCGTTTTAGTTTCATAAGTCTTGTTTGTAATCTCACTTAGTGACTTCTTTAATTTAAAGAAAATCACAATTTATATCAATTCTGTTGACACACCAGGAAAAAAAAAAAAGGAGAAAAAAATGTGTTCTGTACCATAAAAAAATGTTTGACGTATGAAGGAACATGAGTGACAGGGAGACATAATTATCTTAGGAAATAATATTTTCCCCCCAAGAGAAGCGTTTTGACTTTAGTTCCGTAGTGTACGTCTGGCTTTCCTATTTCTAAGTCTGACTAACGTCCTGCATATCATTTTACAAAAAAACTCTCCATGTGCAATACGATGATGCCTATATGGAAGTCATTTTTTATGAATGACAGAATGGAACTGGAGGTTTTTTCAGCTTCTTTGGTAAAGTATGACTCTTTCTGACTGGTTGGAAAAGGAGTTCTTTCTGTTAGCTTTTTATTGAAAGGCAACCTTCAGAGTGAGGAAAGGCCTTCAGCATACGATAATATTTCAGTTTAACCTGCTGCTGGTCAGTTCTCCTGCTGGATTTTTCCACAGTTAGAAGAAAATATTTTATGAAGATGGATACAAGTCTAAATAAAAATAATGCTTTAAGTTCATGTTGAATTTTCTTCTTCTGTCTGGTTAAGGAATATGATTTCACTGGCATTATGGTTGCCATCCTAACCCATGTTGACAGAGTGACCTTTAAGAGTCAGCAGGAACCAGGTCTCTGGTCTCAGGTCACCCGTTACCCCTGAAGAGTAAGGATTGGGAAGAGTGGGAACCCTCCTCTCATGTCTGTGAGATGGTGGCACATGAAACTATTGCACATACCACGCTCACCCTGTTAGTAGCAAAGCTGTTCTAAACTCCCCTCTCCACTCTTTCAGTGCATTGTTTAGTTGGAGCAGACCAGAGCATTCTTTGCATCAAGATTTACAACATGAATATTCCTTGGGGCCTTCAATATGTAGACTCCTAGCCCAGATCTGATATTTGAACACCTAGACTTGTTGCCCCTTGTTTTCACCCTTTCTATTAAAAAAAAAAAAAGGCCTGGGGCAGAAAGTTCTGGTCCCACTAGAGTATGAGTTTGATGAGTCCAGGGCCAAGGAAAGGGGCTTGTGGATGGTCTGTAGGTAATAGCATTATGTAAAAGGAGAAAGCTACAATGATTTTTCTTGTAAAGCAAAGAGAAGATTATCCCTTGGTTTAATTCAGTCTTTAAAGTTGCAATAATATTTTCTTACTTTAAAACTTAGGTTATCATCTATAAATTATTTTAATATGTGTTATTTATGTTTATTTTTAGCTAGGAAAAAATTCTTTCTGTAAAATATCAGTTACGCCAATGTTAAGAAACTTCGATTTCAAGTAAAGCACTTGGTACTGACATACTGTTTGTGCTTCCAAAAAGTGTGAAATATTTAAACCAATTCAGAAGTCGATTTCTCAAGTTGGGAAAATATAACTCACCTAGAAAGTCCTTTATTCTCTATAAATAAAGAAGAAACTCTGATGCTCTATGTTCAGCTTTTGTGTGGATGCTAGAGCTGTGGTTCTCTGCTGCCAAAGGATCTCACAGGTGCTTGCAAGGAAGACTGTAGGTCTTTGCTGCTTCCAAACCCCTCCACAAGCCAAGAGTAGCCATATGAAAGGGTGTGAGCATATGGATAATTACAGCCCAAACCTAAGTGTCCCTATGTATATGTACACGCCTATGGAACGCCACTTGTCATTTTCAACCCTGTACACAGACTAGTATACTTGGTGATTTTCTCCTGACAAATTCAGCAAACATAAAGGACTACATTTTTTAAATCCTAGTAAACATCCCTTATAACACTCAGAATGTTGCCTTATATATGTTGACCATTAAATGGATATCCTTTAGACTGAATTGTTATGTGTTGTCTTAGACTAGAATACCGATTTTTGTTTCCTTCTTCATAGAAGATAATAGAATTGACTTTGTCTTCCTGTGTTTTCAGGTGGGTTGTTCAGCCTTGTGCATTTCCTTAGTTAACGAGAGTAACATCAAAACCCTCAGTTTAGGGTGGGGAGGACAAAATAAGTTTTTTAAGCAAGAAATGATTATTAGTCGTAATAAACGCGTATTGAGTTTAGCTGCATTGTAACTAATGGCCAAAAAGAAACAATGCCCATATTTTATTATTACTAATGAATAATTTTTATTGCTCTTCTTGTTTCTTCATCATTTCTTATAAGATTGTCATCTTTATTTTATCTGAAGTTAGAAATATAAAAGTATATTTAAAGACTTCCTTAACTCTGATGTTCATCAGAACAGTCTTAAAATGTAGCTATTTAACACAGTAAAAGATAATATATTATAAATAAATTTATACTCTGAATACTTTATATTCTACTGATAGCAAACATTGTACTTAGCAGTAAAATAATGGAAGCAAACTGTCATTACAATTAAAAACAAGATAAGAATGCCTTCTATCAGCACTATTATTCAGCAGTATTCTAGGAATTTTGGACGATACAATAAGACACAAGCGTTACTTAATGAAATGAAAGAGATTCAAATTATTTTTGTAGATAATTTGATATGTAGAAGACTGAAGAAAATCAACTAGAATATTCTTAGAATTTACAACAGCCTTCAGAAAAATGAAGAAATGTAGAATTCAAAAATCAAATTGATTTGAAATTTTAATTATAATTTAAAATAGCGGTAGTTACTAAAACACAAAAACAAAAAGTATCATAAAAAGAAATTTAGGAAGAAACCTTATAAGAAGTATTTGTGAAGAATATATGAATAGAGCTGTGACATCTTACTGAGAGATATAAAGGAAGGTTTCAATAAATGAGATGTCTTTCTTTCTCATTTTTGTAATATGAAAAAATTGTTCTAAGTTCTATTTGAAAGGATAAATAGGCAAAAATACCTAGCAATTTTTGACAAGACATGGGAAATGAATGTCTGACTCAACCAATTATTAAAGTGTTTTATAATTCTACAATAGCGTGAAGAATTATGCGGCCTAATGTTGACATTGGACTAAGTATGAGAGAAGAAACAAACAGCTCAGGCACAGACCCAACTTAAAGAAAAATTGTGTATTTTTTTTTTTTTTTTTTTTTTTTTTGAGACGGAGTCTCGCTCTGTCGCCCAGGCTGGAGTGCAGTGGCGCGATCTCGGCTCACTGCAAGCTCCACCTCCCGGGTTCACGCCATTCTCCTGCCTCAGCCTTGTGTATGTTTTAAATAAAACCAAGCAAATGAATAGTGAAGTAATAGATTATTCAGCTTATATGCTAAAATAGGTAAACGGTTAAAAAATGAAAGAATGAAACACAAGGAGAATATATAGGTAAATGAAAAGATTAAATAAATCAAAATCTTCGGATGGCCATTTGGAAATAAGTATTGAGAACCTATAAAAGGTTAATACCATTTGTACCAATTATACATCTAGGACTTTTTACTAATCAGAGATAAAGGCAAGAATTTATAACAATAAACATTTCTAACTTATGAAATCCATCATATTTTGTTTCTTCATCTGGGTGTTAGTTATACCCATGCATTTAGTTTATAGAAATTCATTGAGCTGTAATATTTGTTTAATAAAAAGTCAATTTTTAAAAACTCATATTTGAGGAATATACACATATTGTTGGCTCACAACCCTATTATAAAATGTATACCCTATGTATAGTATATTCACTGCTAATTTCTCTAGCACAGGACCTGGCCTGTAGGAGGCCCAGTAAATATATATTGCATAAATAATGGAAATATATGTTGACTGTCTTATGGAAATATAAATCGTAGAAGTTTAACATTGATTGTTTATGGAATTTGTGGTTTTATTATTTTTTATTTATGCTTTTCTGTATGTCCCAAATTCTGTAAAGCATATGCTTATTTCTTCTGTAGTCAGAGACAAATACTATTTTTAAAAGCCACAGATAATATTAAAGACACAACTGAGCCAAATATAACCAATCAAGAACTAAGATTACTGCAATTCATTAAGAAATACGTAAAGAAATAGCTCAACAGAAGAAATGAGCAAAGACCATGAACAGATAATTCACAAGAGAAAAGCATTCAAATTATCAAGCTACAGATGAAAAATGTTGGATTTCACTTCTAATAATCAGGGCGGATCACGAGGTCAGGAGTTTGAGACTAGCCTGGCCATCATGGTGAGACCCCATCTCTACTAAAAATACAAAAATTAGTTGGGCATGGTAGTGTGAGCCTGTAATCCCAGTTACTCTGGAGGCTGAGGCAGGAGAATCCCTTGAACCCGGGAGGCGGAGGTTGCAGTAAGCCGAGATCATGCCACTGCACTCCAGCCTGGTGACAGAGTGAGACTCCATCTCAAAAAAAAGAGAAAAGAAATGTCAAGTCAAACAGCCTCTTGCACATGAAATAGGCAAAGGTTTAAAATAAATAATATGATCTACAATGCAGTAAGATGAAAACTTGTGTACGTTGCTGGTAAGGATGTAAATGGATACAAGTTTTCAGAAAAGCAGTTTCATGATATGTATTCAGAACTTTGATGTGCTGATCCTTTTACTCAAAATTCCACTTTTAGCATCACTTCTAAGAAAATAGAATTACAGATAATTAAGATAATAGCAATAAGCATCTGTCAAACACTTGTCCTATATCTTTTACATACATTATTCCATTTAACAGCATGATATGTCTACTATAGTAACACTATTAATATCTTAATTTTATGGAGGAGCCAGGTGAAGCTTAGGATAGGTAAAAGAAAACTTGTCTAAGGTCACACAACTGTAGAGTGGCAGATTCTAGCTCAGGTCTGACACTTTCCAGAAATCCACTCAACCCCACAATATACCCACCCCCCATGGTTTTTTTACCACTACAATAGAGAAATATTTTAAATATCCAATAACAGATTAAAAATGAAATAAAATACATCCTCATAAAACTTGTTTTAAGACAATTTATTGTATATAAGGAAGGTATTCATGGTTGATTTCAAGTTTTAAAAATTAGCTCTAAGATACAATCTAGCCTATTCAACATGTCATACCTCTTCAACATGTATGGCATATTTAAAAAGTGTAAAATTCGGCCAGGTGCTGTGGCTCATGCCTTAATCTCAGCACTTAGGGAGGCTGGGGCAGGCAGATCACTTGAGATCAGGAGTTTGAAACCCGTCTGACCAACACGGTGAAACCCCATCTCTACTAAAAATACAAAAATTAGCTGGGCGTGATGGCATGTACCTGTAATCCCAGCTACTCGGGATGCTGAGGCAGGAGAATCAAACCCGGAGGTGGAGGTTGCAGTGAGCCAAGATTGTGCCACTGCACTCCAGCCTGAGTGACAGAGTGAGACTATTTCAAAAAAATAAAATAAAAAGAGTAAAATTTGTATTCAACACGTATGGCATATTAAAGAAAAACTGGAAGGGAATACATTTTTTAAAAGCCACCACGATATATTTTCAAGTTTAAAAGTGATCAGTCTACAAAATGAATGATAGTATATAATCCTGATTTAATGTCTATGACATATTAAAGGTAATATTTACAAGTTGCCAGTGGTTATTTCTGGGTGTTGGGGCTATAAATGCTATATTTCTGTGACGTTTCAGAACCGACATGCTATCGCATCCAGTAGTCTTTTTAGACTTTGTCATTTCTTTCCGTCATTCAATATTCAATACCTATTTATTGAATAACTATTAAGTACCTAGTCACAGTTCTAACTACTGGGGATACAGCAATGACTTTATTAAGGACATTCTCCTTATGGAGTTAGTGCTGTGGAAGAGAAGTAGGAATAAACAGTACGTAAATAAAACACTTGCAGGCAGAGATAAGTGCTATGAAGCAAATCAAGCAGTATTGGCTAAGGGATGAATTGGAGTGGGGCATTGTTAGCTGAGATGATCAGGAAGAGATGTCGCTGAGGAGGTAACATTTGTCAAGAAGGGAGAAGCTGGGAGGGAAGCAACTGCAAGGATATGGTAGGAAGTCATTTTGGGAGGACAATAGTAGGAATGAGTTTCACTCCTTCAGGAAGTGAAAGATGCCCAGTGTGGCTGAGACAGAGTAACTAGGGAAGAGCGGCAGGGTCCAGATGATGAAGGGTCTTGTAGACCATGGTAAAGAATATTTTTTTTTAACTGCAGTGAGAAGCCATTGGAGAGTTTTAAGCATGGACAGGATAGAATAGTGTTTACACTTTTAAAACATCAGTCTGGTTATCAAATGGAATCGGGGCAAGAGTGAAACCAATGAGACCAATTAAGAGACTGTCTCAGCCAGCATAGGAGGACATTAGCTTAGGGCTGAGGATATAGCAGTCTGGACGTGGTGAGAAGTCATAGGACTTACAGTATCCTTTTATGGAAATATGGGCAGAATTTGCTAATGGATCAGACGTAGGTGGGGAGGGAAAGCAGAATCAAGGATGAGCACTAGGTTTTGCCTTGAGTACCGGAAAAGTGATCACACTTCTGAAGAAGAGTGTGTTTGGGGGGTGGCTGGGGAGGAGTTGGATTCAAGCATTCTGTATTGAGTGTATTAAGTATGAAATACATATTCAACATCCAAGTCAAGAGATGACATATAAGCAGGTAGACATATAGGTTTGGATCTCAGAAGAGAGAGGCAAATTCGAAGGTATAGTTTTGGGAGTCCTGACGCCATAAAACTAGATGGCACAGGGGAAGGAATGAAAAATTGAGAAGAGGGCCTAAGATTGAGCATTTTGGTACCAACAATTAGAAATGGGGCCAAGAAGAAGAGCTTTGAAGAGAGAATTGTATGGTAGAGAGAATTCCACAAGGTAGGTGGAAAAGTATGAGCTATCATAGAAACCTGGAGAATAGTGTTTCAAGAAGGAGGGAATGGCATACTCCTGTGTCAAATGTGGCCAAAGTCAAGTAAGATGAGGACAGAGAAGTGACCGACTGTTAGATTGGGCAAGAATGTTGGCTGTTAATGACCCTGATAAGCACCATGTCAATGAAGTGGAAGACATCAGCCAGATGGGAATGGGTTGAGAAGAGGATGAGAGCTGACAGTGAAGACAGAAAGGATCAAGAATTCCCACAGAGACAGACACAAAGAGATGGGCTATGGTGTGTGGAAGGCATCATGGAATCAAGGGAAGGTGGTTTCATTTTTAAATAAAAGATATTTAGGCATGTCTGGATGTCAGCAGGAATGATTCCATAGGAAGGAAAATACATGTGGTATGGCAAGGAGAATGACTACAGGAAAGAAGTCCTTGGATAGCAAGACAGAATGAAATCCGGAGCACAGGTTACATGGTGGGTCTTAGATAAGAAGGCAGGTAGAGTCTGCAGGTACAGTGCAGTCCAGGAGTGGGGATTTGGTCATGATCAAAGGAGCTGGTTCTTGCTATAAAAATATTTACTGCACTTTATTAAGATTTTCTGCATACCTCTGTCTACCCCCCACTGGGAAATCCCTTGAGGCCAGGAATCATGATTTGTCCACTTAAATCCTGAGCTTCTGACACAAGATTTGGTACATGGAAGGCTCTCATATATTTTCTTTAATTACTTATTTTCAAATTTTTCTAATAGTAGTCAATGATGAGCATTACCTTTATTATTTAGAAAAGTTAACTTTTAAAAGTAAATGAAGATTAATCTCAATCTTAACAATTACCCAAGATATTAGACTTTCATATTACATTAAGTCAGATTTTCAAAATCCTTAATGTCAAGACACAATATACATAGAAGAGGCAAGTTATAAAATGATATGCAGTGTGGTTCCAGTTTGGGGATTAAAAAACAAAGGTATGTATATCAAAAGAAAACAAAGGCTGTCTTTTTTTTTTTTTTTTTTTTGAGACGGAGTCTCACTCTGTCGCCCAGGATGGAGTGCAGTGGCACAATCTCGGCTCACTGCAAGCTCTGCCTCCCGGGTTCATGCCATTCTCCTGCCTCAGACTCCTGAGTAGCTGGGAATACAGGCGCCCGCCACCACTCCCAACTAATGTTTTGTATTTTTAGTAGAGACGGGGTTTCACTGTGTTAGCCAGGATGGTCTCGATCTCCTGACCTCGTGATCTGCCCGCCTCGGCCTCCCAAAGTGCTGGGATTACAGGCATGAGCCACCGCACCCGGCAGAAAACAAAGGCTTTCTATATTTAAAATGATACAAAAATAATTTCGACAATAAAAACTGATTTATCTCTAGATAGTAGGATAAGAGAAATTTTCTGTTTTTACTTTCTATATGTAATGTTTCTTATAATTAGGAAAATGCTGAATGTAATCATGGCTCTCTTATTCCAGCCTGACTCAAAGCCCTGTGTTGTTTATGTTTGTTAGCTTGCAGTTCTAGAGACACCAGAGGTGGAACTGGTGAATTCATTCATTCATGAGGGCCCCCTTTATGCCTCACTTTCCCATCTGTAAAACTGGATGATGATATACCTCATCGGGTCAGTGTGAGAATTGTGTGAGTTAATATTTGTTAAGTGCATAGAACTAGCATTGGCTCGCAGGAAGCACTAAGGAAGTCTGTGCTGCTATTATTGTCCATTGAGTGTCTTCTACATGCAGAATGCTGGGTCAAGCCCTGTAAGGCTGTAGGGGACGAAGGGAAAGTGACTTAAGGAGGGACTAGGGAATGAAGGGCATGAGACAATAAGTGGTTTGCTGCCAAATTCTCTTGTAGAATTCCAACAGAAATCACACCAGACACACCAAAAAAAAAAAAAAGAAAGAAAGAAAAAACATCTGTCAGCGGCAAATGCCCCTGCTCCAGGTAGATCACAGAATACTTCTTTGGGTCCATCCTTATTCATGGGCTCCTCCCACCCCCAGTTGCATGCCAGGAGGTGTGCTGTTGGCAGTTAAGTAGCTACTGTATCTGGTTCCCGTCACAGTGTGCTGTCCCTCATAGAAAATGAGGATGCTGGCTTCATGTAAAAAGACACGTTTCTTTGGTTGTGCTGATAAATGTCCTTTTACTCGTTGTCTTCCTACCTCATGTTTTGAAGGATGGCTCATGGAACTTGCTGGTGGTGTCACAGCATGCAGCGGAGCCTGGCTGGGTGTGAAGTCACTGTGGAGCAGAGCCTCCGCTTCTCAGGCCGCTTGGACTGACAGTGAAGGCTGCTGGGTGTCCTTAGTGAAGTAGGAGGCAGGGGGCATCAGGCCTTTGGGAAACTTTTCTCATGTCAGTACAAAAGCACTGACTCCATCAACACTGTGAATTCAGTCTTATTATCTGCAGTTTACACATGCGGGAAATTGAAGGGAGGTGGTTGTTGCCCAAAGCCAGTTGGTTAGGTGATGGTAAAGCTGAGGTTGAAACTCAGGTTTTCTTTTGCAAACATCATTGCACAAAACCTTTCTAGCCGAGTCAGAGAACCTGGCTATTCCTTTTTAGCAAAGGAAAGGAAGTCAATAACACCTTGCTGCTGTCACACAAGGATGCTATGGAGCGGGGCCTAATAACTGGATGGGGCTTTCTTGACTGTATTCTTTGAAAGCTTTCTTTCTCACTGTGTCTTACAAACCTGCAAGCCATAGTTGCCCAGGCAACTTAAAATCTATTTTGGAAATGTTGAGAGGTAGGTCAATAGATAGAGAGTGGACAGAAAGACATGTTGTAATGAACAACGATAAAATAATATTGGACCAGTCCCTACATCACAGACTAAAAAGAGCTACTTCGCACTGAATGTCCTCATGCTCACTCTATTCTGGACACTAGCTAGGCACTGAGGATAAAATATGAAACACATTCTTTGCTGTCAAGGAGCCCAGATACTGGGTAGAGACAGAAAAGTGAAAGAATAATTCCATCACAGCAATGATGGAGATGTCTGTGGTCATTAGCTAGAGTCTGAGAGATGGGATGGCTATCCCAGATTGGGGAGAGGTGGCAAGGCAGAGTGTTGGAGCAGTGACTTCCCCAGGAAGAAACATTGAGCTTGAGAAAGCATGACATTTAGGAACAGAGCCTGTGTAGGTGTAAAGCACAGAACACACAGAGAGTGCTTGTGAGATGAGAAAATTGAAAGAAAGACAGAAGCCATGTCATGAAAGGTTTTGCACACTCTGCTAAGGGAGTTGGATTTTACAATGGATGCCGAGGGTAACCAGTAAAGAATTTATAGCACTACCAAGGAGATGAGTTGTATTGTAAAGTCAAAGGGGTCAATAATGATGAGAAATCAGTGGCATTTGTTTGTGGAGACAGAGAACCGGGGCTGATGTGAAAGCTACTGAGAAAGTAGTCTGGGTAGGATTTGCAGATCTATTCAGTGTAACTGTTCAGTGAGCCAGACTCTTAGTTTCTGGCTTGAGCAATAAGGTAGAGATAGAAAGCCCGGGAGAATGGTCTGGCTCTCTGGAAGGAAGATGCTGAATTCAGATTTGAGATATTGAACCTGAAGTGTGTATTGGACACACAAGTGGAGTCCAGTGAGCAGGTGTATGCACAGATCTGCAGCTCAGAAAACAGAAGCTGGAAGCCATCATTTCTGACATCAGTTAAGATTTCCCAGGAAGAATATATTGAATGAAAAAGAAGAGTTATGTCTTAGTTTAGAAACACAGAATCCAAATATGTATTGAAAATTCCAGATTCAGAAAATTAAATGATTTATGTGAGGCAACTGTGGCCATTTGGAGCAGCAGTTATTCCAACAGGCTGTTAATTAGCCTGTTCATGAAACTAGTTTCCTAGTTTCGCCATAGTCTCTCTATTCTGTTGGGTGAAGCTACCAGGAACAGTGTGGTCTGAAGGGACAGTAAACACTTCAGAGGTGGAGAGACCTGGGTTCAGTCCTTGCTTCCTACTAATGTATGGCCTCCACACAGTCAACGCTGACTGGCTTCAGAGAGGGTGACAGGTAGGTGTGGAGTTAAGGGAGACAACAGAATCTGGAGCTCCTGGCCGGTGCCTGCCGCATGGTGGTGCCTCAGCGAATAACAGAGTGTCTTCCTTTCTTGTTGAATGGAAATACCACTTCAGCACTCACACAGTCTGCTGGATTGCTTCAGTTTATTTTAAAATCATGTGAAATGGACCTGTCAGTGTCACCTATGACAGGCTTTTGGTTTAGATCTTGGATTTTGACAGGTGCTTGCTAATCTTCAATCTGGGAGAGAGTCACTGCTTTGTAGAGCCAGATTTTCCTCAGTTACCTTCATAGGAAGTTTGCTTAGTAGAGAAAGGAATTCAAGGTGCCCTTAGACTTTTTTTTTATTTTTTAAGGTTGAATAGTGCAAGAGAAGGCCTGTATGCCTGTAACTTCAACTTCCCCAAAATGTGTTCAAGTTGCAGTCCCTGGAGACTTCTCCCATTTCAGTGCAGCTACAATAGGGCCTCTATTTGGGCTCAGTTCAGTATTCTAGCAGCATTTCTAAAGAAAGGCTTTCTAAAGACTGGATCCTTCTCACTGCTAATTGTGTGCTACTCCTTTGTAAGGCAGGTGGACGGTCGGGGTATGGGAAGAGCATGTTGCTTTTGATCAACATTATTTTATAATCTTTTGCCTCTTCAGAAATAATCAATTAAGAATTAACTTCTGGAATTGGTATTTTGTCAGAAAGTTAAAGGGAACTCTTCTGTCCAAGATATCATCCTTTTCAATTGGTAGGAGACAGCTTGGACTAGAAGAATGTTACAGTGGTTACTTCTGAGGGATGGAATTGGAGATGAATTCTTTTATATGTTTTTTAGTACTGCACAAATTTTCTACATGAGTATGTGTCATTTTATAATCAAAATAATTTATTTCCACAAAACTAACTTCAATGACAAAATGCACTAACGTTATCTATTAACTGATTGGGTCATCAATTCTTTCATAATCAAATCCTGTCAATCAGATAACCTAGAAGGTTTCAGTCTGTAATATCTATGTGCTTGGTCCAGCATTAGAAAATAAGTAGGAAAAAAAGACACATGAAAGATGGTCTTTTCTTCAAAAGAGTTTCTTATCTGGTAGTGTACACAGAAGTTGTCTGTGTAAGTCTTTGTTTGCTTATTCATCAAATGCAGAGTTTTCAGGAGAATTGGAAAGAACGTGAAATACACATGACACAAAGACTGTAGTCTGTCAATAATGGTAGTTATTATTGAGACTGTGGGTTGCAGAGAGTATGTGAGGGATGGAGAAGGGAAAGAAACCAATAAAAACTTAATGGAGGAGCACTGCCTTGAGGGAGAGAGAAGGCATTCCAGCAAGCAGTGGACACAGCTATTGTCTGGTGCAGGGAGGCAGGCTGTTCATGATAGAATATGAGGGATGGGCACATTGGTAAGGTTAGGGCTCATTATAGAGGCCCTTGAATGCTCAATTGCATAGAAATATATTAAGTGTTTCCAATTTAATTTTTCTAATACATCTATTGAGGGAGATGGACTAAAACAGAAGTAAAACATATTCCCGGTCTCCCCTGCCACTAGATGCTTTTGCTCTTTGTTGGAGACTGCATTGCCTGGAGCAGCAAAACCTACTTTCAGAAAAATGTATCTGAACGTGCTGCCCAGGGTGGGTTGGAAGAGGAAGGGCTTTACAAGAATCTAGTACTTTCCCTGACAGAAAATCATAGTGACAGTCACTGTGCCCTTTCTCTCTAGCCAGTCCCCATGTTTAAAACCATAAAGGCAAGATCTGCATTTCATTTATTTTTGTGTGTGTGGTGCCTGGAATAGACATAGGTGTTCAGTCCTTATTAGTTGAATGCATGAGAAAATGAATGAAAGAATCAAGAACATGTGGTTATGTATTTTCTAGTGACACTGCTACAGTTTAATATATAACACATATAATACTCATGCTATTCTAATGATACATAATATTTTCCTGAATAACATATAAACAACCAAAGCATGATTATTTATAGCTCTAAATTATACTTCTTGAGAAGAGGGATATTTTTATAGGGAGTGAAATTATGAGTATAGACAAAACTTTCCCCTTTTTTTTTCCTTTCGGGCAGCCAACTCCATTTCCCCTTTTAACACCCAATGATTTGGGGGCAGGCACACCAGGGCTCCCCATGCTGGAAGAAATTTATCTCATAGTGCAGTTCACACCAAGGCAATGGAGCTTAAATAGTTCACTCTTACCTTACAAAAGAAGTCTTTTTTGTAAGTCTTTGTCTTACAAAAGAAGATTCAGAAGGGATGATTTTGTGTGGTGGAATTTCAGACCCACGGATACTTAGAGGAGAGAATTTTTTGAGTATGAAAGTGCCCCTCCAAGGTCCTCTCCTCGCCGCCAGGGACTGACAGTGAGGGAGGTGATGATGGAACCCTTCCTGCAGCTCACAGGGAACTGCTTTTTTAAAAGTGCCTATGTCCGGTTCTGCATATTTTTCTTTCTGGAGTCAGTAATAATTACATGGCAGAGAAAATCAGCTTGGAAAAATCTTTATTAACCTGTTAACTAAGGATATGATTGGGCCTGATTTATTCTGAGCTGTATGTTCTTTTATGCAAAATTGAGTGTTTCTTACTATTAGAAAATTATCTAGCAGTATAAGTTAACTGAAGTTCATAAATTAGTCTCTTTTAAACTTCAAAATTTCAACCCCACTCTCACCCCTGCAAAAGAAAAAGACATTTAAAAAGGTTAATTACAAGAAAATATTTCTTTACAAAATGCATTGACATATAGTTTATAGTTAAAGATGAATCTATAGACATGTAATGGCATTAAACAGAAACTAATATTTGTTGCAAATGATTTTAGGAGGAGTGGGAAATTGCTCCAGAAAAAAAAATAATGTATGACCTATTTAATATTGGAGCTTATAGTTCATTGTTTTATATGAGCGAAACAAATATTTTTGTGCAAATGAAAGCTCTAGTTAAATGCTTTGTGAATAAATTGGTATGCGATTCACTTTCTGCAAATGGCCATGAAAGTTAAAAGAAAGCCGTTGCAGAAAAGAATGAAAGTTCTCTCGGTCTGAATATTTTTCCATGCTTCTGGCAGCAAGTTTGCAATAAAAAGAATGATTTTTATGACATTGTGATTATTCACAGCAAGCCTAGAGTTGGTGTCACTATGAAAAATTCTTCTTTAGTAGATTCTCTCAGCAGGAATAATAGATCTAAAAGAAAGGAAACAGGAGTTACAAAGAACACTGACTGTTGCCAGTGACAAATTATGTTTGCAAAAATGATGAGCAAGCCCATTGAAAATTGAGAAATAAGTTCAGCAGTAAATCAAAGGCTCATTCTTAACAGTAGTTCTGAGTTGCTGTTCCAAAAAAAAATGATATTTATATTAGATGTGTGCTGAGTTTTTTTAATGTTCTGAATGATAATTAGCTTACACATTAATTCAGCCTTTAGTCTTTTATCTTCATACTTTGTTATATACCATTTTAAATATGTGTAATATTTTAATGATAAAATTGTACAATATAATTTGGCATTGTCAGCAAACACTAATGCATTGCCCTGTGTGGTATATGAAGGTTTGCACTGGTTATGATACAAATTTGTAAAATTCTATGTTCTCTTAAATTAACTGAACCATAAATAAAGCTGTGCATTTGGGCATAAACTTTTGTGTACAATGTCAGCGGTAGGGACATAGAATGCATTGAAATACCTCTTACTATTGCATAAAACATAACTTAATAAAAGACGGATCTTGTACGAGATAGTATTTATTGTATACTTTTTAAAAAAGCAAAGAAATTTACAAGTATTGATATCATTAGATCAAATGTAATATATGCTATAATTATCTTTTAATTATCCTTATATTAAAACTGTTCAACACTGAGTCACTAAAGGTAATGGATTAGTTAATGGATTAATCCATTACCTTTAGAGACTCAGTGTTGAACAGTTTTAAATAAGCTCATTTTGTTTAAAAGTTTATTTTCAATTCTTTCTGGCTTTCATTAAGTGAGACTTTCTTTTCCTCACCCTAAGGTTGAGAGTGTGAATAAAGACAAATATATTTAATATCATGTGGTAAAGAAGGCATTCATGGTGACAAATATATTTAATATCATGTGGTAAAGAAGGCATTCATGGTGAGAAAGAAGGAACTCCACGCACAGTGAAACTGACATATTTATTAACATTGTACTCACTAAGAAGGAGCTATCTTCATGTGATACCTTTGGGATTCTGTAAGCCACATGCTAAAGTGATATAACGATGTCTTATTTTTTTTAATTAGCATATTTTAAAAGGGATTAATATTATAAGAAAATATCAAAACTTCGAAAAACATGTGTTCATGCAATCTTCTAGTTATTAATAAGTTTGGGCATCCTGGAAGCCTTTACTTAGTGATCTCAAATATTTACCATAATTTTATGCATATACCAGCACATAGCTTAAGCACTTCAATTTATTTTTTACCTTAACATACCATCTTCAGGAACTTTCAGTAAAGACTTTGTTCTCTAAATATTTTATGAATATTAATAAATAGAATCAGATCAAAATAGCTAATACCTTACCTTTGTTGAAACTTCTGTAATTCAAATCTTGTGTTTCTAATACAAGCACTTAGGTCTCCTAGCTAATATAAACATAATTCTAGTAAAATCTCTCTCACTTAGATAATCTCTAAAGGATATTATAACATTAAGTATATTAAGACACTGTTTTTGTTTGTAAATGCCATATGTGTGTCCACAAGTTGCATCTTACTGCCACCTCTCGAAAATAGATGCTGAAATTCCTCTTTTTGGCTTCTGAAATTTGAAATTGTTTTCTTTTCCCATCAGCTTGTATAGTTGTGTCATCCTATTCCTACCATAACACATATAGATATTTAAATATTGACTTAAAATATCTGTTCGCACCAATAGTATTCTGAGTAGATAGTTTAGAGTGGGAATTAAAAGATATATTTGTCCAGGTGTGTCTTAATTCCTTGACTTGCACTTCCCAAAACTGCCAAACAGAATGGGGCGAATTTCAAAACTCCTTTTGTTTTTTATCCCCTGTGTCTTAGCCACAGGTATCTGCACCATTTTTTTTTTTTTTTTTTTCTGCGAGGAAACATCATGGTGTGAAAGCCAGGGAAATAGGAGGTCACCAGTTGTACCCTAGACAGAGATGACAGGGTCTGCCAGCAATTGCCAGTGTGGAGAGGCTACAAACCACATACCCTCCCCATCTCCAGGAGTCAAGGGCTTCCAGAGAGTCCATGATGCTGGTGAAGCTGGGCAGAAGAAAGCCTAGCAGCACTTGAGCTCTCCATGAGGTCTATTTGAAAGCACAGTGAGGGCTTGGACGTGCCCTTAGAAAGCACAATGGAATCACGCTGTTCTGCATCAGTAAGTATAAATACACAGTACATCAGTTGGGCAGTCTCCTCTTTACAGAGAAAAACACGCAAGTAAAAACATGGTTCCTGCAAATTTACTAATTCATGGACAGAAGGTCTTTATCACGGAGCCTAGACTTGATGTACCAAATCAAATTGTCAGCTAGTTGGAAGCCAGTTTCTTCAAATCTGTTCCATCAGTTGGCTTCTTCCTTGACTACTCCTCTCCCTCTGTAGAACTTCTAAATCATAGAGAAGTAGATGTCCCATTTCACTTAGTTTTTCGAATTAGTTATGAAAATATCTGGAGATTGAGAGTTATTTCGAAAAACCACCATGGAGAGCATTCCCTTAAGACCTTTGTCACTCAAACACTGGTCACCCTGTAAGGCCATCTGTGTAATTTAGTTTTCTGTGAGAAAGATGGTAGTATGGATAGATCCACAGACAGATACGCATTATTTTTCAAGTGCTGCTAATGGCTTGACAAAATTAGCTTTCAGACAATTTGTGTGAGTTTGTCACTAAAGTACTAGAACTACCCATGTCCCATGTATAAATAAACATTTTCACATTTAGAAATAAGAGGAATACTTCTTTTCAGTGACCTATAGATGTCAAATATCAGGCAAGTATCTAAATTGCTCAATAGGGAAGTCAGAGCCATGGATGTAATCGCTTAATGACAGATAAGAGGGGACACAGAACCCAATGATCACTTCCTCTGCCTTGGCCAGCTCCAGCTGGTCTCAATAGGCACATTGATGTAAAGACACAATGAAAACAGCTAGTTCTCTGCTGACTTTTATCCTTCCATTTTTGTTTTGTAAAGGGAAGTATTGAAAGTATTGAAACAATTAGTTGGCAGTATGGTGTTAGTTTTCTCATGGTAAATTTGGAACATGGAGCATACTATAGCCTTGATCAGCAGGATTTGGACTTGTGTAACTCAACTTCTCCAAAGACACATTGTAACTTTTTCATATTATTCCCTTTTATAACATGCAAACTGCCTCACAGTCTTCCTAGAGACTTCCTTCTCTGTTTATTCAAGGACTTCAGGTTTACTCTGTGTTTCTAGTTTCATGTTCAGAAGTATACAGCATCAGTGTCCTAGCTATTACGTCACTCTGTTGGCACAGATAATAAGACTCATTGTAACTGTCTTAATTCTCTTTATTAATTTTCCAAAACTACCTTGAATTGTATGGTGTATTTTTACATAATTATGGTACAAGTGAAAGGCTTGGGGGGAAAGTACAACCACTACAGTATCAAAGCAGAATAAATATTTGCAGAAAAATTCTGCCATAACTTAATATTTTGCATATGAGCCTCTGTACAAAATCTGAGTTATTCCCGGGGATTGGTCCAAAAGAACATGTCTGTGGCCCAGCCCTAGAAGGCCAGAGATGATGATGGATCAGAAAAAGGTCAGCTTGAGTCTTGATGCCAAGAATAATGACAGAAGGGACTAAAAAGGCGGAATAACAGTGCAATCAGAGTTCCAAGAGCGAATGTGCATTCGCCGCATGGCTGTGAGATCGTGCCCCGTGTGGCTTTCTGCCCACTCCCTATACCTACACCAGAACTGGGATTCAGGGCTTCATGTGTTGGCAGTTTCCCCAGCCATCCATGTGAGCATTTTATAATCCAGCTCCATGAGTAGTTAGATGACTGTTAGCTGAGGGCCAGCAGTAACTGAAGCTAACTTTATTTATTTTACTCCTCTGTGAAGCACAGGTGGTGTCATATAAGGGGAAGGCTGGCAAGGGTAGACCATGGTCATTTCAATTTTGGTATTTACTGAAAGATGCTTGTAGGATCCTGTTGTGGAAAAGCAGAGGTTTGCAGGCTGGTAACTGTGGGCACAACACCGCACCTCTGACTGGTGCCATCTGCCCTCTTTTCAGCTTCCCCTGCCATGACGGTGGCCTAATCCATTTTCCTGGTCCTCAGCTCTCCTACTTAGGACACGCTGTGGCAGTGTGATATGCTAAAACCTATGCTTTCACCACCTACAGTTGTACTCTCTACCCTCCAGGCCTGGCAGAGACCCGGTTACCACAGTGGCTCTCCTTCTGGGAGCATTTTCCTCTGAAGTACCAGTCATTTAAAGGCCTGCTGATGACATGAAGGGTTGGGGCTTGTGCTGTAGGATGAAGGACCCACATCCATGCTCCAGGCAGGAAGAGGGGTCCATGACCGCAGACACAGAGCACAGGTCAGAGTGGGGCAGACAGAGCTGGAGTCCCCTAAACTCAAAACAACTGAGAAACCCCTAAGAACCTAGGTCGTGACCAGTGTCTAGAGGGAACAGTTGTCTACACTGTGTGAAATAGAGGAGCCTGGGAAGAAACGGCGAGTTGAGGGTCAAAGACATCAGCATCGCAGCATTTATCTCACATTATTTAGCTTTTCTGAATCTTTATTTTTCAAATCTGTAAAATGGGTTGTAACATTAAATACTATTGCATTTTCACCATAAATTCAACTTAAGAACTAGGAGTCTGTGTAAGTGAGAGAAACTGAGCACCTGCCTCTGCAGGAACTCCACAATAAGCGTAAGGAATGCCTTCTGCAGAAGCTATTGCTGTGGGGGAAGGAAGAATATCCTCTACAAGGGATACAAAGTGCCAAGATGTGGTGCTTTGGTAGTCAGGTATCAAGGGGTGATGAATCTCTGGTGTCTTGGGAGTTCTGAAGAGAGAGAGAGAGACCAACCTCAGACTGGGAACAGCGGGCTGGATGCGTTAGCAATACCCAAGTTTGGTAATTAATTGTAAAATTTTTCTAGTGGAGGATAATCGCAACTTTGCCTTGCACTGGCCCTAGTTCTTCCACATAATCTATCTGTACTATGTGACTGTTACCAGTGGCAAATACCTGAGTCACACAGCACCAAATATGTTGCCAGTGGAAGGTATCCGAGTTACCAGCAGTGAATCCCTATGGTCTGCAGCAACCTCAATTCTTACCTCCTCAGAAGAAAGAATTCAACTGGGGGGCATGAGGCAGAAAGAGAGACTGAGGCAAGTTTCAGAGCAGGAGTGGAAGTTTTCTGAAAAAGGCTTTAGAACAAGAAAAAAGGAAACTGCACTTGGAAGAGACCCAAGCAGGCATCTTGGTCAAGTGCGGTGTTTAACCTTGATCCTAGGACTTTATGTGCTTGCCCCATTCCCATGCATCTTCCCTTAGGGTGGGCTGCCCGCATGTGCATTGCCCCCCTTACCCTTGGGAACTGAGCCTGTGCAGTGTGTTTAGGAAGCTGCACGCATGTCTATCTGAGGCTTTCTTCCCTTTTCCAGTGGAGTGCCCCCAGAAGGTCATACTCCGCCATTAGGTCCCTTAATGTGCATGCCCAGGGACCCTGGTGCCTGCATTCAGTTAACACTTAGTGCAACAGGTGTGGACCATCAGGAAATGGCCTCTCCCTGGCACTGGCTGCCAATTTATCACTTTTAGAGAGACAATGTGATAATTGCCAGACCATCACCCGACATTCCTAGTGGGTGGCGAAGAGCCCTCTCCTGCCCCCGCTCATGGCTAACTACCTGTATGTGAAAATTGGCTAAACAGAAATGTTTATTATATATTCCTCTACTGCTGACTTGTTTCTGAGCCCTTATGCAAACATGTTGTTGAATTTTTCATCCCTTTGGGAAAGCCATTAACAAAAAATTACTCTTTTCCCATGTCTTGATCCCTTTCCAACTCCCATATCAGTTCTCACATCTGTGACTTGGGGGTGAAAGAAACATGTCTTCAGAGGCTTCCCCTCACCTTTCTGAGGCCTGGTCACTAAGCCCCCGGGGTTCCTTTGTACCTTCCCCGCCCCATCCCACCCCACCTCACTGCCATTTGAAGGTAGAAGTCCAGCATGGATAGTCTGGGACCAATAAGCTGTTTTGTTCCTGTCACCACAGTTCAGTTGTTAGGAACCATCTCCAGTAGGCCACCATTTTATCGGTTTGATTGTTTCAATCACAAAAGCCACAAGGACAAGCGGTGGACCAGGCTGTCCCTCCTGATCTACCAAAATATAATTTTAATTCTTCAGACCTTTGCAACTCTCTCTGGCTAAACAGAATGTAGGACGATGTTCATTTGGATCCTAGGGAAGTTCTGCAGGATTTACCATGATTTTAATTATCACATGTGTAGTTAGTTAACTTCTCTCTTTCCCCCATAACCGTGTAAGTGCCTTGAGGGCAATGACTGATAACTTGTCCACTGCTTCCTTGGCAAAGCCTGCTCCTTGCTGGGATCTGCAGGCACAGGGAACTCTTCTCCTCCTCTGCCCTCTCCTGGCTCCTTCCTCCTACCTCCTTACACCAGTGTTCTCCTGCCTCATGGCGTTTGAACTTGCTCTTTTATTTGCCTGGAAAACTCTTTCCCCCACACCCACTTGGCATTGCATTTCTCCCTCATCTACTTTTTTGTTTCCTTAGCACTTACCACTATCCAGCATATGTACATTTTACATATTTTCTTGTTTGTGACTAACTAGAATGTTAGTTTCAAGGCAGTAAGGACTTTTGTCTGTTGTATTAAGCGCTGTATCATTAGCATCTGAAACACTACCTGGAACACAGCAGCCTCTTAATAATTTGACACGTACATGAATGACCACCTTTCTAAGCTAAGATACCCATACTGTGAGTGCAAAATCTTTCAGGAGTCCTTGAAATCACTATCTCTGTCTTCTCTGAGGTGCCAGGCCAGATCCCCAAACACAGCAGGGATCCCTTGGACATCTCAGACCCTTCCACTACAGATTAGCGCATAAAATATGCTGAACTGGAGTGGCCCCTAGAAATGTGAATGCTGTCCCAAGACTTGGATTCAATAATGATTTCATCACCTTAAAAGTCTATCAATCACATAATTTTGGTCGTGTATTTCAAAAGTACATTTTCAGCACGTTTAGTCTGTTTTTGGAATAAAAACTTATTTTCCCATAGAATTATATATGTTCTGTACTCTACTGAACACCAAATTAGGGTTTTTAGGAATATATATTGGCACCTGGAAATATATTAAGCTTCCATTTTTGTCTTTGTCAGTAGATTCTTCCAGGAGAGCTTTAAACCAGGTTGCTGCTGTTGGTTCACAGTGCCCAGAGCCCCTTCTGCCTAAGCCATGGACTCTGAAATCAGGCCCTGCACCCTCCCTCAGTTATCTCATTGTCTGGGTTTTAAACAAATTTGGAAGCTAAAAGCAACCTAGTCCAGAAGGCAAAAATGAGAACCTAAAATTTGGCTCTTAGGAAGACAAAAAGCTAGATAGATGGTGTCTGAGAAATGGTAGAAGGAAAGTTTCTCCCCACAGAAGAGGCTGAGTTTCAGGATATCTGATGGGAGGAGACTTCAGTTTCTCATTTGAGAGCTGATGGACTTACAACAGGTTAACACATTGTGCAGTTCTGCTGTGGAATATTGCAGTATCTTAATATTCCTCATTCTTTCATGAATTAAAATGTTAATAAGCATTTAGATAGCAATATTATAGTTTCTCCTTAAGATTTAAAACAATTTTTTAAAAACATACTTCCCAAGGCATTTTATGTCATTATTTGTAAGTTCCTACAAAGACACAGATAATGAACCCTCAGTATGTATTTCATGTATTTGAAGTTTGTACAATATAGTATTTTTCTATTCATTAAGTGAAATAAGCAACAATTACATAGACACATTTTACATAGACATTTTAATGATTTTTTTTTTCATTCCTGGAGGTGCTGATGAGGCCCCTTAGCGATTACTCTTGATTTTTAAATCTCTTTTAATTAAAATCATTCTACAAAAATTCTGATGAAGAATGAGGATTTCCTTGTCACTACTCCGAACTTTGCTTTAATCAAGTCACTGTGAAGTGAGTTTGCTATCTGCAGGTAAAAGCTTGAAGGTGTTGACACGAAGAGCTAAGCTAGAGATTGAACAATACTTCAAATGAAGTCCTCAGCCTGGGAACAAAACGTTTTAAATGAAGCTGGCAGGAGAAAACAAATACAGGATGTGGAAGAACAATAGCAACAATGGGGTCGTTCACAGTTGTTAGAGGATAACTGCCTTCTCTGTTAGTAATGAGGATTTACAGCTAAATTCGCTTCAGAAAAGCATGTTAACACCCTGCTTTTTCAAAAAACTCTTCCCACCCTTAGAGGGAACCAGGGAGTTCCAGGTCAGTTTTGATTCCTTGAATTAAATTCTTTTGAACATATATTTTCCTCTTCTACTAGTTCCTCAACTTCCTCCTCCTTTTTGTTCATTCTCCCAAGAGAGAAAATTTCTCCTTCATGGCGCTATGGCCTTCCCCTCTCCCCCAACCCCCAACGCTAACCACACGCTCTAAAGAAGTTTTACAACATAAAAATTACATTCCTGGTTAAATATCAGAAATTTCTACTCAGGATTTAGTATGTTGTCGAAAACACAAGCGATCATCATTCATCTTCTAAAATAAGATTACATTAATAAATGAGAAGTTCCCAACCACGTTTTCCAAGAATGACCTGTTTTTAAAATGTTAAATTCACAGTCAGCATGTGAGGGCTCCTAGACTTGCTTTTCCTTTTCTCTTATCTGAGGTTATGGACCTCAGGAGAGCAGGGGAGGGTTACAAGGTCAAAGTCTTTTCCTCCTTGGAACTTGCTGCGTGCTGGGAGAGGGCTGCCTGGAAAATAGATGCTTTAGAGAAGAGGTTGGGGGTCACGATTTTAATTCTGTTAAGGAACAGCTGGTTTGAGTTTCTTTCCACTTCTATCTCCTCCTCCCTTCCTCACAAATCCATGGAGAGAGAAGAGTTTGTTCAGAAGGGACCGGCAACATAAAAATATACCTTCTATTATTATAGCGCTTTCTAAGTGTCATCTTTGTTATGAAGTTGAGTCTAAGTGCTAGAGAGATGGGCTAGATTTTATAAAATTAACTCTATCTAAAACATGACCAGACCTTCAGTCAAAAAGAACCTTTTAAAATACAGGATGTGCGCCTGGAAATTTCTTTTAATAATATTTTTAAACTAAAACTTTAATGGAAATAAGTACAATAAAGGCGTCTGGGGTATTTGGAGCCTGACTGCAAAGAGAGGAACATGACTGAAATATGAAAGCAGCCAAGTGGGGGTGTTAAGTTTCTGGACTAGAGTCCTTGTCTGCCTCCAAATTAATATGCCTTCATTCATTCAACAAATGTTTATTGGGTGCCTGTTCTTCCCACAATTCATCTGGGGATACGGTGGTTAAGATATATGGGTGCTCCGATATATCTGCAAACAGGTGCAGAAACGTTAACTGGGCCCAATAGAGCTTTAGCCCGTAAGCATGGCTTCCTATTCTAAGTAGTTTACACAGTTTGGGATGTAAAAATAAGATCTGTTCAAAATAACATTATGCCGTAATAAACTCATAAATCCAGTGAATATGTAATAATAGTAAAACAGCTAAAAATAACACTAAAAATGTAAAAAAAAAAACTAAACAGCAAACAAGCACATGGTTTGATTATTTTTATTTAGGTTTTGAAGTCTCCCATGGTTTTTACCGTGCACATGTGTACACACACACACGTACACAGAGAGAGAGAAAGAGGGAGGATAAAACTCACATCTCTCAAATAAATGGAAACCAGTAACAGATTTTGTGTCTGGGCTCCTCAACACACTGGCCTCAGGCTGTGTTGGTGTGTGGCTCAACAGCAATCAGAGGTCATAATTTCATTGGCAGTTAGCATCAGGTTTAATTTTTCTAGCATGTTACATTTACCAAAATGTCTGGTTTCAGTTATGCTTAGGCAATGACTGAATCAGCTCTGAGCAGCGTGATGGCTTAAGGTACCTGAGGTTTATGGAACACATATGCTAATTGTTTTCAATCACTTTCCTTTCTAAACACAAAAATGTGTTTTCTGAAGCTGAATAACAGTAGTCCTTAATGACATTGCTTCTTTCTTACAGGAGAGGACCCTAAGTAGGTAAAAATGTCAATTTTACAAGACTGCCACCTACTGATTGACATAGTTGAAAAATCCTCCAATTAAGGTGCTTTAAAAAATATGTATGGTTTTTCCAAAACAAAACAAAAAAATTAGGTACTCTTAAAAAATTGACATGTATCATTTTAATTGCATTTTAGGAATGTGACCAAGTCCATATAGATGATGTTTCTTCAGATGATAACGGACAGGACCTAAGGTGAGCACCGTTGAATGTGAAGTGACCATCTCCCTTTTATAGTTTACTTACTTATCTAATTAAGATGGACTTTCTGTTCGGCTAACTTTGGGCTTTTCTTGCATATAAATAGCACATATAACTTTGGAACAGATGGCTTTCCTGCCGCAGCAACCAGTGCTAACTTATGTTTGGCAACTGGTGTACGGGGCGGTGTGGACTGGATGAGAAAGTTGGCCTTCCGCTACAGACGGGTAAAAGAGATCTACAACACCTACAAAAATAATGTTGGAGGCAAGTGATTACCACCAGTACCTCAGCGGGTTAAGACAGTCCAGATACAATTCCAAAAGTACTTTACACTTTTGTGTCACACTGCTTTGAATATAATAGCTTTTATTTGGGCAGTTTCATCTCACTGGCCATTATTCTGCTGTGATTTACTGACAGAAATATTGCACTGGAGCCAGCTGCCCTGGCTATTCCAGTCTAGTCCTGTCTCTGTTACCTAGTGATGTGACCTGGGGCAAGTTTCCTGACCTCTCTGACATTCAGTTGTCCTTTCAAGGAAGGATTAGCATCCTTCGAAGAATTAGCCACCTCTGCCCAAATCACAAGATGGGTTGTAAATCTCCTCCTACTGGGTAAATACTTGGATTAGTTTGAATCTTTTGACTTTGGTTCATAATGGCTTTAGCATGAAAAGGAAATACAGTGACTTAATAATAAAAAGTTTAAGGGTGAGGTTGGTTTCCAGCATGGCTATATGCAGATGCTGAAATGATGCTGTCGGGGAAGCCTGTGCCTTCCTTTGGATAAAGGCCTTTCTAGGTCAGTCCCTCCCAAGAGGTGGCAAAATGACCACCAGTAGATCCAGCTTTATACTCTGCCAGTAGTTTGGCACATCCATGAGGGGAGGGAATCTATCATTTCCTAATAGATTCAGCAAAAGTTCCAAGACTGACTTCCACTGGCCAAGTGAATGCTGCACACCTACCCTGGGAGCCAGAAGGTGGAGTCACCTCTGCCCAAACTACACTTAGAGGAATGTAGGAAAGTAGGTTCCCTAAAAAGAGACGACTTCTGTAACCAAACCAAATAAATACTTGTCAAATGAATGGTACTATGTGAAAGATACTTTGTATACTATAAATCTTGAGGCTGGTATTCATAGTACTTTTTAAATGTTAATTATTTGCAAAGTCGAAGAAATATGTTGGTAAGGAAGTAGTTCATCATGTGCTTTTAAATCCTCAGGTCTGCTTGGTCCAGCTAAGAGGGAAGCCTGGCTGCAGTTGAGGGCCGAAATTGAAGCCCTGACCGACTCCTGGTTGACACTGGCCCTGAAAGCACTCTCGCTCATTCACGCCCGGTGAGGCTCTCTGCGGGGTCTTTGCCAGGAAATGGGCAATGCTCGTGCTTGTTCATTTTGGAGATTTATTTTTCAACAGTCTTTTTTTTTCTTTTTGTTCTCATAGGACAAACTGTGTGAATATTTTAGTAACAACTACTCAGCTCATCCCAGCATTGGCGAAAGTCCTGCTGTATGGGTTAGGAATTGTATTTCCAATAGAAAATATTTACAGTGCAACTAAAATAGGTGAGCTGCTTTTCTTTTCTTTTTAACAATCAGCTATTTTCCTTCAGGATAATAAAAATGAAAGGCAATAAATGAAACTTTTTTTCCAGAATGCTACATAGGTCAAAAAAAATACAAGAATAATTTAACCAATTTGCAAAACTGGATTTAGACATAAGAGAAACATAAAGCATAATACAGTAGCTGAAGTCACAAAATTTTACTTGACTGGCTAACGTTAAGACCAGGGCATTTTAGGTAGAGTAACAGCATCGATTCTGGATTATCATCATATTTTTATCCTTTTAGGCAACATTAACAAAAATATCTGATTTTCTAAGCTAAAACAAACAGCAAGATAAAATTATAAAAAGTAGAAATGAAACAATTCTAATAACAGATTACTAGAAATATTTGTTTTGTTTTTCATTCAATCTGTATAATCAATTGAGTTTCCATTTTTGTTGTGGAGATTTAAAAGCTTCTTGCATGAAAGAAACATAGTTGGGAGGAAAAGACTTATGAAATTTAGTTAGAATATAAATCAAGGCAGAATCAACATAGGGATAAAAAGACATGGCTCTTGTTCTCAGGGGAAGCAGACAGTTACATGACAATCCAATATGATACAAGAGTATGCAAATGAGCATTTTTTAGTTGTCTACTAGATGCCCTGAACTGTACTAAGCATTTTGCATTTAAAGTCAATCTTTATAATCTTTCCATTTTACAAATGAGGAAACTAAAGTCCAGAGACTTAAGTAAATTGTTGCAGTCAATAGCTCACAAACCCAAGGCTCAAGCCTCATGTTTCTCTGATTCCAAGGTCTAGACTCCTTGCTGTAGCCTACAGGGTCCTATTGCTAAGTGCTTGAATGTGCACATGACTGAGGAAGCATTCACTGCCACCCAGGAAGAGGCAGAGGCCAAGTGTCTGTGAAAGTGTGAAAGCTAAAGGGAAGAAATGACATTTGATCTGGGTATAGAAGAGCAAGTAAGAGTTCAACAGGTAGATGGGCTAGTGAGAACAATGCAAATGGACAGAGAAATTAAAATGTGATCCCTGCTGAGGGACTTGTGAGTGGCCCTGGGTAGCTAGTATGCAGTGCTCATTAGAAGCCAAAGCTGAAAAGGTATACTTGGGTCTAGGCATGAATGGCGTTGTATATCACCCTAAGGAGATGAATGTTATTTTAGTCCAGGGGAAGGGGTATGAGCATTCTAGCAGGTGGCAAGAAGGCTGTCTTTGGCTGCTCAACTCCATATAATAAAAAGGGGCAAAAATGGAATCCCTGTAGGTCTAACTTCCATTTGCCTGCACTTTTACACTTCCTGTGCTTCTCCTTCAAAGCATTTACTAAATGATTACTAAAAAATTACTTTTATAATTATTTGTTCATAGTATGACTTCCCCGTCATACTGTAATAATCTTGAGGACTGGGTTTGTCTCTCTTGCTCATCATAGTAGCTGTAACACCCAGCACACAGTAGGTACTCAATAAATGTAGAGATGAATTTGTTGAATGAATGGCTGAATAAATGACCATTTATTTTGAAGAAGGCCAACACAAGATTTCTTTTAGGCACCTGGGTCAGTAGCGGCACAATTAACTGATGGGGAAATTAGGTTTTATTTTTATCAGTGTTGCATTGGAAGAGACCCAGTGGGGTCTTCAATCAATGGCAGAAAGACACAGTCAGCAGGGTGCTGATGGGATTCATCCAGGCTAACCTTTCAAGTTAGAAATACGTATCTGGAGTTTGAGAATGACTGATGCTTCCCAAGAAGGGCCAAGAACAAATTGTTGGAAAATATCAAAAAAACAAGAAATATATCAAATAGAGTAAAATTCCTAGTAGCCCATTATAACCAGAACTTTTATGTGCTTTCATGTTCCATAAAAATAGCAAACAGTTTAAGTCACATGTTAATTCTATATCAATTAAGAGGAATTATAATTATATTGTGTTGTAAACAGGAATTGTGGAAAAGGTTTACCAGCACATGAAAGTTGGAACAAATGCCGAAGCAGCCCATGGTACAGAAGCGGGTAGAGCTTAGGTTCTCAGAAAGAAAGCAGAAGTAGTGTATTACATAGCATGTGCATTGAAGTTTAATCCCAAATAATTTGAAAATGATAATAGGAAATTACAATCCAGTAAGCATTGTTTTTTTAATGGGCATTTTGTTTAAAATATTAAGCTTTAATTTTTTTTCAATACAGAAAAAAAATGTGGAAGTAGGATTTCACCATCAGATAAGGTATATATGGGGAATCAATGCAGAAAACCCAGCAATTTTGTTTTGACATGGAGTCTTGTTCTGTCACCTAGGCTGGAGTACAGTGGCACAATCTCAGCCTGTGCCTCCTGGGTTCAAGTGATTCTTCTGCCTCAGCCTCCCCAGGTAGCTGGGATTACAGGCACACACCACCATGCCCAGCTAATTTTTGTATTTTTAGTAGAGACGGGGTTTCTCCATGTTAGCCAGGCTGGTCTCAGACTCCTGACCTCAGGTGATCTGCCTTGGCCTTCCAAAGTGCTGGGATTACAGGTGTGAACCACTATGCCTGGCCCCAGTAATTTTTATTGTAGGCAAAATGCTAAAGTCATAGGAGGAGATGACTGGTATCTCAGTTGGCAGAGCTATGATGACCTTTCAGACAAAATGGACTCATCAAAATGAATACTTCATATAAAACTAATAGTTAACTTCTAAAATCTAGGCTTCATTTTCTTAACCTCTATTGTGAAAAATTTCTACATGACCCCAAATTGGCAATGAGCCCAATAGGAGATAGATAGTTTATAGGCAACGATTTTTTTGTCTACCACAACTTCACCTTTAAATTACATTGAATTTACCTTCCTTTTTCCACAAGAGGGAAACTTTGCAAAAACACATAAGCATTTCCCCGTAAGGAGGGAAAAAACTTTCATGACATCAAAGTTTTTGGTTGTATATTTTTGCAGTGAAGACTATACTTTGCATTTGCTTCTTAAAGTGATTTAATATTTCACAGTTTAGTGGACAACTAAAGAGGCATTTAAATTGCATCTTTGAATAAGGCTAGCTCTATTTCATTGTGTCAGATGCAAACTAGAGATTTTAGTGCAAAATACAAATATAAAGCAGACATTTGTTTAAGCAAACAAGCAATTTGTTCATGTGTATATCTGATCCTTATTTGAAAGAGGTGCAGGCTTTGCTCAGCCATTCACATTTGAAAACTATAAACTGTCCCATTGTCCATTAAAATGACCCTATTGGCAGTCCAAGAGTTGGAACACCAGTTTCTTCTCTGAGAAGAAACAATGCTTGCATTAACTGTGGGAATGTGCTGACAGTGTAGCCACCACAGGAGCCCAAACTAAGTCATGACACGGGAAAGATAATAGACAGATAAGGGTATTCTATTACCTTTATTCCAGTTTTCCTCCAGGAAAGTGCTTCATTGAACATTAGATGCCTGGGTAAGGCAGGTACCATCTTGCTGCACTACCCCAAATTATCTGACATTTATTTGAGAAGGAGTTTTACAAGACTACATCAGACTTTCAGGGTCTTTAATTCAACCTGAAAATGAAGGAATAAGCTAATTCCAATGTTTGTGTTTTCTTGCTAGAACAAAAACAAGTCCAGTTATTTTTTATCATTCTCAATAGTCTTTGGGTCAGATATTTTCAAAGTTTGATATATGAAAAAAAAACTTTTTTAAATCAAGTTAAAATATGTTGCCAGAATTGCCTATGTTTGAGTTCAGCTTATATATAGGGGGAAAAAGAAGTCCCACTGCAAAACAGTACTTTCCCCCACCACCCCAATTGCAATGCTGTGATTGACTAGAATCCATTTTTTAATAAATGAGTCCTTGGGAAGAGAGTATTTAACTATCAATTTCCAAAGGACAGGACACCACACTGCTAATTAATTTACTTTGTAATTTATTGTGCTGTGGCACATACAACCCAAGTGGCATAAAAGCATTCCTCTTAGAGGCACTAGTGGGGCATTCGAATCAGAGCATGAAGAAAGCATTTTATATAAAAAGTTCAAGCACTGTCACATTAGGTTACCCAAACTTCACATTTTCTATCATTTATTTTTGTTCACTAGGAAAAGAAAGCTGTTTTGAGAGAATAATTCAAAGGTTTGGAAGAAAAGTGGTGTATGTTGTTATAGGAGATGGTGTAGAAGAAGAACAAGGAGCAAAAAAGGTGAGCATTCCTAGATGGTGCATCTTATTTGTTTTTTCAGTCCTCAGGATTCTCATAACTGGATCATTTAAACAGGTTCCATTTATGTGAAATGTGATGAATATGTGCAGTACTCTAAGCACTGAACAGGGTAAAGTAGAATTCAATAAATATGGAGTGATCTTTCTGAATAGTTGTGTGCACAAACTCAAGGGCCACAAGTGGTGTTCATAGAAGGTAGAATTTGGGAGCGGAACTGAAGTGTTGTTAGTGGTGTAGCTGTCATCCAGAGCAGAGATAACACATGTGCCAGCAGGACCTTCTCTGTACCCATGGCAGACATGCCAGGTGGTTCAAACCTTGTTACCTGAGCCTGGACACAGCCTAAGAACCTTTCAAACATCCTTCAGAAAGCCTCTACCAGTTGGTCAAAGCTGACTTGGAAGATAAAACTATCTGCTGCCCCAGAGGACTCGATGTCTTCTTTATATCATGAGGTCCTACCTGTCTCTCTCAGGGCGGGGGGAAGGGAGTGGACCCAACTATAAATTTCTTGACTCCCACTTTGCCCATTGCACTTCATTATATTCTTCTGAATCTCTGCAGGTGTAATTCTATCAATCATTTCTCTGAGCAAAAGCTTTCTCATTGTGCCTCTCATTGCATTTTTAAAAGCCAAGGACCACCTTCCTTAGCCTGGCACTGAGGGTCTCCACAGTCTGGTTACAGCCTGCCTTTCTGATCTGTCTCCCTCCTGTACCTTACACTGTAGTTGTGTCAGTCCACTCAGCTTTCCTTGACCATGCCCCACAGCTTTTCCTTCCTGTTGTGTCTCCTTGGAATCTTTTCCCTAATACCCTTCTGTCATTGTCTTATTCATTTGCAAAATTTAATTCATGTACTACCTTTTCTGTTATGCTTTTAAGAGATCAATTATAATCATGCTCCCTTGTATTTTAACTGAAGGAGCTGTAGTGATAAATAGCTTGGATTCTTGAGCCAGACAGCATGAGTTTGAATTATGACCCTGCCACTTACCCTTCCTGTGACTTTGAGCAAGTTCTTAACCCTCTGTTTCCCTTTCCTTGTCTATAAATGGGGATAGTAATAGCACTTAGCTCATTGGGCTAGTTTGAGGATTAGATTTAGTAAAGATATATAACTCCCATAATATAGATATGTGTAAAGTGTACAACAAATGGTAGCTATTGTTATTGTTTATGTGCCTGTTTCAGCAAAGAAATGTGAGCTTCACAGATTCGGGGATCTTACTTTGCTTGGTTTGTTGAAACTGTCTTCAGATTTTTTTATAACTCCCTAAATCTTGTCATAGTTGTACTCTGTAAATGTTTCTTGAATTGAAGAACAATTAAATATTTTATGGGATTAACCAAGAGCATAATTTTCCATTCCCTTCCTTACACGCTCACTCATAGGAATCCATGTGTATTTCCATAAATGATACAATATTTCAGTCCTTCTGGAATATTTCAGCATATACCAGAAATAGCATATAAGGTCACCAGATTACAGATGCAGCACTGAGCCTAAGTATGATACATGGCCAACCTTCCTACAGGCTCTGAAGATGGCCTAGTTTACCTTCAGTGCCTCTGAGTTCCACTAAAATCATAATCACTGGCCCTAATTTTAAACTAGATAATTTCATGAATACCCACAGATACAGAATGTATCCCAGTCACAAACTTGCGTGAGTCTGGTTGGTGCTGGTAGAAACCCACACGTGACTCCAGGTCTCCTCATGCTCAATGTGAAGCAGCATTTGCCATTTAAGCAGTAGTTCTAATCTTCCCACTTCACCGATGACCAACCACTAGTGTCATTGGGTGCCTCTGTTACCTCTCTGGGCTGTCTTTATTAAATGAAACCTTTCCCAGACTAAGTCAGAATCCTCAAAACACAATCCTGGAGAGTTGAAGAGAATGTTTTCTGACATCCAGACTCAAGTCTTCTTTCCCAGACTCAAGTCAAGTCTTCTTTCTAGGAAAGCCTCTGGCATTCCCAAGCCATTCCTATCAGGACCCTCCTAGTGGCCAGCAGGGCAGGGATGGAACAGATTTGTACCTCTGACCAGTATGGTCCTAGGCCAAGGTGTGAAGCCATCTCCAGGCTGGTCCTTCTCTCTCTGGTATCTACCAGAAAGTTTAATATCAAAAATTGCTAAAATGTGGCTTTCTAGCTTGTGGTAGGCAGAGAGGGATGTTTATGAAAGTGATTACTTAAAATGCAGGGAACACAAGTGAAATCCTGTGGATCTTATCAAGGTTTCTGTGAGTGAGTCCCTTCCTAAACCTTTCTGATAAGTACAATTCTTAGAAGTTTGACTTCAGTGAACGCAACATGGAAAAAAACAAAGGAATTCTTGGTTTCAGGTTAGAATTGAAAGTATTGATAGGGCTAGAGTATTTGCTGTCTTTGAAGAGCAGTTAAGATTTTTTTCTTTTTTTTTTATTATACTTTAAGCTCTAGGGTACATGTGCACAATGTGCAGGTTTGATACATAGGTATACATGTGCCATGTTGGTTTGCTGCAGCCATCAACTCATCATTACATTAGGCAAATGCTGACACTTCCTGGTAGATTCTAATCCTGGCAGCTTTGACAAATGGGTGCTCAATACATTTTGTTGGTAGAGCGGACATGAAAACTTTATGTATTTCTGATGTAATAAAAGGTTTTAGTTAAAAGATTTTAGTTAATGTTTATACTGGAAATAGGCTGAGGTTCGTTTTTGGTTTTTTGTTTTATTTGAGAAAGAGTCTCCGTCACCCAGGCTGGAGTGCAGTAGCGCGATCTCGGCTCACTGCAACCTCCTCCTCCTAGGTTCAAGTGATTCTCCTACCTCAGTCTCCTAAGTAGCTGGGATTACAGGCATGTGCCACGATGCCTGGCTAATTTTTGTATTTTTAGTAGAGACGGGGTTTCACCAGTTAGCCAGACTGGTCTCAAACTCCTGACCCCAAGTGATCCACTCGCCTCTGCCTCCCAAAGTGCTAGGATTACAGGCATGAGCCACCGTGCCCGGCCAGTTTTAGTTAATTTTTATACTGGAAACAGGCTGAGGTTCATAATTTTTAAATCTATAGACAGTTCCTAAATGTTTGCCTCACTGATTCATAGTCTTTAGAGGGTTTCCAATTACTTCCATGTATATTATAAAGTTTTAATACTAATTTAATACACATAGAATGTTGGTGATGGCAGTAGGAACAACCCAATAAAACACTTACAATTCAAATGCTGGTACAATTCGTTTACAGCAGTACCAAAGAATAAATTATAAGGTGTACAAAACTATTCTATTACAATTATTTGGAAAATCCTTCTTTGTACAAAAGTATTCTATTACAATTATTTGGAAAATCCTTTTTTTTTTAACCTTCTTTCCTAGATCACTCTGATAATAAACTCTGATATTTGTGTTTTCTCAACAACCAATCAGCAATTACAGAATAAAATTAAATATAGAATGGCTTAAAAAAAGATTGTTTCTACTGTTTATCTTTGGACATGTCTTTTTTTTAATATAGGGCACACACAAAAAAGAAATTAGGCAGCCACCTGCAGAAAACATACTGAATTTTTTGACCAAATGAGTCCTCCTAGCTTTCCATTTTTATTTCATGGATGACTGTACGTGACTAGAGTCCAAAAATATCTGCTGCAAACCACTCTTTGTACCTTGAGAACTGCCTGTGTGGATGTGTAAAATGGACAAATTTTTCACAATATCTAGATTTCTAATAATCTTGCAAAAGATTCAGACGTCATCAATTTACAACAAGTTGAACATTCCGTTCTTATTTTCTAACTGTATTGAAGGAGAATTTTTGTCTAGCCTTTTCAAGTTAACTAGTATATAAATAGTCATCTTTGTATATGAGTTAAGAGACAAGGATCTAATCATTCACAGAAGATAATGAGTATCTTTAAAGTGGAGTGCTGCACAGAAGTAGAGAATACTTAATATTTAACCTATGGGAAATAATTTAGGAGGAGAAGCCCTCTACAGTTCAACATCATCTCATTTTTAAAACTACATATGAAAACTCAAGCTAAAGAAACTAAGAGATGGCTTTCTAAGCTGTAGGATTAATCATAATATTAGTAAGTAACAAAAATTGCTACCAAGCCAGGCTCACACTTGTAATCCCAGCACTTTGAGAGGCCAAGGTGTGTGGATCACTTCAGCTCAGGAGTTTGAGACCAGTTGGGGCAACATGGCAAAACCCTGTCTTTATAAAAGATACAAAAATTACCCGGGCGTGGTGGTGGGTGCCTGTAGTCCCAGCTACTCAGGAGGCTGAAGTCGGAGGATCACTCGAGCCGAGGAGGTCAAGGCTGCAGTTAGCCGAACTCATGCCACTGCACTCCAGCTGGGATGAGAGAATGAGATCCTGTCCCAAAGAAAAAAAATGCTACCAATTATAAAGCCCTTATTATATCCCAGTCCCTCTTTTAGGCCTTCCCATCCATTTTTCTCATTAAATCCTCATAATCCTATGAAGGAATCCTTAGACCTATTTTACATATGAGAAAACTGAGGCACTGTAAGGGTGAATAATTCGGCCAAAATCACACAGCTAGAAAGTAGCTAAATTAGGATTTGAACTCAGTTATTTCCTCTGACTGTGAGATTTAGTGAAAAGTTTCTGCAGTCGGAGAGTGGTGGCTCACACTTGTAATCCCAGCACTTTGGGAGGCTGAGACAGGTGGCTCGCTTGAGCCCAGGAGTTTGAGGCCAGCCTGGGCAACATGGTGAGACCCGTCTCTACAAAAAGTACAAAAATTAGCCCAGCATAGTGGTGCTGCCTGTAGTCCTAAGCTACTGGAGAGGCTGAGGTGTGAGGTTCACCTGAGCCTCGGAGGTCAAAGCTACAGTGAGCTGTGATGGCACCACTGCACTCCAGCCTGGGCGACAGAGTAAGACCCTGTTTAAAAAAAAAAAAAAAGTTTCTTCAAACTATAAACTACATTTATATATCTTAAATATGACTTGACTTACAAAAAAGAATTTACATGGTTTTTCAAAAAAGTATTAGAGTAAAATGCAATTCTTCTTTCTTTTTCAGGAGTTAGATATAAGTGTCTTCTTTCCCCTAATTTTACATTCATAATTAAAATTTTTAAAACACATAATTCTGATATGTGCTTTAGCTCCTGAGCAATTTAGTTTATTAAATAAATTAATAGCAAAAACAATGAAGTTCTGCACATTTGAGCACTAAAATGTTTTGCCAAATCAAAACATTTTACATTGCTTCGAAATTGATTTTAACTATTTAGCTTGTCTCTCTCAGTTTCCTGTGTCCTTCAAAATCTAATACAACATGCTCTTCTTTCCCTTGTAGAGATCTGTCATCTCCTTAAATAATGTTCTTTTGCTAGAGATTGTTACTTTTTTTAAATCACAGAAACAAAACCCAGTAAGTAAATCTGCCAGTTGCCTATTTCGTTAATGGTCAATTGAAATCTATTCTGTCATCCTTATTCTCTTTGCCAATGTAGTCCAAGGGCTTTCATCAGTAATTTAATCTAACTCTATAATTTGTATCATAAAAAGTACCTCCTTCAAAGAGAAGAAGTTAGAAATACCTTTGTTTCGTAAAAGAACAACCTCATACTGAAAAGATCTCTTGCAAGAGTTTGTGTGAGTGCCTCTTTGTTCTTAGAAAGATTGTGGGAAGTCTTCCTTTGACGTATGTCTTTTGTTGTCAAAATCCACCAGTTGTTCTTTTTTTTACCATAAAATTATTTGTTTCCCTAATGCAACATGGCTTGAGAGAAAATGATTAGACCTAGGTATGATTGTTTTAAAAAAAAATGTAGGAAATAGTCTCCTGTACATTGACATCTAGTTTTCATTTCTAGAGTAGTAAAAGTGGCCTTGCTAATAAATTAACTATTTTCAGAGAACTATTTAAAATAAATCTCTTGTTAATGACAAAGGGAGAAAAAATGGCAAGCATCCATTTTCTGCACAGTGAGAAAGGCTTCATTATGTTCATTTTATATGTACATTCTAAAACTTGCTGAAATCCAAGATGAAGCTGAGAACCTGATTAATAATGCCCAATTTCAAGCTTATTTAGGAGAAAAATACAAGCCACTTTTATAAAATAACATTTGTAAAGCACTTTTTTGTTTTTAGTTTAAGTGGGACATCAAGGTTATAAATACCAAGTACAGTGAATGTTATTTTTGTAAAGTCATAAATTCATTTATAGTTAATCACTTACTATATGCCAGGTTTTGAATTGGATTTCATCGTCGTCCTTAAAAAGCATACTTATGTCTAGAGGGCAAGCAGATATATAAATAAAAGAGCAACGTTGCACAATAAGTTTCATAATAAGTTCTCCCTTGATATCTTTATTTACAATTTGAAAAGTATTTGTACCTCCATCTGCAAAACTTTCTAAATATTATATGTGCACATGAAAGCACAAATAAGTATTTTTTTACACAAATGAGAAGTATACACTTTTTTTCATACCTGCTTTTTCAGTTAATCCATCCTGGCAGTTATTCTATATCAGTCCCTGAAGCTTTGCATCTCTAATGCTTTTAAGTGACTGCATCGGTATTCCATCATGTGGATGTGCTATTTAACCAGTCCCCTGGGGTGAACATTTAGGTGGTTTCCGGTATTTACTACTGCAAACAGTTCTACAGTTCATGCATGTGCAAGTGCCTCTGCAGGATAAATTCCTAAAACTGCAATAATTAAGTCAGAGGGTATATGCTTTAAAAACTTTGAAACATTGTTAATTAACACATTTTTAATAATTCAGCAAAATTCTACTTACATATATGTATCCACATACCCAGCTTTTTATATGGTGGTGGTTATATGTAGTCTAAAGGTATAAATGCTAAATATCAGATAAGGAAGGATGGAGGACGGAGATTTTTGAAGTTGCTCTAGGAGGCAAGAAAAACAGGAAGGATGTGTCATTGTTTTCCCATCAGGCAAAATTTTGGTTCTGGAGACACAAAAGCATGTGCTAATTTTAGGCCTTGATACCTACTTCTCTCAATATATGCCTAATCTTGATAAACGAATCACATGCATGTTGCAGTTCCAGCTGTCATTTCTGTTAAGATTTGTGGGTAGCTCTGTTTTTGGTCCCAGGGCTTCAGCAACCTGAGAGAATATCTCCGGGTAAGTATCCCATGTTCTACCCATCTGAATGTCTGAATACAAGCAAATGAATTCAGCTGTCCCAAACCAGTTGGCCCACTCAGACATGATTTGGGGTTCTTTGATTCCCACCCACCGCTGAGTCACATGAACTCTCTTCACAATATGTCTTGCGTCTATTACACCCACTCCATTTCCACTGTAATTCTACCTAGTTTCTCTGCTACCAGCCAGAAACATCTTTAGTCCATCCTTCCCGACTGCTGCCCTAAATTGCTTAAAATGCCCCCACCTATTTGTGTCTCTTGGCACTGAGGAAGTGTTAGCCTCTCGCTCCTTCCATTTACAAGACAAAAGTCTAAACTCCTTAGTTAGATATTCCAAGTGCTGCTACCTTGACAAACCTCCTTAACATCTCTACGATTTTACACACCAGTCCAGCCCCATCCTCCACAGGCCAATTATTCCTCCTATCTGGGAACCCTATCCACTTCCCTTCCACCTCTCCAACTTCACCCATTCTTCAAATTCAGCTCAAGCTCAGTTTACCCTCTCCAGGTTACAACTGAGCTCTCTTCTCTCTGAATTTATCTTTTTAATTCTTCACCCCTCATTGCCTTACATTGTAATAAAATTGTTTCATCAGTTATATCTTGCCTGCTGGTCAGCTCTTGGCATTGGGGATATATGTCTTTTGTGTATTATGTATCTACTGTAGCTACAGTGCTATGCACGTAACAGACTTTGTTTTGATAATAAAGTCACAGACTTTCTTTGACCTAGAAGCAACCCTGAGTCATTTTCCCTAAACCCTCATGTTATAAAGAAACTAGGGCTTCAGGCAGACTGTGCCGTAATTGAAGGTCACATAGTCAAAGTTGAGAATATAACCCAGGTCTCCTCATTCTAGCATGTGTTTTTCTTTTTCTCTTTTGCCACTATTTCTCTCCGATTTCATACAAGAAATGTTTGTTCTAGTGGCTAAACATTGATGCAAGAGAAAAAAAAGTTTACTTTGTATCCAGTTGTCCTGAGAAGCTTTTATAAATGCATAAAATCTTCACATCAGTACGTACTTAGGGAAAATATTATCATTGTGCAGTATTAGTTCTGATTGTTAACAGGAGTTTGACACCTCCTCTCCTCTAGACTGTCTTCTTATAGTCATTCACTTAATATAAAATGTGCATTTCTTAAAGAAGTCTACTATTTTTGTGAGAGTGAAACTGCTAACTACAGCCAACATCACTACCCTGCATGCCATGAAAGAATGCAGAGGATAGAGTTGCTATCCCTGTGGGTGGAGTGTCCCCATAGTCTACCAGTTTTCTTTCAATGTACACCTAAGATTTGCAAAGTTTTCATTGTAGAACCTTTGGCACTTCTGCCCAAATGAATGGCCCATCCCCACTGCATTGTGATGAGTTGTCTGTAATATACTACAGGAAGTTTCATCCTTTGACCTCATTTCAGGGTGCTGCTTGACCAGCTGGTTCTTATTAATACTCTGTACAGGAAGACTAAAGCCAGTCGTATTTTAGTGCCAGTAAACAAGCCAACTTAGGGTTGTTTGCAGATTAGCTCACCTTTCCCGATAGTGTTGAGTATGGTTTAAAAGAAAAACATGTGTTCTGTAGGCAGCATCAACCCACACACATGTACAGATGAGACACACAGCCATTGAACCAGTCCTTTGTTTACTATGAAATTAAATGCCCACTTTATACTTTATGTACCAAAGAAGTAGCTAGATTTTTTTTTCAATTCCCTTTTCGATTTCTCTGAGAGTCATGGCATTCTTCAGTGCAGGATTCTGATTGCACCAATAGTTTTCAGATTTGCATTGTTAATGGTTGTAACTTGTCTGTGGGGAACATGTGGAACCTCAGACAATTGACATGCAAAAGAATTTGACTGAACCTGCTCTGAAAAAAGGCATTCCACTTCGCACAAGTATTTTTATATGTTTTTATGAAGATGGTTGTCCTAAAAGTTTCTAGATGATTATCTGAAGAGCTTTCAGCATCCTTTGTCACATTCTGAGATAATAGTACTTAAGATCAATAGAAATACTATCTAACCCCTTTAGCTGTTGACAAGAAACTTTGAGGAAGGGCAATAATGATTGGCAAACCTAATAAGAAAAACAATTAGAAATAAAGAGAATATAAAAATAGATACCAAGTAGGTGGTTAAATAGCAACACTGCACAGTTGAATACTTGAAAACTTTTAAAATAATAGTTTTCTTTTAAAATGTGTCTAAAATGTAAAATGAATTTGAGATTAAGTAGTAAAATGAGTAGGATGCTGAATGGAACATACTTGATAAACACATAATTTCAAGTATGTTTGAGTATGTACATATATAAAAATATAAAGAAATGTTTATAGTGGTGAGCTTTGTGTAGTAGGATAAGAAATGATTTGTATTTCTTTATAGGGTTCTATATTTTACAACATGAATTTCTATTCTAATGAGGAGGAAAGCTATAGGATCAAACGTTTTTCTAACCCAGGTCTATGAATCATAGTCACTCTTTTCTGGTGTCTCTTAGCCCACAGAGAATGCATGGGGGCAGAGAGAGAGAGAGTTAGTTTGAACCTGTGCTATGGTGCTGATAATTTACACAGCTGAATAAAAAGCCTACAGAGAACAGGCAGGAGGCATTACAGCATATGAGCTTCAGAGTCACACCTGGCATGCATCTTGGCTTCACTCCTTACCAGCTATTTATTTAAACCTCTCTGTTTCATCACTAAACCTCAGGTTGTTTTTTTTTTTTTTTTTTTTTAACTAGTACAATAGTAATAGTAGTACCTCTGTCTCTTTGAGGTGCTTAGCATAGTGCCTAACACAATATCCAATAAATCGTAACTATTGGGATTTATGAATTAGGAGTTTATTACAAATAAACTCCTTAGCAGGGCTTACTAGGCCCTGCATCAGCTGGTTCCTGCAGCCACTCATGTCACCAGCCAAGTCTTTTTCTCATACCCATCTAGTATGCCAACAATGAATTTCTCCATTATTTTCTGTCCCGCAATGCTCATAACCATCAGAGTGTTTTTCTGAATGTTAATCCTTCATAACTAGCTCAACTATCACCTCCTTTCAGATATTTTCCCAGTTCACTAGGCAAAGGTAATTGCCCACCTCCTACAAGATATAAATGAACACTGATGATTGTTGTGCATGTTTGCTACTCAGAATAGGGTAGGCAGCGACACATGCATCTCTATATCTGCTACACCTGACACAGTGTGCTCTGTATGAATGAATGCACAATGCTACGTCTTACAGTGTGAAGTTTCCTTCTAGAAATCTACAAAGAAATATTTAGTACTAATTTCTGGACTATTCTGTTATTTCTCAAAAACATATATACAGATACACCAAAATAGTCTTGAGTCCAGAAAGGTCTACATATTGGAATGTGGTATGTGATTTCAACAGATAATCTGAGGCAAATACATTGTTAATAAGTAATAGTTTGTATCCCAGTATGTAGCAGCTATGTGATCTACATATCAAAATAGTCAGTGGCTTTCACTGTTACCTACACATTTAAAAAAAAAAAAAACCCTCATTTCTGTTTGCTTCTATGCCAGATTCTCCTATTAGTCTGAAATTTTTCCAAATTTCTCAGAACTATAATTGCAAATTATACTCCAGGCACCACATTATTTTTTTGCTTAAGAATCCTATTCTATAAGGTAAACAGAATTTTGTTCTCCTGAGGGTGATGATTATCTTTCCCTTAAAAAGGTTTTGCTCAAGAATTAGTACTTACTATAGTGCTTTGGAGCAGTGAAAGTTAATCACATTTTCACCCTTCATGGATGACATAACTTCTGAGTTCTTCCCCTTGGTTTACTCACATGTATCACAAACATTCCCACTTCTTAAACTAGATTTTTAGATTGAGGTTTAAATAACAACTACAAAAACCTAAAACAAAACAAAAAAACAACGTTAGATGTTCATTTAAAATGCTTTCCATATGGTAAAGCCATTTTAAGGTCAATATGAAGAATAACTGAGGGAAATAAATGGAAAAAAAACTGCTTCATATGTGAGCCACAATTAAGTTAGAAAAAATGTAAACTACTACTAACTAAGGAAAACTGCTTAAACTCATAAAGTACAAGCTTTTTAAACTTTCAGCATGAAAAACCCACTGGATACATGAAAAGCTGCCATATTTGGCAACGTTCTTTTATTTAAAGCTTGGAATTGGCATTCAAGTCACAGTGTAGATCCAGTTAGGAAATATCCATCCCCTTCTTCAAAGAAACAGACTCTAGATTACATTTTACAACTCAGTCCAGTATTCTTAGGGGAGGATTGAGTTTGAATTTTTGTTTTAAACAGATGTGATGTTATGATGTTAAGATGTTAGCTGGTATTTCAATGATACTGAAAATGGGGGTGAGCATGGGAGTGGATTTCCAAAAAAGCTGGCAGGGCTGGCGCTGGGTGCTCTGTCCTCACGTGTATGTGTGCCTCTGCTGCAGCACGCGATGCCCTTCTGGAGGATCTCCAGCCACTCGGACCTCATGGCCCTGCACCACGCCTTGGAACTGGAGTACCTGTAACAGCGCTTGGCACTTTGACAGCGCACAGCTGCTCTGTGACCAGGGACAGATCCAGCAGGCCCCAGTCTCGCATCAGCGCCGGCCTCCAGAACTTAGCAATTTCCACCTGGTGATGCGCAGTTGCTGTCAGTCTTGACCTCTGCCTTTGTGGTGAATGGAGGACCACGTCTATTTCATCAGAACGGCTGTTGACTCTAGTACTGTGAATCCAGTGAAAATAAGCCATGAGAATGTTTTAGCACAGCGTTATGTGTCTGCCACATTAACTACACGGTTCAAACCTGTGAAGAAAGGACCTGCAAACGCTTCAGTTGTTAGCATTTTCAATGTGATATAAACAGCTTCTCCAATACAGCAAACCTAATTGCACAACAGAGACTGAAATGTGTTTCCTGAATACCAGTGGAGGAATTTTCTTGTAAAGAAGGTTTACTTTTTGGTGTCTCATACCCAGGGTAATCTGTACATCTCTACTTATTTATGAACAGACTTTTTTAAAAAAGATAAAAAAACAGCTTTATTGAGGTATAATTCACATACCCTACAATTCACCCACCAGACTTTTTTAAACATCAAATAATTGAAGAGACAATAGCATTAGAAATAAGTGATTAAAGGCTTCTGCCTCACAACATGGCAAGTACAGTACTTTGAATTTTAGCACATTGCATAGTAGTTTTAAGTATGTCTAATTTAAACGTATAATATGTACATCACTGAGACAATCATGTACAGAAAGAATTTTTGGTGTAAATTTGTAATAATGGATGATTCTTTTACATATTGTTTAGGGAAATGATATTGAAAGGTAGCAATGCCTGGATAGTGAAGCATGAGGCAGCACGTGCACAAATTCATGTGCCGTGCCTTATCTAAGTTTTCGGTATAAATATGTAGATAATGGATTTTTTTTTTTAGATAATGTTGTCAAGACCAAAAGCATGGATGTCAAGTGTCAGTAAGGATTTTGTTTTCTAAAATTTTTTCCTGCATCAGTTCTTCTGAGGGCCTTGATGAAATAACACAGCAGTTTCTTAAACAATTTGAAACAAAATGAGCTCTCCTACCACCTCACTTTTTCATTTCCACACTAATGTATTATATGTAACTACTTGGAAAAAATAATTATTCAAATGCTTCTTCCCACAAAGAATATAGATGATAGTAGATATATTTTATTAATAAAATGGTTCATGAATTGGAGACTAACAAAGTTTTCATGTGCTCAGAATTATTATCGTGTCTGCATTTTCTTTCGATAAAGGAAGACACACGATGCTAATCCGGAAATCAGCAAACTTTGCATTACTCCCTATGTGCGTATTTTCTCTTTCTTCCTCTCACCCTGAGGAAGGTTCATTGCCATTGTCATCACCATGGAAACAACGTTCCTCTCCACCTGCATTATGTACTACATGACAGGCATCAATCTGGGGAAATAATAAAATTATCACCTTTGTCAGACCATAAGAGTTTCTCCAAAAGTGGTCAGTTTGGCTGGGCAATATTTTCTCTCATCTAACAAACACAATCCATTGTCATGAAATTACCCTTAGGATGAGTCTTCTTTAATCATATATTGGGGGGGGGAAAAAAAACACCAGCTTTGACCCGAAGTAGTTGAAGAGCTACTTCATTCTTTTCTGAAGTTGTGTGTTGCTGCTAGAAATAGTCATTTGTGAATTATCCAAATTGTTTAAATTCACAATTGAATTAGTTTTTTCTTCCTTTTTGCTTGAAGCAAACAGTTGACAATTTTTAACCTTTTCATTTTATGTTTTTGTACTCTGCAGACTGAAAAGACAAAGTTTATCTTGGCCTTACTGTATAAAGGTGTGCTGTGTCCACCGTTGTGTACAGAATTTTTCTTCATTAATTTTGTGTTTAAGTTAATAAAATTTATTTGTGATGTACTGTAAGCTCCCTGACTGTCGGGATCATCTTTTTCTCTTGGTTATATGAAATAGCAGGATCTTGGTTACATTAGGACACCCAAAGTCCAACAAAAGGAAGTTGTATGAAGTAACTGCAGTGATGACTTTATCAGTCCTTTAGGGGACTGAACTTGCAGGGTAACAGCTGTTTCTTTGATCACTGTAAGTACTGATGAATGGAAAAGTTCTTCACTTCTCCAAAAATTACATAAACTAGACCCTTACTCAAATTTACCTACTGTAGAACATAATTCAGCATAAAGTGTCTTGGATTGCAGAGCACAGATTTAGCCACTTATATACCCAAGGGACAACACTATAAAGCAGTTTCATCGATAAAGAATGCCCACAACAGATACCTCTATGATTTGGTCAGATTAATCATTGACAGAGAGCTATAAAACAGCACAACTGGCTTCCTCCTGAGAATTTAATCTTAGAAACACACATTCATACATGAAAACACATGAAAATCAAACATGCACTGCCTCACCCATTTGTCAGGCCCCTGAAGTGTGTTTTTCATACACACACACCAGGTCAAGTGGCCTGAATCATGAGGTGCCTGAGCATGCCCCAACACCCCAAGAATGAAAAGACTTTGGGGAAAATCTTAAAGAGAGACAGTGGTGGGGAGTAAAGGGGTTTTTAGGGCTTAAATTAAGAAAGCATAAAAAGTAGGCCAAATGGAGGGCATACCCAGAAGATGAGTTTCCTAAAGCACCACCTCTAACATGACAACTCCTGGTCAAAATTTTTAATGGCTCCTCTTTGATCATGGATTTAGGGCTCAGATTTCTCCCCCTGGCATTCTAGAGCCTCCAAACACAGTCTCTACTTGCTTCCCAGCATTCTCTCTCATTATTGAAATTAGCAGAGCATCAGTACACTAGGCTAACATACTAAGCTCCTTAATGCATCAAACAGCTTTCAAGCATCTCTGCCTCATCTTTGTTCAAAGCATTCTCATTTCCCACAATGACTTCCTTCACCCCATCCTCAATCTACCCAAATCATGTCCAGCTCAAGTTCTTCCTCCTCTACAGACTTTTTTTTCCCTACCATGGTGAAGCAGCTTTATTCATCATCTCGCACCAAGAAGATTAAGGACACAGACACACAGGAGCGGGTTTAGGAGTGGAGGTTTAATAGGGAAAAGAAAAAGGAGAACAGCTCTCTCCCTTGCCCACAGATTGGTTGGACCAGCTGTGACATTCACATAGCACGTGGGGAAGGCTGGCCACCCTACCCTAATGTTATGCAAATGGGCTTTCCACTTGGCCAGCCCATCTTGTTTGCTCCTTACTGTACACACGGCTGGCAAAGAGAAGGGAATATGGAGCCACCATTTTGAACATGCCTAGTCCTAGGTAGCCATTTTCTATTGACACAACTGCTGGCACTCACCTGTGCAAGCTTCCAGCTTGCTTGTTTATGTCTGCAGCTCAATTTTACAGGCTACTCTTAGTTAGAAAAGAAAATTATTTTGGGGCTGCTTTTCATTAAAAGGAAAACCTTACCAAGGACTCTTCTACCCTCACTATCTGCCTAAATGATTTATTCCTAACTCCTGTATCAATGGCATGCAGTGTTAGCTCCTTCTCTTCTCTCCCTCTGTCTATGCCTTTATTGGAAGTCCATATTTCATTCAATAAAGACTCACTGCCCCCTACCCCTCAATAGTGTGGCACTGTCCCAGGTGCTGAGGATAGGATGTCCATGCCCCAAGGACTGAGTTTACATTGGAGTTGGTGGAAACAGACCATAATGAGTTACTAAATGAATGAATAAGCTACATTCATATCAAAAGCCTTCTTTTTGGAAAATAAAACAGAACATGGGTCAGTGACAGGTGTAAGTTTCCTCTAATAGAATGGACAGAGCCGAGATGTCTGAGCCAAGACCTGACTGCTAAGAAGGTGGAAGCATGTAAAGATGGGGGCAGGACATGCAGGCAAAGGTCCACAGAGGAGAACACTCTGTTTATCCTCCAAATGAGAACCACACCCATGGGTCCAAGAGGAGAGGAGCAAGAGATGACTTTGTAAATGGAAGGAGACCAGGAAGACCTTGAGGTCGTGGTCTGGAGTTTGGATGCTATCCTCAGTGAATGGGAGGTCACTGAGACTTTTACCTAGTGGGGGGACCTGGTCTAGTTTACTCTTTGAAATGATCACCCAGCTGCTGAGTGGAGAAGAGGGTGGAGAAGGAGCTGGAGAGGAGCAAGAGAAGAAATGGGGAAACCAGTTATTCAGCTGTTAGGACAGTCCCAGCAAACAGTGGTCAGATTCAGACGAGGATGGTGGAAATATAAACCCAGGTTTTTTTTTAGTGATGGCTAAATATTTACATAGGTCAAATGGAGGAAGTAGTGAGACAGAAGAGGAATCTGGACACGCCCAAGGGAAGGGGTCTCAGCACCACTGTGCACAGTTCATCCCAGTGGTTAGGAGTTTCCCCATCTGTAAAAATGGAATAATGATTGTATCTACTTCAGAGGACTATTATGAAGACAAAATAAGTTAATACAGTTGAACCCTGAACAACCAGGGCTGGAATTGCATGGGTCCATTTATACGTGTATCTTCTTCCACTGCTGCCACCCCTGAAACAGCGAGACTAACTTCTCCTCCTCCTCCTCAGCCTAATCAACATGAAGACAATAAGGATGAAGACCTTTATGATGATCCACTTCCACTTAACGGTAAATATATTTTCTCTTCCTTATAATTTTCTTAATAACTTTTTTCTAAGAATATAGTATATAATATCCAAACGTGTGTTAATTGACTGTTTATGTTATCATTAAAACTTCCAGTTTCCAGTAGGCTATTAGTTGAGTTTTTGAGAAGTCAAAAGATACACATGGATTTTCAACGGCAGAACGGTTGGTGCCTCTAACCCCTGCCTTGTTCAAGGGTCAATTGTATATGTGAAGTGCTTGGGACACTGCCTGGAAGATTCTCTAATGTTGTCTATTACTGTACTAGCTAATTTTTCACAAAAATATTTCCCCAACTGAAGAACCAGCTTCTTGGATGCACAGACCCTACAAAAGTCCACTGCATTGTTTTGGCCAGGTCTAGAAAACAAGCTAAAAAAGTCTCATACCTGACTTTGAGCATTGGGACAGTGACTGTTAAAGAATTCATTACAATTCTCGGAAGGGCTCAATGAGCAAGACTAACAGAGGCGAGGGAGTGATCTACTGTGGGCAGCCTGGGCAGGCAAGAAAGGCTTCCCTGAAGAACCAATGTCTCAGCTAAGACCTGAAGCCTGGGGAGGAGCTGGCCCAAGGGGAGTGGGGAGAAGAGAAGAAAATGAGAGCAGCTCAGAGTGAGAAGGTGGGCAGCAAGCTAGGGAAGGATAAGGGAAGGGCAGGAGAGCCAGAACTGTGAGTCTGGGAGGCAGAGATGACGGGTTGGGCGGCCAGGAGAGAGAGGAGGCAAGGGCTTTAACTGTCCATCTCAGAGTAAAGCTACAGGCTTTGTGCCTTTATGGTATGTGAGCATGACTGCTTACCCTTCATGGGAGAAAGAAAAGGCAGAGGATAGGAATAGAAAGGGACTGAGACTCCTACATCAGCATACACAGCCTTCGCTAATGGTGATGCTTCTATGCTAAACAAGCCTTCAAATATTAGGTCTAAGGAGTATCTAGTTGAGCCCATTTTACAGGTTACAAAACTTGGGTTAAATGCTTTGCCCAATGGGTCACAGACAAGTAAAGCAAAGCCATAACCCCAAACCACCCTCTTGGATGCAATACTGAATCATGAAAAGATTAGGAGCTCTCAGGCCTGTAACAGTTGGCTTTGCCTCCCTGATCTATCACTAAATAATAGGGTAAGTTTAGGTGTCCTCTTTGGGTTTTCCAGGAATATTTAGTGCTTTGTCCACAGTTAGCACAATTTTCCAATGATGTCCAAAGGCCTTTTGTCTTTTTTACCTTAGTGCCTCAATCCTTTGTCATCCTTCCAGAGTTTGGGTTAAAACATACCTTCCAGTAAACACTTATAAATATCAATGAAAACGTATTTCATAACTTTTAAATTTGCTTTTCAGAACATTTGCATGTATCATGGATGATTCCCAATTCAAATGACTATAAAGGAGGCCATTTGCTTAACAGAATATAGAGATGATGGACACTGTGTGTTCATTTAAGACTTGTAAGAAATTTCCTTTCAGGCACTGGCCCTTTACCCACACTATACGCAGCTACAAAAGCTTCAGCTGGAATAGAGTTCGCTATCATGTTCAAGACAGTTTTTTTACAATCCAAAAGGCTCGAGAAAGTGAGCTACTCTTTTCTTTCAGTGTCTCTCTGCACATCTCCATTTCTCTCCATTCTATGTCATTATACAAACTGACAGGATGACTTGCGGCAAAAGAAATGAAAGGGTTTGTAATTTAAGAAACCTCTGGCCTTGCTGACTGAAAACAGGTTGTTTGTAAAAAGGAAATCCTGACCTCAGCTAACTGGCAAACTCTGTCAGAAGCAATAGAAGGATGCAAAGGAGAAAGAACAGAGCTGGGGATTTTTATTGGCAACAGAAGAAAAACGGATGCTCTGCCAGGGGAAAGCCTTTTGAGAAGTCACCAGTGGCGAGGCAAGACATGCCTCAGGTCTCAGAGTGTATGCCTGGACAGTCACAGAGCAGTTCTGTTCTGGTTTTGTGGGCTGGTTGGACAGGGGAATTTAGTGCTTGTGACAATAGCTAGGCTGACAAACCTGAAAGTGGATTCCCTCCAGGTAGCTGAAGTTGAGATCCTCTGCTGCAGGTACCCCATGGCCTGTCCATCTTCTATCCTGGCTTGACATAAAGCCTAAGGTGCACAGGTGACAGGGGGTGTTCCAGGTGTGCAGGAGGTGAGCCCACACCATTTCCCATGTGCCAGCCCACCCTCACTTCCTCCCCACCTCTGTGTGCTGCCTGTTGGGCAGGGCTCTGCAGTGACCTCTGGTCAACTCCATAAAAGAAGGCCCCTGAAAACTCTAATCTCCTTATGCTAGTAGGATTCCCAGTTGGCTATCCATTGAAATCAGCTGGGATGCTTTGAAAAATCCCCATGCTTGAGCTCCAGCCCAGAGATCCTCATTTGCTTTGTCTGGCATGGGGCTTAAGCAGCAGCATTGTTTTGTGCCAGCCAGCTATGTGAGAAAGACCTCCATTGCTAGTCACCCCCAAGCAGGGCTGTCCAATTGGCCAAGTGCACTTTCCAGCTCTTGGTCTTTCCTTTCTAATCCATTCTGATTCCCAGTTAGCCAAGCCCATGCCCATGAAATCTTTATGACCCAACTCAACACCATTCAATAACCATCAGCGGGAGCTCCTACTGTAAATGAAGAGTTCTGACCAGTGTCAGAGGTGTTCTCAAGGGGCTGACCTTCCAGTGGGAAACAGAGATTTGTGATAAAAGGCATCCTATGATGAGGGCCTCGCTAAATTCCAAGGATACCCACAATGTAGGGGGGCAAATTTTGCAAAGAATTTTAATTTATGATGGAAACTCAGAAGATGCAGGAATGAGTGTTGCCTGGGGGAAAGAGGAGAAGTCTCATTGAAAAGATGATACTTTCATTGAACTAAGTGAAATAAAAGAAACATTAAGATGCCAACTAGGTTCTTAAACCCAGTCCTCCCTAAACTCCCCCTGTAACTGGCTAACTTGCTCAAGCCACAAATGTAGTAATCAGAAGACATTCTCAATATCTCCCCATCTCTCTCAAGCCCCACTTTCAGCCTTTAACTAAGACTTGCCAGTTTCCCACACAGCACATCTCTGATCATTCTGCTGCTTACCATGACCTGGTCCCTGTCACAGGTATCCTTCACAGATCTCCTGGAAGAGCTTCCAGCTGATCTCCCAGCCCTCATCCTCCCCTCCCTGAGCCATTCCCTACACCACAGCCTCAGGGGTCAGTTTAAAATGTAAATCCTATCCTAGTACTGCCTATTACTACAGTATTGCTTTTAGAAGAAGATCTCAAGCTCCTTGAATGTTCTGATTTGACCACCACCCACCTCTCTACCTGCAGTCTGCCCCCAGCTCCTCACTCTTGAAGCTTTTGCTACACTAGCCTCCCTGCCGGTTCTTGAAAGTCCTAAGTGCATCTCCACCTCAAAGCCTTTACATGTGCTCTTTGCCCAAAGGCCTCTTCCCATGCTGGTTTTTTCCCCACATTTCAGGTCTCAGCTTAAACATCACACCCTCCACAAGCCTTGCTGACAAGTCCATCTCAAAGACACAGCTCTTCCCCAAAAAAACCCTACTCTTTTCTTCCCTCACAGAGCCCCTCAGTTTGTTCCCTTTATTGCATTTCCCACAATTGATCATTTTTGGTCTGTTTCATTACTCTTCTGCCATCTGCCTCTCTCAGGAGGCTGGAAACTCCAGGAAGATGAGGGACACAACTACCACTACACCTCGCATCAAGGCCAATGCTTGGCAGGTTAACGCATTTTCTACTTATGTTTATAATAAAATTAAGATGTTTGTTGACTAGATAGATGAATAAATAATGGGTGAATGAGCAAAGGCACTGGGGACTAAGAGTACAACATTGGAGAAATTTCAAATTCAGTGAAGCAAAGCTTCCATGTGGGGTGGATAGATGAGGAAGGAAGGAGAAAAAAACCTGAAAAATTCAGTGGGTCCAGTTCAGCAAGGGTCCACACTCATAGCCCCAGGAGTTGGGACTATATCTGTCATGATGAAGATGTCAAAGAATTTTAACCTGCAGGATGATCAAATCAGGTATATATTCATTTTTACCCATGATGGAGAATGTATAGACACAGGAGGCTGGCAGACATGTGGGAGATTCTGCAACAGTCCAAGCAAGGTGTTGTGAGAGTCTGTCCAATGGTAGGGATGGAAACATGGAACTGACATAGCACGTATCCCAGAGGCAGAGCCAGGCATTCGCAGGTGGGATGGGCTTCAAGATCCTCCTGTCTTGTTCTTCCCTTTCCCATCCAACACTGGAAAGGGTCTGACTGGATCCAGCCGTACACAATATCGTATATAATTAAGTCAGAGAGTTACAGCTGAAGGGAGCATGTTGGTTCATTCTAAATCTTCTCACTATCCCAGGACTGGAAGGCTTTGCTGTCTGGAAGTAATTTTATATATTATTGAAATTGTGTGTGCGTGTGTGTGTGTGTGTGTGTGTGTGTGTGTGTGTGTGTGTGTGTGTACGTGTATGCGCACTGCAGTGAACCGTTTAGAGGGGCAAGAATAGCAACCTGGTTTTCCTGATGGCTCAAGAAAGTGCAGCAATCAGGCAGAAGCCCTTTACTTGCCACTGAGAAAATGCCACTTTTCCATTACAAAATGGGGAGGTGGTTGGCTGAAAGAGATTATAAAGAGCTAAACCCTCCATATGAAGGCCTCTATCATCTACCTCTAGTCACTACTAAAAACAGCCTAGAGGTGGTCTCAGGCTCAGGCCCCAAGCTCATTGTGATATATAGTCAAATTTGGGATGACTAAATCCCAGATACCAGATACCTAGCAGGACTTTTGGACCTAGGTTTCTGAAAACACTCACACCTTGTGCTTCCCTGTAACAAGGGTGCTATATCCTTCTAGAGAACCAAGCATCCAGAGGCTGCTTGAAAGTCCTTGACACAAGACCCCTTTGATGCTGTCCCTAGCACTTCCTTGTTTACAGGCTCAGAGCCCACCTCAAACAGCAAAGCAATGAAGAGGAAAAGAAGAGAAAGAAAAAGAAAAACCAAGACCAAGAGCATACTAGAGGGAAGGGGAAGAGATTGTTGTGTTAACTTGGACATTAAAAGGGACTAGACATTGAAAAGGATCAATCCCCTATGCTTGCTTTAGCCCTCATGTGTGCAAGGCCAGTATAAATGCCAACTCAGTTGCAGGGATCAAAGTCTACAAGTCCAGACAGCCCAACGGAAGAAGGAAGGGGCCAGGAAGTCTGAGCAGGAGGAGGCCCTGCCGCCTCCTCAGTCCTGCAGAAATGGCCACCTTCACCACCCCGCCTTTTCATGGCCCTGTCTGTAGGAATCTCTCACTGAGAAATCACCACAGGTTCCACCACCTAGCCTACTTAGTGGTTCAAAAATACCAAAGGCTTTCCAGAATTTCCATTCTTCCTAAAGTAGTTAAAATGCAAAAAGGAGGGTGAGCAAGTGGATGGAGAAAGCCCACACCCTTATTGGAACAGTCTTGTTTTGAAGAACTTCTGCCCTCTGGGGTTGAAAGCATTTCTTGGCTCAGTGGAACCAAGAGGTGCCACGATAGCTCCATAAATGCTTCCAGCCCCTGACCCTGATATTTATTTGCAAAGCCTGACAGGAAATTGGTGCAACATGTTCCATGAAAAACAAAAGAAAATGCAGGAATCAGAAAAAACAACAGACTGCTCTAAACAGCCTTACATCAATAGACTTTGAAGAAAATTACAGGCTAGAAAAATAGTTCTCTTTGACATAGAATCGTCCACATGTTTTAAAGATCCACTATGTGCCCAGCCCAGTGCTAGGTACTAACAGAGTCTGTGCCCTGAGAAGTTGTCTTCCCTGAGTAGGAGCTGGGTGCTGCTGAGATCAAGGCAATGGGTGATTTTGACTTTACCAGTAAGGAGCAGAATGAGCTGAAGGCTTCAGGTGCAGAAGAACCGGAGGGATTATTTGAGTAGACTCCTAGGACGATATAATATTTCATCTGTACTGTGAAGATGAGGTGGGAGTTGCACAGATGAAAAGGAGAAAGGAGATCATCACCGGGGACAGAATGGATAATGTCTAAAACAGTTTCAGAAATGGAGCTTTAAATTGGCTATAAAAATTAAACATGACATTGAATGACCTGATAGTCATTTATAATCATTTATGCAGTGTTTTCTGCATCTGTTATGAGGTCTCACAGCATAGCAGGAGAGATGTGCCGTGTTTATAAATGCCCAGGATTAAATTCATTAGGGGTGGCAAACTCAAATGCCAACAAGAATGAGGTAAGTAATATAAAGGAGTGAATGATAGAGGCCTATTATATAGAAATCCCAGGGTCCTCTTCTTTAATTCCTCATTTGATAGTGATAGGAGATCAGAAAGTATTTCTACAGTATAAGAAAACGTGTAAGAAAAAGTACAAGTCATCGGCAATAGGCATTCATCCTCAGAACTAGGGAGACTGTAGAGAGCGGGGGACTGTGTCACACAGAAAAGAGCATGGCTCATGTAAAGAAGATAGCTGTTCTCAACTCCAACCTGTTGTTTCCATTTAGGAATGCTGGCTCAGGGTGTCAGGCTCTCCAGTTTTCAAGAGAAGCCAGCTATCCTGATATTGGGGGCAGTTGATTATAGGAGTCTTAAACTTTATAAATTATGGATAAAAATAAAAAAGTTTATAGACCAATTAAAACATAATGGTGGCCACATGAAGTTCACAGTTTAAAACATTCAGATAATGGGAAATATTTCCATCCAGAATGTCTAGGAAGACTTGATGGAGGAATTGATTTTTAAACTGGACTTTTGATAATGATATGGGCAGAACTGAAGACCTGAGGTTAGAGGCTCAGGGGCAAAACGGCTCAAGAGCATTGTTCATACAATGTTATTTGTTTATTTGAGACAGAGTCTCACTCTGTTGCCCAGGCTGGAGTACAGTGGTGCAATCTTGGCTCACTGCAACCCCCTCCTCCCGAGTAGCTGAGATTACAGGCATGTGCCACCACACCTGGCTAATTGTTGTATTTTTAGTAGAGATGGGGTTTCACCATGCTGACTAGGCTTGTCTCAAACTCCTGACCTCAGGTGATCTGCCTGCCTCGGCCTCCCAAAGTGCTGGGATTACAGGCATGAGCCACTGCACACAGCTCATACTATTAAAAGCCATCTAATTTAGTGATCCCAAATTTGTCTATACATCACGATGAGCTTAGGGATTTTCCCCCACATTTATAAAATATTTTAAATATTTATTTTTAAATTTTATATACATTCTATGACATGGATAAATCTTGATACATTATGGTAAGTTAAACAAGTTAGACACAAAAGGACAAAAGTATGATTCTGTTTATATGAAGTGTCTAGAATAGGCAAATTCATAGAAACAGAACGTAAAATAGAGGTAACCAGGGGGTTGGGGTAGGGAGAAATGGAAAGTAATTGATTCATGGTTAGACAGCTTCTGTATGGGATTATGAAAAAGTTCTAGAGGTGGATAGTGGTGATGGTTGTGCAACATTCTGGAGGTACTTAATGCCACTGAATTGTACACTTAAAAACTATTAAGATGGTAAAAAAAAATTTAAGTGATGCCTGCATATTACAAACAGAAATGGAATATAAAAATAAGTAAAATTTTTAAAGGATTTTTGTTTTCAACCTGCCTCCAAATGAATATACAATAAACCATCATTCTTATCAGGAACCACTAAGAATACATCCCACTGGGTTCTTGCATTCCAATTTTGGTACTTCATAAGCAACAACTCCAAGTATTTCTATTAAAATTATTCTGGGTTTCATATGGTTTGACTCTTACTTATGTCCTACTGCTCATTTATATGGATTCAGATATAGGATTTAAAGAATTTGGATGTAAGAGTGATGATAGGAAGGAAGCTTCATATTTCTTAGAAGAGACAGTCAATATGACTGTCTTGTATGTGTGTGCAGGAATATGTTTTCAACATATTGACTTATACAATACTTAATTTTCTGCTTCTTGATTTTTTAAACTAATTACGATAGATGTCTTTCCACTTTGGTACTTATAAATTAGCTCTTCACTTTAAACAGCTATCTCGTATTATACTATATGTGACATAATTTATTTGGTACATCTTCCATTGATAGAAATTGAGGCAGTTTGCTATATTTTACTATCATAAATTATGCTAGAATAAACATTTTTATATATGCATTTATAAGTGTGCACAAATAATTCATGTAATTTCCTAGAAATATAATCACAAGGTTAGCAGGTATGACTATTTAAATGCCAATAAAATTTGCCAAGTGGTTCCACAAAAAGATTATACCAATTTTTACTTCTACCAAAAGGCTTGTAGACTCTCAAAGGCTTTTTAGACTCCCAGAGACCTATTTCCAGAGATTCTGATGCAGTAAGTCTGACTTAGGGTTTGGAAATAAATATTTTAAAACTCTACAGATAATTCTAATACTTGCCCACTTTTGGACCTACTGATCTAAATACAAGCTCAAGGTTAAATTATTATCTAATTGCAGCTGAAATCTGAAAACCACAGAACATTATTGATAAAAATTATAGAACTCTTAAGTAAATGGAAGGAGATACCATGTTCATGAAATAAAAGACTTAATAATGCAAAGATTCCAGTACTCCTCAAGTTGGGAATCCCTCGTCAAAGAATAATGAAGGGAGGGAAAGGGAGAGAGGGTGGGGCAGAGGAAGAATAAAGGAAAGGAGAGGGAGAGGAAAAGAGGAAGGGAAAGAGGGAGGGAGAGAAAGAGAACAAGCTAATTCCTTAAAATAAACAAAACTGGAGAAATTATATAAGCAGATGTTAAAACTGATCACAAAGCTATAGCAATTAAGACAGTGTGATATTGGCCCTAAATAGGCAAGAACAAACACAAAACACAACTACGGAAAAGTAAGGTAGAAACTACACATATCCTGTCATGATTGATGACTAGGATGACAGCATAGTAGAGAAAGGATGGCCTTTTCAATAAATGATGCCGGAACAATTGAATTTCCATGTGGGAATTTTGAGCCCCGCCTCTTACCATACACACAAATACACAAAGTCCTGATAGACTTTGGGTCCTAATGTAAAACAATAGAGCTATTAAAAAGTTACATATGAAAGTATCTTTGTGACGTGCAGATAGTTAGAGGTTTCTTAAGAGGACATAAAATATTAATCATTTTTTAAATGATAAAGTGAACTATATTAAAATTAAGGTGCTTTACTCATCAAAATACACCATTAAGAGGGTGGAAGGGCAGTGCCAGCATGGGAAAAGATGTTTGCAATACATATATCTGACAAAGTACTCATAAACACAATATATAAAGAACAGCTACAAAACAGTATGAAAAGAAACGTCAACATTGAAAGTGGGCCAAAGATTTGAGCAGACCCTTCATATAATAGGATATCCAGATGGCCTATAAACATAAGTTGTTCAATTTCATTGGTCAAAGAAATGCAAATTAACACAATAAGGTGATACCTTCCTGTACCATCAGAATGGCCAAAATGAAAGAGATATAACACCAATACACACTAGTGGGAACATAAATTGGTACAGCCTCTTGGCAAAATTGTGTGGCAATACCTACTAAATTCAATCACTGCTGCACTCCTCTGAATTACTGAGGAAGATTCTATTTATGCCATTTATTTGGAATTGTTCTCTATTGCCTTGAAAAACAATGATTGGTTTTTCACATATGCATTCTTAATTCCCTGCCCAACACTTGAACCTTCTTGGAGTAGGAATAGTGTCTCTGAGCACCAAGTGAAAACACAAAAGTATCTGTTGAAGATGCAGCTAACTTGTACTGTAGGTCAGAGTTCATTTATATGTTACCAGAAAAACACAAACGCCCCAAGAAATCTCTCTGATTCATTGTTTCTTTTTAAATATCTTCTACATATTAAAGTGTGGATGTCTTACATTTTAAACAATTTGCTATAATCCAATTTCCATGAATTTATCCAGAGAAATATTTCATTTATTTTATTTTTTTTTTTTTTTGAGACAGAGTTTCACTCTTGTCACCCAGCTAGAATACAATGGCGCGATCTCAGCTCACTGCAACCTCTGCCTCCCAGGTTCAAGTGAGTCTCCTGCCTCAGCCTCCCGAGTAGCTGGGATTACAGGGGCCCACCACCACACCCGGCTTATTTTTGTATTTTTAGTAAAGACGGGGTTTCACCATGTTGGCCAGGCTGGTCTCGAACTGCTGACCTCAGATGATCCACCCACCTCGGCCTCCCAAAGTGCTGGGATTACAGGTGTGAGCCACTGTGCCCAGCCTCATTTATTTATTCACCAAAAACTATGCTAGGCACAGAGGGTACCTAGCTAGTGGTACTAGACGAGTGGGATAGACGAGCAGTGGATCACCCAGGCAGGTGTGCAGTGGCAGTCTGGCTTGAACCCGTCTCTCCACCATCAATAATATTCACCTTTCTACATGCATTCAGTGAATATCCTTGTACCTAGACTCTGAATATCTATGCTAGGCCCTGAGCTAGACAGGAGGAAAACATGAGGTATTTCCTGGCAAATACTCCATGCCCTGAAGGAGACCTCAAGCTCCCTGAGACACAAAACATGTGCATACTCACATGTGCACACACAAGCACAGGTGAGTAGGAAAGAGCAAAACTGTTTATGTCTGCCTCCTGAAGGCCATGGTCTTCACATTGTTAAAGTGATTGCTAGCCACTCCTAGAAGCCAGTGTACCAAATGATAGCAGATGGCATTGACTCTTGTCCCTTTCCAGCTTAATTTAACTGCATTTTAATATTTTCCAATAGTAAAAGCATCTGCTTATGGTAGAAAATTCGAAAAGTACACAAAAACATAAGGAAATAAGAAATAAACTCATGTACAACTTTTTCATTTAAGGAGGGACCACTATTAATATTTCAATAAACTTTTTTAACTTTTTTCTTACATAGTTGAGACGAAATTGTATATACAACTTTTTATCTTGTTTTTCCCAACAGTTTATGATTGATATTTACTAATATCATTAAACATTTCCTAAACGCCATTATTTAGGGCAGTTTGATAGTCCATTAGATGAACACCTACTCTGTACCCGATGCTGTGCTAAGTACTGTAGCAGCAGTGAGGGCTGATGCTAGGGAGTGCTAACCGCTTTTCTAAAACCTGGAGAAGGGAATTATTTCATTCAATCCTTACGACTTTATGAGATGAGTAATATTACTAATTCTGTCATTCATAAAAAGATAAAAGTCCTCAGTTACAAAACTGTAAGGCAGTTGCCCAAAGTCACAAAGGTAGTAAAGGCAAGAACTAGGATATGAACCTAGAAAATCTGATTTAAAGCCTATCTACCTGACTTCTATTATTATGCTGCTTCCCCTGAATTCACAGTAATGGCTGACACCTCTTGAGAATAAGCCATATGCCAGTCATGCAGCGGAGCCCTTTACCTACATTAACTTATCTAATTCTCAGTGTCATTCTATTACTCTCACCTTTTTACAGATGAGAAAGCTGAGTCCTAGAGAGGATATATAATGTGCTTAAGATCACACAGGCAGGAAGTGGCAGTCCCAAGTCTGAACCCCAGGTCTCTGACTCCTACCCCCAACTTAACTGTTCTTCGCTACTAAGACATAAAACAGTCTCATAGCCAAGTCCAATGTCATGAATCTTTTCTTGTTTTCTTCTAAGACATTTACAGTTTGAGCTTTTACATTTAAGTCTTTGATCCATTTCAAGTCAATTTTTGTATTTGGTATAAGGTAAGGGTCCAACTTCATTCTTTTGCATGTGGATATTCGGTTTCCCCAGCACCATTTGTTGAAAAGACCATCCTTTCCCCCATTGCATGGTCTTGGTACCCTTGCCAAAACTTATCATATATGTGAGGGTTTATTTCTAGGCTCTCCATTCTATCTCATTGTCCTACATGTTTCTCTTAATACCAGTACCACACTGTTTTGATTACTTTAGCTTTGTAGTAAGTTTTGAAGTCAGGAAGTATAAGACCTCTAACTTGGTTAGTCTTTTTCAAGATTCTTTTGGCTACTTGGGGCCACATGAGTTTTAGGATGAGTTTTTCTATTTCTGCAAAAAAAAAAAAAATTATTGGAATTTCAAAAGAATCCACAATAAAGACATGCAAACTGATAATCATAATAAAATGTTGTGAGTGTTGGGAGCCATTAATCTCCCCCTCACTAAACTGTAAGCACTTTAAGGGTAACAATTTCATGTTTGTATCTCCTGCACATTGAATCATGTACTGGGTGGTACTCAAGTAATGCCTCTGAATGAACCAGGATTACAGAGCATCACATGCTTCTTTCCTTGTCTTATAAGAACCAAGATGTTTTAAGAGCTGAACAAAATGAACTAAAAATAAACAGATTTCTTTTTTATGAACACACTTCAGATTTCTCCGTAAAGTAAAACAAAGTTGAATCCTGGCTGGCACAAACATGCCAAAATTTCCACAATTATGTAAGAGCTACAGCAGATGCAAAATAAAATGTGGTTTTTCCTCCCCCTACAGTTTAAAACAAGTAGAATATCTCCCCTTTCCTGCCCCCTCCATCCAGCTATAGCTTAATAAAATCTAAGGATGATATATATACAAAGCCTGGCCATCAGGAATAAGCGGTTTATTATTTCAGAGGCTATATTACCAGCTGCATGTTTATTGTAAATGCTCAGAATTGGACAAGGTTTATTCTATTTATAGCATTAATACTATTTTTTAAGTTTAAATAAACAGATCGAAGAATTGAAGTTCGCATAGTAATGTTGTTATATAATATAAAAGGTATGAAATATAAATCTCTTCCTTCCTTCTGTGGAGCCTAATGAAACTGCCAGTTGTATATTTTAGCACAAGAAACTCTTGGCCTGCAGAACACAGGAAAGACTGAAGAAAAGCTTGCTTTGATGCTTCTAGAATTAACCCAAGAGGCCTTGTAAACCAAGATAGCAAAACTGCTCTTCTCCTGCCAGCCTAGGCTCTGTCTCTACTCTGCCCCCCTTCTCTTGGCAAGCAAAACTCCTAGAGCTCATGAAGGAATAGCCCACCAGTGGTGTGAGGGGAGATAATTCACTTTTACGTAGGCCAGGAGTGCTCAACCTTTATGGGACACAGACCTCTTTGAAATCTAATGAAATATAGGAACTCTGATCCCTCACCCACAGCCAAATACAAACATATTAGCAAAATATGACATGCGATCTCAAGAGGTTCCCAAAGCAGAACCTTTAGTCCATTTAGTGTCATTCTTGTGCTAGATGTGGTGCTAAGTGAGTAAATACAATGTGATATAGCTTCATCTGGCAAGTGAGGACGTTTGGAGCCAAAGGTTAAAGGGAGATATTATAGGGTGACAAGTTGACCAGTGGTTTTTTTTTGTTTTCTTTTTTTGAGACTGAGTCTCACTCTGTCGCCCAGGCTGGAGTGCAGTGGTGCCATCTCGGCTCACTGCAAACTCCGCCTCCTGGGTTCACACCATTCTCCTGCCTCAGTCTCCCGAGTAGCTGGGAATACAGGCACCCGCCACGATGCCCAGCTAATTTTTTGTATTTTTAGTAGAGACGGGGTTTCACTGTTTTAGCCAGGATGGTCTCAATCTCCTGACCTCGTGATCCGCCCGCCTCGGCCTCCCAAAGTGCTGGGATTACAGGCGTGAGCCACGGCGCCCGGCCCAAGTTGACCAGTTTTAATGGATTTGCCAGGCAGAGAGCCTCAGAGGTGGAAAACATAGGGACAGTGAAGAGACTTGCCAAGCCACTGTGTAGTAAAGAATTTGGCCTTGCCTCTCAGTTTCTGGGCAGTAACCTATGTCATACCCAATAGGAATTTCCTTGGTTAGGAAGGAAGCTGGCCACCGCAGAAACATCAACCATGTGCCTTAGAGTAGAGGCTTTGGGTCATGCAGTTGACCTGGAGGCTGAGATCAAGCAAGCATGTGGGCAATCAATCAATCATACCTATGTAATGAAGCTCCAATAAAAATTCCAGACACTCACGTTCAGGGCAGTGTCCCTGGATGGCAATACTCCATGCATGCTGTCACACATCAATACTCAGAGGAAAACATGGCCCTAAAGACAATGGAAACTTTGCATTTGAAATGTTCTCAGACTCTGCTGTGTGTCTCTTCCTTTGGCTAATTTTGATCTGCTTCCTCTCTCTGTAGTAAAGTGTAACTATGATTATAATAGTTTTCAGTGAGTTCTGTGTGTTCTTTTAATGAATTATTAAACCTGAGGGTATTCTAGGGAAACATCACGAAGTTGCAATTGGTGTCAGAGATGACGATAGTCTTGGAACTGTTCAATCCAACTTTGTTGTTGGATCCAAACTCCTTGATGTTGGTGTCAGAAGTCCTCAGTTTGGCTAACTCTGGGTAGCTGCTTTCAAGCAGAACCCAACCTTGGCAATCAGCTCCCCAAGGATTGACTGGTAAGCTATAAGAGAATTTCTAGACACACTGCCCTGGGGAAAAGCTAGCTATAGAAAACCACCTGGACTCCTGATGTGGAGCAGTGGTGTGGAACCTCCGAACCATCAAAATCCAGATAAGTCAACGCCTTACTTAGCCATTCCCATGTAGAAGCTACTTGGTTAGCCTCTCTCACTCACATTTACCCCAGCATTCTCTCACTCACATTCCACCCCAGTGGAAAGAAACTTAGCCAAAATGGAAGCTCATGTGCACCTGAGGCCCAATCTTGCTCCCTAGAACAGGCTTACACTAGCCTCACAGTTCCTAGGGCCAAGGAAATGCCTTTCTAAATGGACACCAACTGACACATACTGAGGTCCCTTCAGTATCGGGGGAACATTTGGTTCTGAGTTTGAATTGAATTTTCTGATGAGATCATGAAAAGAGCACAGAGCATCAAAACTACTAAGAAGAGTTGGCCTTTTTTATAGGCACATCCATTTTTATTACTTATTGAGAAAGAAAACCAGGTGACAAATGTCTAGTCGACAAGATAAACAAATCAAGTAAGCTATAAAATGCCTTAGAAGGGTGGAGAGGCAGGTAATTGTCTAACTATTTTCAACAACCTTTTCTTTGATCTCTCCTTTCCTTTCTCCCAAACTAGCATGAGAATCAAAGCTAGAAATTAAGTAGAAATCAATACCACTCTACTCCTTCCTAAAGTGCTCTTGAGAATGCACATTCATTAATAAATGCATACTGAGCACCTCATGTGCTTGAAATACTCTGCTGGGTCCTTTGAGATTATGGGAGCTTTGGTTCAAGACTTTAAGATAGGACCCTGCTTCGAAGGACTCACAGCTTGGTAAGGTAAACAGGACACGTACACCTGGGAATATAAGAAAAGCAGGATACAGTGGAGACCATGTGGAATATACCAAGCAAATGAATAACAGCTTATGGGAATTCAAAGGAGAGAGATTTCATTTCCCTCTGAGGTGACCAGAGGAAGTACTAGGTTTTAAATGGAGGACCTAGTGTTTTAGGTCACCTAAGAAAAACCAAATCATAATCACTACAAAGAAATAGCATTGACTAGATGAGAAGAGACTTTGGCTATGAGGACTCTGGAGAGGTGAAAAGAAAAGAATAAAGGAAGTAACTTTATTTTCACCAGAGTTGCCCTAAGACAATTGAGACTAAAACTCAGAAAGGGCTAGATCTTATCATCCTGAGGTTTTTACAGTCAGAAAGCAGGCACAACATGATTCGAACGACTGAGGGGCTTGTCCAAGATCACACAGGGAGCGAGTGGCTGACTGGTGATTCCAATTCAGGCCTGTTTAACAGAAAAACAGACAGCAAGTCCAAAGTGCAGTGCCATAGCACTAGAACTAGCTCAGGGATGGCCCAGGATCCAGGAGGGATGAGGAGAGGGATCCAAGAGGGGCAAAGACGGCAACCAAGAGGGGGAAAGAACACATCATGGAGAAGCCTCAGAGGCAGCAGCAAAGCCTCAAATCAGGCCAGGTGGACACTGGCAATCAGGATTTTAAACAAACTGCCTGTTCGTGGCAGGAAGTGAGAGTAGAACTGGGGGCTGTGACCCAGCTCTGCAAGCAGATATCACAGCCTAGATAAAGACTTTGGCAATGGGCTCAAGTGGCCAGGAAACAACACAGCCACCCAAAGCAGCAGTTCCATTACCTGACTTGCGGGTACAGACAGGGATGGAGAGACTACTGGCCCATGGGGGCTGACAACAAGTTCTGCAACTTCAGTGCAGCTGAGACTTCTATAAATCCAACTTACCAATGAGTGGATCTAACTCAGAGAGCCAAATATGGCAAAAGAAGGGAGAAATGGCACTGGTCATGGGCATTCCCTTAAAAACTTGAAAGTCCCTTTTTCAGGGTAAACAGAGGGAAATACTCGAGGAGCCAGACAGTAATCACATGAGGGAATTCAATGGTATTAAAAAAACAGAACAGTGAAAAACATGGTTGGGAACCTAGGATCAGAAGGATGCTCATTTAAACATTGGGGAGTTATTCTAGACTAATACTATCCAATTAAACTCTCTGAAATGGTGTAGATGTTCTGTATCTGTTGCTGTCCAATATGGTAGCCACTAGCGCATGTGGCTATTGAACACTTGAAATGTGGCTAGTAGTGGTTACCTTATTGGACAGTACACCTCCAGAACAAGCAGCGTATATAAACAGAGTATTTGGAGAGGCTGTAATCAATCTAAATGAAGTTCACCCAAAATTGGTTTGGATAAAGTTGATGATAAATCCATGAGGGGACATTAGTGGGAGTGTGTCATTGGCTGGCTAAGGCCTCCTCTCTGAGATGTGTACTTAGGTGCACAGCCATGTCCTTCTGGAGTGTGGGTCTCTGCCTCTGGGAGAGATGCCATGCTGGGCCAGATGAACAGAGGTAAATCATAGGCTTTTATGAGCATATGAAGTGTTTCCTGCATTTTTCTTTGATCTCACTACCCCCACCAAGGCAAGGGAGCCAACAAGGGGATTCCTTATATTCTCACTACTACCTAAAAGGAAGTTATACTTTCTGGACTTGTTCTTGTGAAAACATAATTTAAAAATTCTGTCCCTGATATACATCTAAAGTAGTTACTAGGCTTAAACACTGAAGCTATATCTCTATATTTTTTGAATAGAGAAATAAATGTGATCTATATACATCCATAAACAGCTTTCCCTTCTTCCACAAAGAGCCCAAGAAACTGACTGGCGTGTCCAAGAAGATTCTGGAAACTACCAAGAAAAGCATTGGGAACTCCCCCGCAGGCTCTAGGGCTCCTCGCATAATTCCCACGATTCTCCCACTCTTTACAGTGAAATAATTCAGGGAAATGCTACGAACATATGCAAAATGAATTCAATCCTAGCAGAATTCTTATCTTCCGAAATTCTACTCAGGTGCAACTAGGATAAAACAGTAAGGTGGGAAGTAGAATAAACAGAGGAGATGAACCCAGCCTCACCAGAAATAATTTGCTGAGAAAAAGAAGGAAGCAGTATAGTCACACATACGGATACTGAGAGACCACAATTTGTTCTCAGTATCTACGAGTCCTCTTAAGCCTCAGTCTTCTTGTCTGTAAAATAGAGATAAAGTACTTACCTCAAAGGGGATAATTCTGAATCAAGAGATTTAACGACCAAATGTAATATGTAACCTTGCTTGGATCCTGATATGAAAAAGACAATTGAAAGATACTTCTGAGACAATCAAATTTTGAAGATGAACTGGGTATTAGATGATACCAAATAATTATGTTTATGTTTTGAAGAAAATGTCCTTATTTTTAGATAGTCATGCTGAGATAAAGAGGTAACATAGGTTCTGGAATTTGTTTTAATATACTTACCAATGAAAGAAGGAGGGAGAAAGGAAGCGAGGGAAGGTAAGGAGGGAGGGAAAGAGGGAGAGAATGGAGGGAAGGAGAGAGGGAGAGAGAAACAAACAGGAATTACAGTTTTGAAATGCTTCTTTTCGGCTCCATCCACTGTAAACAGCCAATTTATCCAAACCCTCCTTCTCTGGAACATGACGCCACATTTAAAACCCAAACCTTCCTAAAACATTCTCACATATGAACCACACAAGATGCTGGCTCCTGGTGGGGGCTACCTATAGGTATTACATATTCTCAAATCAATCATTTGACATTTTTATAGCATCACAAAATCTACACCTTCGCGCCAGCCTAAATCAACAACAAAAGCATCAGCCAAGACTGCATATATTACAGAATCCTTGTAAATCAGCAGTTGCCTTTAGGCTCGAGGGGCCTCCAAATTTGACCAGCTGTTCAAAACAGTAAAATCTCATTAGTTCAATGTTTAAGCACTCACCGGTGAGACCTACTTCAAAGTCATGAACACTCTGAAACCGATGAGAGAATAACCAGGAAACTTCTGTATTTTTAACTTAATTAACAAGCTGAGAACTTGATTTCCTGTCAACAGGAAAAAAGGGATAGCATGCTATTACAAATTGTTTTTCTTTTATTATTCCTCCCCTTCCTCTCTATGATGAGACACCTTTTTCCTAGTAGAAAAGAATTGGTAGGACTCTGCTTCCTACAGTCAAGGTGAGCAACCAGATGGTAAAAGCTATTTATATAAGCTTGGTGTAGACTTTTTTGATCCCTAAAAATTTGAATTAGTGATCATGTTGACATGGGCACCAGAATGGACGGAAGTGGCATTATCTTTTATCTTTGCTGAACAATGTTATGGAAGGTTGCTTATCGGCATTTAAGTAAAATCCGTTATACAGCAGCCATCTTTCTTAAACACATGTCAGGAAGCACTGAAATGGTTGTTGGCAAGTGTGTTGCAGACAAAATCTGTCCTGACATCTATCAGATGGTAAAAAAAGAGGAAGAAACTGAGGGTGTTATGAGTTTATTTATTGTTGTGGTTTTTAGTTTTACTTGCTTGGGGCAGAGAGATAAAGATGAGAGAAGCTATTTACCAAGCCCTGTTAACTCTCTGATCCTTGGCTGGGCCAGGCAAGAGATGCGACATCATGCTGTCATTTAGCACCAGATGTTTTCATCACTTTGTTAATAGTCTATATAGACCCAAAGTGTGTGACAAATATGCAGGTTTTTATTTGCCTGATGGGAAGGTTCTGGGCAGCATGGTGGTGGTCACTGGCATTGAGAGAAGACAGGAGGTAGAAGGTAGTGAGTGTGACTGTATCACCCACTGTTTGCCCATCAGAAGCTCCTGTATGGAACATGTCTGTCAGCATAGCAAAGCCCACTGACTGGAAACAAACTCCTGGGGCCAAGATTTGGTAAGGGGAGTCCAGCTGGCACATTAAGCAATGGAGGCTCACACCTGGCTAGACCAATAAATTTTTCCCCAAAGTGTGCATGCTGTCGTGTTGGAGCACGCCCAACCTGTTCTTAAGTCTTGTCTTTTTGACATTTTGTTTTTATCTTACTAATGCATTCCACCTCTCTCAGCTTTAAAAATGAGGAGAATAAAAGGGCTACCAGTAACCTTGTCATTGTCCTTATTTTGTTAAAGAATCATATCACTATCAGATTATTTTCCTGGTGCGTTTTGAAAAGGAAGCTTTTTGACAGTAACATGTTTCTATTCAACATTGCTCCACTGTTACAGGACTTCACTAGACAGAGTTTCATGGGAGCAGTAGTTTGACACCTTCTAAATCATTAGTGTAAGAATCATGCTGTCACAAAGTCAACGCTCAATAGATATTTGTTGGCTGAATGAATGAAATCAATCTATTTTACCTGCTGTTTGGTGGCAAAGGAAAAGCTACCTCCTGTTAGAGTCACAAGGTCATGTCTGAAATTAACTTCTCTAGGACTTTTCTGCATTCCTTTCCATGTTTCTCTGATATGATACAATTCTTGCATCTTCTAAAGGCAATTTGACTACCCATTTATCACATAGATTCCAAACACATTAACCAAAAAAGGGATAAGCAGGAATCATGCTGTGCATATTTTATGTTCTTAAAAACAAAAACAAAAAAACAAAAAACACACACCAAACCAACCACAGAAAGCCACTGTCTAAGAACTTAGCTGACAATTTTTGTAGCGCAATCGGCTCTCACTGGCAAATCTTCTCAATTACCAGAATGGTTTTGGAAACCAGACCAGAGACAACATTAACATGCAAAATGCTGCCAGATTCTCACACAAGTTTTTAACATCACCCTCCATATTTGGTACAGATGAAAGGGTAATTGGAGGACTGTGGAAAATATGAGTAGTGGGGTCACAGATTCTTCTTTGCTTCTCACATATCCCTCCGCATTCTAGAAGGGAAGGAAATGGCTTATGTAATGTTATGCTAGTGTGAAGTGACTATTGTTTCGAAGTTGGTGCTAACCACCTAAGGCAGGTCGGGGTGTGGATCTGGCTTTCCAGCAGAGGGAACCGCGGAAGTCATGAGTGCCTTATGGTTTTGTTCCTCTTCCAGTATCCAACGCGAACTGAGCAGCAGCGGCACAAAACAAAAACACTTCCAAAAACCTGAGGTTCTTCTCTCCTAGCCCAATGATGTGCTTAACAGGAAAGAGGAAATGAAATTAAATGAAAACAGGTTTCCAAAAACATTATACTTACTGGCCAAATCAAAGTCCAAAAAAATGTTAACAGCCCATGATTATATCCTTGGTAAGGGAGGATCCAAAACATAATCCATCAGGAAAAAGACAGTCGAGTCCAAGATATTCCTTGAGAGGGAATCCCAGTAGTACACGAAGTAGCTCCAACCTTCCCCGCAGCAGGAAAGAGCAGTCCCTCTCCCTCTCGATCTGGTACATGAATCTACCATGCCAAAAACCCATTACAAAGCCATCTCCCCAGCTTGGAAAGATGAGAAGGGCCTAGCAGAGTAGGCGTGCAGCTCTGTGCCCTGTGTCCTGCAGCCATCTAAGGCAGTTTAACATTTGGTCACTAAGCTTTCAGGGCACATGCTTCCAGACTGGCAAGGCATTCCAGAAAATGAGTTGACATTTTTTCTAACATGCTCCCTCTGCCATGGCTAATATTATGTCATCACCCATGCACTTAGGCTCTGGCATGTATTTGTTCACCTGGATCCTGCCAGTCATTTGAGCAATTAGCATTTTTCTTTGTGTATGCCTATTTCCCTAGGCATGTCTCAGCTTTTCTGCCTCACAAGTACCATTCTGTGGCTTCTACTGCTCCATACATCTTTTCAACTGTTACTTACAGTTTCTCCTCCAAATTTATGTAGATCCAAAAAATTGAGTCATGTGACACCACAGATTTACCATTAGAAAGTTAAAGTCTCAGTTCTTTCACCAGACACTAATTTGGAGTGGGTTAGGGTGGAAGAAATTAAGTATTTATTTCTTCAGTTTGTCATATTGACAAAAGAGCAATACAAATACACACATTATATAGGTTTGGGTCTGAGCTTCGAATGATTTAGAAATCCTACCATTTGTTCAATTTGTCTACTGAAATGAGTTGTAGGAATAAAAATCCATTTTAATCAGTCATACTGCCTTATTTAAACTTCTCATTAATATAGTTAAGAACTTCCTTTAGATGCGTTCAGACGCTATATATTTAGAATTCCTTCTTTCCTTCCTTTACACTCTTGACAAGTTACCTGTGATACTTTTATGGGACAAAGATTTAGAATTGCTTTGCTTTAAAACATAACATCTCTTACATCATTGTCCAGATTCAAATTGTCCATTATTGTATCCATTTACTCAGCTAATATTAAGTGCCTATCATATGCAAGTTTCTGTGCCAAGAGCTCAGAATATAAACATAAATCAGAAATTTTACACTCAAGAGACTTAGATTATTAAGGAAAATAATATGAATAATCAGAATGCAAGATAAGAAAGGCAGATAAGGGAAATACAGATAATTATGCTAGGGCAGTTCAGAGAAATACTTTTAGATAGAGGAACTTGAGAGAAAGTTTCTTGAAGTCATTTTTAAGATCGAAGAATGAGTTCACAAACATATACATGTGGTGCATATATATTACCACATTGCATTTTTAAAATTTGTCTGTCTCTCTCTGTCATTACACAGCAAGTTCCTTAAGGGCAAGGGACACTGTTTTATCCACATTATGAATTTTTCCTAATACCTAGACAACACCTGGGATGTGCTCAGTAAATGTTTATTGAATGCATAACTTTATTAATAATTAATTTGGTCATGGGGAGAACTCCAGGCAGAGGCCATAGATAGCAGCTGATTATAGACAGATTCTTTTGATTCCATTATTTGGCAAATACAGAATCTTTCAGCTATGAAAAATAAAGCAATATGTTTCTTGTTCCATTTTAAAGTTTATTTTTATTTGAAACAATCTTCTTTGTCTTCTCCCCATGTCCTGTTCCATGAATTTGCTGGGTGTGCCTGAATATGCTGAGAGTAACAGGGCTCAGGGTAGAAATTTCCTTTTCTCACCCCAGTTCCTTAGCACCTTCCTGGCTGAGTGAGGGTTTCATTCGTGGCCTCTCGAAAATGTGGGAATGTTTCACCAAGGCTACACTGAGGATTAACCAAACTCAGGCAAGTGTTTGGAGAGATTTAGATGAAGGTCCCCCTGGACTTACAAGGTATTAATTCAGTGGAATGTTTAGAAAATCATGCAGCTTGGCTCAATTCTTCAAACTTGTGAGGCTCTGTTTTGGAGTTATTGCTATGTTCCCATTTCTAACAGATCATAGTCCATTACCATTCACAGCATGGGAAAAGACTTAGGGAAAAGAGAAAGAGAAAACAAAGCCTGAAGCCTACATCACTTCAATATCTGTGTGTGTGTGTGTGTGTGTGTGTGTGTGTGTGTGCGCGCGCGTGTGCGTGTGTGTGTGTTGTGGGGATGGGTGATTGGGAAGAGTGTGCTAAATAACTAGAAGAAAAGTGAGATCCAAAGAGGTTAAGGGTAGATAAAAGAAAAGAGACCCTTCTCCCATTTTATAGACAGCCTAGGACTGAATCTTTCTTTCCCATTTCCTTTATTCTCAGTATTGTTTATATAAGTTAAATGATAGAGAATACCCTTTTATTTTAAAAAGATTCTTAGTAAATCCATTTAATTATATTTGAGAGGTGATTAACATTCAGGCAAACATTGTGATCTAAAAGTCATTTTAATTAAAGATCTTCACTTTTTGAATCATGGGGAGTGCCTGGGAATGGCATTTTCTTGACAACTCTTAACAAAGGCCTATAACACCATTTTACATACAATTACATGTACAACTTAGTATGTTCATACTTATGAACTATTGGATACTCACTAACACCCTAGAACGGTCACCAGCCTCATTTTTTAATCCACATTTCACAGAAAAACAGACTCTAGCTGAATAACTTGATTTCCATTAACTACTAATTAGCCACTTTCTAAATGTTATTTCATTTAATCCTTACACCAGCCCTACAAGAGAAGTGCTAACATCCCTCAATACAGATTATTTCTTCAAATTAGAGAAATCAGGTACTTTCCAAAGTATCACAGAATTTGTAAAATGGTGACTGTACTTAGTTAAAATGGCCACTAGAGCATCAATGCTATTCTTTAACCACATTCATTTATTCATTCAACAACATCTGCATGAGTGCCTACTACGCATCAAGTACTGTTCTAGGTACTCTAGATATATCAATACATTTCGGTGTTTACATGTTCAAAATGGAGACAAATGAATTATACTCCACGTGTATATGTGTGTACACATATCTACTGGTGCTCTATTGCTATGAACCACCAGTTTCACCAGGACTAAATTTCACAAGTGGAAACAGCTTATATGTTTTGAGTACATCAAGCACTGCTCAAGGGGCTGCAATAGCCACTGCCAAGATTTTTCCTGCACTGTTTAGTCAGAATCCAACGAGTACATCTTGCAAAAGCCACCCCAAGAGCCTTAATGGCTAAATGTAGTTTCTTAACCCACAATCTTAGTCTCAGAACCCACTGTTAGACAGGATAAATCAGTGGTAAAGCTAAGGGTATTCATATTAAATTATATCTATTTACCTTTTGTCGATGGTCTGAAGAATTTGATGATCCTGATCTTGAACTTAGTAAAATGTTGATATTTTTGTGTAAGAATGCATGGTATTATACAGAAATGATTAGTTTACAAGGTTGTATGCAATTCAGCCATCAACTGTTTCTTAGGGAATTTGGAAAGCACTACGCTACCATTCAAATATTTTCTTTCTTTCTCTCTGCCCCTACTTCTAATGTTAATTGATTTGCTCTATGAAATGCCCTGTAAAATGGCCAGATGTTGTAAGAGAATCTTGATAGTATGGGAATTCAGCAGGAGACTCAGCAGCATAAAGCGATGCTCAAATTTCTCCAGCTCTTAATTTAGCAAAAACAAAGACTCCCACTTTAAGTGGGATTATGAAAAATCTCCTGGATTTCACTAGTAATGTCTAAGAAAAAGAAAAATTGTTCACTACTCCTACTACTAAACACACAAAACAGGATTTTGTTAACACAGAATAAGTTACTGTGGACTGATAGCCAGGAGATCTAGGTTGATTCTTAACTCTGCTATTGTCTAGCTGTGTGATTCTGGACAAATCAAATGCTCTCTGTGTCTCATGATCTCAGTTTTCCAAATAGATGTTGAACATGGTAAGTGTGCTTCCATTAGGTATGAACAAACTACTGTGGGGATTTACGGGAGCAAGTAACACTCCCAGGGGAAGTCACAGATTTCACAGAGGTGGTCCAGTCTCTGAAGGAGTTTTGCATGCTGAAAAAGGAACAGTAATGAGGGGAAAGGATGAGATAAGGGTCATTGTGTATTTACAGCAGTGTTTGTAGTCACAATCAATAGCCATCTGCAGAGATTATCATAAAAGGGGGTGAGGTGTGATGGCATATTCATGGATTAGGGAAAGGCAGTGAATAATTGCAAAAAAAATTGCATAGACAAGGCTGCAAAATGAGTTCTGCTCAAATTATGCAGGACCTTATGTGGCTCACTTAGTTTAGATTTTATCCAGAAGGTAGCAAGTGGCCAATGGCAATTTTTGTTTCTTCTTGTTTCACAGTAGGACAAGATTTTTAATGTAGGATGAAGGATGAGAAGGTAAACAATGCTTAGGAGATCAGTTAGGAATACAGTGCTCTATACCAGGAAAGACATAAGGGTATAGATTTAAAACCTAGCAGATGTTGAAGATGTTCTTAGGGAAAATTAACAAGATATTGTGACTTGGGGGAAAAAGAGAAACCAAAAAATCAGTAGGGCTATGGAGTTTCTAATTTGAGAGGCTATACATAATGACATTTTGGTCAACAACAGACTACGTATACCACAGTGGTTCCATCAGATTATAATGGTGCTGAAAGACTCCTACCGCCTAGTGATGGTCACAGTGCAATGCATTACCTTTTCTCTGTTTAGATATATTTAGATACACAAATACTTACCATTGTATTACCATTGCCTACAGTATTCAGTACAATAACATGCTGTACAGGTGTGTAGCCTAAGAGGAATAAACTACACCATATAGCCTAGGTGTATAGCAGGCTGTACCATCTAGGTTTGTGTAAGTACACGCTGATATTCACACAACAATGCAATCACCTAATGAGGGATTCCTCAGAACATGTCCGCATTGTTAAGTGATGCATGATTGTATAGTGATCCTATAGAGACAGATGATCAAACTTGAGCACACGTCAGAATCACTGGAAGGCTTGCTGATGCAGATACTGGTCCCTGTCCCCCAAACTTTCAATTTAATAGGTCTTGGTGGGGTCCAAGAGCTTGCATTTCAACAAGCTCTCAGGAGATGCTGCTGCTACTCTGGAGATCACCCTTTGAGAACCACTGATGTAGGATTTAAGGGAGTGGAGAGTTCATTTAAAAGGGAAGCAAGCTGACGGGTTAATTTCTAGGTATGCAATGTTTGAGCAACCTATGGAGCATGTTATACACACACATATATGGATATATATACACACAAAGATACATAGGATATATATACTTATCCATATATATATATAGGATATATATACATATCCATATATATATAGGATATATATACATATCCATATATATATAGGATATATATACATATCCATATATATATAGGATATATATACATATCCATATATATATATAGGATATATATACATATCCTATATATATGTATAGGATATATATACATATCCATATATATATATATAGGATATATATACATATCCATATATATATATAGGATATATATAGTATCCATATATATTATATATATATGGATATACTCATATATAGGATATGTGTGTATATATATCCTTCTATATAATAAGGATATATATATCTCCTTATTATCTCTCACCCCTCTAGCTACAAAATCCAAGACAGCAATGGTGTGTTTGGTTCACATCTATATCCCCAGTGCCTAGCACAATGCCTAGAACATACCTGTTGCTCAGTAAAAATCTGCTAAATGAATGAAAGAATGTTGAATTAATCCAGGTTGAGATGACCAGGAGGTAATTGTAAATATGGATTATGAATTTCGGAGAGAAGTGACATCTGTTCATATGAATCGGGATATACAGACTGAAGAAGGATGGTTGTTAAAATGGTCATACTGCCCAAAGCAATTTACAGATTCAATGCTATTCCTATTAAACTACCAATGAGATTCTTCACAAAACTGGAAAAAATATTTTTAAAATTCATATGGAACCACAAAAAAGCCTGACTAGCCAAGGCAATCCTAAACAAAAAGAACAAAGCTGGAGGCATCATGCTACCCAACTTCAAAATATACTGCAGGGCTACAGTAACCAAAAAAGCATGATACTGGTACAAAAACAGATACATGGACCAATGAAACAGAATAGAAAATCCAGAAATATGACCACACGCCTACAACTATCTGATCTTTGACAAACCTGACAAAAACAAGCAACGATGAAAGGATTCCCTATTCAAAAAATGGTGCTGGGAAAACTGGCTAGTCATAGGCAGAAGACTGAAACTGGACCCCTTCTTTACACCATGTTCAAAAATTAACTCAAGATGAATTAAATACTTAAGTGGAAAAACCAAAATTATAAAAACCCTGTAAGACAACCTAGGCAATACCATTCACGACATAGGAACAGGCAAATATTTCATGACAGAGACACCAAAAGTAATTGCAACAAAAGCAAAAACTGACAAATGAGATCAATTAAACTAAAGAGTTTCTGCACAGCAAAAGAAACTATCAACAAACAGACAACCTACAGAATAGGAGAAAAATTTTTCAAACTATGTACCTGACAGAAGTTTAATATCCAATATCTATAAGGAACTTAAACAAATTTATAAGAAAAAAAAACCCTTAAAACGTGGGCAAAGGACAGGAACACTTTTCAAAAGACCACATACATGTGGCCAAAAGTCACATTGAAAAAAAGTTCAACAGCACTGATCATTAGAGAAGTGAAAATCAAAATCACAATGAGATACCATCTCATACAATTCAGAATGGCTATTGTTAAAAGGTCAAAAAATAACAGATGCTGGTAAGGTTGTAGAGAAAAAGGAACAATAATACACTGTTAGTGGGAGTGTAAATTAGTTCAATTATTGTGAAAGAAAGTGCAGTGATTCCTCAAAGATATAAAGACAGAAATACCATTTGACCCAGCAATCATGGTTACTGGGCACATACCCAAAGAAATATAAATAGTTCTATTATAAAGACACATACACACATATGTTCATTGCAACACTATTCACAATAGGAAAGACATAGAATCAACCTAAATGCCCATCAATGATAGACTAGATAAAGAAATTGTGGTACATATACACCATGGAATACTATGCAGTCATAAAAAAGAATGAGATCATGTCATTTGCAGGGACATGGATGGAGCTGGAGGCCATTATCTTTAGCAAACTGAGGCAGGAACAAAAAACCAAATACAACATGTTCTCTAAGTCAGAGCTAAAGGATGAGAACACATGAACACAAAGGGGAATAGCACACACTGGTGCCTATCAAAGGGTGAAGGGTGGGAGGAGGTAGAGGATCGGGAAAAGTAATTAATGGGTACTAGGCTTAACACCTGGGTGATGAAATAACATGTACAACAAACCCCCATGACACAGTTTGCCTAAGTAACAAATCTGCACATGCACCCCTGAGCTTAAAAGTTAAAAAAAAAGAAGGCAGATAAATTCTTTAGAGCTGATATTTTTCAAATCCTTAAGAAGTCCAGGAGAATTATGTATAAGAAATTCCACTGAGCTCATAAACTTTATAGGTAAGTGCCAATAAATGGTTGAAGATGGAATCCATGTTTTGAGTCTCTCGCAGTCTGAGCAATAAGTATATAACCCGCAAAGCTAAACGCCACGTGTTCCTACAAGTGTGGAAACAAACACTGAAGGCGGAACTTCTGCACTTGGAGGGAAGCCGGACTAGGTAATCTCTCAGTTCCTTTCCAATTCTAATACAGTGTATATTTCGATTCTATGGCTAAAGTGAGGAGTGGGGAGCCATGGGCAATTGTAGGTTCACATGAACTTGAAAGGAGGGATACAGTAGTTGAATGGGGGCAGTAGAGCCAACCAAAATTTATTTCAAAATGGGAAAGACAAGCATAATAAAAACACAAGAACTAACGAAGATACCACAGGGAAAAGAAACATGTGAATCAGGACACCAGTGAAATGCAGGCCATGACCCCACCCCCAACCTATTGCAAAAAGTGGATGGACCATTTCAAATCCTAGCCAAGACCATGCCACACACAGCATTGCAAATCAATAAACCAGGCAGCTACTCTTCTATTGTCTCTTCTTCCTTGCTAATTAGAAGTGAATAGATTCTTATGGGAGAATAAAGCTTTTGCTTATCAGAATACCATAGAACATCCTTGTGCTGAAATATCACAACTCTGGCATCAGAAACATCAAGAAAAGACATATATATTCTAATTCTGGCACTTACTCTCACAATGGATTATTTTTAGAAGGAAAGTACATAAATTAGGCAATATTTTGCAGAGAAGAGAATTATTTTTATCAGTAAAGGAAATTTGTGGCCTGATAGTGATATAACGTGGTCCTCTCAAGTTAGAATACGCTTGTTCTTCTGCTACTGGTTTAGAAATGCCTTAGAAATACACAAAGGATTTAAAAAAAAAAAATAGGAGTGCAGTGCCTCAGGGAGTACCGCTAGTTTAAATAACACATGAAAAGTATTTATGAGCCCTTTTTTATGAGGTGGTCAAAGAAAAGACCATCCAGCATGTAACATAAGACTGGCTGAAGAAGAAAGCATTTCCAAACCGCACTGGAGAGTTAAGCATGAATGGAATTTTATTTCAGTCTCTATTGCTTATTTAAATTAATGGTGTTTTCAGATGGGGCCTAAATGATAATGCAGATCAAGGTGAGGCTTGCCAAGAAGAAAATATACTAGTCTATTATTCAAAGAATGTTACTAGATAATGCTGAAATAATTTGAAATATATGGGTTTAGCAAAATGGGGATTTATGGAAGAGATATGTGGCTGTAACATGCCCAAGTCCATTTCGCATTCTGTGGGTTGAGTATTTCGCTAGAGTCAGGGCTTTGGAACTACTCCATGCTCAGCAAATGTGGCTAGGTTGCCTGTGGCCTACAAGGTCAGAGCATTGCACACACAGAATCACAACATGTTGTTATAGAACCAGGTCCAGTCGGCTACAAAATGGGCTATTCTTCATTTATTCAATTGTTCCAACTGACCCCTCTAAAGAGTGCATGCCTTTTGCTTTATTTCTCCTAAGTGGTAATGGGTCTGAGCTAATCTACTCATGATCTACTTTCTGGGCCCCTTTGTGACAAAGAGCATGCCCTGGTGTGTGACAGCTGGCAAAGGATATGGGTTGTGGATGCAGCCATGGAACAGAATAAAGATAACTGGCCCCTAGAGGCATTAAACTGAGATCCTAGGCCTCATTAATTCCCTGTCTTATAATGAGCATCTGCCCTGTGAGTTGTATCAGTAACAAACTGTAATGGTAAAGTGTTCCCTGAGGCCACCAGTTGATTGAGTTCCATAGCTGTGTCAAGAGTATTGATGTGCTCAACCCTTAAATGAATGCCTAATGCTTCTGGTCATCCATTCATTTATTCCACAAACATCAATTAAGAACTGACTACATTCTAGACACTGTACTAGGCTATAGCCAAACTTATGTGATTTTCCACCAAATTCCTTTTGGATACTACAAACATAACACAGTGTACTAAATCTGAAGTTAGCATTTCTGGATCAGAAAAGCAAGCCCCATTTTTTGTTTAAAAATTTAAAATAGAATCCACTGGATCATTAACACAGCATCAGCATTCCTTCTCAAAAAGCCCCTGTTTCAAGTTCAGAAGCATCAAGCCAAATTATATATTTTAGAAATCTCACACTTAATAGAGACATCATAGAATTCCACTTAGAAAAAGAAATGCAATATTAGACAGTATATGTCATTTGTGTATCCACAAAGTAACTATAAATACATAAATAATAAAAATACAAAATAATTTATGTATTCATAAAATATTATGAAGGTGAAGAAAAGGAAATTAGGTAATAGGAAATTCCATTTTCAATTAATTTAGTAAAACCAATCATTTTTCATTCCCTTTTACAGAACTAAACTGATTTTATGATAAATTTTAAGCATTTACTTCTTTTTCCCCTTGGTCATCTTTCTTATCACCAAACTGTTGGTTTGTGGTGGTTTGGATAGTTATGGAAATGACTGATGTATATCATGGACCCTGACTTCTTTCCATTTATAAGGGACGCCATCAGCTGGCACGCAAGGCAGCTTGGCACATATATAACCCCCATCTCCTCCTCCTTGGTGCCTATTCTCCACTTCCCCGATCTTTCTTTCCAACCTCCTTGCCAGATAGAATAGTAGTTTACCAGCAGGAGGGAACCCCATCCTGTGACTGCTTCTATGCAAGAACACTGGATATAGAACAAAAAGTTGTCTACTCTTCAGTAGTTGTCAAGCCGAACCCAAGGTAAATGAGCCCTTCTCATCTTGTGGTGGGAATAACTCTCCAAGAGGTAGAGGGGAAGTTTAATTTGCTTTTAGTAAGAGCTAATCTGCAATTCCTCACTTTTCATTATAGCAAAGTAATTTTCAAAATACATCCTGCCATACCAAATACAGATCAAATGAAAGCAGAAAGCAGGACACTGCCTCCATTTATTTGTTGCAGTCTTTACTGAGCCTGGTGGAGGCTGAAGTCTGTCTTTTGTGCAGCAACTCACTACAACGGTTACCAGCACAATGCCATGTGATGGAAAGGGTTTTTAATCTAACTGTGGGTTTCCAGCCATATTTGAAAAGCAAAAATTTATGATTTTTTTTCAATTAATCTATCTTGCAGTTTGGCAAACAAAGAACAACTTAACTTCTGCAAGACGATATTTGTTTGATTTTTCCTTGAAAATACACAATGTAATACCTCCAGTCTGCCTAATTAATTGGAAAATTTTTCCTTTTTCTTTCCCAGAGGCAGGCATACTTTCATTCTAAAACAAAAAGCTGTTAATGACTGAATCCAAATGCAACCCTAGTTTCCAAGAATATTTTAGATTATCTAGTGGTAACCTTTTTTGGACTGTACCAGCAGCTTAAAAGTTATGAATATGAGCTCCTACCAGTGTTTACCCAAGAAGCTACTTCAGTGCATTTTCATAGGTGACAGAACATTGTTCATGAGGTAAGCCTTCCAGCAGTATCAATTAGTGAGCATTTTAACTATGATGAACACACACAAGGTCTTGGCTCCCTTGACAACTAAGTCTGAAGCAATATTTTTATATATATATAGTTTTCCTATTATGGATATCTTGCAACCAAGAGCAGAATTCCAGTTCATACTCTTGACGACCGAAATGCCCTGATTCACTTATTGTACTACAGAATACCTATTCTATGTCAGAACTGTGCTAGGTACTGGGCTATTTGGGTATACCAGATAGCAGAGTTGCTCCAGTACCTACGGACCTCTGAAAATAGAAAAACCTGACTTGTATTAACAAGGATTAATCAAGATTCTTCTCTGCCTTGGCCATCATGTCTGGCAGTTCTATGAAATGCTGCGATAGCCTATGGACTTATCTGTAATAAATTTGGAAAGAGAGCCACTGAGTCCCTGATTCATTCATTTCCTTGAAATATTTGAGTACCAACTTTGGACCAGGCACTGTTCTAGGTCCCAGGGCCATTCTTCTTGCAGAACCTGCACTCCATACCCTTAAATTTAATAGCATTTTATCAAGATGATTTTCTACAGACTCAACAGAGGTTGAAAAGACCTCTGTTGTCTGAAGCCATGAACTGTTATTTGTACTGATTATATTAGTGATATCTATTGGCACATATAGCATAAGGAAAAATCATTTAGGAAGCCATCCTTCTGCTTTCTGAGACTTATGGATGTATAGTTCCATTGACTGAGGCTTGGTTATGTGCCAGTGGAAATATCCAATTTGAAGACTGAAGCCAGTCCTGCAGAGTCACCAGAGGACTTCATCATGGTCAAGGCCATCTCTCTGCAAGGCCTCCAAGAGCTCCAGCTACCCCTGCTCCCAAACACACACGGGTCTGCTCCAGCACTGAAACATGGGATAGGAAGCTGTGACAAAGGCAGGAGGGCATTTAGTAGATGGATTACATTTGCAAATATCCCTTAAAAAGCAACAGGGAGCTTGAGGCTGATGGGCAATAATTTTTATTGCATTTATTATCATTCTGAGCAGAATAAAAAGTAATGTGAGAAGCCCTGATTTATAAAAGGACTTTGCGATCACAGCAGTCTAAGTTCTCCTTCTGACTACACTGCCTGCCACCTGAGCATTCCAAGCAAACTCCTTCATCTCTGAGTCTCCATTCTCCTGTCTGTAACATGAAGACTATGGTGCCTACACCTTCGGGTTTTTCTGAGTAAGTCAGGAGAAAGTGCCTATCTTGGTGCCTCATACAAAGTAGGGGCTCAAATGTGTTACAAATCTGCCCCTTTCGCACTTTATATTGTGTAACTTTGTGCCTTTATGGATGACTGAGAAGTAACACAGCATATCCACATCAGAGTTCCATAGCGTACAGTAATGTGAAAGTCTCAATATACTATTCACCCTATTCAATCATTCTACTAACTAATGACCATGTTCTGTGTGAAAGGCACTGTTTCAAGGAGGACAACTGACATCAAGATTTGTGTTATCACATAGTCATTTAATTCCAGATCTGTACTATTTTTAGGTAAAGCTTTGAATCAATTGCTTACCAAGGATATTTGAAGAAAAAAACAGATTTTCTTCTATACTTCCTATGTATGTCCAATTTCTTTTGTTTGTTTGTTTTGTTTTGCTTTTCTGAGACTGAGTCCTGCTCTGTTTCCCAGGCTGGAGTGCAGTGGTGTGATCTGGGCCCACTGCAACCTCCATCTCCTGGGTACAAGTGATTCTCCTGCCTCAGCCTCCCAAGCAGCTGGGACTACAGGTGCATGCCACCACGCCCAGCTAATTTTTGTATTTTTAGTAGAGACGGGGTTTCACCATGTTGGCCAGGATGGTCTCGATCTCTTGACCTTGTGATCTGCCCGCCTCGGCCTCCCAAAGTGCTGGGATTACAGGCGTGAGCCACCGCACCCGGCCTGTTCAATTTGTTTTTAAGATGCAGGATTCCAATCTCACAGTTAGAAAATGTGGTATTCAGGGTAGCAGTTATAATACTGTGACTATATTTCTCAAGCCATAAATTGACATGTGGTCTGACAAGCATAAAGTGTACTTCTGGAGACAGTGGGATAGAATATTTGAAATCAGAACTGGAAAATTTGGGACATATGAAGGCTATAAATAGTGGGCAGAGACTGAGCTGGTTCCAGCAGAGACTCGATTCCTACTGAGAACCACATAATTAGCCAGCCCCCATTTGTTACACATATAAATACTGGTACATAAGACAGGCAATTTAAACCAGCAGAGTAAACAAGCCATGCCTGTGCCAGAGGGCCGCCTGGCACACACATTGTTGTTCCCAGAGGCCTGCAAAGCCCTGTGCAGGATGAAGCTGCCTTTGAGGAATTGACAATTCAGCTGGGAAATAAAGCCAGCGCACTGATATTGAGAGCTAAACACACCCACACACTGCAGTGTGTTCACTGACATGAAATGGTTAATCTTCACTGGCGCTTCCTCCTACAGGAGGGTGATTTTACACAGGAGATTTTAAGACATCCATGCTTCTTCCCAGTGGGAGAAACTGCCTTTTGCTCAAATCCATCAAGAAGTCACTTCTCCTACCTAGGCTGACAAAACAATACTGGGATTAGAGCAAGATAGAGAGCTGGAGCTGGGAGTAGCAGCAGGCAGCAGGCACTTCACAGAGCATCTTTCAGGGGATTATCCTTCTTTTACTTTCACATTATTATTAGGAATAATGGATAGCATCTCTCTACAAAATATAAGAACCCTGATGCAAGACTTTGACTGTTCCAACACAGAATGACAATGAACAGGAAGTGTGTGGGGCACAAACTTATCAAAATAATGATCAAAACAATCCCCATGGTGAAACTATGAAGATGAAGGAGATTGCTCGGAATGCTCTGGTGGCAGGCAGTGTAGTCATAGTTGGTACCTATCAGACACTCTAAGAGCCTTGAATGTGTCCTCTCTTAATCTCATCTTTTACAGGGAAGGGCATTGAGGCTGAGAGACATTAAGAGACACTTGCTCAAGTTCACACAACTTCCAGTAAACTGTACAGCCCCAAATTGAATCTAAGTCTTCCAACTCCATGATTCTAAACATAACACCCATGGCAAGAGGAAAAATTGTGTAAAAGGACTCATCCATTTCCAACAAAAGACCAGAGCAGAGACTATTCTTTCAGCCTTACGGCTCCTCACCACACAAGCATCAGAATCACTAAGGAACATCTTGGAAATATTGATGCTTGGGGCCCATCCTGCAATTTCTGATTCAGGGGCCTGAGCATGGGCCTGGGTCTCTGGATTTTGAAGAAGTTCCTCAGCCTATGCTGGTGATTTTCCTAGACTTATTAAAAACTTTGACAAACCCAGCTCTATCTGGCTGAGCTTCCACTTATTTCTTAGTGAAAGGGATTACAAGTCTGCATCTAATGTTACTATTTAGTATTTGTTGGTTGCCAAGTATAAGTCCACCTCTGATGAACATGCAGGAATGGCCAAATAGCTCTAATTCCTTGGTAGTGGTTCAGGCATTCTCCAAAAAATTTTGAGTTTTTCATAAAATTCCATAAATTTCATAAAATTCTCTAGTTGATACCTAGAGATTTTATATTAGGTTGAGGTCTACTCTGGGTGACACATTCTTGACTACTGTAATAAACTAATATCAGAATAAGCCCAAACCAGGCGAAAGAGCACTCTCACAGAATGCACTCAGGATGGCCAAGTTTGTGAAAAAACTAGAGGCAAGAAACAGCGGCCAGGGGGTAGGTATAGCTATGCAAACACTGTGCAAACACAACTCAGGTGGCTTTTGCTAAATGGAATATATCAATTTAAACATATGGCATACATACTTCCACTAACATCAAATTCCAAGAATACTAATCTCTACAAATTACACAAAATAGGAAGGCAGATAGAATGAAGAAAATGAGTCCATTTCCAAAACCTTCATTTGAAAATTTTTGGTCTTCTACCACAGAGATGGGTATGAAAGAAAAACATTGGACCAAAATATTCAACTCCATATTTCTGTAAAGTTCAAACCTCAGAAGTTATCTATTCTTTAATGTCTTTAACTCCATTCCTACTGAAGAATGGAGTTAAACATGGTACACTGGGCTCTTGGCTCAATGCTGGAAAAGAGAATGGTGCCAAGGACAACATATATTTCTGACCTGTCTCTGCTGCTCAGTGGTTTAGGTAAAAGATTTGACCTCGATGCCTCCATTTCTCAATCTGAAAATCTGAGAGGAAGGAAGAGGAATGTTGGTAGATGAGAAGCAACACATTTGTACTATACTTATGCTCTAATTGCAAACTACCCACAGCTATGTATATTCTGTTTTATGTACTTTATAAGAGTCAGATGTGGAATTCCCTGTGGTGGTGGTTGGTTTAACTCTCTAGAAACTTGAAGGCAAGTAAGAACTAAAAAGAAACTCAAGAAATAGACCTTAAAAATTAAACATTTTGAATATTTTCCTTCCTAATTTGTTTTGTAAAGAAGTAGAGTGCAGACTCTCCTCAATGGAGCGCTTTCAAGTGAATCATAATCACATGCATGTGCAAAGCCATCAGTGAAGTCTAGATGTGCAATTAAATGCCTAATTTTGCTTAAAGAGCCCTGCATTCTTTACTCCCTGACTACGCCCTCAGGAAAACACACAGTAGCCTTCTCTCTTGAGTACTGGTTCTTTAAAGTGTTTATATGCCATGAAAGTGCAACTATGTGCCCAATTAGGGGTGCAATTGCTGGACTGAAGCATGAAACTCAGCTTTAGCCCCTACCATGCTGGCTAATTCTCCAGATCCTAGTTACCAACCCAAAGGGTCATATTAGTCAGCTTCCTCTGTCATCCTGGGGCTCAGTGAGAAGCATTAGATTCTTTTATTCTTTGCCAGTCTTTGAAAGGGTATGAGGGAGAAACAGTCAAACCAATGATTTTATAGTGTTCTTTTAGAGGGATTTTATATATTCCTCAACTAAATGATTAAAAACTATCCTCAGATATTGCCCTGCTGATGTGGAGAGAGGTAAATATGGTAGGGAATAAGGAAAGAAAAATAGGAACTCTTCCTTTAATTCTGTCTCTTTCTACAAATCCTGATCAAGCCATTTTTCAGCCGGTTGAAGAGACTGTGGATTACCAAGATAGACCCACTGCTAGGGAACTATAGCATATGTTCTCAAAAGGTTGTGCAGTAAGAATTTGGAATATTCTGTATTTAAAAATCATAGATAAATATCTTTCATTGAAGGTTTTATACTGGCCATCCCTTTCCTCGAGTAACTGCCAAATCAGGTTATGGCCAGTGGTGGAATGGGCTGGATGAGAAAGATCAGCACCAGGGGTTAGACACCCCACTCCACAGGGCAACCAAGAAGAACAGGACCCAATGGTAGATAAGAGGAAGAAGTCTAGACATGGAGGTGTGTACAGAGATTTCTGAGGAGCAGGCAGGGAGAATAAGGGCAAGAAGAGGAGAACTGGTGCCAAGCAACATGTAACAGCCATGGGAGTGAGATGCAGAACTTCAAGCTCTAGGGAACCACTGGGAAATGGCTGACTTGATTTCTTGTATTTCTTCTTTGGTCCCTCATATCCTTTAATTCCTGTATTCAGCTTTTCCTCTGGGATTTCCTCTTGGCCATGAGAAACAAGACAAAAACCCAGGTTTTGGGACCTTTTGCCTAAACTTTTACTGTACTCCTACTATGTGTCAGGTGTTGATTATAGTAGTAGGTGTTGATAATATAACGGTAAACCAGTAGATGAAAGTAATAGTCAGGAGATCTAATGAGATGCTTGGACTCAGGGCATCTATTACTTCTACAGACTCAGGGCATCTTCCAGCAGATTCCAAAGTCTAGGATGACATGTAAGTGATTTCAGTTAGAGGAATTCACGTTCTGTTGGAACAGAGCTCCAGCAGGCAAGTCTGGACCCTGAATTACTGGTGTATGTTTATTTCTCTTCCCTCTTGTTTGTCCAGGCTGCTGCATTTCTACATTCCCAGTCTTACTTTAAAAAAAAAAATTTTTTTAACATGTCTTGCCTCATTTCTAGTTGGCAGAGCAAAAATTTCAGCTGTTGATATTTCATGCCTCACAATAAACCAGGGCTTGACCTCTCACTGGCAAGTTGTCCCCTATTGTGTGGTGGGCACACAGCTCTCTGGGCTTATCCTGCAGATTCTATTCTTGCTCTTGCCAGAATAGCTCTGTGTGACTCTGTCATGACTGAATCATGAGCCAAACCGTTGAAGTGGTGAAACGTCAGCGCCAGACCACTCAGAGAGATGAAGTTGTTATGCTTCAACATAAAAGACAAAGATTTATGAAGTAAATCAAAATAATTATTTGAAATTTATCCTCCTCATCAAAAATATGCCACCTTGGTATATAGTATTAATAATATGACAAGGATAAAAGATCATTGTCTTTCTTTTGATACTTGGAATTGTGAATAACAAATAAATACGATTTCTATTGACAGAGAGGGAAGGGACAGGCTAGAAAGTGGCTTGCTTTTATGGAAATCAGTGAAGTGCTCGGCAAACCCTTTTGTTTTTGAAGGTTATAATTATTGGTTATTAGTGGATCTAACATTCATATGATTTTTTCCCAACTAAAATACTGAGTCATGATAGTTACGTGGCTTCCATTAAACTGGAGAAGACATAGAGCTGGAGAAATCCCACAGAGCTGAAACTTAACCAGTGTAATAGGAAATCTGTCCCACAAATGCCACAAGGCAGAATGCTAAAGTGGAGGTATTTAGTGCCTGGGAAGTCAGAACCATCTAGACCTCAATTCTGTCTTAAAACTTTACCCCACCTTAAATATCCAATGGGTCTAAAAGGACAGAGAAATACTTGGGGTACCTGATACACTATGACAAACAGGCAGCCAACAGCCCTAACACTGCCCCTAGCACGTCAAAGGCTTAACGCCAGACACCTCCCTCCAGGTTCTCATTCTCTCTCCTTTATATATCATTCAGTTGTTTCCTACTGATCTCTCACTCTTAGTATTTCCTCTTCCTCACAGATGCATGTGTCAGAGTAATCTTCTAAAAGCCAGCTTCTGTTCATGGCACCCACTTGTCCAACGACCTCAAGGGCTCTTCTTTAATAATAGCAATTGTAGCATCCATCAGTTTACTAGGTTTCAATGCTGTGCCTTATTTTCATTTTCACAATGATCCTATAAGGCAGGGGATAGTTCTTCCATCCATTTGATAAACAGGCATGAACAAATCCTTACCGAAATAAGCAATGAGAAAACCAAAGACCAGAGAGTTTGAGCAATCTTGCTAAAATAAGCCCTCCTTTTAGCCTTTACACATAGATCTATCCAGTTTGAAAGGTGGGGATCTCTCTAGTCTTCCAGACTATCCCACTGGAAACACACACACACACACACACACACACACACACACACACACACACATTATTTCTTTGGCATACAAGGCCTTCCAGAATTTAGTTCTAATAGATATCTTCAGTTGGCTCATCCCCACCCATATCCTTTGCTTTGGTCAGAAAAAAATTACATGAAGTTTCCTAGAAAAGTCCAGCCCATCCTTTGTCTGGACCTTTTATCCTAGTCTTACCTCCTAAAATGCTTCTGCCCATCTAAATTCCACCCACCAGTTGTGAAATGCTAAGGCTAAAAATCTACCTTTGCCACCAAACCTTCCTCAAAAGCACACTGCACCACTAACACACCGACTAGAAGTGACTTCTCCCTCCTCTGCCTCACAAAGGGCCTTGTGACAGTCTCTCATGGAGTGTGTTTGTGACACGTATGAGCATGATCACAAGCTTTGAAGTCAGAGTTCAACTCCTTGTTTTTCCACTTACTACTTAAACCACAGGACTTTGTCCCTACATCATTGTCCTCTACCATTATAGGAATTCAATTACATAACAAATGGAAAGTGCTCAGCACAACCTGCCAAGGAGCAAATTTTCAAATATATATCATTGTTATTCTTAAAATGATTCGTATCCATACATTATTTCTTCTTCTGATCATAAGGTTGTTTAAGAGGGGAACTACCTTACTCAGTCTTCCAGCCACGCTGTGCTTAGTGCTGCATGGTAAGGTTTGATGAATGAAAAATAGACATGATGGCACTTCCAATCTAACCTCAGAACATTTAGGCTGCAAAAGGATACCAAAATTCCATGTAATTATACAGTAAAATTGCAGTAAGTAAATAATGAGGCAGCAAGGGTTTAATGTGTTCCTGGGTTATTGTTGTGTCTACTTAACTCAGATGAGTAGGGTCCAAGGTCTATGAAGCCACAGCCACAGTTAAAGGAGAGATAAATGCTCAAAATGCACCTCCCACTCTCTGTACATGGATGAAGAAGAGCTTACCATGCTTGAGGAGAATGCAGTAGCAGGAGAAGTGTCATAGGAGGAGGAGGAATGGCAGCTGATATTTATTGAGTATTTAAATAGGTACCTGACAGTAGCTTAAACATGTGTGTTAACTCATTGAATCCTCACGACGGTCATTTGAGATAGCCACTAGTCTCCCATTTTTAGATGAAGAAACTAAGGTAGAGAAAAGTTAAGTAACTTCTACAATCTCACAGGAAGTGGTAGAACAGGGATTTGAACCAGGGCCCTTGCATTCAATAGCTATCCTCTACATATCACAGAAGCAGTATGGACATTGTGCTGTTCCCTTCCACAGGATCAGTCCAGCCAGACCTCAGCAGAGAGAGCTGTGCCTGATCACCACTCACTGCGTTTACTGGGCTGCTTCCTCTAGTAGATCCAAATGCCATAAAACATGTGTTTTTACTCTGGGAAGGATAGAAAGAATATTGACATGAGATAGTAATATCTACTTTTAAAAGCCCATACTTACATGTTTGCAAAGTCAGTTTCAAGCCCATGAAGATGTCTGGAACAAAATGACCAACATGGGTAGAGCTACCGGTAAAACCCTGGCACTGTGAGCTTTCTGACAAGTTCGTGGGAGGAGGCAAAGCAGGTACAAGATGACACTAAACAATAAAGAGAAGCAGCCTTGCTCCTGGATTAATTCTTTCAGGAAAACAAATACAAGCAATTTGATGAAAGTGTCTTTAAAAGTTACCATTGCTTTAAGCATCTACAACTTGGACAATGAGCCCATTTATGTTGCAAAATTAATATTAAAATTGCTGCCTAAGCTAGTTAACATAATGAGAGTGCCTTCAGACTGAAACCATAAGAAAAATAAATAGATCCACAAAAAAGAAGCCCAGAATGGCTGAGACTATTCATTAGCATTGCTTTTACATAAATCACTCAATTCTTGAAGGGCCAGAGGCTACCATATTCTGAGGCATGAGGCTAATCAATTCAGGAGGAAGGAATTTGACAAACCTTTCTTTAGTTTGCCACATCCTAGGCTGTGGCAAATCTTTGCTGTTTCACTAAATATATAACAGGTAGACATTCTGCCTAAAGGAGAGTCTGTGTGCCAGAGTGGATTCAATATGGTTTGGCTCTGTGTCCCCAACTGAATCTCATCTTGTAGCTCCCATAATTCCTGTGTGTTGTAGGAGGGACCCAGTGGGAGATGACTGAATCATGGGGGCAGGTCTTTCCCATGCTGTTCTTGTGATAGTGAATGGGTCTCAGGAGATCTGATGGTTTTAAAAACATGAGTCTCCCTGCACAAGGTCTTTTTGCCTGCTGTCATCCATGTATGATGTGACTTGCTCATCCTTGCCTTCCTCCATGATTGTGAGGTTTCCACAGACATATGGAACTGTGAGTTCTCCGTTAAACCTCTTTCCTTTGTAAATTGCCTAGTCCCAGGTATGTCTTTATCAGCAGCATAAAAATGGACTAACACAGAGTTCATAGGATGAGTGCTTGGCTACCCTTTCAAGCATGCAGAAAGAAGGCATTGTGCTGACAATTTCAGTCACTAATTTAGGTCAATTCCTTGACAAGCATTCTTTCATCCAATTGGCCCTAGAACGTGCATTCCAAACAAGGGTGGTAAAGAGGGAAAAACTTCTTTGGACAATGAGAAAATTGTATTCTTTTTAAGTATAAAGCACAGATAAGCCAGGTACAGAGGCCCATGCCTGTAATCCCAGCACTTTGGGAGGCCAAGGCAGGCGGATCACTTGAGGTCAGGAGTCAGGGCAATCACTAGCTTGGCCAACATGGTGAAACTCAGCCTCTACTAAAAGTACAAAAATTAGCCAAGCATGGTGGCAGGTGCCAGTGATTGCAGCTACTCAAGAGGCTGAGGCAGGGGAAGTGCTTGAAACCAGGAGGTGGAGGTTGCAGTGAGCCGAGATCATGCCACTCCACTCCAGCCTGGGCAACAGTGCAAGACTTTCTCAAAAAAAATAATTAAAGCATAGATATACACATAGTACATAGACAGATATACAGCATCTGTAGTATTAAAATTCCATAGTTGGTAGAATCATTAGGAAAAAAAGCATATCTATAAAAGCTCCTTAGCAGGAGCAAAAGTAAGAAAAAATGTTGAAAAGCCCTGCAATTGAACTTATGAAACAAAAAGAGATGATCATTCTGAGTAGCAGAGCTTATTGGGAAGTAATAAACATTTCATAGTCCTCAAAGACACACTTAAATAAGGAAGCTTTTTTTTTTTTTGTATTGTTTTCCCATTCACAATCAATAGGAAAGTTCATCTGGTCTCGTGGGGTTTTGACCCCATTTCATTATTTGCTTTAAATGTTGTAGTTCGAAGAACAGCAAAGATAGAGTGAGAAAGGCTGAGGATTTTGAGTAAGACAAATCTGTGTTTAAATCCTGGGTTCTGGCACCAGCTCTGAATCTTTGAATGAGATTCTTAATCTCCATAATATGTGTAATATACATAGATGGCAAATAAGCGTATAAGATGCTCCATATCACATCATTTGTGTTATCAGGGAAACACAAATTAAAACAATGAAAAACCACTACACGCCTATTAGTATGGCCAAAATCTAGAAACATCTATTAGACTAGCCAAAGTCTGGAACACTGAATACCAAATGTTGGTGGGGATGTAGAGCAACAGGAACTCTCATTCATTGCTGGTTGGAATGCAAAATGGCACAGCCACTTTGGAAGACACTTTGGCAGTTTCTTAGAAAACTAAACATACTCTTACCATAAGACCCAGAAATCACGCTACTTGATGTTTATCCAAAGGAGCTGAAAACTGATTTTCACACAAAAATCTGCCCACAGATGTTTATAGCAGCTTTTATTCATAATTGCCCAAACTTGGAAGCAACTAAGATGTCCTTCAGTAGGTGAATGGATAAACAAACTACAGTACCTCTAGACAATGGCCTATTATTCAGCACTCAAAAGAAATAAAGTATCAAGCCATGAAAAACGATGGAAGAATCTTATATATTTCTAAGTGATATTACCAAAAGGCTATACACTGTATTATTCCAACTATGTGACATTCTGGGAGAGGCAAAATTATGGATACAGAAAAGAGATCAGTGGTGGCCAGGTACTGGGGAGAGGAGGAGGGTTGAAGAGGCAGAACACGGAGGATTTTTAGAGCAGTGAAACTACTTTGTAAGATACTAAAAGGGGGGATACATATTATTATACATTCATCCAAATTCATAAAATGCACATCACCAAGAGTAAATCCTGATGTAAACTGTGGGCTTTGGGTGATTATGGCTATCAATGTAGGTGCAATTGTAATGAATATGCCCCTCCAGTGGGGGATGTTGATATCAATAATTAGGGAGTCTATGCATGTAAGGGAAATCTCTCTACCTGCCTCTTAATTTAGGTTCCTTATTTGCTGTGAACCTAAAACTGCTCTAAAATAAAAGGAAGCATGTAGACATTTAAAAGTGCATAACTTATTACAAAGCATAAAAGTCCAAAAGATAATCCTCAGATTTCTTAGATCTCCATGAACTGACTTTGTTCAGGGTTTTTTTTTAATGACACAATGTACTTTTGCCTACTCCCCAAAGGTGATAATTGTTTAGCTTTTAAATGTTAAAAAATTAAATATTTTTCATAATTATTTCTCACATTTTATCATGACCTCTAAGAAGTTCTGTTTCTAACAGGAAAATTGTGCTAAATAAAATAATTGACCTATGTGGCCGTAGATCCAGAAATAAAAATATTTATCTAAACATTATGTGGAAAATAGAATAAAAATTTCCCTGTTGTGTTGGTTGATTGGCCAAAAGGGACATCATTAATCACTTTGTGCATGGTTTTGGAGACTTCTAGTACGTGAGACAGCCTCAAAACAAAATTAGCTGGCATATTTTTTTCATTCAGTCACAATACAAAAATATTTACATACTTGCACCTCCAAATTAATAATATGTTGTACATTTCCTGAAGAAACAAGTTGCATCCCTTACAGTTTCTGGATTCCCATCCAGTGATAATGTGATGATGATGATTATAATAATAATGATGATGATAGGGATGCTCACTTGCTCTTGAGTGTTAAAAAATAACTATTGATGGTTGGGCACAGTGGCTCACGCCTGTAATCACAGCACTTTGGGAGGCTGAGGCAGGCGGATCATGAGGTCAGGAGATAGAGACCATCCTGGCTAACATGGTAAAACCCCATCTCTACTAAAAAAAATACAAAAAATTAGCCAGGCGTAGTGTCAGGCACCTGTAGTCCCAGCTACGCTGGAGGCTGAGGCAGGAGAATGGTGTGAACCCGGGAGGCGGAGCTTGCAGTGAGTGGAGATGCGACACTGCACTCCGGCCTGGGTGACAGAGCGAGACTCCATCTCAAATTAAAAAAAAAAAAACAAAAAACTACTGATTAGATAGCAGCTAATAGCTGAAGTGAAAACATAAAAATAGAAAGATTGATGGTAGTTTTGCCCTTTAAAATGTGTCTCTTAGCCATGCAAGTGGCTTACACCTGTAACCTCAGCAATTTGGGAGGCTGCGGCAAGAGGATAGCTTGAGCCCAGGAGTTTGAGACCAGTGTGGGCAACGTGGTGGGGGGGGGGGGTGTACTCATCTCTGCTTATCAAAAAGATTAATCAATAAATAAAATTTATCTCTTAAAGATTTAAAATTCCTCTAGGGCTTAGAGTAAGAAAGCCATTATGGTGAAATTGGAAGTAGTAGAATCGATTGTTTGAAGCATGTAGCCTTACCTAAAATTTCCCCAAATTACTACACGTTTGTAGCCTCCTATTAGCAGGATGGTGCTGAGTACCTTGGAAATTTTCCTCCTAACTGGAAATACCTCTAATCCAAACAGGATCCCACAGAGGGAAGCCTACTTCCAAACACAACAGCCGGAACCAGAACTTCTTCCAGAGACTGGTCAGCACCCCTGTAATCCTGGTCCTGGTTCCTAGAGAAGCTGACAACCAGATAGAGCCAGAAATGCCACTGCCATGGCAGCCTGTCAGTGGCTACAGGAGATATAGAGGTCTACCTGGCTCATCTTTATGCTGGAACTGGGGATAGTGCTTCTCTGGAGTTTCTTCATGGTCTCCACCAAGTACTTCACAAACCACCTGGACCATTCCAAAATGTATTGTGCATTATGTTTAGCTTAGCAGGTATGCCCAAGGCCTTGTCTACTTCCTTGGTGCCCTGTGTGGGGTAGACATTCCTTGTACCATCTCTAAACATGTCCTGACCCTATGTGTTACACTGTTCTTTTTTTTTTTTTTTTTTGTGAGATGGAGTTTCACTCTTGTTGCCCAGGCTGGAGTGCAATGGCGCGATCTTGGCTCACCACAACCTCCGCCTCCTGGGTTCAAGCAATTCTCCTGCCTCAGCCTTCTGAGTAGCTGGGATTACAGGCATGCACCACCATGCCCAATTAATTTTGTATTTTTAGTAGAGATGGAGTTTCTCCATGTTGGTCAGGCTGGTCTCGAACTCCCAACCTCAGGTGATCTGCCTGCCTCGGCCTCCCAAAGTGCTGGGATTATAGGCGTGAGCCACCGAGCCTGGCCTACACTGTCCTTTTCTTGCCTCAACTGCTTTCTTCTCAAGAAAATGCCCTAGTTCCTGTGGACTCTAAAGCCCCAGTGGCCATCCTAGTGTTGTGAGTACTCACAGCCATCCTGGTGAAAGGGCAGCTGGAAGTCTGTGCTTTGGTACCGTCTCCATCATCATCTTGTTCAGGGCCATCCTGCAGGACCACTGCATGGCCTCCACGTCGTGAGTGGCTAGCACCTGGAAGAGACAGTCACATTCCTGGCCATGATCAGGTTGGTATGGTTTTTTTCTCCTGATCACCTGCTGGTTCCAGGCTGGAATTCTACTGCTACAAAGAGCAGCACAGGGTCAAAGGCCCTAGAGAACAGATAGTAGAGATGGGCCTTATCTGTCCAGGAGACTCAGGTGCTGACAGAAAGGAGCATGAGATTTCAGCTCCATCCAGCAGCCTTTCTTCAAGAGCTCATAATGATGGCTGATTCAGCCAGGGTTCTCCAAAGACACAGCATCAACTAGAGATTTTATACACATAAAAAGTATTAAGAAATTGGCTAATATGATCATGAGGTCTGGCAAATCAAAATTCGTAGGTCAGTCCAGCAGACAAGAAACGCAGGGAGGACTTCCGTTTTATAGTCTTGAAGCAGAATTCCTTCTTCTCTGGGAAACCTGAGTTTTTGCCCTTAAGACCTTCAACTGATGAGACCAGCCCCCTCAATCGAAAGTAATCTTTACTTAAAACAAGTGATCATAGATGTTTATGTTAATCACATCTATAAAATATTTTCACAACACCCAGACTAGTGTTTGCCCAAACAACTGCTCGCCATAGTCGAGCTAAGTTGACACATGCAATTAAACCATCACAATGGCCATCCTCAGGAACATCACTACTCTATCAGCTTTGTCCTTGCTGCTACCATTGAAGCCCTCCAGGCTGGAACCACTGAGATTATTTCTGGCATCGTAGTAGTGCCTGAGTAATTACTTTGTAAAAATGAAGCAGATTGGCCACGGAATGAAAAGTCCATGTGGGGACTTAACAAGCCAGAGATGAAGAATAAGAATCTGTTGATACTTCTCTGTATTTGTCCAGTGAGGTACAGCTGTAAAAGAATCTTGTGGACATGAGCAGTCAGTGGCAGAAAAGTGCATGCTTTGGCATAAGGCAGGATAGGTCAAATGGGTCCTATCACAGCATTAAGGAAATGTCCTTCAAGAACTTCTCTGGTTTCATTCTCACCAGGAAGGCCCTTTGACCCTGGGAGGCAGAATTCCTGGATAGTCAACAAGAATATCTGTTCCCACAAAAATATATGCAGTCATAAGAAACTAGTAAATACATTTCCCTGTACAGGTCAATTAAATATGTATTTAACTAGAATTCTGACAAATACTCCAAGACTTCACTGTCCCCAAATGCAATGATTATTAAAGTTGTAAACTTCCACAAGAAAATGCACCTAGTATGAGCCACCAATATTACCCAATTTTACTACAAAAAGTATGGGGAAGGAGATTCCCTAAACTCATCAGAACTAATTAAACTTATTCTATTTTCATGAATAATCATGTGTCGCTTAACAATGAGAATACATTCTGCGAAATACATCATTAGACAATTTTGTCAGTGTGAAAACACTGTAGAGTGTACTTACACAAACCTAGATGGTACAGCCTACCACACTACTCATCTAAGCTAGCTGGTATATCCTATTGCTCTTAGGCTACAAACCTGCAAAGTATGTTACTGTACTGAATACAGTAGCCAATTATAACACAATAATATTTGTATAGCTAAACATAGAAAAGGTACAGTAAAAACATGATAAAAGATTTGAAATGTTACACCTGGATAGAGCACTCACTACAAATAGAGCTTGCAGGACTGGCAGTTGCTCTGGGTAAGTCAGTGAGCTGTAGACTTTTTAAATACAATATACTTCAGCTGTATGGCATTTATTAATTTTCTTTAATAATAAATTAAACTTAGGTTACTGCAACTTTATCACTTTATAAGCTTAAACATTTTTAGAACTTTGATACTTTTGTATTAATACTTAGGATAAACTACACATTTTACAGCTGTACAAAAAATATTTTCTTTATTTCCTTCTATAAGCTATTTTTTATTAAAGAGCTTTTTTTTTTAGATTTTTTTATTTAAAAACAAAGACACAGACACATTAACCCAGGCCGCCTACACAGGGCCAGGATCATCAATATTACAGTCTTCCACTTTCACATCTTGTCCCTCTGGAGGGTCATCAGGGGCAATAATACGCATGCAGCCATCATCTCCTCTGATGACAATGCCGCCTTCTGGAGACCTCCTGAAGGACCTGCCTGAGGCTATTTTACAGTTAACTTTATATGTGTATATATATATGTACATATACATGTACATGCATGTGTATATATGTACATGCATGTGTATATATGTACATATACATGTACATGCATGTGTATATATATGTACATATACATGTACATGCATGTGTGTATATATATATGTACATATACATGTACATGCATGTGTGTACATATATGTAAAATAAAGTTTTATACATATATACATGTATATGTGTATATGTATGGAGTGTACTCAAATAATTATAAAAAGTAAACAAACCATGATAGTCACGTATTATCATAATCACGTTTTTGTGCTGTATATAATTGTACGTACTACATTTTCATGACTAGCAGTGCAGTAGGTTTGTTTACAGCAGCATTACCACCAACACATGAGTAATATGTCATGCCACTATGTTATGAAGGCTACAATGTCGTTAGGTAATAGGAATTTTTCAGCTCCATCATAATCTTACAAGACTGCTATGTGGTCCTTTGTTTACTAAAATGTCATTATGTGGCATATGACTGTATTTAATTTCATTTGTTTATTCATTCCGTACTCCCTTTGCTACTCATAAGTTGTCTCATCCAGACTAAGATTAACTTCCCCCCAAAAATATAAAGCTGTCTAGGCTATCCTGAGCCATTCACCCATCTAGTCAGTCTGGAATTTATCTTTTAATCTTAGCACTTGGTTCTGTCTTAGCTGGTAACCATGCAAAGCTATATGCGAGTTGAGTCCTGCAAAAAGGCACTTGGGCCAAGTGATCCAGAGAGGAGGCTGAAATCCAGCCAGACAGTGCTCCACTTGCTTAAGTCATGTGACCAGCCATGGGATTTATCAGCTGCCAGCCAGTGCCCTTTTTCTAACTGGTCTTCCCAGAGCAGATACCTTTCTCTAATTAGTGCAAAGTTCCTGGTGAGCTGGCAATGGCTGTACCCTGCATTCCACCCCACTTTCCACCTACTTTAAAGCAGGCAGTCTCTTTAACAGGTCAGCCACATCTCCACTGACCAAGGCACCATTTCTGTGAGTGGATTTTCCATGGAATCTAATAGACAGACACAGTACCCACATCATTACTTAATTCTGTGGTTCTAAACAGTACCACCCAAAGGGGCAATTTGAAAATTTGTGGTGGTAGCTTTTGGGTTCTCACAGTAATTAGGAGCAGTACCGTCTTCAGCGAGCAGATGCCAGTTCCTCTGCAGTGTCTAGAGTAGTCCAGCACAATGGATAATCATCCCTCATCCTGCATGACTTTCAAATGTCCTGTCCATTTTCACAGAGATGAAAAATTCATTCACATGATACTTAATATATGTCTACTGTGTGCTAAGCACTGTTTCAGGTGGTCTGGGTGAATAACATTCTCTGCTCTCTGGGACCTACAAAAACATATTTTAATTTTCTGAGCCTGGAACTTAACTCAGTTTTACATTGAGCAGAAAGTTATTTTGCATTGTTTTAAAATACGACAGTATGTTTTTCTGAAATGCAACCACCATGCAAATCCAGAGAAGATTGTAATTTTTGTTCTGAGGTCCACCAAGAATTGCTCACTGTATCAGAAAACTACATCATTAGTTGCATCACTCCTCATGACAGCTACACCACCAGGATAACACATCTGTTCAGTCCATGTTTGTAGCTGCAGCATTGACAGAGACCCTAGGACCAGACAAACATTTGACTCCATTAAGCTCTCTCACATAGCCGTGTTCAGACATTTAAATTCAGAAAGAGATTTGTTTTATTGTAAATGGCTTTCCTTTAGAGTTTCAGCTACATTTTAGTTAGAGTATTATATTATTGTTGTTGTTGTTTTAATGTGTGTGTGGTTGATTATACTATCAATGAATCTTACTTCAAGATGGCAAATGTGATGTAATGTACCTTTCTTCCAAGGGGTGGGGGGTGGTCACTGCATCTAAGTTGAAATCAACTCCTTGAACATTTAAATACCTAGCCTTGGCTGGGCATGGTAGCTCACGCCTGTAATCCCAACACTTTGGGAGGCCAAGGCGGGTGGATCACTTGAGGTCAGGAGTTTCAGACCAGCCTGGCCAACATGAAGAAACCCCGTCTCTACTAAACATACAAAAAAATTAGCTGGGCATGATGGTGCGCACCTGTATTCCCAGCTATTCAGGAGGCTGAGACAGGAGAATCATTTGAACCCAGGAGGTGGAGGTTGCAGTGAGCTAAGATCGCCCCACTGCACTCCAGCCTGGGTGACAGAGTGAGACTCTGTCTCAAAAAACAAAAAGGAAAAAAGAGAGGAAATTAAGTGTATATATATTTATTTTTAAATAAAAACATTAAAAATTTTTTTAGTTTTAAATTATTTTGCTTATTTATTTTTGAGAGACAGGATCTCACTCTGTTGCCCAGGCTGGTCTCAAACTCCTTAGTTCAATGGATCCCCCCACCTTGGCCTCCTAAAGTGCTGGGATTACAGGCATAAGCCACTGTGCTCAGCCCTGTCCTTCTCTTTCATGCGACTCTTTTGATAGCCTATTAAATACTGTGATATAAAATTCAGTATTAATAAATTCATGCTAGATAAGGGTATAAGCAAAAGAAGAAAATAAAAATATTTACTATATACAAACATATTGATTAAAACAATAAGGAAGAAATACTTATAACCGCTACCAGCAATAATGTTCTCAACTCTGAGAATAGCAAGGACCACCTTACAAGGTTACTAGAGGAATTAAGTGATGTGATATATTACAAGCACTATATCCTAAATATCAGCTGCAACAGTATTAGTATTATTCTGGGCAGGAACTCATAATGGTATTAAGATGAGGATTGTGACTCAGAAGATGGCAACAGTGAGTCTGTGATGTAGGAGTTAAAAGGAAATTAAAAAATGGTTGTCTCTGGAAAAAAAGAAATAAAACCATGCTGAAATATACCAGGTTCATGAATGGGAAGACTGAATACTGAAAAGATCCAAATTATTTCTATGGTGTAAGAGAGAGGAAGACCCTTTTAGGGAGCAAAGCTGTCTTTTGATAAGCAATGAAATAACATCTTTAGTGGTGAGTAATGAAGCCTCTTTCTTCCCCTTCCCCACTCATCCCTCTCCACTAACCCAGAGAGAACCCTGATTTAAAATTGAGGGAAGGTGAATAAAGAGACCAGAAAACATGAAGGATCTTGGGGGCAGGTAGAACTATGTGCAGCAAAACAGGCAAGAAGTTGTTCTTGGAGACACAAATAGCTGAGAGTTTTAATTGCACTTGCTGAAACTCATCCAAGTAGTCCCTGAAAATTGGTTTATTTTATAATATGAAAATTATATCTCAATAAGGCTGATTTTTTAAAATGATGTGTATATTATGATTTAATTTTTATAAAACACAATATGCTTAGAAAAACCTGGAAGAAAATATCAAAATGTTAGCCATGGTTATTTCTCAATAGTAGGATCATATGTTATTTATTTCAAACAGTCTTGTACTTTCCGGTTCTTATGATAAGTGGACTGATTTTTAATAATTGGAAAAAGTAAAATCTTTCTAAAAGAGAACCATTTTCCAATAAGTTCATGCTCAGTTCAGAACAGTGCTAACTACTTAAAACCTACTGATTTCATATTCCTATCCATTCACGTGAAATTATCCAGCTATTGTTTAGGTTGCTCCAGTTTTCTTCAGAACCTCTGTTCATCTTTGAATTTAAATACAAATAAAGTGGGTGAATGTGTCAGTAGCAAAAATAGCATTTGCTGGTCTTGAGGTAGAAAGGGCAACAAATGGAAAGAGTCAAGACTCAGGTTTCCCGACTGCTCTGCTAAAGAATTCACTGTGTGGCCTTTGGTGAGGCACTTCCCCTCCAGGCTGCAGCTTCTTCAGCTGTAAAATGAGGGCTGTGAACCAGATCATCTCTAAGGGCCCATCTAGGACTGACATCCCACCATTTTATGTGCCCCTTTGGGGAGGAAGAGAAAGAAAAGCAAAGGTATGTTGCTGAGTCATCTCATCATGCACCGTGATAGAAATCACACCTCAGACTTTTCTCTATCGCTGTATTTATCATCTCACCCTCTCAGCCTTCATTCTGTTGACGATCATCTAGCAGTAAAACTTATTTTTCACTCCCAACACTACAGCTATTCCGGCTGTTACTCCAGATAGTTCAATCCTTATTGGTATCTCATTTTGCTCTGGCTCCCAATGGGGGTCTAAATATTTCCCTCTCTCAATTCCAACTTGTTCCAGCAAACCTTCTACCCCCTCTTTTGTTGAGAGCTCAGCCAAACCCTCCCATGGGCCTCCTTGCTATTAATAAATGTGCATGGAACAGCATCCATGCTGATCCTACTTCAGCTCTTATAAATCTTAATGCCCTGAAATCTTAATGTAATCACACTCATTTTAAGAACTACAGTCATTTGTCCTTGGCTCAATTTTCCCAGAAATGACTGGCACAGGAAGCTTTTTCGTAAGGGCAGTTGGCTGAAGGCTCACTTGGCGGGTCTTGGGGAATCATTTCAGTTACAGTTTTGTCTGCCAAGTCTGTATTCCCTGCTGACCCAGTTTGGATTTCAAATTTCCATCAAGACCACCTGCCTGGTGTTAATTAGTTATGGTTTCTTGTTTTATATGCAAACTTGTTTTAACCTCCATGAACTGGCATAACCGTCTTGGGCTACTCCCCCAGTTCTACTGTACAAGCAGCATTCTTAGCTGACCCAGCCACTCATACTCAAATAACATGCCATAGCCAGGATGGCAGAGTATTCGGCAAAAATCTGAGGATGAGGATTGCAAAATCCAAGTAACTCCCAATTTGCATTTTTCTTCTACTGGTTTTTCAAAATTCTTGAATTCATAATTTAGGACAACTCTTTCTTATCCCCCACCCCACACATGTGCCCTACACTCTCTAGTAATGGACATAGGAGAAACTTAGAGAGTCACACAAACCTGTCGCTTTTAAGTTACTCTAGATATCTCTATAGTTTTCACCCATTTGTAGGGTATTTACCAATTGCTGATTATTAAGTCAAATCAATGGTTTTCTATTACTTTACCAGGAAATGGGGTAGGATATATTTTCAGACTTACTAGCTTTCCTATAGTGTAGGAAGATCAAAGGCAAAAGTTACTTTCCTCCACTGGTGTGATCATGCTTTCAGAAGACACATTCTGACCAGATAACTTTCAAAGATTTATTCTAAATTTTTCTTTAACCCATGGTACAAAAGTAAACATAATCTCATTAAAATGGTGAACATAACAGCCTAGAAGAAAAAGATCTCACATTGACACATAAATGAACAAAACCTTTGAAAAGTATGAGAATCCTCTTTTCTCAGGTGTCAAAAAATGAAAATTGAAGGCCAGGTGTGGTGGCACATGCCTGTAATTCCAGCACTTTGGGAAGCTGAAGTGGCAGGATCACTTGAGCCCAGGACTTCAAGACCAGCCTGGCCAACAGGCTGGTGAAACCTTGTCTCTACTAAAAAATACAAAAATTAGCTGTGCGTGGTGGTGCATGCCTATAATCCCAGCTACTCAGGAGGTGATATGATTTGCCTGTGTCCCCACCCAAATCTCATCTTGAATTCCGACATGTTGTGGGAGGGACCTGTTGGGAGATAATTGAATCATGGGGGCAGGTTTTTCCCATGCTGTCCTCATAATAGTGGATAAGTCTCACGAGATTTGTTAGTTTTGAAAAGGAGAGTTTTCCCCGCACAAGCTCTCTTCTCTTGTCTGCTGCCATGTGAGATGTACCTTTCACATTCTGCCATGATTGTGAGGCCTCCCCAGCCATATGGAACTATAAGTCCATTAAACCTCCTTTTTTGATAAATTGCCCAATCTCAGGTAAGTCTTTATTAGCAGCATGAAAACGAACTAATACAGGAGGCTAGGGCATGAGAATTGCTTGAACCAAGGAGGTGGAGGTTGCAATAAGCCAAGATGGCACCACTGCACTCCAGTCTGGGTGATTAGGTCATGACAATGAAGCCCTCATGAATGGGATTAGTGCCCTTATAAAAGGGACTGCAGAGAGAGCCCCACCCCTTTCATCATGTGAGGTTACAGAGAAAAGACAGTCATCAAGGAAGCAGGCCCTTACCAGACACTGACTTTGTTGGTGCCTTGATCTTGGACTTCCCAGCCTCCAGAACTGTGAGAAAGAAATTTCTGTTTTTTACAAGCCACCCAGTTTATGATATTTTGTCATAGCAGCCCAAATAGACTAAGATATTGTGATTTTAAATTCAGTAGTTTTCACATAATTTTTGAACAACATAAATGGAGGTCAAAAAATTAACTTACATTGTTCTCATTTTTATATTTACTTAAATCATCTGCCATAGAAATTCCTCATGGCATTTAGAAATGTCCATGTAGAGAAGTGACAAGAAAAGTCATCTTCACAAAAATGTTGCTTTTTTTTCATGTATGCTAGACTATCTGATTTTATGTTCTACAGTGCCAATGACTAAATCCAGGACTAAAGTGACTGGAAAGACAGGGTATGGAATTACTTTTCTGTCATAATTTAATGGACAATTTTCTGGGTGCTAAGTATTAAATGGTTTTAGGAAATGATGAATAGCACCAGGCTCAAGAATTGGAAGGATTCCATTTCTCCAATTGCTCTTGTTTTGGATCCACAAATAACCAGGGATTAGCTGGCAACAGGAAAAGCCATTGGCCAAGGCAACTTCATCTTCCCCTCTGGGGAGAACCCAGACACATATCCACAGGACGCCCCTGGATGAAGAAGTAAAGCAGCTGTGACATGCAGGTAAGATCACTCTGCTGGACCCAAGTCCACTGGAAAAAAGCTAGTTTGGTGCTAGATGATAAACATAAATATATTCTTATCTAAAGGCAAATGCTCTTTTGTCTTGAACATAAATGAATTATAAAATGTAGTTTCCTGAGCAACCTTTTGGGGGATAAAAATACTAACATGCCCTAGATAATATAGTTCATATGTGTTTTCATATATCATGCATGCTAATTCATAATATGTAATTTATACATTATGCATATTAATAAATTATACATTCTTCTAGAGGTAATTATAAATTTTGCTAAACAATTACTTACACTATATTGTAACCAATAGTACTGGTTAGATGTAGCTATAAAAATTCCCAGCACGGAAGCTGTTTTTAACCTCTCAGAATCTATATTGATCCCTTTAATAAGATTTTTTTAAAGCAATGCTGGTATGATTGGAGAGGAAAACAGCTATTCAGTTCAAATTATAGTATTAAATACCTTCACTTAATCAATATTCTCTTCAAGGACAGATATATTTGCTTACTTTCACGAGAAGCAATTGAACATAATTCTGTTGCCATATGCCAGGTACAGTTGTCTGACACATCCATTTTTTTGCTACTCCTGCTGCTCTGAGCTAAATTCTTTTACATTCTGAGAACTGACCAAATTTTCCTTTTTAAGATGTTCCTTGCCTTTGTAATAATCATTTTTCTGTTAATTTCCCTCTTAAATCACTTTAATATACTAATTTCAAACTTTATAAATTTATAATTTTTACCTCCCTCAAATCAAAGGCCAATCTGTCACTTACATAACAAAAGTGTTACGTTTATGTTTGGATCCTATTTACCTTCCTATTACATCAAGGAGTATCAGGTTTGTTACTTTAAAAATATCATTCTTTATAAGCATGTTATTTTCAAGTTTTGAATCATTAAATATTTTGTTTCATACTTTGCTTGAAAGTATGAGGCAAATAGTTAATTTGTCATGAAGAAGCTGCTATTTGACTTAAGTTCAACTTGTATTTCAAAACTTTCAGATTAAAAATATCATACTCCATTAAGAGGCTGCCTGGATGGATGGATGGAGAAATAGATGGATATCTCTTTTTAAAATACAGCAGATTTGGTAAACAAAAAGAAAGTATAGTTAAGAAACTCCAAGAGCTATATGAATATGTTATTCAACATTAATTGAATATTGATGAAGAAGGAAGAGGAAGCTAGAAGAATATACTATTGGCTAAAAGTAGGATAATCATAGCATTCATAATTTTAGCTTTATGGATGGGGAAAAAAAGAGAGGAGAAGCCACTTGCTATAGATAAGAATTCTTTGTTAGCCATAAAGAGACCAGTTAACTGATGACAGCAATAAATAGCATTAAAAAGCCAACCAGCAGTAAAACTACAAAGTAGTAATTACAGCACTATGAGAACGTCAAGTATCTGGCAAGAATCTTTGACTAGGATCCAAGCTTGACACTCAAAGTGATTACTGATTCGTACAATAATATTTGTATTTCTTTAATTCTTGGTCTGGAACTATATAGTATCTCTGAATTTCTAATTATAATAAACTGTTAAATATTTAAATTTTCTTAATGAAGAATTTTATTTTTATACCAAAATGAAAACAGACTAGGTGTTGTTTTAAGTCTCTTGCCTGGCCACACTTGAGGAAGCCCTAGCACTTTTTCTTGTGTGTTCTAACCCGATGTACTATATGTACATAGGTAACACATTAACTGCAGGTAAAACATCTAGGGGGATTCGACAGTCTCCAAATGAGCTGGCTTTATGTGACAGCAAATTTTAATGACAGACAAATAAAAGAAGGAATAAACTCATAGCCCATTATGAAAACCGTAGAAGGTAATGTACTATCATTTTTTATGGCTTAAACTACCACTATCAAAAGGGTCTTTGAATATTTTTTAAGAAATGATAATGATTTGTTTTTAATCCATTGTGGGTTTTCTAAGTCTCCCTGGGGATCAATACTATACATTGTCAAAATAGCATCTCAGCATGGCCCCAAAATGAATCAACCCACAAGGACCTTGAAGCTATGAACACCTGTCTCTAAGGACAGGGTCAACTAAGGTAACCAGGGTCTAAGAACACACACTGAGGTTAAAAAATACTTCTTTTAAATACTATTTTCAATGAGACAGCAATCTGCAAATTTTTCTGTTTTTCAATGCTAGTTAAATTTTCTGGGCAACAGAGCAAGACTCCATCTCCAACAGAATAATCGAACAATTCTTCAGGAACCTGATCTCAATGCTGTACCTCATACATATAATCCAAATGCTTATATCAATAAAAATCCAGGTAATATGCTTTATACCTAACAAAGTGATCTCGATTTCTGTAAAACCTAAAGCAATTTCATAAAAGTCACTATTGTTGGGACTTAGGGTGGTTTTATGCTACAAAAAATATAGGGCTTTTGAAAATAAAAAAGATTAAAAAATCAGAATTACTTTTAAATATCCAAAAGTTTAGATGCAACATATAGCAATTATTTCTGAATGCTACTTAGAAAAGCAAAACTATGTCCTGTTCTGTCTGCCTTCTTTCTGCCCTACCCACCACTATCTCTCACTTTTTCATTCATCCATGGAGCCTGTCGTTAAACATTTAATACACTGGTTTATAGGACAAGTTAGAGTGAGAAACACTGGTAGCAGCAAAAAGCTAAAACATCTAGGATGCTGTAAAAGGTATATAGCTTCTTTATCTATGTTCAGGGAAAACAGAGAAAAAAACAATGAATTCTAAGCACTACTTAGTTGTCAAAAAAGCAACTCATCCAAATTAATTGTGTCATATTGAATACAACAAATCACTGGAGCAACCACCATTGTCACTTCTTAATTGTCACTTATGTCACACAGACTAAGACTCCAAAATTTGGCTTAAGCTTTAGATGGCCTTTCATTAAGAAAAACAGTATTTATAAATTTAACAAACACAATTCCACCACATACAGAATTTTCTACTGTCTTTTAAAAATGACTTAAAAAAAAAAGAGAATGTCTCATGCCTCTAGATTATGAAGCATTAAAAAACCTATTTTCCCTCATATTTTTATTGATTAAAAATAAAACCATAGTTTTGATCAGCTTTAATAATAAACAGGCCAGGCATTACAGCTCATACCTATAATCCCAGCACTTGGGGAGGCTAAGGTGGGAGGATCATGTGAGCCCAGGAGTTCAAGACCAGCCTGAGCAAGATGGTGAGACCGTGTCCCTACAAAAAAAATTTAAAAAACATTAGCTGGGCATGATGGCATGCGACGATACTTCCAAATACTTGGGAGGCTGAGGCAGGAAGGATTCCTTGAGCCCAGGAGTTCAACGCTGCAGTCTGCTGTGATTGCACCAATGTATTCCAGCCTAAGTGACAGAGCAAGATTGTCTCAAATAATAATAATAATAATTTTTTTTCAGGAACCTGATCTCAATGCTCTACCTTATATATACAATCCAAATGCTTATATCAATAAAAATCCAGGTAATATGCTTTATACATAACAAATTGACATAAGATTTCTGTAAAACCTAAAGCAATTTCATAAAACTCACTGTTGGGATTTAGGGTGGTTTTATGCTTTTCTTCTATTAATCCTCTGGTGGGTGGATCTATCTTTTTATGTGAAATGCATGAAAAATATTTGACTGGTTATCAATTCATTATGAAAGTAGTTACATGGTTTTTCCAGTGAGGTTAGACCAAAATGATTTTGGAATTTTCAGAATTTGCAGAAATGGAAAGAAGCCTGACCAAATTTGAATTTGCTCAAGGAATAAGAAGAGAGACTGGATGCCATTCTGAAATGTGTGTGCCTGTGTGCTTGCCAGGCTCTCTTCTGCTTGCCAGCTGCTAAGTCTCCCAAAATGTCATCCAAACTTGATTAAAGACAGCTACCTCCAAACTCACTCTTTTAAGTCTTCATAATAAAAAAGGGTAAATTCTTCAATATTGTTAACAGAAATGTAAAATAACCAGAGCAAGGTGAAAGGTTGAGGCTAACTTCTCTTTAGGTGAGCAGTAGAGTTTCTACCTGTCATTACCACCAGGGTACATAGCAGGTACTCAAAAAAAAAAAAAAAAAAAAGTAATGGTTATTTTCACCATTTTTTCCTTAACCATCTTATTAAACAAACAGTTACTCTCACAATTTAGCACTCCTATAATGTCAGGCTAAAACCTAGGTGGATTAACCGCATTGGTGCTACAGATCATTTTAGAAGAAATCGAACAAAGGCTGCAGAAGCAGCACGATATGAACGGTGCAGGGCATTGTTAGATGGCGCCAAGCTCCACTGGATGCCTGACAGTGCCATCAGTGAGGGCTACAACAATGTCTGAGCCCTTCCAGAGGCTCGCAGTTGGATGAGAAGGCAGACCTATAAACAATTATTATGCAAGAAGCTCTGAAACAAAGGAACCCATGACATTTCTTAGCGTCATTGAGAAAAGAAAAGTTACCAGAGTGGTGGATGGGTGGCAAGTGAGGCAGCTGAGCCTTGGAGGATGAAAACAGCTCTTCAGCTGAACAGGAAACCAAAAGATAAGGGAGACTGTAGTCACAATGGAAACAAGGCACAGAAACTGAAATCAAAATTTCCTCATGAAAGGGTAAGCCTTATCTTTGCCTAGATTATTGTAGGGCTATCTATACAGCCTCTGGGGTCCCTAAGTTCAGTGTCCCTCCATAGTGATGCCAACTCACGTATGTATAGCCCCCACCTGAAGCACTCCATGGTGTCTCTGTGGGACTTGCAGGGCAAGGGAAACCAACATCATCTTGAAGCTCAGGATGCTTGTTTTGCCATGAGTAAGAAAGTTCCTTGTCTCTGACCCAGAAGACTTATGTCCACATCTATGAAACTGTGGTAGGCAAATTTGTTAGCTGACAATTAGAATAAAATCTCAGGCTGTTCTCAATTTCTGACAGATGGGTAGTAGCACCATGGAGAAGGGTAGGAAACAAAGGAGAATGAAATGGAAATTTGAGGGAAATGATGAGTTTGATTTTGTTCCTGTTAAATCTGAAGTGGCAATAGGAGGCACAAATTGGTCAATACAGGCCCAAATTTCAAGAGAAAGGTATCAGCTAGAGAAACATTTGAAAGTTACTAGAATCTTTATGGGAGTTAATACCTTGAGGATGAAGAACTGAACCTGGAGAACACCAGTATTTAAGAGGCAGGTATGGGGATATGGAAGGAGAAATCTCTAAAGACAATAGAACAGAATGGAGTGAGCGCACTGTCTCTCAGATGCCAAAACAGAGGAGAGTTCCAAGGAGAAAGTAATCAACAGTGTAATTCAGAGAGATCCACTAATAGAAAAACTAAAATCCCACTGGTTTTGGCATTCAGAAAGTCATCATTGTCCTTGCATGATGTGCTGGTCCTGGGTTTGTTAGGCCTCAGATTCATTCCTACCCTTCCTCTCATTCTGTGACCAGGGTGGCTGGCCCTGCAGGATGCACTTCCCAGGCTCCGGTGTCAGCTGGTTTCTGGCTGGGAGGCATGGGTGAAGGCGGCAGAGAGGACAGATATTTCTCCTTCTTCTCTCTCCCTGAATGGCATGTCTGCAGTTTCCTGGCCTGAATCCCCTCTGTGGCTTCAGCTACCTCTAGCAGGACAGCCAATCCAAGGTCCTAGCCTTTGTTGGTGATCCCAGACCCAGTGTGTGATAATGCCATTTGCACTTTGTCCCTCCATTTTAGGTGTAGTAGCAGCTTCCAGCTATCGCTATCTCTGGGATACCTCATGATATGGTTTGGATTTGTGTCCCCACCCAAATCTTATCTTGAATTGTAATTCCCAAAGTTGAAGGTGGAGCCTAGTGGGAAGTGATTAGAATATGGGAGTGTTTTCTAATGGTTTAGCACTATCACCCTAGTGCTGTTTCACAATAGAGTTGTCGTGAGAGCTGGTTGTTTGAAAGTGTGTAGCACCTCCCGTTTGGTGCTCACGTGCTCTGTTGCTCTCGCTCTCTCCTGCTGGCCATATGAATATTTGCCTGCTTTTCCTTTGCCTTCTGTCATGATTGTAAGTTTCCTGAGGCCTCCCCAGAAGCAGAAGCCTGTACAGCCCACAGAACCATGAGCTGATTAAACCTCTTTTCTCTATAAATTATCCAGTCTCAGGTCATTCTTTACAGCAGTTCGAGAACAGACTAATATAACTTGCCATCCTCTGTTTGGTTACTCAGTTCCTCCACCTCCTATATAATCAATTTCCCTGCATTATATTTTCTTTGCAAATAATGGAAGTAGTTTCTTTTTGTCTAGTTGGATCCCAATTAGTGCAGTGGTAAAAACAAAAGCCAAATATTATGAGAGAAAGAATGGGAAAAGATATTGAAAGCCAGCAGTCTGGATTATTCTTCTAGGGGTTTGGGTGAAAAGACAAGAGAGACTTGACAGTAGCTAGAGGGGACCTAGGTCTTTTTGTTTGGTTTGGGGTTTAGATTTGTTAAAATATGAGTATGTTTTTAGACTGAGAGAGTCTGAAAAGAGTGAGAGAATAAAAGTAGAGTAGTTGAGGAAGTCTGATTAACAGAGCAAAGTCCCAGAAAAAAAACAGAAGGTAGTGAGGGGCTTCAAAGGATTGAGGTAACAGGTTGGACCTTAAAAAGGATGATAGAGGGTTAATACTCAAACTGGCAAGAAGACAAGGATTGATGTGGCCATAAATCACCTTGTAAATAAGGTAGATAAAATGTTCTGATGGCTTCAATTTCTCCAAGAAGTTTGAAGCTCTGCTAAGATTAGAGGCAGACAGGAGGCTGCAGCAGAGCAGTGATGGTTTGGAAGTGTTCTGTGCCAAGTGGGAGTGGGAGCTGACCAGTGATGTCTAAAAGGATGAATGGGTGATGCAGAATGCTCAGCTGAGGGAGGGGACAAGTAATTTTAGTGATGTTAATCAGCATAGTTTTATAGTTTAGGGTTTTTTGCTCCCTTTAAATACCAGTTGCCTCTGTTTGGAAGCAGAAAGGTAAATCCAGGGTTGGGGGTCTTGCCAGGTGAGCACTGGGGGAGGACAGGGCTGCAGGAAGTTGGTGGAGAGGCAACAGTTTCGAGGGACCTCCAGGAAATATGGGCAGCACAACCAGTAGGAAGAAAGTACAGGGTTGTAGAGTCAGGAAGGCCTGACTTCCTATCCCAGCTCTAGGACCATGGGCAGATGATACAGCCTTTCCAAGCATGGCTTCCCTCAGTCAAAAAAATGAAGATAATAATAGTCCCTCAAGAGGTAATGAGACTAAATGATAAAATGCTTCTGGAGTGCCTATTAAAGATGCTGACACACACAGAGGACTCCCTGAGGGGCAGTGGAGCCAGGCATCCCCACTAATCAGATAGCTATTTGATCTTGAGATCTTTGGATCTCTCTTAGAAAGCAGGTCTCAATCAGAGGATAGTTCTGAAACTACTCAAAAATAGATAATGTAGTTTTCCAAAACAAGCCCATTTCAGGCCTCTTTGGCTCCTAACCACACAGAAAGATTCTAGCGAGACCCTGCGTCACTCTTAATATGGGAGAGCTGTCTGGGAGTTTGTAAGGTAAGAATCTCTATGGAATATAAGCCTCTGGAGAGCCACAGACCAGACAAGTTAACCAGGGCACAAAATAGACCCAGTGTGGAAAGGGCTCCTCCCAGGACAAAAAGCCCAGTTGAAGAGCTGACAGGGGCATCGGGGAAAACACACATGGGCACTTTGTCTGGCAGTACAGCTCTCATTCTAACAGCATGATGGCTCCAACAGCTCTCTCATACAACAGCCTACACGTAACAATTCACAAAGTGACCACTTGGTCTGCTGGTTTCCCAGGTCCCAGTCCTCTGCGTTCTGCCTTCCTCCTGACTCCTCTTTTCCTCGTTACCCTAACAGATGGGAAAAGATTCCCCATGGAGTCATCATTCCCAGATGCATCAGGAGATAGGAAACCCACATCAACCAGTTTTATAACCTCTGACAAGTCGTTAAAGGATAACATTATTGCCCAAAATAAGCTTTTTGGAAATAAGCTGCTCGTAGACTTATTTCACTTATACATAACTGCCCTCACTCTTATTTCTATAGATAAGTAGGAGTTAGAGGAGCTAAACAATACTATAAATTTGCCTATTTTCACTTGCTTTCTGTTAAAAATAACATAAAACTATGCTCAAATATTTGAAATCCTACACAGTAAAGAACTGCTTAACGATTGTGTTCTTATTCCTTTAAGGAAGTTCAATGATATGAAAATGACACATGTCATCACTAATTCCTGAGAATCAGAGTGAAAATATACAAAAGGCTTAATGAACAGATGAAGAAAGAAAACTGGTAATTGACATTTCTGGCTAGGGAATATGACAATCAACAGAAGGGCTACTGGTCAAATCTTCTTACAGACTGAAAATGCTAAAAGCTTCACCCAGAGTCAACAAATGCCATGTTCTAAGGAGAGGCGTCTTAGGGGACAGATCTGTTACTCATCAGTGGGCATGTTTCATCTTACCGCTTATGGCAGGCAAGTTAAAGGAGGCTTTGTGTACCTGCTTTGCAACAGAAGCTGGAACTCTGAGGTGCAGGAAGGCCTGGTCCTGCCCTCAGGCCCGGGGACAGATAACATATACACAGACAGTAAGCGCCTAAAGAGACACACACAGCACAGTCTTCAAACACTGCCCTTCAGGCAATTTCCCTGCATTTTAGACTCATTGAAGAAAAGGGCAAGTCAACTACAGGTCAGAAAGATGTGATGGAGAAACGTTTTTTTGAGTTTTGCATTTAACATAGATTTTCCTGTTCAGCAAAGTCTGAAGAGCTTGATATTCTTTCCAGACTCCCTGGGTCTTCCTATAAAGAGAATAATGTGCAGAAAGGTAATTTAAAAATTAGTGCGACAGCTAAGTCCCTTCACAGCATGCCCAGTTTACACAATGCATTTTAGTGTCTTCCAAAAAAAAGTGAACATCTGTTCTATGCTCTTATTAGGGAATGCTGTAAAAGGCCACCAGGTCTCTCTGGTAGTATTGGTATGGATAGAGAGGCAGGACAGTGGGAGCTGTTCTGGTGCCATGGCCAGCACCATTGAGCCCACTTCTGGGTGAGGATATGAGGTTCTAATCATCACACTGCGGGGAAAGGTTACTAAAGCTGGAGAGGTAGAGCAGAGGACAGACAGAATGACTCAGACTTTCCAGAATGCACAGCCCATGTGTTGACCTCACTCTCCTGTTGCAAATCAATGGTAGTAAAGACCCCAACAGGAGGAACCTCCTAGAGCCTTTGCTTACAAATTTCAGCATGGGGTAAAAACAGTCCTTCCTGAGTTCCTGGATGCTTAAGGGAAAATTTTTTTAACACCTGGTCCTAAAACACATTCAAACTAACTCATGTGTCAGTCAAATCCAATCCTCCTCCAGCATCAAAACAATGCTTTCAGCGCTACTTCCTTACTCTTTATGCCAGAGTGTAAGTAGTAAAACTACAAAGCAGAAAACTGACCCTAAAACCAAGACAGCAACAGAATAAATTGGAATGTTCCTCTATTATATTTTAACATGCTTTGCTGTTTACCAACACTGAACTTAGATCATTTTTTTCTTCCCTTGTTTCCAGGGCAATCAATTCATTTGGGAGTGACAGGGAGAGGCACAGACAAGAAAAAGAAAGTTTTTTAAGTGACACATACCATGAAGTCAACCTGAATGAATTTAATTTGCTGTGGTGGTGCAACAATGCTCAAAGGGTGTACTCAATCCGAGTTCTTTTTGATTGTTTCTGATGGAGTAATCTGAGGAGGGTTTCTTCATAATGGTGCCTTTTTCACACAGCAGGTACTTTTGAATCCCACCTGTAAATCAGGGAAATCTATAGGGATTTGTTTATCTTTCCCTCCCCATCTCTTTTATCTCTCTTTTTCAGTTATTTGTGAAAATAAAATCATTCTAATACTTTTATGTGAAAGAAAATTGGGTTGTTGTGCTCTGAAAGTGGCACATTAATTTTGACCAACAATTTGCTCACTGAAATTCAATCTCTAAGATATTTATCCTATATTCCACTGTTTAAAAAAAAATGTCCGCCTGAACTCTGGATCTACAACATACAAAAGTGATGTTTTAAATTAAGGGTTAGCATTAACTTCCTTCTCCTAGCCTATAGAGATGTGTGCTATGTACACAGATGAATGAGGCTACATGCCTCATTTAATTTCCTCAAACAACTTAAAATTATCTCCATGACTAAATATAAAGATGAAGTATTTAACTGTTAATGTAAATGTATATTATAAAATTGCCCTGCTATATCAGTCTGCATTGGAACTAATTTCCTATTTGTGTCTCAATTTTAAATTGAAGCTATGGAATGTTTTGACTTCAGATCATAAAATCAAGCTACTTAAAATTGTGTGTACACACATTTGCCATAATCGTTTGTACACATTTTACACATGCATACACACATAATCATGTGTACACACATTTGCCATAATTTAATAGCATTTATAATGGAAACAATTATAATGAATTGGTTAATAAACTATGTTTTTGGTTTTTTTTTTTTTTTTTTTGAGACAGAGTCTCGCTCTGTCACCCAGGCTGGAGTGCAATGGTGCAATCTCAGGTCACTGCAACCTCTGCCTCCCAGGTTCAAGTGGTTCTCCTGTCTCAGCCTCCCAAATAGCTGGGACTACAGGAATGCACCACAATGCCTGGCTAATTTTTGTGTTTTTAGTAGAGACAGGGTTTCACCATGTTAGTCAGGCTGGTCTTGAACTCCTGACCTCAGGTGATCCACCCGTCTTGGCCTCCCAAAGTGCTGGGGTTGCAGGCGTGAGCCACTGCACCCGGCCAATAAACTATGATATATCTATACAACAGAATACCATCTGGCCACTATGAGTGACAATGTAGAACAAGGAATAATGACGCAGAAAGATAATAACATCACAGACAAGAGAATACCAAGAATTACAAAGGAGTATGTGCAATATCCCATTCCCTCTCTCTCTCCCTTTCCTACACATGCATAGGATAAAAAGGCTGAAAGAGTTTATTAAGATAATACTAGTCACTACCTCCCAGTGACTACATTATAAGTGATGTTTGTTGCTTGTCAGTCCCCAATCTTGCCTAAATTTTATAAGGAACGTGCTTGGTAAAAGAAATCATTATTTTTCAATAGTAGTTACTTTTTAAACTGAGGTCAACAGAACCTTCAAACCCTAGCATCAGGCCCATCCACAGGCAACATAAGCCCAGGACTGCAAAACCAATTGAATTTAACAAAACCTCAGAAGATTAATCATGAGTTAGGAGGTATGCCAAACTGAATATGGTAAGATACCGTGCCGACAAAAAATCGGCGCATTATTTGTGACAGAACTAGATTACTGTGGACATACTGCTTCTCTCACTTTTTCTCTTCTCAAATATCCCAGAGGTATCCCTTAGATTGCTTTCTGGGACTGGGGTCCAGAAACAGCAAGTAAAGAGAGCCATGAATGTATATTGTCCTTAACCTCCTGGAAATACTGTTTGTCATTATTTGTGATGACTATTTTGATAAAATTTTATCAGTTCAAGGAATGTTGTAAATTTCTTCATCAAAAAGCTACAGTTGTTATAAAATAAGCATTCCATAAATACTTATGTAGTAAATAAATTACTTTTCAAAATGTCCACTCTGAAGGGTAAAACCTCACCATTTACAAAACATATTTAGAAAGAAAGAGGGGGAAGGAGGAAAGGGGAAGATGGGAAAAAAGAAAGTTAAAAAGCAGCTTAAAGAAAAGCAGCATAATGAGAAAATTTTTTTTTAAGAAATAAGATAAGCAGGGGTGAGATTAGGATATTATAATACTCCATATACTTGGTTTAAAATGAGCCATAAAGTTACATGTAAGCTTCCCAGTAGCCACAACTGAAACAATCAACTCTAATTCACAATATTTTTAAGATAAAAACAAGTTAGAAGCATAGCAGAAACAAAGGCCAGACAACAATTTCTCCCATGAATCCTTAATAAGAAGGGCCATGTCATGTCGCGAAAGATACCCTCAACAACATCCCATACAGTAGCTGCATAATTTATGGAGCTGTTTCTTGCAACAGTTCACATTGTAGGTTGACAGTAATATCCTCATTCAGTGTTTATATAAGGAACTCAGCTGGAAGATGGAAAAGCAAACACAATGGTCCAGGTTTGCTGCTCCATAATCCAGCTTAATCTTAGGATAAACTTTCTCACACACAGGAATATGTGTTCCCTTATTACTTTTGTCGACCAAACGTTCTGTGATATGATATTCCCTAATACCAAGTGACAACTGCTATTTTATGTTTATAGTTAAAAGCAGATCTGTGTGTTCTACCAGTTAGTGTATTAAATGAAAACTTGATATCTTCTCATTCATTCGTTTGTTCATTCAGCTGTTTTAAAGTAATTCAACAAATATTTATGGAATACTTGTCTCCCAAAAGTCTGTTTGTATGCTAGGAAGTTAGTGGTGACTGAGGCCGACTTGGCCACTGTGATATTCTCATGTAACTGACAATGCAGTTTAGAGCATGGTTTCTCAACAGCAGCACCATGACATTTTGGGCTGGATAACTCTTTCTTGTGGTGGGGCTGTCTTGTGCATTGTAGGAAGTTTAGCAGCATCCCTAGCCTCGAATACATGTCAGCAGCAACTCCACCAGTTGTGAATGTAAAACTGTCTCCACATGTTGCCAAATCCACATGCATGGATTCAACCAGCCAAGAATCAAAAATATTCCAAAAAAAAGTACAATAAAAAACACAAATAAAAATATAGAATAACAACTAATTATGTAGTATTGACATTGTATTAGATATTACAAGTAATTTAGAGATCACTTAAAGTGTACAGAAGGATATGTAGATTATGTGCAAATGCTATGCCATGGTATACAAGGTACTTCAGCATTCATGGATTTTGGTAATCTTGGGGGTCCTGGAACCAATACCCCATCTATTGAGGGACAACAGTATACCAATTAAAATTACATCCATTAACTACCTTGGTGTCATTAAGAAAGTCACTTAATTCTTGTTTCTGCTATCATAAAATCAAGAACCTGGACTGCATGATTTCTTAAAGATCCTAGCAAATTTTAAAATTTTGTGAGTTCATATCTAAATTCATTGTCTTGATTATAGAACATTTTTCTAAAAGCAGATTTTTGTCATTAGACTAGAACAGATAATTTTATAAAATTTATTTATTTTAAAGGATTGCAGTGTTTAAAATTTAGGAAAAAATAGAGTCTAATAGTATAGAATCTAATACTTTTCTATGTTCCTTGCTTACTTGTTCAACTGATACCCTAACCAAATAGGACTAAACTCTTATGTTTTAGTTGGATAAATTTATTATTTTGATCATCATTATGCTCTTTTTATAAATGATAAAATTGAGGCTCAAAAATGTTAATTTTCCCAAAGTCACAGACTTAATAATTAGCCAAGGCAAAAGTCAAATCCAGATCTTTTGATTCCAAACTGAGGTGTTGGAAGAGGTGTGATAGTAAAAATTCTAGAACATGATAAGTTTTAGGACAGATGTTTGGGGAAAATATACTGGAAAACTGGGAAATAACATGCTAGCACTCGGCATAGATCCCAAAGGAAAGGGAAGCAGAACAATTGTTTACCTTAACCCTGTAGTTGTAGGCCCTCCCAGAACATCACCTTCTACTTGATCAAAAAGGGAAATGATAACAGAGTATTTGTTAGGCACCTAAGATATGCGAGAACGTTTATATTTAGTATCTCTAATCCTCACTTCACCCTGTTAAGCAGGTCTTCCCCAGCCTTATGTGCATATGAATCACCTGCGGACCTCATTAGAATATATATGCTAATTCAGTAAGGCTTGGTTAGTGTCCAGTAATTTGTCCTTTTTTTTTGAGATAGAATCTCCCTCTGTCACCCAGGCTGGAGTGCAGTGGTGCAATCTCTGCAACTTCTGCCTCCTGGTAAATAATTACCAAGATTCTCCTGCCTCAGTCTCCTGAGTAGTAGCTGGGACTACAGGCACATGCCACCATGCCTGGCTAATTTTTTGTATTTTAGTAGAGATGGGGTTTCACCATGTTGCCCAGGCTGGTTGCCAGCTCCTGAGCTCAGGCAATCCATCTACCTCAGCCTCCCAAAGTGCTAGGATTACAGGCGTGAGCCACCACACCTGGCAAGAATTTATACTGCTAACAACTCCCAGGTGATGCTGATGGTCCTGAGCCACAGATCACATCTTGGGTGACAAGACTACAGAGTACGTAGAGCATAATAATCACCTAAGGCTGGGCACAGTGGCTCACACCTGTAATCTCAGCACTGTCGGAGGCCAAGGCAGGAGGATCACTTGAGTCCAGGAATTCAAGACCAGCCTGGGAAATATGGCAAAACCCTGTTTCTACAAAAAAAATACAAAAATTAGCCAGGCGTGGTGGTGCATGCCTGTAGTCCTAGCTACTCCAGAGGCTGAGGTGGGAGGATCCCTTGAGCCTGAGAGTCAGTGGTTGCAGCAAACCAAAATTATGCCACTGCACTCCAGCCTGGGTGTCAGAGTGAGGCTGTTTCAATGAAAAACAAAAAAGAAGAAAAAAAGAATCACCTAAGTGGTGAGGTCAAATGTACTTTCCTGGGCCCCATCCCCAGAGGTGCTAATGCAGTCTACAGTAGAGTTTAGGATACCCCTGATAATATGCGGTATAGGCCATTCTGATCCAATGGCCTAATGAACTATGAAATCTGATTCATTTGGATTACAATTCTAGCTCTATTACGTTCTAGCTGTAGGAAAGGACCTTGAGCAAATTACTTAATTTCTCTAAGTCTCAGTTTCCCCCATGTGAAAAATAGAGATAACAAAAAATAGTTCATTGGACTGCTCTGATTATCTACATAAAATATCTACCATATATTACAAGTATTGAAGAAGCTCTAGTTATTGTGATTATAATGACACTACTGCTTATTTAAAAGATGAGAAACTCAGGCACAGAGGGATTAACTGACTTATCTAAGCCTACTAATTAAGCAAGATGTGAACCTAGAGCCAACTTCAAAACCACACTAATTTCACTGCGCCAGATTACATATACCAAGTTCTAGATATTTCCACTGTATTTGTTAAAAATATCCAAATCATTCTTCCTATGGCCCTATTCTACTAGCTCTACCAGTCTCCTCCCCACTAGACTTTGGTTTCATCTCCTTGCCCTGGACCCTTCCTCTCAACCCTTTGGATTTTGTTCCCAAAGCTTGACCTTCATGGCTTTCCAAGGACCCACTGGTTATTCTGTCTTTGACCATGTGGGGCAAGATCTCCTTCACAGCCCACTTACCCAGTGCAATGGCCAGGGTGACCTCTGTCCAACAAGAGGCTTGGACATAAAGAAAAAGATGATACATATAAGACAACCAATATCTAATTTTGAAGATGCACTTCTTGGATCTTAGAATAATGCACAGGCCCTACCTCTTACCATTCTTAGATCCCACTGGGACATTCTATTTTTTAATACAAAACTCTTGAGAAAATGTCAATCATAGCTGTAAAATACCTGGGAGAGAAGAGTTAAAATGAAATTATTTACCCATTGTATTCTAATACAAATGGGAAGAATACAAAACATATTAGGAAGTTAACACAATCCCATAAAATACATGACAAGAAAAGCCACAGACTTACATTACTACTGCTCTGGCCAAAAAGATATTTCTTATGGGACTGAGACACTTCAGAATGCTGGAATAACTCAAGATCCTAAACAAGCAAATTGTTTTAGCATTTCTGTTCCAAGCAATAACGTTCAATGACTGCATGGAGATTATTTTCAATAGAGATTTTATGAGAAAACTATAACTGGAAATAAAAGAAATATTCTAGCCATAAACATGACGTATCTCTTATTGCACATGCTGATGATGACATTGAATGAGATCTACAAGCAAAATACGACTTATGATGTGTGGTGTCAGCATAATAAAATAAGACTTTTCCCTCTCAAAGGTCAATTCTTGAGCTTCATAAAGATGTACAGAATTTCATAGCCTGAAAACTATGTTAAGAGGACACTGGGAACCAGATGGCAAAAGTTTCTGAAAGGAAAAATAGAGCCTTATGCCCATGCTTTAATTCACTGCAGCACAAATCAATGTTTGAAACAAACTATTCTAAGTCTTTAAAAGTCTTTAAAAAGTTTACATGCTGAATTATCTTGAAGAATGTGTCTATAATGAAAAAAAGTTTGTACTTAAATTATGTTCTCATTAGTAATTTGCATTTTTCTTGAAAAATGTCTATTTGGATCCTTTACTCATATTTAGTTTCACTTTTTTAATTAGTTTTATTTCTCTGGAGAACTCTAACACAATGTGTAAAACTTATACTCTGAAAACAAAACAACAAAAACATTGTTAGAAGAACTTTTAAAAGACCCAAATAAATGAAAAGACATCCCATGTTTGTGAATCAGAAGACTTAATATTAAGATGGTAATACTCCTCAAATTGATCTAGATATTTAACATAATCCCTATCAAACTTCCAACTGACTTATTTGCAGAAATTTAAAAGTTGATCCTGTAATTCATATGAAAATGAGACACCAAATAACCATAGCAATCTTGAAAAAGTTTACTGATTTCAAAAGTTATGATAAAGTTACACCATTTAAGATAGTGTAAGTTCTAAGGATAGACATATAGCTCAATAAAATAGACTTGAGAGTTCTGAAATACACCCTTACATTTAGGATCAATTAATTTTTTTTCAAAGGTTCTAGGACAACTGGATATCTACAAGCAAAGGAATAAAGTTGGATCCCTGCCTCATACAATACATAAAAGTTAACTCAAAATGAATCATAGACCTAAATGCAAGAGCTACAACTTAAAATTCTTAGACAACAAATAGGATTAAATTTCCATGACTTTGAGTTAGGCAATGATTTCTTAGATACATCAGAAATATGGACAATAATAAAAAATAATTAATAAATTGGATTTAATCAAAATTAAAAATCCTTTTGTGCTTTAAAGGATAACATTAAGAAAGTGATAAACCATAGAATAGGAGAAAATATTTGCAAAGCATCTTCTGATAAGGAACTTGTATCTAGACCACATAAAGAACTCTTACAACTCAATTAAAGACAACCCAACTAAAATGAGTAAAGTATCAAAATAGACATTTCTTCAAAGATGATATACAAAAGACTAATAGGAACATAAAAAGATGCTCAATATCATTAGCCTTAATGATTTCACATTAAGGGAAATGCAAATCAAAACCACAATGAAATATCACTTCACACCCATTATTATGACTAGATTCAAAAAGCATTGGTAAGTCAATCAATTGGATATAACAGACATATACAGACTTCCACAACACAGCAGAATGTTCTTTCTTCTCAAGCTCACTTGGAACAGTCACCTCAAGAAACTACATCCTGGGTCATAAAACTTACTAACAAATTTAAGAATAGAAATCATACAGTGTCTGCTCTCAGACAACAGTGGAATTAAACTAGAAGACAGTAACAGGAAGACAGTTGGAAAATCCCCCAAAGACTTGGAGATTAAACAATATACTTCTAGATAACATATGGCTCAAAGAAGAAATCTCAAAAGAAATTTTAAAATATTTTGAACTCTGTGAAAATATAACATCAAAATCTGTGGTATAAAACATCCAAAACAAAATCTGTGGTATGCACTGAAAACAGTGTTTAGAGGCAAATTTAAAAGATTGAATGCATATTTTAGAAAAGAAGAAAGATCTAAAAAATCAATGACCTAAGCTTCCACCTTAGGAAATTAGAAAAAGAAGAGCAAATTAAATCCAAAGCAAATGAAAAGAAATAAAAATTAGAGCAGAAAATGAAATTGAAAATGGGAAATTGAGAAAAATCAGTGAAACCAAAAGCTGATATCTAGAAAAGATCAATAAAATCAATAAGCATTTTTACCAGGCTAAGAGAGAGAAAGAAAGACAGAGGACACAAATTACTAGTATGAAAGATGGGACATTACCAGGGATGTTCCATGGACATTAAAAGGATAATAAATATTATGAACAACTTTATGCCCACAAATTTGATAACCTAGATGAACTGGACCAATTCCACGAAAAACACGATTTGCCAAAACTCAAACAAGAAGAAATAGACCATCTGAACAGGCCTACATCTATTTTTTAAAATTGAATCAATACTTAATCACCTTCTAAAACAGAAAGCACCAATCCCAGAGGAGTTCACTGGTGAACTCGACCAAACATTTAAGGAATAAATTATGCCAATTCTCTACAATCTCTTTCAGAAGAAAACAGCAGAAGGAATACTTCCTAACTCATCCTATGAGGTCAGTATCACCCTAACCCCAAAACCAAAGACATTACCAAAAAAAAAAAAAAAAAAAAAAACCTCAAAAAAACTAAAGACCAGTATCTTTCATGAAAATAGATGCCAAAACCTCAGCAAAAATATTAGCAAATCAAATCCAACAATATATACAAAGAATTATACACCACAGCCAAGTAGAATTTATCTCAGGTATGCAAGTCTGGTTCAACATTCAAAAATTTATGTAATCCATCAATAAATAGGCAAAAGAAGAAAATTCACATGATCACATCAATAGATGCAGCAAATGCATTTGGCAAATTCCAACACCCATTTATAATAAAACCTCTCAGTAAACTAAGAATAGAAGGGTTTTTTTAAAAAAGGATAAAGAATATAAAAACAATACAACATCATACCTAATAGTGAGAAATTAGAAGCTTTCCTTCTGAAATCAAGAAAAAGGCAAGTATGTCCTCTTTCACCACTTCTTCTCAACACTATGCCAGAATTCTTAGTTACTGCAATAAGATAAGAAAATAAAATAAAAGGTACACCTATTGGAAAGGAAGAAATAAACTGTCTTTGTTTGCAGATAACATCATTTTCCACGTAGAAAATCCAGAAGAATCAACAACAAAAAAAAAACTGGAATAAGCATTTAGAGCAAGATTGCAGGACACAAGGTTAATATACAAAAGTTAATCACCTTTCTTTATAACAGCAATGAACAAGTGGAATTTGAAATAAAAAAAACATTTATATTAGCACCCCCAAAAATGAAATACTTAGGTATAAATCTCACAAAATATATACAAGATCTCTATGAGGAAAACTACAAATCTCTGATAAAAGAAATCAAAGAGGCTGGGCATGACGGCTCATGCCTGTAATCCCAGCACTTTGGGAGGCCGAGGTGGATGGATCATGAGGTCAGGAGTTCAAGGCCAGCCTGGCTAAGATGGTGAAACCCTCTGTCTACTAAAAACACAAAAATTATCTGGGTGTGGTGGTGGGTGCCTGTAATCCCAGCTACTCAGGAGGCTGAGGCAGAGAATTGCTTGAACCCGGGAGACGGAGGTTGCAGTGAGCCGAGATTTTGCCACTGTACTCCAGCCTGGGCGACAGAGCGAGGTTCCATCTCAAAAAAAAAAAAAGAAAGAAAGAAAAAGAAATCAAAGAACTACACAAATGGAGGTATATTCTATGTTCATGGATAGGACAGGATAGAAATATTGAAAGTATTATCAAGATATCAGTTCTTCCCACCTTGATCTATATGTTTAAATGCAGTCCCAATCTAAATCCCAGCAAGTTATTTTGTGGATATCTATAAACTGATTTTAATGTTTCTGGGAAGAGACAAAACAAAAAAAAACAGAATAGACAAATAGATCAATGGAACAGAATAGAGAGCTAAAAGAAAGTTACTATACTCAACACTTCTGACACCAAATGTGTGCATTTTTAGCATTTTCCATACCAAGCAATTCTCCAATTCTCTGCAGATACCAGCAATTTAATAATAATTTAATTCTGACACTGTGTTAATGCCGACACCCTGAGTTAATATAGACCCTGAAGGTTAAGGGTTCAATTAGACAAGAGTGCACCCTACTTCACTTGCAAGTCACAAGTACTTGGTGCCCAGGATACCTGCTCCCTTCTAACTTGGTGATATTGTTTGAAACTGTGTCCCCACTAAATCTCCTGTCAAATCGTAATCCCCAGTGTTGGAGGTGGGGCCTGTTGGGAGGCGATTGGATCATGGGGGCAGAGTTCTCATGAATAGTTTAGCACCATACCCCTTTGGCACCGGATAGTGAGTGAGTTCTCATGAGATCTGTTTGTTTAGAAGTGTGTGGCACCTCCCCCCACTTCCTCCTACTCCGGCTATGTGATGTGCCTCACTCCTGCTTTGCCTCCTGCCACGACTGGAAGCCTCCTGAGGCCTCCCCAGAAGCAGAAGCCACTGTGCTTCCTGAATAGCCTGCAGAACCGTGAGAAAATTCAACCTCTTTTCTTTATAAATTACACAGTCTCAAATATTTATTTATAGCAATGCAAGAACAGACTATTCACTTGACTATAAATTGGGGGTTCCCACAACCCTCACCTCATGTTTAATAATTTGCCATAAAAGCTCTCAGAACACAGGGAACACATTACTTAACATTTATGAGTTTATTATAAAGAATACAGATGAACAGCCAGATAAAGTGGTACTGAAGGTGAGGTCTGGAAGAGTTTCAAGCAGAGTAACTTGTGTTCCTGTGTAGTTGGGGTACACCACCCTTTCCTGAATGGGCACATTAACCAACCCAGAAGTTCTCCAAACCCTGGAGATTTTTCAGTGGAGGCTTATCATGTAAGCATGATAAATTATTCACTTAATCTCCAGCCCCTCTGTCTCCCCTGAGGATAGGAGTGGGGCTGAAAATTCCAAGCTTTTAATCATGGCTTGTTCTTTCTGATATCCAGCTCCCATCCTGAAGCTATCTAGGAGCCTACCAAGAGTCACTTCATTAAAACAAAATATGCTCCTATTACTCAAGCGATTCTAAGGGACTTAGAAGCTGTATCAGAAACCAGGGGCAGACACTAAATATATATTTTTTATTACATCACATGCTCAGAAATAAACCAGCATAGTCAACTGATCTTTAACAAACGGGCAAAGGCAATTCAGTGAAGAAAAAAATAGTCTTTAAACAGATGGTGCTAGAACGACTAAACATCAACATGCAAAAAAATAAATCTAGATACAGACCTCACACCTGTAGGGGAGGGAAAAGTGGCTCTTCACCACCCTCCTAGGTTCTTTGGCTGGGCTACAGCTCTTAAATTGACATAAGACAGATTAAACATATACCATAATAAGTATTTTTAAAGATATGTGCAGAATCTAAATAAAGAAACTCACATAGTAAAACAAAAGAAATGCAAAACTATACAACAATAAAATAATATTTGCCTATAAAAAAAGAAATGAAAGCCATTTTTAATTGCATGCACACACATAGAAGTCCCACAAAAATATAAAACTTGAAGAAGGGCTAGATGACTGACATTTATGTAGCATCTTGAGCTACAGAAAGAAATAGGGCTTGGGGCACAGAAGGAGCAGTGGTGGAGACAAATTATGGGAAAGTGGGTGGAGAAAATGTGCTATGAAATAAAAGTTGCCTTGTTATGCAAATATAAGTAAGGCTCTTCGGTGATAAAGGTTTTCTTGGAGTACTTCTCTTCCTGATACAGACATCTTCACGAATGTAAATTTCTTTGTATTTGTAAATTTCTATTTACAAAAGGGGTGTTTTATACTTTAGGCAGCCGAGGGGGTGGTGAAGAGCTTTGCCTGTGTTGGCTGGTTCTCAATTTCTTTCAGCTCAAAGTAATCAATATGCCACAATGGCATATATTGGGATGGCATATTCTGGTCTCCAGCAAGTCATATTGGAGTAGTGTGCCTGAGCCCCAACACACCCTTCACAATAATTAGCTCAAAATGGATCACATACCTAGACATAAAACACAAAACTATAAAACTCCTAGAAGATAACATAGGAAAAACATCTAGACGACCCTGTATTTGGGAATGACTTTTTAGATGACACCAAAGGCATGATTCATGACAGAATTGATAGGCTGGACTCCATTCAATTTTAAAACTTCTGTTCTGCAAAAGATCCTGTCAAGAAAAAAAAAAAAAAAGACAAGCCACAGACTGGGAGAAAATATTTGCAAAAGAACCTATCTGACAAAGGAATGTTATCCAAAATAAACAAAGTACTCTTAAAAACTCAACAATAAGAGAACAAAAAACTTGATTAAAAATGGACCAAAGATCTTGACAGACACATCACCAAGGAAGATGTACAGACAGCAAATAAGCATATGAAAAGATGGTCTATATCTTATGTCATCAGGGAAACACCGATTAAAACAACACTGAGATACCACTATGCACATACTAGAATGGCTGAAAACCCAGAACACTAACATCAAATGCTGCAAGGATGTGGAGCAACAGGAACTCTCATTCACTGCTGATGGGAATAGAAAATGGTACAGCCACTTTGGGAGACAGTTTGACAGTTTTTTATAAAACTGAATATACTCTTACTATACAATCCAGTAATCATATTCTTTTTTTTTTTTGTATTTATCCAAAGGAGTTGAAAACTAATGGCCATATGTAATCCGCACATGGATATTTATAGCAGCTTTATTCACAATTGCCAAAGTTTGGCAACAACCAAGATGTCTTTCAATAGGTGAATAAATTAATGGTAGTACATCATGAAAAAATATTATTCAGCACTCAAAAGGAAAAAAAAAACAGAGGAAACTTAAATGCATATTTCTAAGTGAAAGAAGCCAGTCTGAAAAGGCTACATACTGTATGATTCCAACTTCATGACATTCTAGAAAAGGCAAAATATGGAGACAGCAAAAAGGTGAGTGATTGTCATTAACCTTTATAGTGGCTTAGTGGGGAGGAAAGGATGAATAAGCAGAGCACAGAGGAATTTTAGGGCAGTGAAACTACTCTATGTTATTATAATGGTGGATAAATTATACATTTGTGCAAATCCATAGATGTACAGCACCAACAGTAAATCTTAATATAAACTACGGATTTCGGGTGATAATGTGTGTCAATATAGGTTCATTGATTATAACAAATGAACCCTTCTGGTGGAAAATGTTAATAAGCAAGGAGGCTGTGCTATGTGTGGGAGAAGGAGATGTATGGTATATCTCCAACCATCCCCTCAGTTCTGTTGTGAACCTAAAAGTGGTCTGAAAAACGAAGTCTACTTTTTAAAAAAGCATTAATGAGAATCTGGTGAAATTGGAGCCCTCATACATGGCTGGTGGGAATGTCAAATGATGCAGCTACTTTGGAAAACAGGTTGGAAGTTCCTCTAAAGGTTAAACTCAGTGTTACAAGACCCAGCAATTCTGCTACACTATACTGCCTCAGTGGTGCTTAAAAAACTAGATTATTCTCCTCATCTGTGTTACACTGACTCAATACTAATGACAGTTTTTCCCTCTGATTTTTACCTCTTTCATGCCCTTGGCATAGTGACGAATTATTTCACAGTCCATGCCTCCTGAGTTATCTTCTCTTTAGAAAACAGTGGTATCTTAACAAATAGCCTCAATGGCCTCTAGCTCACAGGATTTTCTAATGTGTGTTATCCATCCTCATTATTTGCCACATGGTAATTTATGAAGATAGTTCAGACTGGTCCCAAATAAATTTGTGCTATCTGCTGATGGGACCACTAGACATTTGAGGTTCCTTGTTCATAATTACCCTAACACTTTTTCACTGTGGCCTTTCCAAATTTTACAGTACTTCTCAAACACACAACCATTTCCACCTTATTCTCAGTAAATAATTTTACTGACAAAATGTAAGTCATTAGAGAATGAGCTCTTCCAACTTTGTCCCACTCTTAAATACTTTGCCCATACCACTTGGTTTCCTCAGCAATTGCCCAGGTAGGTTCTCTTTCTGCTGACTTGATACAAGATGCCTTAAGATCAAGGACTGTGATATTTTTCATCTTAACTCATTCACATAACTCAGTACTTTGCACTTAGTAGTTAATTATGCACTACATAAATGAATATGCAGCAATTGAAACAAATCCTTTACTACAAAAATCCTAGACTTCATCTATTTCATTGATATACCAATCCATAATGTTCATTGAACAGAGTTGAAAGATGGACCCAAACCACATTTTATACCACTTGGTCTCAGCCAGCAGCAATGCAAACCCATCTGAGGGGAAAACAGGGACTTTCCTTCTAGTAATGTCATTTCAGAGAACAGTAAGGCAGGTATCACACAACTTCATTTTGGTTGCAAAATAGTTCTTTGTGGTTGTTCACAGAAGTAATTTGGCTGACTTTAAAGTTCATTTAAGTTACTTCAATGACAGTTACCTACTACTTTCCTTAAAATTGCTATTAAAATTCATAGAAGAGCCCTAATCTCTTGTGAGGATGTTTTGAGACCTCACAGAGTTGACCTTGCTTTCTTTTTATGACCGATGGGCTTTTGTTTCTCTTCTCCCTTCCCTCCCCACCTGAACACCCATATCGAACATATTTTAACAATGTTATTTGCTAAATAGAAGACCCTATTTAGGTACTTATAAAATATGTTTCAAGTCATTCCATGGATTTTATATCTTTTGATGCTGTGGGGACCTGTTTTATATTCTCTGAAATCCCCAGACACTGCCAGAGCCACTCAAGCAGCCCTTGAAAGGACAGCATAGGTTGGAGCCCATTTCACCCATGAGAAATGAAATTACAAGTGAGAGCAGTATTTGCTTTTTGGCATATTTGAGTTCTTGCTCAAGCATGTGAACAGGGTCACCAGGTCAGTGAGCTTCTCTGGCTTGTGTCTCTGAAGACATCAAGTACTTCCTCACCTGAGAGTGCTGCCCACGAGAGCATGCACCATGTCACCCAAGGCCGAGACTTACAGCACGGGGGTGTAGTCACCAGGCAACCTGCTGAGACCTGGCAGACTTTTCCTTAGCTATTCCTCTGGGCACATTTGCTTACCTTTGGCAGTAGTGCAAAGGGCATAGTAATCTCCAAAAGCCACTTCTGCTGTTGAAGGAAATGCCGAACTCCTGATACAGTCTCCTCCTGATGTATTTCTTCTTCACCCTGTATATTTGTGGGGCTCGTCTGTTATTGTTTGTTTGATTTTTAATCTGGGAGCCCCTCCTACTATGAGCTTTGTGACAAAATGAACCCTCTTAAATTTGAACTGAAATGACTTGTCATAGGGAAAGCCCTGAAGTAACGGTGAAACAGAACGAGGTAACATCTTAAGAGAGAGGAACGGGCCTTGCTGGCCCAAGGTTCTTATCTGGCTTGGAGGCGAGGATGGAGCTCATTAACGACTTCACAGGTAAAGGCACTTTACTTTCAAAGAGTAAAGTGATTGTGCTTGCTGATTGATTCCCAGAGATTAGCAACCCAATCTTAAATGGTCACAAAAGCATAGAAAGCATGAGCGTCCATTCGGATGTGAATATAAAAAAGAATTTAAGGTACAAATTATTAATCTAATGCCATTTACAAGTCAACTTCCCCTGCTAGGCTGTGATTTCCTAGCAGTCAGCATCTGTCTTATTCATTTCTGTGAGTTCAATGCTTCAGTGGGTGCCTGGTGCACAACAGAGGGTATTCAATTTATTGACGGGACAAATACATGGCATAAATAAGTGAAATTGTAAAAATTAATTATAATTTAGCAATAATGTCTTTAAAAGTTTTGGCAATCAGCCACTTCTTACCAGACTAACATCTAACATTTAAAAATAATGAAAAGAGTATAATTGACATGTTTGTAACACAAAGAAATAATGCTTGAGGTGATGGATACCCTATTTATATGAAGGGATTATTACAGTGTGCCTGTATCAAAATATGTACCCGATAAATATATACACCTACTATGTACCCATAAAAATTTAAAAAGAGTAACATCTAAATAACCACAAATCACTGTCTTACTATAAGCTGATTTGCCTGCTCAAGTTTAAACAGAAAACCACTGTCACAAAACACACTGGTAACCAGCCTTACTTCATTCTCTCCGGGGGTCATAGGCAGTAGGGAGAAATTCTGTGAATTCTCCCTCCTGGAGCCTTGGTTTGCGAAGACTGTAAAGTTACCAACTATGGTTTAAAGTGAATTACACGTATATTTTACATATTTTTCAAGGGCCCAGTCAATTTTAACTATGTCGTAGGAAATGCAGCTGCTAAAGGAGAGAGAATCTAACAAAATTGACTGCACGGGCCTAATTTTAACATAGTAGAATAACATCATTAGTTTCAATAACCTCACCTGCATTTCTCAATCCCTTAACAGAGCTTCTTGATAGAATACAACTGGAGGTGTGCACAATTACTGCCCACCCTCCCCTAAGAGGAAAAGAGTAGATGTGAGCAAGGAGCCACATTGTCCCAGCTTTTAGAAATCATTTGTTAATAGGTATTTTCTTTGAAAGTTTGTGTTTGCTGCACCTAGACACCATTGTTTGTATTCACTGTCACCAGCTTGAACATATATAGCCAAAGAGCCATTCATTGAGAACGTGCCAGCTGACAGCTATAAGGTGTGTTTGCTAGAGCTTTAATGATTTACTTGCAACACATGCTGAATGCACATCACCACCATCCCACCCCCACCCCAACACACACACACACACACACATCTTATGAAGTTTAATGCAGGAGAAAGGAACTCTACTAAAATGAAAAATTATTTTACAGGCAAAAACTAACTTTTTTTGAGAGCATAAATAAGTACTGTTCAGCACTCATATGTGATGAAAAAAATCATTGTTCAGAGTCAATGGCCATCTTTGTGGAGAATCATAGAAGCTTTATAACTTGTTAATAGACCTGAAAGTTTGCAGAAGCTTAACTCTCCCACATAACCATTTCCACGAACCTATGGAAACTACCAGCATGTGATTACTTTACTCAGGCTTTCCTGGACTTCTCATTCACCCTGGATTCATCATTCCCTGGATCATCAATTCAGGTCCCTTTCAGATTGTACAGGCCTCATATTGATCTATCATTCTCTATGTTGGGATGTGGGCTCAAGAGTTCACACTGAAAAGCAGCATTTGAACAACTGAAACCTACATAGTCACAGATACGAATCAAATACTTTCCTGACTCTTAAGGGCTATCCTCAACTCATTTTCACAATAAAATAAGAACTGATGTCTGTTGATCTAAAATTCCCCAAGCTAGGTGTTGATGCTATTTTCTCAAGAAACTTACTTCAATTACCATTTCTTACTTTGCTGCTTTAACCTGTTGTTCTTAAGCATCTCTTCCCTTGAAGCATGCTCAATTTCTTCAGAGAACACACAAAAACACAAAAAGTTTCTTTTCACTCAGTTGGGAATTAGCTCTTTCTCAAATTTGCTTTTTTCTTCCTACTGCCATTTTTCAGAGAGATCTATATTTTTTTTTTTTTTTTTTTTTGAGACAGTGTCTCGCTCTGTCACCCAGGTTGGAGTGCAGTGGCCTGATCTCAGTTCACTGCAAGCTCCGCCTCCCAGGTTCACACCATTCTCCCGCCTCAGCCTCCCGAGTAGCTGGGACTACAGGCGCCTGCCACCATGCCCAGCTAATTTTATGTACTTTTAGTAGAGACAAGGTTTCACCGTGTTAGCCAGGATGGTCTCGATCTCCTGACCTCATGATCCGCCTGCCTCGGCCTCCCAAAGTGCTGGGATTACAGGTGTGAGCCACCGCGCCTGGCCAGACAGGTCTGTATTTCTACTTCTACTCTCTTCCTCCCTAGTCCCTGGCCCTGGTTTCACCACCAAATCCCTCGTGTAGCTTTAAAAAATTCAGACGACAAATGTTCAGGCCTCTTCTCTGGAAATCCCAGCCCAGAACATATGGGATAGAGATTGGAAATTCCATGTTTTTTAATCTCCAAAAAGGACTGAGGCATAGCCAGGGCTGAGAAGTGTGGCCTTAGACCCTTGCAATTACTTCCACCTCCAACACTATTTCTTCTCTAGAACATCTCTGATAAACTCCTGATCACTAACTCCAACTGCCTTTTCTCAGTGCCCATCCTTCTGCAGCATCAACCCTGATGAACACCACTCTCCAGGCTCTCTTTGCTTGGTTACCCTTTCTTTGTCTTTTGTCCCCAGCAAACTTTCTTTCACCTCTGAGATTCACCATTGAAGGCATTCTTCAATATTTCATTGTGTGCCTTTGTTTTCTATTTTTACCATCAGCAAAGGCAACCTCAGCACTCCTATGGATCCAGACTTCTAAGTGCTGGATCTGCTTTTCCTACTGTGAAAAACAGAGCACATAGCCAGAATTCTCTGTCTCTGAGGTCACTACAGGGGAAGGCATACAGACTCGGGGTTTTCAATACTTACAAAACTCACTGCAAATGAACTCATGCTGGTCCCATTGGCAGAAATTGATTCAGTAGGTCAGGTTTGAGGCCCTGCCTGTAATCTTGTATTTGTTCAAGTACATAGATAACAGTGATGTGCACCAGAGGTCAAGCATTCTGCTAAACATCATAATTAGTTGTTTAGCAGCATTTATCCTGAAGGATTCCAGCATTCAAAAAAAACTCAAGTGCCATTCATTGAACTACTAATGGCATCTATAATTTATCACGTCTGAGGAACAGTCAGGAAGTAAATCTTAGTTCACACAGATAGCATCACAGTGCAGATTTCCTGAATACAACCAGATTCTTTCTCTCCCCATATGACCAGTCTTAGCACATTTTTCTCACCCAAAAAAAAAAAAAAAAAATCCAGCTACAAAGTCTCAAAGATTAATGTAGCTCCTTAATTCCATTTTATTGAGAGAAAGAAGGTTACATCTCATTTATACAACAAAACTTGATTTAAAAAAGTTTATAGACATTTTTATCTTAAAATTCTACTCTGAAACAATAGCCAAAATAATCTCAATCTCTCTCTCTCTCTTCCTGTCTCCCTTTTGATAGTTTTTTGTTGGTATTAATTCATGATATGGTTTGGCTGTATCCCAACCCAAATCTCATCTTGAATTATCATGTGTTGTGGGAGGGACCCTGTGGGAGGTAATTGAATCATGGGGGCAAGTCTTTCCTGTGCTGTTCTCATGATAGTAAGTCTCATGAGATCTAATGTTTATTATAAGGGGGAGTTTTTCTGCACAAGCTCTCTTCTGTTGTCTGCCACCATGTAAGACATGCCTTTCACATTCTGCCATAATTGTGAGGCCTCCCCAGCCATGTGGAACTGTAAGTCCATTAAACCTCTTTCTTTTGTAAATTGCCCAGTCTTGGATATGTCTTTATCAGCAGCGTAAAAATGGACTAATACAATTCGCTGATCTTTTAAAGTCACGACTTCTAAAAGCTTTCTCCCTATGGGAAACATCAGCTTATGGTGATGGTTATGGCAATGATGGTCACCATCCTTACCTAGATCCAGGCCCATTTCAACCCTTTACAGCCTCTATGTGATGTGCCTTCCAGTAAAACACAGGCCAGGCCCATCAGAGGCAGGAAGCTATAGGTGGAGTTGATAACCAACAAATGGACAGCCTTGAGGTCCAAAAGAGAACAATTATGAAACATGGAAGAGTAAAACTAAGAAGATAATTACCTATCAGGAAATACATTTGTAGAAATTTTATGAGAAGTGATTAATGTAGCGAAGAAATGCAAAGCATTAAAACAAAATGTTAGTGCTATAGTGAACAGGAAACTAAGTTGAATGGGGGACTAATCAAATGACATAATAGTATAATAAGAAGCTAAGACTGATGTCCTAAATAAATGTTTATTGTTGACAGGATTAAACAACCTTCCTGTCTTGACTGTGTACTTGTCAACAGCAGGGACCAAGTTTCATAATCTCTGGAGAGAGCCTGGTACCTGTGTTTGTGGATGAGGCGTGAACAAATGCATGGACCTGGACTCAGTTGTACTGCTTTTTGTGTTTTTGTTTTTGTTTTTTTTTGAAACAGGGTCTCACTGTCTCCCATGCTGCAGTGCAGTGGCCAGCCACAGCTCACTGCAGCCTCAACCTCCGGGGCTCAAGCCCTCCTCCCATCTCTCAGCCTCCAGAGTAGCTGAGACTACAGATGTGCACCACCACTCTTGGCTAATGTTTGTATTTTTTTGTATATATGTGGTTTCACCATGTTGGGCAGGCTTGTCTTGAAATCCTAGGCTCAAGTGTTTTGCCCACCTCAGCCTCCCAAAGTGCTAGGATTACAGGTGTACACCAGTGTGCCCAGCTGTACTGTTTTATTAATATACTGACACCATATTTGTTGACACAAATTTAGCAGTTTGTTTTAAATAACATGATATCACTCAAAATCATTTTACCAACTTGCTTACTCTCCTGTTACCCTTTCTTCTTACCTTTGAAGCATTCAGAAAAATTGGATATGTGTCTGTGTCTGCGTGTGTGTTTTACTGGAGAGACATTTTGCTCCCCATCACCTTTCAAAAAAATTACATCTGTTTTCAATAATACAACCTCAACCTTCTCAGCATTTATTTCTGCTGTACAAAGCCTAGGAAAATAAGACATTAGCAATATCATAAATAAAATGCTAGCTATTTAAATATAGTCAAATCTACATTATTTTCACAAATGGATTCAAATTACTAATATATGTTTGCATGTGGTCTTTCAGGTACATAATAATATGTTACTGTAAATATGAAGTTAATTTTAATAAATAATATTTGTTTAGATTGTGGATTATGTTATAAAATCAATAAGAATTTATTGATCTAGTTAAAATTACAAAATAGAGATGCACGCACTAAAATAGTCAAGGGAAAGTGTAAATAATGTATCTGCTTTCAACATATAAAGTGAAATAAACATCTTTTTTCCAAAGATATGTCATCAAATATGATTTGAGAATAGATTCAGTGCTTTGCACCTCATGTTGGCTGACTGTTCTACTCCAAGTATGATTCAACGTATTAATTTTACTTTAATGTCTCTATGATTCAGCAACTACATAATTCCTGAATAAATAACCAGATATTCTTAGATATTATTACTATAGTCCCTGATGTATGAAATTTGGATTATCTTTGACCTAATGTTATTAAATGACAATCCCTTAACTTTTAGGTGCATAATAATGTGCTATTCTAAAATCATAACAGGCTTACCTCATTTGGAGATGGCTATGGCAGGCTGTACTAGCCTGATCTTATTAAAATTCACATTATGAAATTTTCCATGTTTTGATTCTTTACTCATTGAGCACTCTTTGGAAAAAATTTGGCTTTCCTCATACAGCAATCTACACTCCAACTCCAATCTACACTACAACTCCAATAAGTTACAGTAACAACGATAACTGTCACACAGACCAGTACGTCTATATTGACACAATTCTTACTGGCACATTTTAGTCTGTGTGACAGTTACAGTTCTAATTGTCCATTAGTAAATTGACATTCTGTTTTTTAAAAAATAAATTACTTTCTCATTCACCTTTGTTCATCTTTCCATGAAACCACCTGGAGTGAGGATCATCTTGCAGCATCATGATACTGACATTGTGTCTTGTGGGCTGACACATATGGTGCCAACGGCAGGAGCAATTAAGGACATGGATAAAAATTAGGTGGTGGTGGGGGAAGCAAAATAGGAGCAATTAAGTTTTTGGATGACACTCCCATCAGGAAACAACATAAAACAGTGTGGTGCCCCCTTAATTTCCTCACCACTCTGAGGAACCCAGGAGAGCTGAACCTAAATCCAATTCATATAATCTTAAAAAACAAAACAAAACTGATTAGCCAAAACTTTCTCTATGACACCTTTACATAGTCATTTATTTGCATTGGTTTAGCTATAACAAATCGTGCTTCCAAGTTTACCGTTTGTAGCAATAGATAAGTTATTATAGGTTGAACGACATCTCACCTGTTTCTAGTTTATAGACAGTCAAATTCCTTCTAAATACAATCACTACCTCTACAGAAAGTTTGAAAAATGCCTCTATAGTAGTCAAAAAGGGTAGTTACCAGCAGGAACTCAGAGGGAGTGACTTTATAGAAATATTAGCCAACTTATACATTCACCAGAGTCAGTTCTTAACAATTTGAAACAATTTCCTAACACCCCAAACATTGTCCCACTAAAATAACAATGCGACATCAAAGCAATCGCCTGGGCCAAAAATAATTCAAATTGTTAGCCATGCTTCTGATCTTGTGTATTAAGAAAACAAACATCGAACATAGCTGCAAACAAACATAGGTTGCTAGATTGAAGTACTGCTATGAAGTGGAAAGAATGGGAAGGTGGTCATGGCCATAATGATAAAAGCTAATATTTGTTAAATGTCATTACATGCTAGCATTCATCTAATTACTTTACATAAACTATTTGGTTCTTATGCTACCTAACAAGGTGAGTTCTATTATTATTTTGTTCATTAAAGAAAAGAAGAAACTTAGGGAAAAGAAAGGTTATGTGACTTGTCCAAGGCCACAGCAGGTAAGGTAGGTGGTCAAGGTGGGATCTGAACCTAGGCTAATTACGAGTTTATAGTCTTAACCATTGTGCCACAGCTACTTTATAAAAGAGGGCTAAGGGATGGGGGGTACATGGGGCGGGGCAGAAATACTAATCCTCATTTTTGTACTTGTCTGACTTTGGACGAATATTTGAGTTCTCTAGGCTTTTGCTCTTCAAAGTATGGTTCGTCCAACAGTAGCATTTTATGTCACTTGAGAGCTTGTTAGAAATGCAGAATAAAAATCTACATGTTAACAAGATCTCCAGGTGATTTATATGTACATAAAGTTTGAAGAAACATGGATCTAGGCTCTAACAGGAAAATTTAAAAGCTGATCAGTGTGATACCAGCAGTCTCTTTCAACCCAAAATTCTATATATGTGTGCATGACGCTTCAAATATGTAGATGTTTAACATGTCCATGCATGCTCAAAATCAAATGCTGGATATTCACAACTGGAAAAATAATTCACAAATTCATCATCATTTCTTGGTACGTAATTTGTCAAAGTTGGATTACATGTTCTCTGTTGATTAAATTAATATAAAAACAAGTGAAAATGTATTTGAATTCTGATGTCTGCATTTTATACTGATGTTTTCTCACAGTACAGACTTATATTTAACTAACATTTCAAAGTTGAATACAACTATACTTTATTCGTAAGTAAAACCTAAACAATTGTCTTCAAAAGGTTAGCAAAACTTTGATTCATTTTTGAGTTGTTTTTCCCTAATGAAGACATTAATTGCTATTCCTATCTTTTAGGAAAATGTACAGTCGATGCTCCATTTTCTCTTTCTTCACCTCATTAATCACCTATGTTTTTCCTCTTTCCACTAATGACAATTAACTTCTGGAAGTTATTGAATTTTACAAATTAGCATGAGGAAATAACAAGGAGGCTATAACATCACTATCCTGATATTTTAATAAGTAGATGTATTTTAATTATTTATGATACTTTGTAACATGCCAGTAAATGCTTTCTAATGCTTTTTGTAAAGGCAGTGAAGTCTTAATAATTTTATATCTGACTATTACTCCTTGCTATTAAATTTTTCACTGGCAATGTAAAGTGATACCACTGACAGGATTATGAGAATTAGATTTTTGGATCAGTAAAGTTTGAGTCATTGTATGACTACCATTTCTGCAATTACCCCGGAAAGAACTTCATTTTGTTATATGTTGATGTCACTGCTTTTGTATTGCTCCTCGGAATGATCCTCCTTTGCAAACATGTTTATCATCGGCAAAAACTGGTTTTCTATGTTTGTCCTAATGACTGGTTAGTTTGAGTGAAATACTAACTCCCAATCTGCCAGTAACCACTGGCTGACTTTGGACAAAGAATTTCCATTTTCTGGGCTCATGCTATTCAAGGTATTGTTCAGTTGTGGGCTCATGCTGGGGTCTACTACTGGGTCCCCAAAGCAGTGAATGACACAGCTGAGAACAGCTGACCATAACTTGCTGCTTGCATACAAAAAGCCCTGTGGTTGGGGAATTCCCCGTGTTCATCCCAAATGTCCCTAACTTGAACTACTGGATTCATTTCTGGACTGACTCTCACTTGCCACTTTGGATTAATGTGCTTGCATGACCTGCCTAAGGTTAAGTTCATTTTCTGCCCTGGACACTCCCTCCTTAACCAGCCTCTTCAACCCCATACACTCCTCTAGGCTCCTGCTGTATGTAAGGGGGTGAGAGGGAATCAGAGATCAGATGGGAAAAAAAAATCTGTGGGTTCTATTTTACTTTATGTTCAATTTTTAAGACTTAGAACTTTATATCCATAAGTAAAAATGAGATACAAAGCAACTACAAAAGAGAGACTGATGAGCATGTTGCTGAAAAACTAGTACTTCAAATTTAAATGAAACAAAGTTAAACAGTTTTCTCAGTTGCACTAGCAGTATTTAAAGTGCTTATTAAGCATATGTGGCTAGCTTCTACCATATTGGACAGTGCAGATAGAACATTTACACCATCAAAGAGAGTTCTATTCCGGACAGTGGTGCTCTAGTTAGTTTACATATACTTTTTCATTTACTTTTAATAGCAACCTTATGAGGCAGGACATTACCCCAATATTCACACAAGGACTCAAGAGACTTAAAGACAGTTGGGAGGCTCACTCAGCTAGGAAGTGAAAGAGCCGGAGTTTGAAATCAGAATTCAGAGACATTCATACTAAAGATTTAAATACTGATCTGTCTGACTCTAACTTTCCACTCTGTTAGATTCTAGATGCCTAATTGCTAACAGTGTGTATGTGCATCTTAGAATATAATTTTGCAGTTGATCATCTGTTTCAACCCCTGAGTTTTGTATATGAGACTAGAAAGAAAAACTATTTTAAGTTCCAAATAGTAGTAATTTTTTCTTTTTTTTTCTACAAACCTACATTATAACATTATAGAAAAATGCTAACATTTCAAAATATTTTTCCCATGACTCCTGCATCTCCTTCTTGGACACAGTTTGATATAAAGTGGTAGGGAAAATAAGATAAAATAAATTAATATTTATTGAGTCTTAACTTTATGCTAAACACTGTATTGGTTTGTAAACAAGAATGCTGTGACATAGGTATTATCTTCTTCTTGCAAACAAGGAAACAATCACAGAGATGATGTGTTGGATCCATGCCCTTTGACCTCTCCTATCATTTTAAGCAGTGATTTATCCTAATCATCACATCGATTATTTTGGATTTGTCTCACTTCCCTTGTCATTTTTCTACATGAATTTACTGAATCCCTTACACACTCCCTTGATATATAGTGTGGCAATGAGCTGATCCCTGTGGTGCCCACCATCTTGTCATTTACACTGTCATCCAGAAAAAGATGGCTTTTTAGAAAGATGGCAATGACCTTTTAACTAAGCTGTAAATGATGAAGCCTGGCAGCACTGGGATGTAACATATATTCTAGACCTGCAGCTTAAATACGTTGCCATTTCTTTAATGATTAGAATATTAGGAATCTGGGAAGCCAGCTGGGTGAGTGAAGATGGTGCTTCTCATGAATGGACCAAATGATTCAAGAGGCTACATTGAGATGCTTTAGCCACTCTCTGTGTTCTAAGTTTAAATTATCAAGGGAGAGAATCCAATGATTCTCTCTTCCTGATGCCAAAATTTTTGGAAAAATTACTACATGAAATCTTGAGTTGATAATTCTCTGGGATGCAGAAAATCATCCTCATTTCATAGGTATGGAACTAAGTGCAGTTCCTACATTTATATGACTATTTAGCAAGTGGCCAACCTGAGATTTGGGCTCAAGTCTGATTGACTTCCATGTTCATGTTTTACTACTACCTCACTCCTGAAGGTATACGGAGGAAGAGGAGTTAGGGCCATAAATGCTATTTAAATATCTAAATAAGACAAGACACCTGGCAGCCAGGTAAAATCAGTATATATGCAAGGTCAGTCAGAACACTGGGGCAGGTTCCAAAGAAGCTATAAGACGCAATGCCTCTTTTTGGCACTTAAAGCATAATACGAAAATGATTTTTAAAGAAAACCAGTCCAACACCGAAATAGCAAAATGGTATCTCACTATATAAGGAGAAGTCAATAAAATTGTATAATATCTGAATTATAAATTTTTAAATCAAATGTGATCTTATTTCCAAATACATAATGGAAGTCTAATGAGGTCAAGAAATAAGGCCTAGAAAAAGTCATAGTTTACCAATGAGTAAGAGGGTTTATAATTACTATACCAAAAGAGTATTCAAAAAGCAAATCTCTGATTACATGTAATTACACTGTTAAAAGTAAAGCAGATGCTTCTAAAACTGCTGTTAAAAAGTTTGTTCTCTTATATAGTTAAGGAGTTTATCTTATAACTTTATTTGCAGCACTAACTTTTTCTAAGTCCTGTGAAATGCTTAACATACTGGTAACCATGTGCCCAGACCCTGATCAAATTAGCATAAATTCAAAATTAATCTGATTTAAGGAGATTTTTATTACAAGTTCAGCTTTTCATTTTCCTTCAGAGACATCTTGGAACATAAATAAGTGGAGTTCTTGAAATTTATTAACACATTGTAACTTTTGATTAGGCTGTCTATGTCCTGATCCTTAGCTTAGTTAATCCTGAAATGAAGCTCATGGAGAGAAACCTAGAAAACAAAATCATCTTGAAAACATATAAGAAATTGTGTTCAAGGATGCAGAGATGTTCTCCAAGTGCTATACACATGCCAGGCAGTGTTGATAAATTAAAGAACAGATAAAATTTGGAACTACTATAACAGAATAAACAAAACATTATTGCCGTGTGTTGTTTAAATATATGCCAGATGATTAAAATTTCTCTCTTCTAATTACAATTTATTTTTAATTTAATTTTGAAGCCTTATGCTGCTAATTGTTTCATCTGTTTTTGTTTTTACTTAAGCACATTATAAGCTCTTTAAGGAATTATGGTGTTTGTTTTTTTGTTTGTTTTTGAGATGGAGTCTCACTCTGTCACCCAGGCTGGAGTGCAGTGGCGTGATCTTGGCTCACTGCAACCTCTGCCTCCCAGGTTCAAGTGATTCTCCTGCCTCAGCCTCCTAAGTAGCTGGGATTACAGGTACGTGCCACCACACCTGGTAATTTTTGTATTTTTAGTAGAGATGGGGTTTCACCATGTTAGTCAGGCTGGTCTCGAACTCCTGACCTCGTGATCTTCCCGCCTTGGCCTCCCAAAGTGCTGGGGTTACAGGCATGAGCCACTGCACTCAGCCAGGAATTATGTTTTATACTCCTGTTTCCCTACATTTCCCAACACAGTGCTGGGTAAGTAGCAGTGCCTGCCTGGGGAAGTACACTGAGAAAGATTATGAGTTAATGACTAGACGCCATTAAGAGAGATTGCCGATGGTTGGTTAGTGATGTCTGCTGTGTCCTCAGGAGGAGGATGTGGCAGCTTACATGCCACCTGTTTATCCATCCTATTAGTAGACATTCATTTCATACTTGTTAATTGAATAAGAAATATAAACAGGAAGAAAAAGATGGTTGTAGTTCAATTTTACTATTGAGTTTAATTTTCATCCACATTCAATAAAAATTATACTGCATTGAAGATTATTGAGCATAAAACCAATAAACTGAAATTTAAAGGAAAATAAACTATCTGACAAAATTATCAGAGATAGTTTGTGTTCATATCGGACCTATTCCTTCAGATCCTATATTCAAGACAGACTCACCTGAAATGTTCACGTCTCTACCCAGACAATGTTAAGGCCTCAGGGGTTCTCAGAGCTCAATAGGATGGACATAGCTGTTCTCATTGAGGCTGGCTCAAGGGAAAAACTCTTGTGCAAAATGGGAACTGGGTAGCATCATCACAACAAAAGGTTATGCCAGTGGTGCTGTTTTGAAAGTGCAGAGCTTCTAATGAAGCTAATGTTTCCCACCCCCAAATAACATTTTGAGTCCTTGCCTTAGTAACTGGTAGTTCTAGTAAGAAATATAACATATATAATTATATCTACCACCCTGCCCCCGCTCCTCAGACACACACACACACACACACACACACACACACACATTTACCTTGACTTGTATATCTTTTCAGCTACATCTATGAGAATATGCCTATCTCTATGATTTGTAAAAGTTGCTGGGAAAGTAGACTTTCCTGTTGCTTTCTGAATATCCTACTTAAGAAAAAGGTGGGGTTAGATTTTGTTGTTTGTACTTTGTGTTACCGAAAAGCAACATATAGGACTTGGTACCTGAGGAAATTTTTCACCAAAAATAGGTTGGCAAAAATAAGTACTTATGGCTGTGTGCTGTGGCTCACGCCTGTAATCCCAGCAGTTTGGGAGGCTGAGGTGGGCAGATCACCTGAGGTCAGCAGTTCAAGACCAGCCTGGCCAACATGGTGAAACCCCATCTCTACTAAAAATACAAAAATTAGCTGGGCGTGGTGGTGCACACCTGTAATCCCAGCTACTTGGGAGGCTGAGACAGGAGAATCACTTGAACCCGGAAGGCAGAGGTTGTAGTGAGCTGAGATTGTGGCACTGCACTCCAGCCTAGGCAGCAGAGTGAAACTCTGTATCAAAACAAATAAACAAAGAGTACTTATTTATCTAGTAACAACTTTAAAATAAAGGAAATTAGAAAACCATTGTCATCATAATTCTACATTGCAGTTTCCTCTAATATCTTACAAAATTCCAAAATTTACACAAGTACTCTGTCAAAGGTTCTGTCTAATGAATATATTTAAATTCAAGTAGTATGTTGAAACAATTGGGGGGGAATTATTCTAGTCATAGTTGTGTAAAACTCTCATAGTGCTTGGGCTAAGAAATATAGCATTTTTTTAAAGCATTGATATGCCTTGCAGAAAGTGATTTAAAACCATGTGTTTGATGCTAGCTGCTCATCCACAGCACCTGCTCTCTGAGACTCGTGAAGTCTACACTAAGCAAGGTGGGTGGTCAAAAGAATCCACAAGGCCATTGGGTTTGACCCCAATTATCTTTTATTGTAAATAGGCCATATGTCAAATTCCAAGATAAATTGGAAACATTTGATATATCTCCTGCTTCTAGATTAATTTTAAGGGTTCATTTTCTATTCTTTCAGACCCTTTATTTGGTCTGCTTTGCTCTTATGTTTGAAGGAAAAGATAGATTTGCCTTTGTAGATTTGAGAAGATTCTATCTTTAAAAACACTTTTGGAGAAAGAGAATTTAACAATCAGAACATGGTTTGGGGGAAAATGGCAAGAAATAATTGTGCTCAAAATTTATGATAATGGCTAATATCCACTGAGTTTCTTCATGGAAATCTATGTTTACTAAGGGGAAAAAGATAATTAAGAAAACATTCATTACCATGCTCACCAGAGATGGATGCTTTAACAAATCTCCTCATTTCCCCATTCAAATCATTGCTATATCCATGCAAACTAACACAAATAAATATCTCACACATGAAAAATGATATTCCTATGAACCTTTGAGGTATATTTAGAATAATTCTTCTTTAAGATAGACTATTAAACCACTGAAAAAACCCTGATTTATTCAAAAATGAAAATAATGTAAAACAGTGTGACCTACAACCAAATAGACACCACATGAATGATTCAGGACAGTGTAATTTTCATAAAACAATTTGGCATTAAAACTAAACAGCATAGCAAAATAGAATACAAACTCCCTCTTCTCCTGACTCCCAATTTTCGTGGTCCTGAACAATTTAATATGTACTTTTGAATTTTGTACACAGATAATCAGTTGGAGAAAAATTTCTGTAAAAGCAGTGTTTTTTTATTTCCAAATTAATCAGAATGGAATGAGGTTTAAGTCTAATTTTAAAGGATTTGTCTATTTAGTAAAACATCCCTGGAGTTAGAGAATTTATTGGTACAAAGTGTGTTTATTCTGTTTTTTCTTTGCTTTGCTTTGCTTTTTTCTTTTTGGAAGTCTATTCTATGGGTGCTTGCTTGCCAGATTAATTGCTCTTGAAACCATGAATATAACCACTTCTGTGCTCATTTGTATATGGCCAGGGCTCTAGTTCTTAAATCAGAGTTATTGTTTCCACTCCACAGATAAAACAAACAATATAAACAATAGCTGCGAGCAGTGGAAAGATGAAACAGAGCTGAAAAGGGAAACAGCAAGAAAAGCAATAAAGGGCTGAGTGAAGGAAAGAAGATCTTACTGTAATGGAAAGAAAACAGCATCCTGCTCGATTCCTCTTTGACCTTTGCTGCTACTTAATTTTGAATTTTGTGTAATGATACTGAAGAAGCGATGAGAGGTAACTGGTGAGGTAATGACCTCAAACGCCCCTCGGGTCGCCCTCAGGTCTCTCCTACCCATATCCACTGACCTCTCTTCTGACTGTCCCATGCCTCTCTTCCCTCACATGACCCCAAGTCTCCTTTCTTCCGTGCAGTTGCTTCCTCTAATGACATTCTTTATTCTGTCTAAATCTATAAAAGAGCATTATTATGTGTTCAGCTAAGAAGAAAACAGCTAAGAAAGAAAATGGAGAGACATTTAGCTTAGCTTTAAAATATATATGTATATACACACATACATCATCAAATGAACTTTCCACCTTTCCACAATAAAGCATTAATAAGAAGGAAGCCAGATCCTCACAGTATCAATGATCATTAATGATGTATTCATTACCAATAAGTGTTAGTGTCACATCGATGATGTGTCTATATATATACCTAATTACAATATTAAATAGCCAGCATGTATGATTAATTTATTTTCCTAAGCAAGTATAGGATATTATTAAGAAGCTATTTCTTGAAAGAGTCTTTTGCTATGTTGATATATAGGCTTTGGCCATATGAGAATTCCATCATACTTTTTAGACTGATTCTTAAAAAACATGAAAAATATTACTGTTCATAAGATTACTGAGAAAATTTGGTTACCCTCAGGAGATAGAAAAAAGCAAAGGATCTCTAGACTTGCATTTCTTCATTCAGCCAAGCTTTTGTTTTTAAATATAATCTGAGATATATAATGTATGAAAGGTAGCTCTCTGAAGCTTCAGGGAGAGACAGCACAATTTCTGATGGCAATTGTTATAGGCTTGGCCTCCATTACCAACCATCCCATTGGCCCACAGAAGAAAGTAAAAACCTGAGCATTCGAGTGATCTAAAACGGGCAACATTACTGTGCATCAAGATCTCTGATGTGTATAATAATGCTCCCTCACTCTGGGCCCAAAACAAGGCCCCAAACCAGAGAAATATCACATAGAAGGCCATCCCCGATCTAAGTTAGAAACTCTGGCTCTCTCAAATACAGTCTGTGATATTCCAGCAATGCCATCAGATAATATCCCCTAGATAACTAGGGGATAGTAGACAAATCACTCTGCTATCTGGGTCATTTTTTTATGCAGCCATGAAATGAACAGCGCTAATATTTCTGTACTCTAAATAAATAAATATTGCTCAATGGAATTTAGGAAAATCAATAAAAACCTTTTTTTTTTTACATAATCTAGTATTTAGAATCAACTCAATCAGTATCTGAGCATCTACTTTTTAGAATAATGTTGGCTTTTGTTTCTGCCATTGTTCCTAGTCTGATTTTATAGTTGTATATTTACCTGACACAAAGTGAAAAAGAGACAGGTCAATATATGGAACATACTATTTTACTATTTATTATATAACTGAAAAATTTTGCATGAGGGAAAAGTTAAAACAAAATGTCCTAAACTGAGGTTTGTGGAGTTGGTATTTTACTTATCCATATGTTTAACTTGTATATCTGAGGACTTTTAGAAGATTAATTATACAAATGCATTTTCAAAGTGATCAAAACACATATTGGGCACAATCTAATTAATAACTTTAACTTCCTCACAAAAGAAAAGGGGTAGACTTTTGTGTATTATGAAATAAAGAAAAAGAAAAGAAGAAAGAAGAAAGAAAGAAAGGGAGGGAGGAAGGAAGGAGTGAAGGAAAGAAGGAAGGAAGGAAGGAAAAGAGAGAAAGAGAAAGAAAGAGAGAAGAAAGAAAGAGAGAGAGAAAGAAAGAAGAAAGAAAGAGAGAGAGAGACAGAAAGAAAGAAAGAAAAGAAAGAAAGAAAGAAAGAAGGAAAGAAAATTAAGAATGACAGGAAAGAAACATCCCAAACAATAAATTCCAGAGTAATACTTTCCTTCAGCTGCCCATGTTTCCCTACAAAAAAAATGTGTCCAAGCCTATAAAGCTGTTTAAAAACAAAGGGCACAGTTAGAACCTAAGGGCTCTACTTTATTTTAACCGAAGCTTCAAGGTAAAACCTTTTCTTCACCTGATGAGGAACGCATATTCTAATAGTATCTTTTAAAACCTATTTTACAATGTTAATGAATCTGTAAAAAGAAGTTCTAAATCTTATAGCTTTTTCATTTCTGTTTTGCTACAACAACTGGTTTTGGTTTTCTGCCAAAAACAACTGAACTTATCTGTCCACTATGACACATTAGTCTTTATCTCGGTTCAAAATACAAATGCACTTACTGAGTGCCTGCTGTGCTCCGAGCAGCATTCAAGACACCAGGTAGGTTACAGAGGTGAACAGAGCTCCTTATTAACAATTTAGTAAGGGAGAACACCAGCCAGTAGTTTATTTTGAATGGGGGTGCAGGAGATAATATGATGAAAGAAGAGGGGAGAAAGTAAGCTGGAACAAAAGCATGAAAGAAGATGCTTTTATTCAGCAAAAGAGAATTATCAAAAGGGTGTGTGAGTCTGTGTGTGTGTGTGTGTGTGGTTTTGTTGTTGTTTGGTTAGTTGGTTGTTGTTTGCTTAGAAGAGATATGAGGAGATCTGAGCTTTAGAAGAATTGGCTAGGTATTCATGTGTAGGACCAAATGAAATTAGGAAACATGGAAGGGAGGGAGGACAGTGGAGACATAATCAAGGCACAAAAGAAGGCAACAGCAGCAGAAATGAGGATGAAGGGAACCAAAATGAAGCAAGTCATGGAAATAAGATCTTCTGAACTTGCAATGATTTGGATGGGGGTGATAGAGGAGGAACAGAATATAATGCCATGGTTTTGAGCCCTGAGGACTAGGTAAAGGAGGCCACTGAGAGAGGAGTCTTTAAAGGGGAAATGGATTTAGAAGGAATTGAGGAGCTCCAACTAAGGAAGTAGAATCTGAGATCCCCCAGGGCACTGTGGCATAGACATGCACCAGGAATCTAGAAACACATCTGAAGCTCAAAACAGTGGTTGAAAGTAGAAATGCGGTGGTTGAAAGTAGAAATGCAGTGGTTGAAAGTAGAAATGTAAATCTGGAAGTCTTTAGTTGGCTGAAGTCCTTGAATTAAAATGAGTCACTGATGAGATATTAAAGAAATATGAGGAGAGATGGAGATTGGGAAATTAAAGATAGCCTGGATTTTCTGTTAATTACAGATATTGAATTCAACCCATCCCAAAGTATACTAATTATTCTTTCTTCTTCCTCACCTGCACCCACACCCCTAAACTTACCCTTGCTTTTGTTATTATGACTTCTGATATTGACTTTATTATTAACACACTCAGCCAAGTTATAGTTCTTATAAGTCACCCTTGGTTCTACTTGGTCCCCAAATGTTACAGACCCTTCTCTCTAGAAATCTCTTCCATGTGGCACTCTTTTTGCCAACTCTGTCTCCAAGTTCAGGTCTTCATTATGTCTGATCTGAAATATTGAGACCTACTCCTAATTGAACTCTCAGTATCCAGTCCCTCTAGTCTGTAGTCCATTCTCCAAATCACCTCTCAAAGGTGTCTTTCTAAGAGATGGAACTTATCATATCTCCACTGTATGTTAAAACCTCTAATGATCAACTTTGCATAGAATGACATCAATATCTCAGCATGGCTTACAATTGATGCCCATGTCTACCTGTAAAAATGTGGGCTTTTTCTATTCCTATGCTGTGAGGCCTTTTCTATTCTGTATCTTTCTTAGCACTCTCTGCAGAGCTCTGCCCTGAGATGAAGACTTTCTGTACTATCTGTTACATCTTCAGCAACTGTGAAGGAGCCGTGAGCCAGGCTAAGGAACCATAAGGCTAGTGCTTGAGAACAATCAACAAAAGGGATGTTGAGGTCTTTGATAATAATAGTAGGATATGGCAGAGACTGAAAAACAGTGACCCAGTATGATAAAGAGCAAAATTCTTAGAGTGTCCCTAAGTGCCCCCATAAGCAGACCCCTGCCCACCTCTCTCAACTCACCTGAAACCATTTCCATTGCTCTCTGCATTCAGATCTCACTGGTCTTCTTGCAGAACCTCAAAGTTTCCTTTTTTGTGCTGGTGCCTCTAGCTACATCACTCTTGCTTGCCTCTGACCTGCTAACCAATCTAATCTCATTGCAGGCTTACAACCACAGGGACCAGGTCCTGCCCTCCCCAACAAGGTCAGATGCCCTGCACAGATTCTCTAGAGCCTTGAACTTTTCCTTCATTTCCCTTAATGTTTGCAGGTAGATACTTAGATGGTTTCGGCAGCATGCACACACCATTCTGATAGATCTTAGTAGTTAATAAAGTATTAACACATCTAACTTATGTATATATGTTATTGAAAAACTGATTTACAATCTCATCCTGAGATGAAATACTTAAAAAGTCTAAAGATTGACAGAGCAACATATTATTTATTAACAAATACAGTTTTCAGAAGGTACAAACAGATTCTTATCTGTGTGCCCCTGTTACAGGCTCAAAAATCCATGAAATTTTTTATACAGTCAAGACTTGTCGCTGTCAACATTAAGAAAGTAAATATGATTTTATGATCATGCATGTTCATAGGCTGAGATGATCATGTGAAAAGCATGCGTAGCTGAATCCAAGAGAAATACAGATGTCGATGAAGGAACCATCCAGACAGCCAACTCCAGTATAGCAGGGAGTATAAGTACCATTTTCTCTCTTGCCTTATCATATTAGACCTGTAGTAATTAGCTGTTAAATGAATGAAGGTGCTGATGTCCTTGAGAAATGAGCACTCTTTAGTCTGGTAGATGAAAAGGATGGAAAAAAGTATAGAGTAATTGCACAGTGGGGACTTCCCAGGATGATAGTGATTGTGGTAGAAAAATAGTCTGGAAACAAGAGAAGGAGAAAGAGAGTTTCAACAGTGGGGAGCAGCAGTGTTAAGCTAGTTAAGAACAAGACAAGAAAATCCATAATTGTGTCTAAATGGGAAACTGGCTTGAATTTGGAGGGTGAAGGTAAGATTCCTTTTTTGTTTTTTTAAACCCAGATGTAGACAGAGGGTTCAGAATTTTTAGTAGTGAAATGAGTATGCTATACACATGGTTGTAACATTGGGGGACGTTATACAAGCATCAAGATCCGGTTTATGCAGCACTTAGTTTCTTTTCCCCCCAGAGGATAGCTAATGAATAGAAGGAGTGCCAAAATTACTTGGCAGACCTATCATCACCAAAATCTTACTTCAGATTTAGATCGTGGAGCATGGCTTGTTTTTTTGAAAAATGCCATTGAGTTGGTGTCTAGCAAGAGCTTAACATGTATTAAGTCTTAGGAGATGCCTGAGTGAAAGGTGCTATATACTAAAATTATTGAGTTTCACCATATGCTCCTAGTCACTCAAAGAGGTGAGAAACAGCTGGTTCATCTTTGGAAGGCAAAACCTTAAGTCCCTTGAACCAACAGCTTTTAGGAACCACATTCACTACTTGCAGAATTTGTTTCTGATTTTTGTTCATATTATCCATCTATTCTAATTTACTTACCCATGCATACCTATTTGCTTCTCTAATTGCATTTAAAATCTTTTTTGGGGGAAACTGTTATAAAACATGTCCTTGTTACATAAGGGATCCATATACATGCAGGTTGATGGCATACTAATTTATCAATATCTAGAATTATTATGAAGAAGCTGTTTGAAAGTACCAGAACAGTACCAAAGTTTCATTCATTCATGAGGTGATTGATTGCATAGACTCTGCAGAAATAGATTCATATTTCTGGATACATGTTACTTTATATCCCTCAAAGAGAAAAATACATTTGCACTCAATATGCATTTACAGGATAATATGACACAGGTGTGGTGATGTTAGAAAAGAGAGGGCCAGCTATAAAGAAGAAAAATAAAAGCTTTCCTAGGGAAAAACTTAGATTTCAGAATGGCGCTCTGGATTTGGAAAGAGAAAAATAGCCAAACATGAAAGATGTTTTTCATATTATAGGGAAGCTCAGTCAACTAAAAATATCACAAGCAAAGGTCCTAGTAGGATGTGGTATAAGACAAAATCAAGTTTATGACAATTGAGATATTGACTTAAACAACTGAGTTCCTTATGACAGGTTGAACAGAGAGCTGCTACTCAGCACGTAGGTAACATGAAAAAGATACGAAGAGGAGACAACATAAAGTATTCTAACACTCACCCCCTACAGAGTTTCATGTTGCTACTGTATTAAATGACATACTGCTGTTGTTGAAGAAGCATTCAGCAGTGACATAAAAATTTAAATGTGCCAATCTTTATAGCGACACAAGTCTTTTATAGACCATGATATTTACGCACATTCTTATTGCTAACACTACTACTCCACATTAATCTTTAAAACTAAATTCATAGTTTCTTAACATCTATTTATTCCTAATACACTTTAGGAAGCTGCAAGATGGAAAAATAAATCATGCCAGATATTAAATCACAAAGATTGACTGCAATGGCTTTTTGCTGAGAAAATACGTATCAAAGTACTTGTTATTACAAAACATTATGGTTGGAAACGCCAGAAAGAATTTTTTGAGTTAGAAACAACTGCATACTTTTGAATAAGCTGATGATGACAGTTAAAGTGAAAGACAATTGGCAATCCACTTATATAAATGTGCCTTGGCAGCCAAGTAAGAACACCAAATAATGATAACAATAAAAATAATTCCTATGCTAACATTTACTGAACACTGAAGTGCCAAGCATTGTGGCTTTAAGTATATCATCTAATTTAATGACATCATTTATTTATATGGATTGTCTATTTAATCATCATGATATAACTACCAGGTAGATACCCTAGGAAATATGTTCTGTTCTGAGAGTTTAGCTTAATGGTTAAGCAGTTAAGAGCATGGACACTGAAGTCGGTTTGGGCTAGTATTGGTTATGCCCCTAACTAGCTGCTTGATTTCAGGCAAGGTACTTTAACCTCTGTGCTTTTCATCGTTTCTTATTGATAAAATAGGAAGATTAATGATAATTAATTGCTATAATATATGTAAAATATTTGAAAGAATGCTGGCATATGTTTAGTAATCAAAATGATACTTGTTATGATTATTATTTTAAAGATGAGCAAACAGAGAAACTTGGTGAAGGCCACACAGTTAACAAGTGACAGATCTAGGATTTGAAGTTCAGAAGGATGACTCCAGAGGCCAAGCTTTTAGCCATATGCCATCATGGACATGAAATCTTGAGTAGGCTTTTATAAAGCAAGAATTGATAAGGAATAATTTTAAAAGTTGTATTTTGTATATGGAACAGGTGTCATAATTATTCTTAAATTCTAATCCATATTGACATATAAATAGTATAACTATGACCTATACTTAGGACAGAGTCATTGATTTGACTCAATCTAGAATTTGATTCTAAATAAGTCTCATGTCTTATTTAACCCATTCTTAGTACACACTACTACCTCCTCCATCCTCTGTTTAATTTCTTTAGTTTAAAAAAGGCTTTGCTTTTTACTAAGACAAACTATGGTTGCACTGCGGGGAAAGGTGAGAGGAAAGGATAGAGATGAGGCAGGGCAGGATCATAAGCCACGTTGGGGGCCACGGTGAGCCTTATCCTAAAAGACAAAAGGAGCCATTAAAGGAATGTAAGCAGGGGGAGACATGGTCAGATTCATGCTGTAGAAAGATCAGCACACAGCTGAGAAATGGGAACAAACTGGTGGCCAAAGAAACCTCTTTAATTGAATAAAGGATATTTCTGAAAAGCTATTATGTTTAAGAAACACAATCATTGAAAAAAGAAATGATCCTTCCTGAGATTGTTTTAGAAGAGTCCATGTGGGGATACTTCAAAATCACTGTCTCCTATGAACCTCTTGAACCAAATTTGAGTCCTCTTCCCACTGCCACTTCAGTAATCATGATGTACACAATCTCTGGGAAATATCTAAGATATCTGAAATATATTTCCCATGCCCTACCCTCTTTTAGTGTAACAGCTTCCCCATCTTCATCTACTAGACTGTGGAGTGGGATTCCTTGGGGCCTGAAGGTGTAGGTTAGTGTGATCAGGTACAGGGTTCCAGAAGAGAAGAGATTGAAGCCGTGCCTCATGTGGCAGGGAGGGTACAGGGGATAAGGAACCTTGCAGTAGACAATGCCACCTTAGGCATTCACTCTCAGGGCTAGTACTGGGCTCTAGGGTGTTTGGGGCTAGATCGCCCTCTCTCCGAGCCTTCAGGATGAGCTCATTGTTTAACAGTCCACCCTGTCCCACATACCAAGGCTCACAGAGCAGGGACAGAGGGGCCACACTTGACTCAAGACAGACCTTTGTTGTTGAATATTCTAACATGAAGGAATTGATTGCCAACGTTTCACCATTAGAGGATGTCACATAAACATGCAAATTTCAGAGGGGAAAAAGTGGAAGATCTGGCAACATTGGGCTCTCATTGAGGCAATGATTGATAACTGCCTGGTAATGAGTGAGGATGCTACCACTGGAGGCAGGGATTTCGAATATCTATTTTTGTAACCAGAGGGTTCAAATGAGCAGCAGAGTGACTGGTCATTCCCCATAGTGACTTGAATTGCTTTGCTCTTTTTGTGTGGGATGCCCTCCCCTGTCTCCCACCAAATTCTCTCTGGTGATTGGTTGTGCATCTTTCTAACATCACTTCCCATGGGAAAGACTGTTGGTCGGCTCTGACAGCATGATGGCCCACTGCTCAGAACTGTGTGAGGGAGACTCTCCCCTAGACTAAGCACACCAGTCACAAATATTTTCCATTTATGATTTCACCTCAAGCATCTTGACAGTGTCTGGTGTGTGGTAGGTACAAAGAAAAACAAGAAGAAAAATAATAATGGTGTAATATAAAGAGTCAAAAGGCTTTGAAGTTAGACCCTGTTTCACATTTCAGCTCTTTCACTAATATAGACAAATTACTTAATATCTCTGAGCCTTGCTTTCTTTTCCTGAAAAATGGGCACTAAGGGTTACTATGCAAATAAAATCACATAATAAAATCATTCTATCACAATATCTAGCTCAATGAGGTCAATAGATGTGAGTTACCTCCCCCTTTTGAATGCTTGTGGAATAAATATTTATATAAAAAGACAGCAACCTATTGCATTTATTACCAATGGATTTTCAAAATCTTTTTGGCCTAGGAGCGTTTTCCTGAGAAGTATAGATATCTGGGAAAGAGTATTCCGAGGAGAGGCAAGCACAATTTCAAAGGCCCCAGATGGATTTTCCTTGGCCTGTTTGAGGAACCATGAGGGAAGAATGAGGAAGGGAGAGAGTGTATGAGATGAAAAGAGAAAAATAACGGTATGAGGAGGCAGGTCATGGGAGCCTGTAGGTAAGGCCATTGCATCTTCATCTTTGTAAATCTATGAGTAAGCAAGAAAATCATTGAAGAGTTTTGAATAGAGGAGTAACAAGATCTGACATGGTTTAACAGGATCACTCCAGATGCTGCATTGAGAACAGACTGGAGCAGGGTAAGGCTGGAAACAAGAAGGAAACAGGTAGTAACATGAAGAACAGCGAGGAGGCTCTGGAAAATATCCAGATGACAGTGGAAGGTTGCTTGAACCCAGGTGGTAGCAGCAGAGATTAGGAGATGTGGTTAGATTCTGGATTATTTAGAAAGCAGAGCCAATATAATTGCTGATGTATTAGCTATAGAGTAGGGGCCGGGGAGAGTTCAAAAGTACTACAAGGTTTGTAACTTGAGCAACAGCCAGAACGGAGTTGCCACTTCCTGAGAGTATAGGCATGGAAATGGCAAAGTCACTCCAGGTAACTTGGAAGCCACAGTGGGCTACAAAGCTTGCAAGTGGTGGACAGGAATTTGAATTTAAGTTGTCTGATGCAAAAATCAGGGCTCCTTCTTTTCTATCCTGCTAAGTTCATCACAACATATTGCAGAGTTCACAACAGAAAATATTGTCTAGGCTGTTAAGACAGGTTTCAGGAAAGGTGTGGTATCATAGCAGAAGACAGAGCAGGGAGACCATAGGACCATTTTGAAATGAACAATAGCACAAAGATCACGGGGTCTGAAGGTACCCTCTGTTTATTCTGGTGTGACCTCAACTGCACATAAGTCCATGGAGAGTGCACTGTGGGAGAGAAACCTAAAAAGATATATGAAGTAATGGAAAACCTTGAATGCTGTCCCTGGGAGCTAAAATTTAACCATTTGGACAATGAGGAGCTATTGAAAGACAGCAGTAGAAGATGAGACAGTTTGTACTATGTTTAAAAAAGATTAACTTTGGAATGAGTGAAAAATGATAACTCCTAGAAGAAAGAGATGTGAATCCAGGAGACTAATGAAATAATCCAAACCCTCGTTACAGTAATGGCATACAAACGGAAAAGGTATAATTTAAGAAACATTTGATGGTTAAATTGACAGTACTTTGGACGGATTAGATGAAGAGAGTGAAGTTGGGGAACAAGTCAAAGGGTTCCAGCTTGCCTGGCTTTGAAATGGATGTATAATAATTAACTGAGAAGAGGAAGGCCTGGGAAGAAGCAAGTCTAGACATGGAAAGAAACTGAAAAGATAAATTGGATTTAGGTGCTGTTGAATTTAAGGAGCATGGATGCAGAACCATATCCAGATTTTTTTTTCACAGTATTCAGTAATTAGGAGAGAAATTAAGGCTAGAAATAAAAATTTAGGAGCCATTAGCACAGAAGTGATATCAGATGAAAATTTTCAAACAAAAGGGAGCCCAGGCATAGAATCTTGAGAAACACTTGCCTCTGAGAGGCAGGTGGGAGAGGAGGAGTCAGGAGAGTCCCTGAAGGACAGGACAAGGGGGTGAGAAGAGGGTCATCAACAGCATCGGGTTTAATATGAGGTCAATTAGCAGGAGAATCAAGAACCTGCAATTGCCTATGAAAGCCCCTGGTAACCTTCAGGAGAGCAGTTTTTCTCGAGCTGTTGGAGAAGAAAGTAGAATGTAGTGGGAGGAAAAGTAACAACTTAGAGATAAAGCCTAGTCTCATAAGTCTGGATATCAGAGAAGTTGGAAAAGCCCACACCATATCTAGGAAAGTGTTTGTTCATTTATCTTTGTTTTTATTAAAATATGAGGAAACAAGAAGATGTTTACAAACAGAAGGAAAGGATAAGACAGCGGGAGGAAAAGGTTGGAGATCCAAAAGACAAAAGGAAGATTTGATGAAGCTGTGAAATGGAGGAAGTGTGGAAAAGTCACAATGGAGAGTGGGATAAAGAGCACGCCAGTGATGAGTAACAGCTCAGGTTTTAAAGAGAACAGGATACAGAAGAAGGAGAGAAATGTACACACGAGCATCATGGGGAAGAGAGAAAGCCAGGAAGAATGGAGCTGGGTCCATTCAGTGGTTCTGCTGAAAAAAAAGACAATTTAAACACTGCTCCTTCAGGGGAAAATGCTGCTGTCCCATGTTTCTGGTGGGTGGTGTGTAATCTGGGAAACATGGGAAGGCACTGAATGATTCACAATATCACTCTTTGTCTAGCTCCATCCCAGCAGATCAAGGACAGGAGCAGCTGAGCTTGCTTCCTGGGGTGAAGCTCCTGACAGAAAGAGGAACTGCACGTCTGCTTTGCCTTCCTTCAAACTCAGCATGATGTACAGTGAAAAACCTTGTACAGTATTTGCTGGAAGGGCCAAAGTCAGATGGAAAATTTTTCAATTACAAAATTCCGGCCAGGCCAGAAAAACTCAAAGCCCTGAGGAGAATTGTAAAGGCCAGCACAGGCCCACCGTAAAACTTGGATGCAATGGGAATGTGGTTCTTAGTTTAATTTGTATGTCTGCCTATATTTCTGCAACAAATAATTTGGAAAGAAAAGGTAGGTCTTTCCTTAAAAGACAAACAAAAAGAGACCTTTTTCAAAAAAAAAAAAAACATATATACCATTCAAGACCATGTCTATATGTCAAAAAATCAAGTTTGCTTTATTTTCTCATTAAAGGTATTATGAGCTAAACACAGAATGGTAGATTTACGGGTTCATTGACATTGGTGACACCTAGGAAAACATCAATTTACCCTCCACAATGATACACTGATCTTCAGAATACTGTGCACTCAGGTGTGTTTAAATGTGTGTTTTTAGGATACAATGAATAAGCTATAACCTCTTGAATTAAAAATCCCATTTTGCCTCCTGGAACAGAGTCTGCGGTGTCTGTTTTGGGGAAGCTTAAGTTCACCGTTCCCTTTTCTGATCTTAGATGCTAAAGTGATTTAGAATCGGGTTAGTCCAGAGTTGTTTTTGCAATAACAGAGTGTGGTTTTAAGACCTACTTGCCTCTTACCTGTTTTACGGCTACACAACACATTATCTTCTAAACACAAAGAAGGAGTTGTTCTCTATGAAACTTTCCCAACTTTCCGTCCTTGTATTTAACATTGCCTTCCTTGGAATCTCGATGCACTTGGCCATTATATCTCTTAAAGCATTTCTCATCTAATACTCCATATCGTAGTTATTTGTACACTTGGATTATGCTCCTCAGCGCCCCCACCACCACCACAAAAGGTGAGTATGGGGGGGGAGCCTTTAGTCACTTTTTCAGTCATTGAAGTAGCTGGCCTCGTTGTAATCAATCTATATTGATGGGATGGAATTAAGAAAGAAACCAAGGTCAAAACAGACCATGTTAGTTCACCATGAAGCATCATTTGCAGGCAACTGGATTGGCCCTTTCCTCTGGAAGTAAGGCCCTCTTGTACATGAATTGACATTTCAGGGGTATAGCAGTGTGCTAATAATTGTACACCCACTATACGCATACTGAATTCATACCCCGAGAATTTTTCTGCCTGTTTAAAAAAAAATTAGAAGGCCCTGAACAAAAAAGGTCTTGTGTGCCAGTCTGTGTAGTCCAAACATGTATGGTAATGAGATCCTACAAAAATCCCTACTTCACCTAGTGCCCAGATATCTGACCGGCTCACACAATTGTCAAAAAAAAAAAAGTTTCTCACCATCCCCATCACAATTCACACACTTCAGAAGTAGCGGCAGCCTGGGGAGGACAGTCACTGATGCTAAGAAAACCAATTGCAGCTCTGCAGTTCTAAGACAGCATAGGTATGTTCAGTGTATAAGAAACCAAACTGGACATTTATAATAGTTCTAGAAAAAGCAGAAGGTACATATCAGAGAAATGAAAAGAGTAGCTTCTGAAATCCTTTCTGCTCACAACCAGGTAGCGCAGGCCTGCACAGAGGATCATGGGAATGAGAAAGGTGTTCTCTGCCACATCTGTAACTCAGTTTGGACAGCTGAGTCCCGACCATGACTACAGAGGATTATACCAAAGCCCTGCTGGCAGATTCAAGGAAATGAATAATAATATAGTAATTTATTCAGTGCTTGCTCTTGGCTAGATACTGTGCTAGATGCCTTATATCCCTATTAATCCTTACTATATCCCTGCAAGTTGAGCATTTTCATCCAGCTCCTACCAATGAAGAAACTAAAGCTCAGAGAGTTTAAGAAATCTGCCCCAAAGCCACACCCCTAGCAAATGCCCTAGCTGGAATTTGAAGACAAGTCAACTTGACTGCAGAGCTCATACCCACTCATACCCTTTATATTTCATCAAATTCCCTTTATAAAATTCAGATCCTAAAACAGAAAGAGTCACCTTGGGAAAATATGGCACTCACATTCATCAAAACAAAGTTCAGATATTTCAAGACTTCATATCATCTAGCATTGAGTAATCACAACTTTTCATATAGCAGATAAGCCCAGAAATACTATCAGGCTATGTAATATGTAATTAGGAACTTAAATTCAGAGTCAGGCTGATCTCATGTCACAGCACAACAGTTTATGAGTTGTGCAATGAAAGCAAATCACTTACCTTCCTTATGCTTCAATTCACTCAGCATTCTAAGAACTGAATGACACATCCATATAAAGCACATTCATATAAAACTCAGCTTAGTTTTTGCTGCAAAGTGAAGACATGAATTTTTTTTATGATTCTCTATCCATCCACCCAAATTTGTACCTCCTGTGTCCCCAGGAAACTCACATTCCCAGATATGGTGAACAAGGTCCTCCAGGACTAGATCCCTGCCCTTCAGCAACAACATTTATTGACCCCACAACTGCACCTAAAACTACATGGAACAATCTCCTATCTTCTTCCACTCCAACATCCTAATTCCATCTAACTCTTCATGGAAAGGAACTCAAATATCACTTCCTTTCAGAGGTGGCTCAGTTGTGCTCCTGTATGCCCCCCACCTGCCCCCATGTCTTCAGACATCTTGTCACATTTTATTGAAGACAGGGATCACTGCTTCTTTATCTTGCATACCCAGGACTGAGCCCAGAATCTAGAGCTTCTTAGTCTATAATCAATGCTCGTTGGCTGAGAGAGGATAGAGCCCAAAGAACAGACATTAGCAAATTATGATATCACACCTGGAATCTCAAAAAGCAACAAACATCTAAGGACAAAGGAAATTCCAAACTGAAGATCTCTAATTCATATCTCCTCCTGGGTGTTTAAGTATCTGTTGTAGTGCCATTGACAAGCTCCTATGGATAAGTTTGTCCAGGGCTATTTTTTAGCCAAAATGGTTGTTTGGGCACCAGTACGAGTGTTACTTTAGGTTGCTCTCTCACTCTCCGCAAAAAGTCAGCAGTCACCCTAAATTCTTACTTCACCATGAGGCTTCAGTGCAGGCCAAATTGTGTTAGCTACCAAAAGTGGTAAAACTGGTACCAGGACAGACTATTTAAGATTTTGATTCCTGGATCCTACCTCCCCTCTCCCACCCACTTTTCCCTAATGCTAAAAGTACATTTCTGTTTTTAAGAAAATTAGTGCTGAGGCCAGGCACAGTGGCTCACGCCTGTAATCCCAGCACTTTGGGAGGCCAAGGCAGGTGGACTACCTGAGGTCAGGAATTCGAGACCAGCCTGATCAACATGGTGAAACTCCATCTCTACTAGATACAAAAAAAATTAGCCGGGCATGGTGGCACACGCCTGTAGTCCCAGCTACTCGGGAGGCTGAGGCAGGAGAATTGCTTGAACCAGGGAGGTGGAGGCTGCAGTGAGCTGAGATTGCACCATTGCACTCCAGCCTGGGCAACAAGTGTGAAACTCTGTCTAAGAAAGGAAGGAGGGAAGGAAGGAAGGAAAGAAGGAAGGAAGGAAGGAAAGAAAGAAGGAAGGAAAGAAGAAAAGAAGGAAAGATGGAAAGACGGAAAGAAGGAAAGAGAAAGAAAATTAGTGCCATAGCTGACTGGATCCAAATACCTATTTAAAGAATATCTGGAGGAAAATATGTTAACCTCAGTTGAATAGTCAAAAGTTCTGATTCTCAGAAGGCACAGCTCTTTCCTTTGAGTCTTTTCAGCTGTGAGAAGATAGAGAATACAGCATGACATAGAGAATGAGGACGAGAGGTCAGGCAGAGTGGCTACACGATGGAGGCAACGATTGCACTAAATGTTAAAGAGTGAACCGTGGATCAGTAAAATACTGTGCAGAGAGATTTCCTTCAATTCTGGGTTGTTTTGTTACATTAAATATGCAAATTTAAGGACAGCTATAAAACGAGATGATGTTCTTTGGTTACCACATCAAGGTTGGTATTATTCACACCTTACAAGGGTCCACACATACCCCCGTGGTGTCCTGTGTGAAAAGCAATACTATAATTATCTTGATCCTCATCATCTGCATTGTGATTTATGTTCCACAAATTCTCCAGGTTGATGAGATATTGAGGCTGAAAACTTTATTCATTATTTTATCCCTTTTCAGCATCCAGCAGTGTCCCTGGAACAGGTTAGGTGTTTAATCACCATGTGCTGAGTTAACCTGGATCATCACTAAGTCACTTTAGGAACTCTGAGGCAGTATAAGGTCACTCGCTAGCACACCAAACAGGTATCAGCAGGTTTTGATGAGCATAAGCCATGACTTCCTAACATTTCACTTTATGATGCCAGAACACAGCAATTCATTACGTATATTATAATTGTTATGCATTGAGTATATGTAAATTTGAGTATTGCTCATCTCTACTGATTCTTTATGGGATTATCCCAGGGAAGTTTCACCTAGCAATTCCACAACTACTTCTGGAGCCATGCCCTTACAATGTGTACCAATAATAATAAGCATATTCTAAGCCTCTTCCCTGAGGATAAGAGAGCATTCTTAATTATGTCATTGTGTCAGCAGCACTGAATACTTCAATGGGTATCATATATTTGCATAGGAGCTAACGAGAGTACCCAGGTTACATGTGCAGGCTGATAAAATCACAGATTAATTTATTTCACAGGATCTCCAACAGCAGATGTCCCTGAATATGGTGATGAAAAGATATTCACTAAAGCAACCGCATGAGAATGCTCAAGCTGTTCACAAGCCACCCATCCATGGGAGTCATCTGTCTACATAGCATGCTGCCTAGAGAAATCAGATCAACATTCCAGACAGTACTTATCATGTTGTCTAGATCATACTTCTTCCCAGAGCACATCCAAGAGGTGGTCACATGAACACTCTGGCTGGAAGCCCTGCCTGGGCCTACAAGTAGCTCTGATATTGAAAAGACCACAAAGAACTTAACATATATCTGGGGATTGGGCAAAAAGAAGCAAAGACACTTACCTATTTATGAGAATGAACCAAAGAGCTTTGGTTAAGAAGCCCTGTACATTATAGAACTACTCTAGGCCACGCGTGGTGGTTCACGTCTGTAATCCCAGCACTTTCGGAGGCCAAGGCAGGCAGATCAATTGAGGTCAGGAGTTCAAGACCAGCCTGGCCAACATGTGAAACCCATTTCTACTAAAAATACAAAAATTAGCCAGGTGTGGTGGCACGCACCTGTAATCCCAGCTACTCGGGAGGCTGAAGTGAGAGAATCCCTTGAACCCCAGAGGTGGAGGTAGCAGTGAGCCAAGATCATGCCACTGCACTCCAGGCTGGATGACAGAGCAAGACTCCATCTCAAAAAAAAGTACTACTCTAAAAGACAAGCTTGACAATTCTGGGAGACTATTCTTCAAAATGACTTAAAATATCCTGAAAGAGCTTATCGTATTGACCAAAAAGATTCATCATGTTTTCATTTGTTTATTTATTTTTAGTTTGGGATGCTCTGAAGGAAAACTTAGACTGATTTCCCAGTTAAATTGCTCATTCCCACTAAAGCTCATACATTCTTTGTAGTAGTATACCAACTGTAATTTACAATGAATTTCGACAATCAAAATGTAAACCCCAGGGGAAGGACCAAATCCATCTTGTTTGCCATCATATCCCACAGGCCTGCTCAGAGTCAGACTCTCAGTAGATAGTTGTTGAAGGAGTGTGTACATGTATGAACATGGAAAAAAACACTTATTGACTACATGCCAGGCACTGGGAACCATGTGATGTAGTTTGAATGGCCCCTCCAAACCTCATGTTGAGATGTAATCCCCGCTGTTGAAAATGGGGCCTGTTGGGAGGTGTTTGGAGCATGGTGGCAGATCCCACATGAATGGCTTGGGCCATCTCCTTGGTGATAAGTGAGCTCTCACTCTGGGCTCACATGAGATCTGGTTGTTTAAAAGTGTGTGGCGCCTCCCTCCACTCTCTCTCTCACCTGCTCCTGCTTTCCCCATGTGATATACCACCTCCTCTTTCATCTCCGCCATGATTGTACGCTTCCTGAGGTCTCCCTAGAAGCTGAGCAGATGCCAGTACCATGCCTCCATTAAAGCCTGAAGAACCATGATTGAATTAAACCGCTTTTCTTATAAATTATCCAGTCTCAGGTATTTATTTATAGCAATGAAAGAATGGCCTAATAACACCGCGCTAGGTACAGATTAGGCAAGCAAAAGGAATCAGAAGCCGTCAGAGCAGGCTTGCTGAATCAATTAACAGCAACATCTACAAACTTGATAAAGTGCTGAGAAACTCTAAGACAAATGACCTAATTCTGAATGCCTCTTTTCCCTCCTTCATCTCCCTAGCCATACTTTTCATACCACAGTTATAATTAAGGTGCTTTCCCTGACAGTTTTGCCAATTCAGTTGAGGTCAGAGGCGTAGGTGATATGAAGAGCAGAGAGTAATTGATGAGGCATGTGATGTTGCCATGTCAAGGAAGCTCAACGGTGTTGCTTTCAGGTTAATGAATGAGTACCAGGCCAATAAAATACTTTCTTTACTTCCATCAGGTGTTGGCGGTTTAGCTTCACTTCTCAAAGACTCATCACAGCTCAAAGGCAAAGAGCACACAGTCACAGGGGAAGCTCAATTGCCTGTCTGGGACCTATTTACCATTCTTGAGTATAAAAGACATCTTTACAGAGACTGAACCTGATTGGGTAAAAGCTGTGTATCTAAGTGAAATGGGGAGGTTCTGCTTGTCCAGGACATGGTACTGTGCTATGAATGTTTTGTCCCTTCTGAAGCTTATACCACTGTGGTCTGGGAGTTGCCTATATCACCTGTGGTGTTTATTTAAAAATTTTCAGGCCCCATCCCAGGCCTATAGAATGAGATTCTCTTGAGGACAATGAACAAATCTTTATTTTTCACAATGCCCTGATTTTTACACACATTCAAGTTTGAGTATCACTGATCTCTACTGATTTTATATGAGACAAGCCCAGAGAAGTTTGCTAGCTATGAAAGATCGTGAGAGGGTCCGCTCTCTCTGTTTTTTTGTTTGTGTTACTTTGGGCTAAGAAATTTGACCCCCTACAGAAGCCTGGAAGGATATAAGAAGCTGGTGGAATGGGGATAAAGGGAAGGAGGAAGTATTTTCACCCAGAAATCCAACACTGAAAAGAAGTATGAGTCCATAGAAGGAAAGCAATAAATTGTGACATCAAAAATCCTTCTGGTAGTTTCACAGCACCTTCAGGTTTAAATCCTATATGAATTATTTGCCAGTATGATAGATTTTATTTCACATAGTGGCCCCCAAATTAAAACTTAAAAAAAATCCAATTCTGATCTGGGCATGGAGAAATGGGCACTGCTATACATCTTTGGAGGGAATCAAAACTGATGCAGCCTTTTTGTTGAGAAATTTGCCAATAATTATCAAAAAATGCATTTCCCTTTGATTAAATAATGTTACTGCTAAGAATTAACCCTGCAGATATACTATACCTCTTAGTATATGCTAATATTTTTGTACTGCTAAAATAAGAATCTCTACTAAAAAAACTTAGTTGCATTCATACAACTTATTTGCATTTTAAAAAATACATCTGGAGTACTACCATAAATAATATGATGATTTTACTGATAAAATAATATCACTCTCGAGGGCCATAAAGAAGGCAATTAACACTTACTGAGTCCTGAGTACTTATTTTGTGCCAATTACTGTGCTAAGAGCATTAGTGTAACCTCTTCCACAACCCTGCAACCTGGACATAATTTTCCCCATTTTTTCAGACAGGAACACTGAGGCTCAAAGAGGACATGTAACTGGAGCAGGGTTGTGGCTGACAAGTGCAGATTCATACTCCCAGACTCTTCTTCAAAACAAATTCCCCTTCTAACTGCACCACCAGAAAGAGAAACTTCTGACAGTACTAATGCTATCTAGAAACATCAGGACTGTAGAGTTTCAGAATCAACTTACCTTGTTTCAACACAGCACTTTTAAAAATCAAGAAAAAATAGGAAGCATTATGTTGACAGGTTATGGTAGGAGGAGTCAGTTGCATGAAAAATAAGTTTCAATAGTTTAAGCCGATTTTAATGACTTAAAGGAGTGGAAAAACACAATGATTTTTCTAGTCCTTTCGGCTCTTTCCTCTTGGCACACAAAACTTCCATCACTGTCTTACAGCAGTGGAAGAATGATTTTCATCCCACAGAGGACTTAAAAATTTCTTTCTATAGCTCTGTTCAGTTCTTGAATAAATAGGAATAACTCCACCACCTCCTTAAAACAGTTCCTCATATGTGTAATAGGGGATGCTGGGGAATGTATAGAAATGTGTGGCTGAGCTCAGATTCACAGCCTGAGGTTACAAGGCTCCCCGCCAAGTTTTCACCTATATCAAATCATTCAGCAGGCTTAACCACTCTGCTTCTACCCCAAGGAAAATACTAACATGATTTAACTACAGCTAAGAATTCCAGTAGGTACTTACTAAATGTGACATAATGTCTTCCATGCACAGAGAAAAGGAAATCATTTTGCTAATCTATGCCTCACTCCAAACAATCACATTTCAGAGCTCAATCCCCCATTAAAGCAAGAACAGCTTAATTAACTTTAAATTTATTTGGTATAAAAGATGTATTTATGGGAAATGCAAAAATTCATAGATGCAAGAGCTTTAAAAAAGTACAACAAAAATGTTAAACAGCTTTTTAAAAATAAAATCCCTTTAACATTTTGCTCTTACTTTATTATTTAAGACAATTTCAATGACATGATATGGGTGAAGGAGAAACTAATAATTTGGAGAGAAGGAGGAAATTCACTATGCAAACAATAGAAAAGTGAATGTCTCAGAGAAAAGAGTACATGAAAGGGGATGGAGTCTGGAAGAGAAAGTCATTTCTAGCCAGAGCTGTGAGACTGCAGGCAGCGTGATTATAACCCTGTCTGTAGTTTGTCTGTGATCTCTTGCCAAAGGCAGATAATTTAGCAAGGGTAAAAATACAGGAATGACTTACCGTATAACTGATGTGGCAGGAAAATCACTTTATAGTACTTTTTGCCGGCAATGGGATAGTAAAAACAATTGCCCAGGGTTTACAATGAAAAGGTAGCACCATTTATAATGCAAAACTAGTCCAGAGAGCTAAGGAGCTAAGAACAAAGACTTGGAATGAAGAAAATCAAGGCCGAAAAATAGGTTATTGTCAAAATGTATTAACTTAGAAATGCACAGGCAAAGATTTCAGTTTAAAAGACAAATGTAGGAGTTGCTTCTTCTACCAGGATAGCTTAGCAAATTGTGACTTCAAAGTGAGCCTTGCAGCAGTTGAAAGGCTGATATTGCATGTTTCTACATAAGTGTTGGGGGTGGGGGTGGGGGTGGGGGAACAGGTGGCTATGATCGATTTGACTGCCTCTTTGGGAGGATGGTGTAAACCATGTTGTAAGCTAAAGAATAAACCGTATGAGTAGTTTTAAGGAGGTGTTTAATGCTCCAGGTTGTTAGATGGGATACTTTACCAGTAGAAATGGGCTTAAATATAAATGGCCCTAGTAATGGAAAATGCTTCAAAAAATAGCTGTGGGTAGACAAAACTGAAGAATTTACTGTTAAACCTCCCAACCCTGCAGAACCATGATCTGCAATGGAGATGGACAGAAGAAAGGACAAATGGAAAAAGTTCTCTTTGGGATTTGGGGAGTTGATTCTATACTATAAAGTGTATCTCTCATTGAGATATTAGTATGCTCTTTATAATAGATAAGGATAATTCAGAGCTGCCAATACTTCTCCAATAGCCAATCCATTTTCTCCTTCTTCCCTTCCAGTAGAACCCCATTAGTAGTGAGGTATTACACTGGGAAGATGCATGTGATTTACCAACACTCAGAAATTTCCATTAATCTGCTCAAAAAAAATTACCCAATATTTTAGATAAATCAAATAGTTACGAATCTAATCCAAATCCTTCTAATATATTTACCTTTTACATAATCACATACAGAAAAAATAAAATTATATTCAAATATTCAAAAATAGCCAAGGATAGAAAAATCAGAAGAGTTTACTGTTAGTGTTTCCAACCCCATTGAATCATGTTCTGCAATAGGGCTGGACAGAAGAAAACACAAATGGACAAAATTTTTCTTGGAATTTTAGGAGTATTTTAAAGCTTTAAGAATTTCTATTAAGACTTTATCTAAAATAATATGATAAATTAAAAGAAAAATAGAAATAATGTTAAAGTAATTAAATGACTCCTTTTTTTAAATTTTCCAAGTTACCACTTTCAGGATCACATATCTCTAAAAATAAGAAAGGAAAATGGAGGCAGCCCCAACTCCCTATTCCAATTATCTGATAGGATCTGTGGTTTCAAAATGCAAATACGAAACTGTCTTGCCTTTGTTGAATCTGCTTCATGATAGTTACCATACTCACTAAGATGTTCATGAAGACTGAGAGGAAGAAAAAAAGAGGTAGAACAGAGGCACACTTACTGCCTTGCTCCTCCTCTTCCTAACTTTGAAAAGACATTTATCAAAGCTCTTTATTAACCTTGACAACAAAATGTTAACTCAACTCTTTAATGGTGATGATGATGGTAACATGCAGTGGCATTTTCTTTGTCAAGAATGGATTGTGCTTGGACATCAGCAAGATAGCAAAATAGAAGGCCCTAGACCCTCCTTCTCCTCACAAACACATGTATTGAGCAATAATTCACAGACAAATTCCCGGTTTTAGAAATTCAGAAATGAACTGAAAGGCTCTTGCAACCCAGATAAATGTGAAACCAGACTCATCAAAGTTGATAGGTAGATTCAAGGCACCCTCTCACCAGAATTCCTACCCCTGGCACTGTGCCATACTATCAGGAAGAGATCCTTTAGCTCTCAGCTTTTTTGAGGAAAGGCAGGGCTTGGTTCACATGTCTAGAGCCCCAACTTTTCTGAGGGGGCTCCGAGAGCACTGGCTTCTCCCTTGCCAGTGTTGGAGCTCTGACAGATCTGGCATAATCTAGCTACCTGAAGGAGAACAGAGATCATAGTTTGAACTGGTAGAGGCCAAAGATCCTCCCCCATGCTTAGCCCAGAGTGAGAAAATTTTAAAATTCCAGCTCTCAACTACTCCCTGGGGAGGGAAAGACTTGATCCATGCACCCCACTGCCCAACTTCTCCAGGGCTGCATGAAGAACTGGCATTTCTTTCATCAGTCCTGAAACTCTGATGGGTTTGGCACAGTCTAGCTGCCTAGGACAGAGACTTTGGTTTTGATAACTCTACCCAAACCCGAGTCCACAATTCAGCATAGAGCAAGTGGACAAAAAGCACAGCTGCTTACTTCTCCCTGGGGAGGGAAAGAGTTGGAAGAAGACTCCAGAATCATTGTCTGGGCAGATTGGTGGGGTTCTGTTCCTGTGCAAGACCAGTCCATGAGGGACTTGAAGAGGTACCTGCTTTGTCTAATGCATAGATAACAATACAGAGACACAAGGAAGATGAAGAATCAGGTAAAGATATTTCAAACAAAGGAACAAGATAAATTTACAGAAACCAACTCTAATGAAATGGGTTTATATAATTTACCTGACAGAGAATTAAAAATAACTGTCATAAAGATGTTCACCAAGGTCAAGGAAATGTGCATGAACTAAGTAATGATTTCATCAAAACAATAGAAGATATTTTAAAATTCCAAAATCAAATCATGGAGGTGAAAAATATAGTAAATGTAAACTAAAAATTCGCTAGGGAAGTTCAACAGCAGACTACACCAAGCAGAAAAAAGAATCAATTAAACAACAGGTCATTGGAAATAGTTTAGTCAGAGAAGCAAAAAAAAAAAAAAAACTGAAGAAAGCTTAAGGGACTTATAGGATCATCAAGTGAGCCAATATACACACTGGGGAGTCTCAGAAGCAAAGAAGGAAGAGAAATAACTGGAAAGCTTATTCAAAGAAACAATAACTAAAAACTTCCCAAATCTGAGTAAGGAAATGGACATCCAGATCCAAGAAGCTCAAAGAAAACCAAATAAAATGAAACCAAATAAATGTTCATGAGGCATATTGTAATTAAATGTTCTAAAGCCAAAGACAGTCAGAAATTTAAAAGCAGCAAGGAAAAAGTGACTCATTACATATAAGGGAAATGCCACAACACTATAAGCAGATTTTTCAGCAGAATCCTCATAGGCTAGAAGGAAGTGAGACAATAAATTCATGGTGCTGAAAGAAAAGAAATGTCAACCAAGAATATTATACCCAACTAAACTGTCATTCAAAACTAAAAGAGAGATAAAGACTTTGCCACACAAACAAAAGTTTATGGAGTTCTACACCACTAGACCTGCCTTACAAGAATGTTAAATAGAGTTCCTCTAGTTGAAACAAAAGGACACTAAACAGCTGCATTATAGCATAAGAAAGTATGAAATTCACTGGTAAAGGTAAATATTATATATACACAAATAGAGAATACTGTATTGCTGTAACAGTGGGGAGTAAACCCCTTTTAATTCTAGTATAAAAGTTAAAAGGCAAAAGTATTAAAAATAACCATAACTAAACATATATTTAAAGATATACAATATAAATAGATGTAAATTGTGACAATAATAACATAAAGTATGGTTGAGGGGAGAAGTTAAAGTGTATGTGATTGAGCTTAAGTTTTTATCAGCCTAAAATAGACCATTTATAGTTTATGTAAATCCCAAAGTAATCACACACACAAAAAGTACCTATGGAAGTTACATCAAAGAAAAGAGAAAAAAAATCAAAGCATATCAACAACAAAATCAATAAAACACAAAAGAGGACAAGAAGAAAGTAAAAGAGCACCAAAAGAAACACAAGATAGATAAAAAACAATTTTTAAAATGGCAACCATAAATCCTTTCTTAGCAGTAATTACATTAAATGTAAATGGGTTTAACTCCCCAATAAAAAGAGTTTAATAAATATTAAATTCATAGAGTGGATTAATGCATAAAAAAAGAAGACCCAATGGTACGCTGTCTATAGGAAACTCACTTTGGATTAAAGGATACACATAGACTTAAAGTGAAAGAATAGAAAACATATTCCATGCAACTGGTAACTAAAGAGAGGAGAAATGATTATACATATATCAGAAAAAGTAACTTTAAGTCAAAAGCTGTCACAGAAGACAAAGAAGGACATAATATAATGATAAAAGGGTCACAGTATCAAGCACCTGAATATATAAAGCAAACATTGGCAGAACTGAAAGGCAAAATACACACCAATACAATAATAGGAGGTAATAGTAGGAGAGTTTAATATCCCACCTTGAATAATAAATAAAGCATCCAGACACACAATCAATAAGGAAACAGAGGACTTGAATAACGCTATAGGCCAAATGTCCCTAACATTTGTAACATTAGAACCAGCGTTCTACCAAAATTGGTAACATTGTCCTACCAACAATGTTTGATAGAACATTCTATCAAGCAACAGGAGAATACACATTCTTCTCAAGCTCACATGAAACTTTGTCCAGAATAGATCACATTAGGTCACAAAACAAGTCATAACAAATTTTAAAAGGTTGAAATAATACTAAGTATCTTTTCAGACCACAATGGAATGAAACTAAAAATCAATAGCAGAAAGCAAGCTGAAAAATTCACAAATATATGCAAATTAACAACACACTCACAGCATCCATTCAGCCAAAGAAGAAATAAAACAAAATTAGAAAATACCTCGACTATGAAATAAAAAAACACAACATATGAAAACTTACAGGATGTAGTAAAAGCAGTGTTAAAAGGGAAGTTCATAGTAATAAACACCTGCATTTAAAAATAAAAAAGGCCTCAAATAAACAACCTAACATTATACCTGAAATAACTTAAAAAAAGAGAACAAACTAACCCCAAAGTTAGCAGAAAGAAAGAAATAACAAATATTGGAACAGAAATAAACAGAATATAGAAAAATAATTTAAAAATCAATAAAACTGAGAGTTGGTTTCCTGAAAAGGTAAACAAAATTGGCAAACCCTTAGCTAGACTAAGAAAAAAAGACTCAAATAAAGTCATAAATGAAAGAAGAAGCATTACAACTGATGTCACAGAAATAAAAAGGATCATAAGACAGTAGTACAAATAATTACGCCAACCAATTGGATAATTTAGAAGAAATTAATAAATTTCTAGACATATACAACCTACCAGGACTAAATCATGAACAAATAGAAAGTCATAACAGACCTATTCCTAATATGGAGATTTAAATAATAATCGATTTATGGCCATACCACCCTAAATGTGTCCAATTTAATCTGAATCACTAATAAAAAAATCCTCCAACAAAGAAAAGCCCAGGACCAGATAGATTCACTAGCAAATTCCACCAAACACTTAAAGAAAAAATAATGCCACGTCTTCTCAAACTCCTTCTAAAAATTGAAGAGAAAGAGACACTTTCAAATTCATTTTGTGAAGCCAACATTACCCTGACACCAAAGTTGGACAATGACACCACATAGAATAGAAAACAGGCCAATATCTTCGATGAACATAGATGCAAAAATCCTCAAGAAAATACTAGAAAACAAAATCCAACAGCACATTAAGATAATGATAAACCATCACCAAGTGACATTTCTCCCTGAGATGCAAAGATAGCTTAAAATAAAAAATTCAGCTAAACACTGTGGCTCATGCCTGTAATCCCAGAACTTTAGGAGGCCAAGGCAAGAGGATCACTTAAGCCAGGACTTTGAGACCAGTGTGGCAACAAAGTGAGAACCTATCTCTCCAAAAAAAATTTGAAAAAATTATCCAGGTGTGGTGGTATGCACCTGTGGTCCCAGTTACTCAGGACGCTGAGGTGGGAAGATGGCTTGAGCCCAGGAGGTTGAGGCTGTAGTGAGCCATGTGCACACCACTGTACTCCATCCTGGGTGACAGAGAGAGACTTTGTCTCAAAAAAATTAATGTGATACACAATATTAAATTTAAAAAGGGATAAAAATCACATAATCATCTCAATAGATGCAGAAAAAGCATTTGGCAAAATCCAACTTCCTTTCAGGATAAAAATTCTCAACAAACTATGAATGTAAGAAAAGTACCTCAATATAATAAAGGGGCATATATATATAAATCCCACAGCTAACATCATATCCAATGTCAAAAACCTGAAAGCTTTCTCTCTAAGATCAGGACCAAGGCAAGATCTCCATTTTTGCCACTTCTATTCAACAGAATACTGAAAGTCCTAACCAGAGCAATTAGGCAAGAAAAAGAAATAAAAGACATTTGAATTATCTTATACACAGAAAACTCCAAGGACTCTATTAAAAAACAACCTATTAAAACTAATAAACAAATTCATTAAAATTGCAGAATTCAAAATACAAAACCAACACACAAAAATCATTTGTAATCCTCCTGCCTCAGCCTTTTGAGTAGCAAGAACTACAGACATGCACCACCAGGCCCAGCTAATTTATTTTTAAGAGACAGGGTCTTGCTATGTTTTCCAGGTTGGTCTAAAACTCCTGGCCTCAAGTAATCCTCCCCCTGCCTTGGCCTCCCAAACCCCTGGGATTACAGGCTCACGCCACACCCAGCCCAGTTGCATTTCTATACAAAAGACTATCTGAAAAGAAAAATAGGAAAACAATTTTATTTACAACAGCAACAAAAAGAATATAATACTTAGAAATAAACTTAGTTAATGAGCAGAAATACTTGTATACTAAAAATCACAAAACACTGATGAAAGAAATTAAAGAAGAAACACAAATGGAAAAACATCCCATGTTCACGGACTGGGAGACTTAATACCATTAAAATGCCCATACTACCAAAAACTATCTACAATTTTAATACAATCTCTATCAAAGTCCCCATAGCATTTTTTACAAAAACAGGAGGGAAAAGCAATTCTGTAATTCATATGGAACCACAGAAGACTACATATAGCCAAATTAATCTTGTAAAAGAAGACTAAATCTAAAAAACATCACATTTCCTGATTTAAAAAATGTATTACAAAGCCATAATAATCAAAACAGTGTGGTACTGGTATAAAAACAAATATGTAGACCAATGGAATAGAATAGTCTGGAAATAAACCCATGCACTTACAGTCAATTGACCTTAGAGAAGGGTATCCAGAATAGATAATAATAAAAGTATAGTCTCTTCAACAAATGGTGCTGAAAAAACCAGATTCCACATGCAAAAGAATAAAACTGTACTCTTTTCTTATAAAATACACAAAAATCAACTCAAAGTAGATTAACGATGTAAACATGAGACCAGAAACTATAAAACTCCTAGAAGAAAACATAAAGGAAACATCAACAGAGTGAAACAACCATATAGGAAATAATCAACAGAGTGAAAAGGCAACTGATGGAATGGGAGAAAATAATTGCAAACCATATATCTGAAAAGGAGTTAATCTCTAAACTTATAAGAAGCTTACAACTCAATTTCAGGAAAAAAAAAGAAAAGAAAAGAAGACTAATAACCCAAATAAATGATGGGTTAAGGACTTGAATAGACATCTATCCAAAGAAGACATAAAAGTGGTCAATAAGTATATGAAAAAATGCTTCATGTCACTAATCATCAGGAAAATACAAACCAAAACCACAATAAGATATCTCACACCTGTTAGGATGGTTACTATCAAAAAAACAAAAGACAATAAGAGTTACGGAGGATGTGGAGAAAAGGGACACTTGTACATAGTTGGTGGGAATGTAAATTAGTACAGCCATTGTGGAAAACAGCGTGGAGATTCCTCAAAAAAATTAAAAATAGAGCTACCATATGATTCAGCAATTCCACTTCTGGGTACTTATTCAAAAGAATTGAAATCAGAAGCTCAAAGGAATATTAGCACTCCCTTGTTCATTGCAGCACTATTCACAATAGCCAGAATATGGAAACAACCTTAAACATCTATCAGTGAATAAATGGGTAAAGAAAATGTGAAAATATATATATAATCTATATTATATATAGAGATTATATATATTTCACATATATAATATATATATACAATAAAATGCTATTTGGCCATATAAAAAGAAGAAAATTCTGCAATATGGGGCAGCTTGGATGAACTTTGAGGACATTATGCTAGGTGAAATAAGCCAACCACAGAAAGACAATACTACATGATTCCACTTTATGTTAGGTATCTAAAATAGTCAAATTCATAGAATCAAAGAGTAACATGGTGGTTTCCAGGAGAGGGAAATATTGGGACTTACTAATCAATGGCCATAAAGTTTTAGTTAAGCAAGATAAATAAGCTCTAGAGGGCTTTTGTACAACATTGTACCTGTAGTCAACAATAATGTATTATACTCTTTAATATGTGCTCAAAGGGAAGATCTCATGTTAAGTGTTTTTACCAGAATAAAATAAAATTTTTAAAAAATTGGAAACCACCTTAATGTCCATCAGTGGCAGAAAGGATTAAAATATATTATGATAGTACTTAATACCACTGAATAGTACATTTTAAAAAGGTGAAAATAATAAATTTTATGTTATGCATTATCTTAGTCTCTTTTATGCTGTTAAAATCCCTGAGACTGAGTAATCTATAATGAAGAGAAACTTATTTGGCTCATGCTTCTGGAGGCTGAGATCAGGGAGTAGGGGGCATGTCTGGTAGGGGCCTTCTTGCTGCATCATCCCATGGCAGAAGGGCAAAGAAAGGGCAAGAGAGCAAGAAAGCAAGAGTGGACCAAAATCACCTTTATAACAAACCCACTTCCAAGATAATCAATTTATGCATGAGGGCAGAGCCCTCACGTCCTAATCACCTCTTAAAGGGCCCACCTCTCAACACTGTTACACTGGGGATTAAGTTTCCATCATATGAACTTTGGGGAACATGTTCAAACCATAGTATGTATATTTTACCATGACAAAAAAATAAAAAATATATTCAAACAAAGAATAGATTGTGCTCAGTGTTTTATTGAATAAACTATAAACAAACTATTTTAGTCCCACAACAGCGATAAAGTAGATTCCATCCTTCTCCAAAAGGGATTAAGTCACCTGCCCAGGTCATGGTGGAAGGTGAAGATTTGAAGGCAGGGAGTCAGCTTCCAGAGGCCATGCTTACGGAACTTAACCCTACAGCCCCTTAAGAGTCCCCACAGCATCTCTTATTAATGAGATTTCTATTTCAAAATGCAGAAGAAAGGAAAGAAAGGAAGGCAAGCAACAGTGAAAACCAGCTACATTTTCTTCTCCAAATGGAGAGCAGTGACATATGCAGGTTAGGTGGAGAGAGACTTTGGAAGCAAATGTAGCACAGACATGGTCTGACAGCCCGGGGTTTGAATTCCAGACCTACCACTAACTATGCATGGAGGTGTTAGAGGGCACTCTTATTGTCCAATAACCCAGCTCCCAGGAGATCTGCTACAAGTTCCCTTAGAGAATAGCTTGCAAGAAGCTGAAAAAGCAAACCAAACACCAGCATCCCTGAAAGAAACATGCTTCAGAATTTCCAGAAAAGTCTCCAGGTTGGGAGTCAGAGTGTGTGGTGTTTGTATTATCAACAGATGCTTTTGCTTTTGACTTGTTGAGTTTGGTAAAAATAGCAAAGTTTTCTAAAGATTATTTTATGCACTGTGTTTATAAGATTGAGAAACAGCAATTGTTCATGTCAAGGAAGATCCATTTAATTATTTCTTTAAATTTTTACTGCTACTGTTATTATTGTATAACTTTGGAGTAGAAGGAGGGCTTTGAGGGTTCTGATGGTGTTCTAACTGGGGAAAAAGAAGGTCATCCTGCTTTAGAAGCCTCCTAAAAGTTTACAACTCTGAGTTGAGAAGGGTCCCTGCCCCAACATTAGCAAAAGTAGCCTCTGTAGCTGAAGTGATACAAGCTGATATGAGATCAAGCTGATATGAGATGACTAGGCCAAGACTGGCCTCACACTATGTGAGGAGAGCATCCAGGGTGAGGAGGAGAGTAAGGGACTCCCTCAAGACCCTGGCAGAAGGGAAGGATGGAGATTCCAGCCATGCTGCTGCGGGGATTCAGACCAGAAGGTGGTAGCAATGGTGATGGTGGTTGTCACTCATACCCTTTTAAAATGTACCACGGCTGACTGCCATGGAAGTTAGGGAAGCAAGTGTTGGTTATACAACATATTTTGTTGAATTATTTTCTGATTTCTGTACCAGAGGATTCTTTTTTTATATGACTTTTACGTACTTACAGTCAAATTTTCCATCAGGTCCCATTCTAGTAACCACAAATGAGACTTACGTTTTTGGGTTTGGAGTTGCTTATGTGGGCAAAACCCAGCACTTGTACAAGCAAAAGTAGGGGTGGTAAGGAACAAGTTTTTGTGCCATTTAGCTGTGGAAAAACCTAGCCCATGAGATCAACATCCACACAGCGGCAGTCAAGCGAGCCCCAAAGGGGCTGCACCATGTTGCCTCAGGCAGTTGGCCAAGAGCAGGTGCCTTTTGTTCCAAAGCTTTTTAGTGCTTTCTGTAGCCAGAATAGGGCCTCTTACAAATTATTTCAGGCAACAGAGTTATTTCTCAAACTACTCATATGTGAGATGGTTCCAAACTGGGCCACAGCCTATATGACTGCATTGCCCCACCACAAGTAGTCTGCTAATAACTCCAAAAAAATTAGCATGCGCTATTAGCAGAAAAGAAATAGTATCTAACTGCCAAAAATATTTTTCTCTCAAAAGGGAAATAACCCCGTGTAAAAAATTATTTGGCTGCCTGTTGGCCCAATATCATTCTTTATCTCCATGATAATTTTTGTTTGTCAAATTAAAATTTAAGAGTACTTTTCACAACTGCAGACCATCTTCGAAACATTTATGATCCATGAACTTTAATTTCAAAAAGATCCTCCCTACAAGTTCACTTGCTTCATGGGACCACAGGATTTTCTCCACAAAAATTCTGGATTTGTTTCCAGAGCTTATCTCATGATTCCTGCTGACTTTGGGAAGTGGTGCCGTTCCAATGCCGTGTGCGTGAGCTGCTGGGTCAGCCAGTTCAGTCCAATTCCCAAGCCAGGAAGCAGGCCTTAGCAACTTTCAGACTGTCTGCATCCTTTCAAGCGGATATTTTAAAGGTACAGGGAAATAAATATTTCTCTAGTTAAAGAAGAATTGAAATATTCTCTAAGGAAACTTTTTTCTTGCATGTGAACATTTTTCTAGAAGGATCCCAAACTTACCACAAATGTATCTTTCGAAAGATAGATTGACTGTAATTATACACGACTTACAAAATACATTAGGCAATAGTGTGTGTAAGTAAGTCAAGGGGCTCTCAGCTGTGTGACTCACACAATTGCGTGGGGAAGATCACAAGCTTCCACATAGGTAATAAGCACTTTGTAGAGAACAAATGAAAGAACAGAATTCTGTTTTCATATTAGCTGGGTGAATCTTAGATTTGTGAGAGAAACGCAGGCTTTTTGAGCAATAATAGCAACACTATTGTTTCAGTTAGGTCCACTTACAGCAAGCGACTTGTGGCCCTTTCTGATAAAAAAAAAAAAAAAAAAGCTTTCTCAAAGCCTTTAAGCCACTTCATCATCTTTAGAAATTTCTCATTATGCCATAAAACATCAGAACTACAAGTAAGACAATGAATTATATTAAACCCTGTAGCCCTCTTTATTAATAAGCATTTAAACATACACATATACACATGCATATATCATGCCATACACATCTGCATATGTGCATACATATGTACATACACATACGTGTACATAATATACATGCACGTATGCATATGTGTGTGTATATATGCATACACAGATGTGTACACATATAAGAAGATGTCTCTTCCATCACAGGATGATCTTCTTTGATATTAAGATTTTTCAGGGCAATGGTCATGAATATGACAGATCTTTTCTTATATAGGCCCACTTTTATTTAGGGTTAAGTTAGAATAATTTATTATTGTTACGAAAATGATTCTCTTTAGAAAATCCTCTGTTGGTTTTGACGTACTGTTGAATATTTTTCATAGGCACTTTTTCATCCTTATCACAGAGCTTATACTTTTTGTCCTCTCTTAAACCAGTGGTTCTCAACAGGGGGTGTTTTTTTCTTCCCCAGCCCCCACCCTCACCTCTGGCAATGTCTCCAACCTCCGCCTCCCAAGTTCAAGTGATTCTCCTGCCTCAGCCTCCTGAGTAGCTGGGATTACCGGTGCCCACCCAGACACCCGGCTAATTTTTGTACTTTTAGTAGAGACAGGGTTTCGTCATGTTGGGCAGGCTGGTCTCGAACTCCTGACCTCAGGTGATCCACCCACCTTGGCCTCCCAAAGTGCTGGGATTACAGGTGTGAGCCACCACACCCAGCTGACATTTCTAATTGTCACAGCTGGGTGTGGGGTGGGTGGGAGAGATACTACTGGCACCCAGTGAGTGGAGGGCAGGAATGTTTCTAAACATTATACAGAACAGCCCCCCACTCAATAATAAAGAACTATCCTGCCCAAATGCCAATAGTTCTAGGTTAGAAAGCCCTGTTTACACTAAAAGTCCTTCTCCCACTCAATATTACCACTGTCCTCGCATCTTTCAAAACAGGGTAAAACCCTGTCTACCCAGCAGACTCCTCTCACTAACCAAACAAGCAAAAGCATATTGGCATGCTGGTAACTATCACCCTTCAATGTCAGAAGCATTCATAGCTTAGGTGTTTACTTATAGAACCATGCTTGCCTTTCTGTAAGCTGCAAAATCATTTAAATCTAGTTAATGCATCTGATGGGAAATGGTATATAAGAAAGTATAGAAAAAAAAGAGTATGTATATTAGTTTCCTAGAGTGATCACAACAAACTACCACAAACTGTGCAGCTTACAATGGAAATTTATTTTCTCACTGTTCTAGAGGCCTGATATCTGAAACCAAGATGTTAGCAGGGATGCGCGTCCTCTAAAGGCTCCAGAGGATAACTGTTTGTTGGCCTCTTCCAGCTTCTTGTGGCTGTATCACTTCAATCATTGCCTCCGTCTTCACATAGCCCTCTGCCCTTCAGTGTCTTCTCTTCTGTCTCTTATAAGACATGTCATTGGATTTAGGGCTTACCTGGATAATCTAGGATAATCTCATCTCAAGATTCTTAATTAATTACATCTGCAAAGACCATATTCCCAATAAGGTCACATTCACAACTTCCCAGTGAAAATATCTCTGGAGGGGTCACTGAACCCACTATAGTGTGTGTTGGGGAGAGAGGGTGGTGTGTGCATGCATGTGTGTGCATCCAAAATCACTGTAACAAGGCCAAGTTTGAATTAAGCAAAAGGTTTTCTCAAAGTGTACAGTAAGGTTTAGCATACTTTTATTTGGATTAATAATATCACTAGAACTGTCTATTGAATTCAAAAAACGTATTATCTCTATCTATAAGCCATTAAAAATAAAGATCAAGTACCAGAAAACCTGATGGCTTGAGGAAACTCCAGAGAGAAATTAGCAGGTCTACTGCCCAGGTAAATTGCATGTATTATCCCAGACAGATGAGGTTCAGCATAATTTAAAAGGTACACACCTCCACAACCCTAGATAGTCCTCAAGTGTTTCATTTTTCATTGTTTAATCAAGGGAGAGAAAAAATGATTATGGAAATCAAATGAACCTTCAAGGAGAAGGAGTAAGACCTTGAAAAAACATTTTGCTGAAATCTCTTTATTTTGGAAATTGGGAAACTAAGATGCCCCAAAGGCTTCTATCTTTTACAGCTTGCCCAAGACAAGATCACACAGACAGATGACTGAAGCAAGATTAGAAGCTCAATACCATCATTCTAGACCAACATTCTTTCTCTACATGCTGCATTATGTGTAACTTACTTTCCACATACTACAAAGTAAACTATTGTCTTTATTCTCTTTTAGTTTAAATAGAGAGGAAGCCACCTCACACCCTGTATTGATCAGCTTGGGCTGCCGTAACAAAATACCATAGCCTGGGTGGCTTAAAGAACACATGTTAATTTTCTCACCGTTCAGGAAGCTGGAGGTCTGAGATCAGGATGTAAGCACGGTCCAGATCTGGTAGGGGCTCTCTTTGGGGTTTGCAGGTGACTGATATCTTGTTGTGTCCTCACGTGGCCTTTCATCTGTGCATACTCAGAGAAAGAGAGGGAATAATTTCCTCTTCTTCTTATAAGGCCACCAATCCTGTCAGATTAGAACCCCACTCTTACCTCACTTAACCTTAACTACCTGCTAAAATTCCTATCTCCAAATGCAGTCACACTGGGGGTTAGGACTCCAATGTATGAAATTTTGGGGAACACAATTCAGTCCACATCACACCCCCCTATGTTTTGTCAATAGAGAGTATTTATAACTTCTCAAAATGCTTTCTTCTTATATCTTATTCAATTTTTTATGTCTTATTTAAAAGTTAATAACTTTGTGATTTGTTCCACTTAACAAATTGAACAACTGAGGTTTAGAGAAGCCTCAGTTGGCTGGCCCAAGGTCATATAGCTACTGAGAGGCAAGTTTTATTCATACTCTAGAGCTCTTTCCCAGCGTCCAAGATGACCTTCAGTGTTGGTCATTTAATAGCTGTCTTTATAACACATCTATAGACACTGCAAAACACAAGGCTTCTAAAAAGTCCTTAGAGAGACCTGTGAAAGTCTAATATCGCAATTCTTTCCCTTGGCTATCTAACACATTAGTGACTTGAACCCTACAGAATGGAAACAGCTTAATATGTCATCTGTTCGCATATGCACCAGGAATATGGCTTGAGAGGAGATTCAGCTGTTCTCACACCAAGCCATCAAGTCCTTAAAAAAACCATAAAGGAATAAATGATTATTCACGGTGCCAAAAGCACATGTATTTTGAACAAGAAAACACTATGTTAAAGAATGTGGGAGAAAAAACTAATGCAGATTCATTCAATGAGCTTTTCATTGAAACCTCTAAAATTGAACACAAGAAATGTTTCATTCCATACGTGGTATCAATATTTTACCAGATATAAAAAGCAAAACTATTGTCTGTTGACAATGATACAAATTTCTAGATCATTCTGGGCATAAACGTAAAAACTCAATATATAAAATATTTTCACTATTACTTAAAGTTAAACTTTATAACATATTTACTGGTATTATTAATTTTTTATAGGTGTGATGACAGTAGTAGTATTATTATAGAAGAAGAATTATTTTAGAGATGCATGTGGAAGCTAATATTCAAGAGTGAAATGTTATAGATCTGTGATTTTCAAGTACTTCAAAAAATTAAGCAAATACATATTAAATCTCAATGATGGGTATATGGTAGTTCATGACACTCATCTCTATACTTTTATCTCTAAAGATTTTGTGTCTAAAGATATGTCTAAAAATGTATAATGAAAATAATAGAATATGTTATAAAGTTACCAAAAATCTTGGAAGCAAAATATTATTAGTAGTTACACTCTAACTACTAAATTGTAACTACTAAATTGTGTATGAATGACCCATAAAAGAAGACACAAGGTAAAAGATACACATATATCTGTTTAGAGAAATACCTACCCCATTCTTCCCATAACTGCTGTTATGTGAGTATACATTGATCAGTAAATCTGAACCAACCCTAACTATGTCTATTTTTTAGAATTGAAAACAACTTTGTTTTGAGTCAGATGGGCCAGTTTGATTTCAATAGCTAGCATTATTCATCTTGTGATCCATGGTTAATGCAAAAATGCACCTTCAGGAGAATTTAGTTCACATGCAACTAACATTAAAAGCAGATTTTTTTTGTGGAAAGCACACAGGAGCACACACACATTCTCTTTAGGCTTTGGTTTGAAATATTTTTCAAAAGGTTAAAAACCTTCCCATTTGGGGGTATTCATAAAGCCAGAAATAGTTTTTTCTTTTCTTTTTCTTTTTTTTTTTTTGTCACTTGCTCTGAATTTTTTTCCCCAAGATGAAATACAGGAAGCCAATTCAGAGAAGCTAGTAAATTCAGTCATTTTAAGGGCCCCACACTTCTCAACCCACATGCACAATTCTTGCTCCTACCCAGAAGTACAACAGCCAGATAGATGACAAATATGACCCTCGGTTTAAGTGGAGGCTCTCCCCTACCTGAGGGACTTTTCAAATAAAGCTTCCCATTTTACTTCTCGTGTGAATGGTACAAGTGTGTGTTTGAGCAGGAGGTGAATATGCCAGGGAAACAAATCTGTTCACACACTTGTACTCTCCTCACCCCAGACTCTTTGGGGAACACCATCTTGCCTCTGGAAACTATTAGTCATCATCATCTTCCAGTTTGCAGTTATCACAATAAATTTATTATTTTATTTGACAAATAACTCTGGAATTGACCTATCAAGATTAGAGAATTTGGAAACACATTAGATTAGAAAAGATGCTAAACCAAGTTACAGGAAAGAAGACTAAACTTACCTTATAGCAGGAAGACAAATGAGGTGTGTGTAAGTGCAAGAATACATCTGCGAGCTCTCACAAATTATCCCTGGGAGTTTAGGGAGTAAATGTACAGCTTATAGCTCGAATACAGAGGGGCCGGAGACAAAGAAGCAGTGTAATCAATGGACTGCCTCTCAATTTTAGAAAATGTTGAAACTGTATATGTAATATTTTCCTATTAAGAAAGAAATAAGTGTTTCTTAAAAAAGGTATTAGAAAAAAATCATTCCTAATCCTGCCCCCGAGAAATGGTGCACTATTAACACCTTGCTCCATAGCAGATGCTCTGAGAGGTTTTCCCTGACAAATCTGACTGAAAAAAGACCCAATTTGTCACTATCAACTCCACTGTGGAAATTTTGTGTGGGAAAGGTTGGAAAACCAAAAGCCAACTGGCTTAAGCAGGAAAATATATTAACCCAGAGGCTCAAATGATGTCTCTGTCTGTGCTAGGGACTGAATGTTTGTGTCTCCCTGCTCCCGCCAGATTTGTATGTGGAAATCTCAACCCGCAAGGTATTAGGAGGTGGGGCCTTTGGGAGGTGATTATGTCATGAGGGTGGAGTCCTATCAAAGAGACTCCAGAGAGATCTCTTGTCCCTTCCATCATGTGAGGTTACAACAAAAAGCCATTCAGGAAGTGAGCTCTAACCAGACACTCAATCTCTTGACACCTTGGTCTTGGACTTCCCAGTCTCTGGAACGGTGAGAAATAAATTAAAATCATTAAAATATAGCCACCCAGTCGATGGTATTTTCTTATAACATCCTGAATAGACTATGAAACTCTTTCCCTTAGATCTGTTGTTCTTCACGATGGCTGCATTTGCAGGCATCCTGTGATGGCAAAATGGCCACCAACAGCCAGAGGCTCTATCATTGCAGATGTAAATGCCTGAGAAAATAAGCTCTTCTTCCTACCAGTTGCTTTTGCCAAAGACCAAGGACTGGTTCCGGTTGGATTCTGTGGTCATCCCTGAACCTACTACATTGGCCAAAGGAACACAAATAATTCAAGAATGCTAAATGCCTGGGAAATGGATAATGCTTCTTTTGTCTCTAAGAGTAATCAAGCAGTAATCATAACATGCTGCAGTGTCACAGAGCGATGACTATAAGAGTTCTTTACATTTTTATGCATAGCACCCTAAATATACTAGGATGTACTCAGAATTGTCATCCCACCTTCCCAACTACTGGCCAAGCTGTATTACTGAGAGATGTCTTTCCTGATTCCTTCTTCCCTCAGACCAATGGCTCTCCTGGGTGGCTTCTCACTCCTTTGGGATACAGACACTTAGCATCTATATCTCAGCTGATTTACAGGCTAGAATCTCCTGCTCTGCCATTTCTCCCTCTCTCTCTCTTTCTCTGTCTGTCTGTCTAATGAAAACACCCTTTCTCTTTAGCATTGTCTACAGTAATGTCAATTCAGAAGGCTTTTTGAAAGAAACCATTTGGTGAACTTTGAGATCATTGTTTTGCATATGTAACAGGAGACAAGAAACTAAAGGGAGATATATTTGGTTCCACCTGGAATATGTGTAATTATTAATAAGAAAGCACAGAGATGATGGGCCAGATGGTACTGGGAATTGATGGGTAAGGCTGGAACACTGCTGTGTCATCTTGCTGCCTCCTATGGGTTCTGGAGTAAGTTATGAGAGGACCAGTGTCTAAAGTAATGTCCGAAGGCCCATATGTCATGATAGCCACTACGATGGCAGGGCCACTTCTGTCTCTATGGGAATAAAGATGGAGAGCCCTCAAGAAAGGCAGGGATGTAGGAAGAGCACAGACTCTAGAGTCAGTCTACTTGGGTTTGAATCCACAGCTCTGCAACTTACTAGTATGTAACCTTGACCATCACCTTGAATAAGATAACCATGAATAAATTTAACCTTTGCTTCTTTGTGCCTCATTTTACTTGTATATATAAAAAGGACATATTAAAACTACCTACCTCATGGGATGATTCTGAAGATTAAACAGGATAATACATATGAAAGGCTTATTACAGTGCCTGGTACATACGCCCTCAATAGATGTTTGCTGGGCGATTAGTAACACTACTACTACCACTACCAGAACTACATGGTGATTTAGAATCATAAATTGGAGTCAGACTACATAAGTGCAAACAAAATTTTGTCTCTTACTAACCATGTGGTCTTGACCAAGTTGCTTAAACTCCCCAAGATTTAGTTTGCTTATTCATAAAATAGGAACAACAAGGGTACCTCCTTAACTGGGATAGAAATAAAGATTAAATTAAATAAATCTATCAATTGGCTCTCAGATATTGTCTGTTGTTTTTTTTCTAGGGCATGCCATTTGAAGAGTTGTGAGAGGCCCTCCTTTCCTCAATGTCTCCACAAAGAAAAAAAAAAATGTCCCCTAATTGCCATTTCTGTCCAGGCATCTGGAATTCTGGAGTTAGAAAAGCAGTTTAAAGGCAGTATTCACTGTTATATGTAAATGCCCTGAGGTAGCCACAAGGAGGGGTACCCAGCCAATAGCTCAGCAGTTTTGTTGGTTCAGGAATGCTTTCCAAGGGGACAATTTCAGGGTGGGTGAGTGAAGATAAGCGCTGTAAAGGGATGAGGACACCCGCACCTGGAGGAGCCTGGAAGTAGAGTAGCCTTGGATGTGGAGGTAACGCTCCCTAAAAATGTTACTGGCTCCGTCAACTTGGTCAAGGACTTCTGTCAGATAGTTCCATTCAGCTCAGGGTCTAGAATAGGCCGCAGGGCCCAGATTATTCCCTAGGTCTGGGCCCAGCATCTCCACAAAAGAACAGGCCAACTTCAACATCCACAAGTACTGTCTTTAGATTTGGAAAAACTGGAGGTATCTGAAGAAATGTTGAGGCCACATGTAACTAGTCATGGAGCGAATGATTTAAACACTCTCTATGGTCCCAGCAATCTAGTGTTTTCCAAACAGTATTTTAATGATGATACAATTTCCCTCTTCAGATGTGGAGAAACTGGAGAACTGAATAATTTCCTAAGACCACAAAGCACAGAGGCAAGAACTGTCTCAAAAAAAATGGGATGAGCCTAACCAAAAGAAATCTTCCACTTATTAGCAGAACAAGTTTCTTAAGATTTCATCTATGGAGAAAACTCCCAAAGAAAATTTGGGACTCTCTCTTCCCAAAGCAAGTTTTAAAATGCAACCAGACTAAACAATGGAGACCACAGGAACGATCCTCCCTTCTCCAGGTAAAAGGGTACAGGGTGGGGGAGGTGCTGGACTGGTCTTTTCCAGCTCTAACTTCTATGATAAGTGATCCCAGTTACCTGGGTTACTGGGCGGGGAGTGGAAGCAGAGAGAGCCGGTCCTTCACACTGACTTTCAGTTTTAATGCGAGCAAGTTTAATCAGTTTCTAGGCACAACCCTCCTTTCAAGTTTCTGGAAACATCTCAAGGGAGAGAATAGCACTAAGAAACACAGAAATCTTTTCTCTTCTCTGCAGGCATTTGTCACAGCGCCAGTTCCTAAGTGCACAAACTTTTGGCAGGACGAATCACTTTGATATACTTTTCCCAGGGTTCAAAAAGAAAAGATAAACAAAGAACTTGTGACTTCAGGAGGAGCAAAGGTAGCTCATAACTTCGGGAGTTTATGAGGTAGCTCATCTTTACACTTCTGGCAAAGGGGAAGGGAGTGTCAGTAAAAAGAAATCACCTTGTTAGTGGTTTCTGAGACTGCAGGTTTGGTGCCTGAGGGCACATTCTGTGACAGTTTGCTGCTATTTTCCACAGGCAAAGCAGAGGGCAGCTTCTGTCAACAAAGGTTGACACTCCAAGGTTTTGTTTTGGTTGGCTTTATTCCTGCCTTTTAAGGCACAGAAAAGTATTAATCATTTAAAACTGGTTTTCAAAAGGTATTTGAATTTTCATTAACCATATTTCTCAATGAGTTAAGTCAAACAGGAAAGGCAAAATACAGTTGATGTTTCTTTTGGATTTTATGAGAACAAACAGGATGTGTCTAATTAAAACTTCATTTTTAGTTTATTTGGCAATTAGTTTATTTCTTCTAGGATAAGAGTGTTTATAACCACATGAAGATTCAAATGTTGAAGAACAAATGGCACAGAGATAAGGATGCATTTAAATATTAGCCTATGTTTATTCTATTTCACTTTTCTGCAGCTCTAAGACCTGTCCCTCACCAGCCAGTCTTGTATCACCCCATTGAGTATAACACATTTTAAACCATCAGAGTGATGACTTTTGGATAATGTACTTTTCTGGATATGTGACAAGAATTTGAGATGTAAGAAATAAACATTCATCTTCAGTTTTTGATAGAATTGGATTAGGGCCAACAAACTATAGCCCAAGTCAAGTGTCTTCAATGACGCTGCACCAATGATGTCATAATTGGAGCTAAGATTAGGAGACCTCACAGGATCTCAGTTGTTACACTCACTAATTTCTTAGTCAGTCTTATTGCTTTCTTCCCACTCTCTGTCAATTGATGAAAAATCAGAATATTGCCTAGACTAATGGGAATGTGGTAATATCTGGCTCTGTAGATGGAGAGTGGAGGAAAGGGAGGATTAATCTCCATGATCTTCTAGTCCCTTGCTGCAGGTGGGCAAAGTCAAACAGAGGTACTGACTGTCCCAGACTAACCCTACTTGGCTGCATCCTGAAAGGTCCACTGTAGCTAGGCTCAGCTCTGCAAATGCAACACTCTAATCTTGCTTGTTTTTTCAACTGACCCAGAGTGATCAGCTTCTATAGACTGACATTGGCCAAGTACCCACAAAACTGATTTAAAATACCGATTTATTAAATTTTATTTTTTTTTTTTTTTGAGACGGAGTCTCGCTGTTGCCCAGGCTGGAGTGCAGTGGCGCGATCTCGGCTCACTGCAAGTTCCGCCTCCCCGGGTTCACGCCATTCTCCTGCCTCAGCCTCTTGAGTAGTTGGGACTACAGGCGCCCGCCCCCACACCCGGCTAATTTTTTGTATTTTCAGTAGAGATGGGGTTTCACTGTGTTAGCCAGGATGGTCTCGATCTGATCTCGTGATCCATCCACCTCGGCCTCCCAAAGAATTGGGATTACAGGCATAAGCCACCGCGCATGGCCCCAATTTCTTAATTTACAGTGATAAATATAACTCCCAAAGGCTCAGAGTGGCTCTTGGGCATGACCAGATCATTCTTTCCTCTGGAGAAAATGTTATGTGGGAATCTAAATTATATTTAAAGGGCAGCTTGGTGAGTTCAGTGTCACACAATGCTAATAGGATGTACCACCAAGCAGTGGTAACATGTGCTACCCAACTCCAACTCCATTTCCAGGAACAATTCTCAGAGAGGATAGGAGGGAATGTTATTTGCTCAGTGCTGACACTGTGATAAATTAGCCCCCTGGTGTTTTTCTAGAATTGAGATATATCATCACCACCCCTTAATGATAAGGCAATAACCTTTTAAGTATGTAATCAACATGTATTGAATAGAAAACAGCATTCTTTTCCTGAAAAAACAAAGTAGTACAAAATACTCTAATGACTTTAAAAGGACTTAGGAGAATGTCCAGGGCCTTTGATTGAATTTGGGAGACAGCCTGCATCTTCTCTATGACAACTGGAAAATACAATGCTTCTTGGGCAACATACAAATTAGACTCTACTCAGAAGGAGTCTAGTGGATGAGCAGATGACATGGATGCACAGATGACAGTTCTGTGGATGAACAAATGACATGCTCATCCATAGTGTGCTCTCTTCTTGTATTCACCTTCAGAAAGTGACATTTTCTGACCTTGCTCCCCAATGTGGAACTGTTTCCTGCTATGCCTGACTGTTGTGTGAAGTTTTCCCACAATACCAGCCAAGAGTACAGGCAAGATGCTCTGTAGCCACAAATGCTCCTTGTGCTGATGGAACATCTTTCCCATCAGAACAATTTTGGTTCAATAATAAAATGAAGGGGACTCTAGAGGATCTTTCATGACTAGCAAGGTGGAAGAGGTGTTTTAGCCCAGTATCTACTCAGGAAGTGGCATAAAAGGAGTTGAAACCATTTGCCAACATATTCAGGATAATAAGTAAGATTCTCATTTAAGGAATAACTTATAAAAGTCAAATGCATAATTGGGGAAATCCTCTCAATTTCCCCATCTCATTTCCCAATATCTAAAAGATATGGAGAAATAAATTATTTTTTATTAATAATAACAATAAATTATTTTTTCTTTTTCTCTCTGAGTGAATAAATTTGTTCATGGGAAATTTTGTCTATTCAACAATAATGATAGCAATAACTAATAGTTACAGAGCACTTAGTATTTTTTCTCAGATATTGCACCAAGAACTAGAAGAATCTTCACAACTATTTCATGAGTTAAGTACTGTGACTGGTTCTAGCAGGCATTAGGGTGAGAAAACTGGGCAAGTTGCTTACCTTCTATATGCCTCAAGTTCACACAGCTTGTAAGTGCAGTGCTATTGCTTAAGCCCAGGCCATATGACCATAGATCCTGCATTCTTAATTACTACGCAGTGCCTCCTCAAAATTTCAAACTATAAATACTTGAGTAATTTGGCCTAACCCATTATAGCCATTAATATTGCCTCTATAAACTTGATTACCATGCTGAAGTTTTTTATTCCTTTTTCCTTCATGAAAAATAAGGCAAATGTAAAATTAGAACAACCTCCTGTTCTGTTTCTCAGTGAATGACTTTATTATCATCTCAGCCAATATTGAAATCCCCATTCCAAAAAAAAAATAAGATCTCCACCACCCACATTACCTTCATTGTTAATATTTATAACATGTGGTGAAAGAGTTTAGAAATAAACTTCATTGTTCCAACAAAAATGTAAAATCTTCCAAATTGGCTAAGGGGCTCTACTTCCATAAGGTCTACTCCTTAAATGTAGGCCTCTTGCCAGTGTGTCTGACAAAGTGAGTCTCAAAATTTGAAAGTTATCAGACCATCTTTTGGCAGGTTAAAGAGAGTTCCAAGTGTCAAATGCACTCCTAGAACTGCAACTCCAAAAAATAGAATTCCTTCATATTTGTATATTAGAATTTAACCAGATGTTCATTATTAGGAAAAAGAGCCAAGTTAACTAAGCAAGGATCTATTCATACTCTACTATGAAAATTATTGAGTTTAATATAATTCAGAAGAACTCAACAATTACTTTTAGAAATATTTAGCAATAATCCTCCAATATTAGCATTTAACTTTGTGAAGATGGGCCCCCAAACTTTAATTTTCAGTTAAAACAGCAAGGAAAGAATCTATTTTTTTTTTGACTTTTCAATTTTTCTAAGATGTTTCATAACAGTGAAAATGCATCAATGTCGGGGAGGATTAATCAGTGTTCAATCACCATATTACTGTAGGAAGTAGTAATCAGTAGAATCCTTTTCTGCTTTTATTTCTCTTAGGTTTTCAAAGGAGAACATCAAAGAGGGTTCTGTTTCAGGCATAATGGTCCCTTCTTTTTCTCATTAATCTCTTGATGCCTAGAAGCCCAAGAAACATAGACATTCTCCTTCTCTCCCATCTTCCAAAACCACATACAAGGGAATGAAGCTGTTCTGCAACATAATCTCACAAGACAATTGATGGTATCATACTGATTCCCTCTTGCTCAGTGTTTATGTATTCTCTCTTGCTCACCCATCTTCCTATCTCACTAAATTTGTATATATCCTCATATTTTCAACCAATGATCCTATACTTCAAATACCTTCCATCTGTTTCAACTTTAATCTTGGAGGGAGACACAGCACCTTCAGAACAGACAAAAAGGAAGTGGGTACATATAAGTATTTCACATAAATAATCCCAATATATTGGTGGCATAAATGTAATCCCAAACATCTACCTAATGAGTATATTAAAGATTAAAACCTGTTCTCTGACTTTTCAATCTTTGTTTCTTCTTTCCTATTTGTTAGGCTGGGACATCATTAAGGTTATCCTTGAAGTCTAGAGAAAAAAATATTTTATCTTCTCCTTGTATTGTTCAGAGACTAGAAAGGAAGTCAAATACTTTAGCTCACCCAAATATAGCATTAATTCCTGCTGAGGAAAGTCTGATTGAGAAACATCCCCAGCTGGATACTCTTAGGTAAAAATTTGTCTAGTCAGTTTCTTGGTAAACTAAATGTTTCAACTTTAGCAACACCTGGGCAGAGTTGCTTAATTTAGATCTTTTGAATCCTCCCACCAAAAAATAATAAAGAATCCAAGTAGTATGACTTAACCCTTTAGTTCAATTGAAAAAAACATATATTAAGTATAAGGATATGGGCACTTATGTCACTAGTTACAATAATGAACTGTTTCCTAAAATGCCCCTGGGACCTTACAAACAGAGCAGCAGCAGCAGCTATAATGGCACTAGTAGCCTCATGAGTAATGGAGATGGCACCTTAATACACATCTGGGGGCATTGACAAGCTTAGCACAGTCACTGAGGCCATTTACAGCAGTGGTGCTTTCAGAGACACAGAGCAGGCTCCTACCCTTAGTGTCAGCAGAGAAAAACAGGCATCACCTCAGAGCAGAGATGTTATCAGAGTGAAAATTTTAAAACAGCCAGCGCTACGTGGTGGCCAAAAGGACTGGTTCCCAGATCATACATTCTAGACACTCGTTAGAGAAATTACGTGGGAAGAACATGAGGACACTGAAGTTCCCACAAAATAGGTGAAAATACAGCCAAAAATACTATTTTGAAATTGTAATTGTGATCCATTTTTTTTACCTTCAGACTAGTATGGACTGGGAAATATACTGACACTTTGTTTTAGTTATCTATTGCTGCATGAAAGCCTCCTGATATTTACTGGCTTAAAGCACCAACCATACTGTTAATTTTTGTGATTCTTTGTTTTGATTGGGCTTAGCTGGGTGGTACTTCTGCTCCATGTGATGCTGACTGGGGCTGCAGTTATCTGGGGTTCAACTGGGCTGGAATGTCCAAGATGGTTCACTTTCATGCCTGACAGTTGATGTTGGCTCTTGGCCAGGAACTTAGCTGAGACTGTTGAACAAAATGCCTGAAAACAAGCTCTCTATGTGATTCGTGCACTCATTAGCTTGGCAGCTGGGTTCCAAGAGGAAGCAAACTCAGAGCTAGTGTTCTAAGAGAGGAGAAGCATATGCAGCCAGTATTCCCAAAAGCTTAGGCCAAAAACTGACACAGCATCACTTCCCTGTGTTCCACTAATCAAAGCAGTCACCAGCTCAGCCCAAGTTCAAAGGAGTGGAGAAATAGACTTTACCTGTGAATTTGTGGCCATCTTTCAACTGAATAACCTCTGTCCTTTGACTGGTTTCAAGGAAAGCTAAAACAGCCAGCAGAGAAAGGTATTACTACCACATACTCAGATGGGACTAGGATGAGGGAGTAGGTGTCAATCAGAAACATCCTGGTTAAGTTTGCCCCAGACTTCTTTTACATGTTTCAAACTCCATTTTTCAGATTCAGTCTGAACTGCGGCATTTATATGATCTTCTCCATTTCCTAATATTACACTGCTGAATGGAAAACACCTCTGTCAGGTCAGGAAACCACAATTCTTTTTTATCTGTTTCACTTTGCACTTGATGTTTTATACTTCCCAGTGTCAGAAGGAGAGAAACTAGGGCCTGTGCAGCCTTCTGAAGAATCATTGACTTCACATCAGATTCACCTGGGGTTTTAGAATCTCTACTCCCAGGCTATACTCCAGATCCAATGACTCAGTATGTCTGAGGGCATGCCTCTGTGCACACACAAAACTCTCCAAATGATTCAGATATGCACCATTCTGTTGGAACCACTCCTAAAATGGTTATTGTTTAGAAGTTAATTTAGGGTTTTTAAATTCTTTGGAAGAAGGCTGTCATGAACAACTAATATATACGGAAGGCAATTTTCCTTATAATAGATCCATTTGCACAATTTCCTAGCTCTTACCTATAGCTTTGTGATTCAAGTTAAACATAACCCCTCCCAAATGATTTATCTTTGCCACAATCTCTTTTAAGTACCATTGGACTAATTGTGATGAAAAACTGAGGCACAGTCAAGGCTGGCTGTGTGAAGCTGAGACAGGGTTACTGATTCCTTTGCATGGCAGACAGGTGCTCTCCAGAGTCCCAGCCTGTTCAGAGCAGTTACACACGACATGATCAGCCTGCCACGGGGCCTGTATGCAAGCATGAAGACTCTGGAACCAGCGTCACAGTGCGCAATCTGCGGGATGACCACTCACAGGGCAGCTGAACCTAGGTACTGCGCCTTTGGAGTGGTGAAGCAGCCATGAAGCAGGCACCCAGCCAGCACTATGCATGCCAGCAGAAAGGAGAGAAATGCCCAGGAGACAAGGCAAATCCTCCTTCCTATAAAGATTGTCTGCATGCCTGCTTGAATACTGACTGCCTGGAGCAAGAAACGCTGAGTGGTTGGCAGAATCATGCCTCCTATGGGCTAATGTGACCATAATCTTTCTATGCCTCAGTTACCCTGGAGGAAAATAATGTCAGAGTCCTGGATTCCTCCTGGGGGTGCTGTGAAGACTAATGAGATAGTGTCTATGAAGTGCCCTGAGGAGAGTTCCTCAGAAAACCATATAAAGACAAGGTGCATCATTAACGCCCATGCAGCAGGCCCACTGTCGGGGATTTCAAAGCCTCACCCCAACTCAGTTGAAGGACAGTGCAACTAAGACAGCCTCTCTAACTATACATGTCTAAGTCTAAACAGCAGGCTCACTCTAACTGCTGACATATTAAGAAAAAACAACACAATAACAACAATCATTGTATTGATCATTGGATGCTGCATTCATTGGGCAATCTCTGTTTTCTTTGATAGAAAGGCAGTAGCCCGCAAGCTTTCTTCCCTGAGCTGACAGCCATTTCTATAAAGCAATGTGTTTTTTCAGAGCAGCCTATGGTGACATAGCAACCCAGACATATGGTGTCATTATTTAGCTGACACAAATTTGACACTTAAGTGAATTTATTATATTTTGCTTTGCTCCTGGTGCCTGAAAGGCTTTGCCACTGTCTCCTCATAGAGCTTGTCACAGATGTTGATGTATTTTCCTCCTCCATGGCCAGGTTTTACTGTGGAAACTGATACAACTTCACGATAGAATTTCTAGATGAATTATTCACGCATTGCATGCTTTCTGCACACAGGGGCTTGGAAGAAATCCATACTATTCAATAAATGGTCTTTCTAATCCTCTTTAACAGAGCATTCTCTCCTGGTTTAAACTGTTTCTATTATCGCCTTTGTAATCATAATGTTTTGGATAAAGTATTTCATAGTTGATAGCTTGGTAAAAACATTTACAATATTTCACATTAATGTGCAACAAAATTGCCCAGGCACTGGGATGAAACTGATCCATTCTAGCAACAATAAACCATATGGGCCAAATTCTCATCAGCTCAACTTTTGCTCACTTACACACACACACACACACACACACACGCACACCAGCACCACCACCAGCAACAACAAACCATGAAAACTTGAAGTCAATTCTACTTCCAGTGATTTATAGAACAATTCCTAAAATATCTCAATATTTGTTGTTTTCAACAGAAAAGGCCTCTCAATGCTAATACCATCTGTAGAGATGAGTTTTTAATTGAAAAAAATGTTCAACTTGATGGAAAGGAGTCAGATGAACTAATCACTGGCCTCTGAGAAAAGATTAATGAAACAAAAACATATCAAGCTTCTTTAATACCTGGAGAAGCCATAAGGATACCTCGAGTGACATTATGGGCTATGGTATATGGGAGTGAATAACCTTAACATGACACAGTAAGCCCATTGAAGAATTAAGAAGTAGAATTACAGTTTTTAAAGTATACTGACCTGTTGACCTTTAAGATTTAAGACTTTGCCTTGGGGTCATTTCTTGACCTAGTTTTTGTTTTGTTTCATTAGTTTTTTTTTTTATTCCCCACTGAAATAATTTTTTAACATTATTCAGTTAAATTCTAAGTGGTTGGAATGTTAAGTTCTTCCCTATCATTGTCTTACTTTTAATTTAATTAAATGCTTGAGAAGTACATGTTTTTAAATAAGAAATCTCTACTTTTAGAATTTGCTTTCTGTTCAAAAAGCACTGACATTCTGAATCGCTCCTAGAACAGATGGCAAAAGAATTGCACAAAAGCACAAAGGAAGATGAAATTCTAGCTAATGATTATTATTATTTCAACAAATTCGGGCTAAGTGCAGTAGATTTCATTTACTACGCTTTGAGGTCCATCCATGCATAACTTCCCCCATGTGTTGTCTATGGCACCACTCTTTTCCCAGCCTCTCAAAACCTCAGCATTGGAGTCATCTTTGGCTACAACTTCTCACATCCCATATCCACCCCCCAAGTTCTGACAGTTCTTTCTTGCTTTGAAACATATCTTCTATTCAAATCTCTTAATATTCCTCCACCTTACTCCAAGCTCCTGCTGTCTTAATTCGGATAGATATCCATGATATTTGTCCCATTTCATCTTCTAGTGCTCAGAAATTTCCCTCATTTGAGTCTTCCCCGTATATCATTACCAGGATAATCTTCCTCATATATGATTTTATTATATCTCCCCATTTAAGAATCCATAATAATTTTCTATTATCTAGGTTTATTACACGTATATGTGTATATATGCCATATATATATATCTGCCAGGCTTAAGTACTTAAAAATATAAACTCATTTAATCCATATAACAACCCTATGACATAGAAACTATTACTTCTTCCTTTTTATAGATGAGCCCACTGAGACACAGAGAGGTTAAATAATTTGCCCAAGGTCACACAGCCAGCGAACAATGAAGCCATGATTCAAATCCAGTCTGTGCTTTTAACAAATATACTATGCTGCCTCGATCTGGAATAACTAGCACCCACATGTTTTATATTTTTTAAACAGTTTTCATTTATTTCTCATTTGACCCAACCTTTCAGTCAGATGCTGTTCATCCCTAAATTCATCTTGTTTTATATCATTTTAATAAAAGGACCCATTTAAGTGGAATACTCTCCTCTGTGTATATACTTCTACCTCTTGTACCATCGCCTGTGATGTTTCTCTTGCCTGGGAGGCCCTCCCATTTTTCTCTCTTTATGTAACTTATATGTAACTCAATTCCTAAAACGAGGCTCTTCTGACCTCACACGAGTCTCCTCCCTTCTTTATCCCCTCTCAGTGTGTGTGGACACACAGCCCAACTTGTCTACACTTTCTTTGCAGAGCCTCCTTCTGACTTCCATTTTTCTCTAAAGCTTCTCCCCCATTCTCACAGGCAGGACTTGTAGGTATGTTAACAGAGCTCTGATGACAACTCAGATGGTTGGTTTGTCCGTTGATTTTTACCACATTCCTCTGTGTTGGGATCACTTCACATGTCTACCTTCCCCTCACCATCAGATTATTAGTTCCTCAAAGGCAGGTGCTGCAAAACCTCTGCCTATGTCATAGCGTAGCAGGGAGTCAGGAAGTATTTTTAATACATCAGCATACAGTTCCATTTTGATTTCTACTTGTTGCATATGTGTACATATATATGTGTGTGTGTGCATTCAAGCATGAGTGTTTTATTTTCTACCAATATTGTAAATTCAATGAAGACAGATCTTTTTCTATTTTCCTCACATTTCTCATCAAATCAAGTACAATGTTATACCATCAATCCTCACTAAATGCTTGCTTTATGAATGGGTGAATTATTAAAATTACCCCAGGAAATGAAGATCTTTGGCTTGAATTGCCAAGTGTTAAAAATGGCACCACTCAAAAATATATAGTCAACCACACATTAAAAAGTACTAAGAATAACTCAATATTTCTTGTATGGAACAGTTGCATTTTCTTCTGAGAATCCATATGTTAAAGTCTCCCTCTGTATTTCCCACATGAGCACTTAAGTCCAGAACTCAGAGTGTACCTGGCTTCAAACCAAGTACATTAGTTATTTTGGAATTGCAGAATTAATAGTCATTCTCCCACTTGCAGATCTACCTCAAATAAAAATTGTATTTCATTTGGATTAAGAGTTGTAACTCATAAATTCAGCTACAGAAAGCTGCACCAACACAACTCTGTGGCACTTATCCCATTGCCGTGCTTCAGAAAAATACTAGCAATTATGATGATTCACTTATTATAAATAAAGAGAAATCTTTTCTCTCAATGCTTAGAATGTGGATATGGAATATGTATTTTACTTATTCTAAGAATCAAAATTGTATGGTGATATTGTGACTTTCAGGCCAAAAGCCAGAACCATATACAAATTCAGAAAATCATTTTGGTAATTCAAAGTTAACATCCAGATATTTTGTAATAGAGCCATGATATATCATTATCAAATGCCTCATAACTATTAAACACAGAACCAACAATAGATCCATTAGAAGGCAATTTTATAAATAAGCAAATATGTCTAATAGAAGATGTTATCTATCTTAATATTTATATTATGAAATATACCTATTATTAATAGATTTCTATTACCTTAAAAGTAAAAAAAGAGAAGAGAGTCAACATTTCTAGGACTAAGGGAGGCTCAGCCCTAAACGATGTGCTGTGACAATGAATTAGAAAACCACAGACTGAGAGACCAGCTGCTGAACAGGAGGGAGAAAGAGAGAAATGCACTTTTTCAAGTAGTTTTATTACTTAAGTTAGGTATAAAAAGAAAAGCCAAACAGCAACAGGCCTTTTACATAGCAGTTTCAGATGAGAATCAAATAAATCATGTCATATTTATACAACATGGAGAGAACTGTTGACTTCCCATTTTTTTTCAGTCACTCCCTCACACACAGAATGTGTCTCCCTCACATGGAAGTTGGAAGCTCCTTCCATTCTAGAAGGCACCAACAGAGATGTGAATATGTAATATCCCAGTAATACAGTCATACTGAAAACTTGGATTTAATTTATACAGTTACCACTTGGGGGTTACCTCACATATTGTTTAAATCAAAGCTAATGGCTTTTAGTAACTCCAAGTTACTGCAGAGGTAGTTTGGCCATTTAAAAATAAGTGCTTCCATATACAAATGAGTAGATTTCCGCATACAAATAGTCATTTTAAAAAGCACTGGGGGACCAGTCACTCGCACACATTTATTGAGCACTGATTATGCAGTAAATAGGACCTAGACAAGGTGCTGTGGGTACAGAGAAAAATGTGATTCCAACCCTGCAGGAGCTCACAAGCCCACAGGGAAAACAAAGTCAGATAACTTTTAAAATAAAGATAAGTGCCTCAAATTCAGTATGTACAGAACACAGAGAGATTGCATATTACCTAAGGGATGAGCCTGGAAATGCTTCCTGGAAAGACTGACATTTGCTCTGAGACTTGCAGTATGAGAAGATAACTTCACTTACTACACATGATCACTTCGGAAACCAAATAAAATGGACACAGAGGAGGTGGTTTTACGATATGTACCTTAGCAGGAATTAAGATCCAGGTTAGCTGTAAATACATATTGTGATGCAAAAACTATTTGATGAACCCTTTACTCTGTCTGGCACTACACTAAGGCATAGCAGAGAGTGCAAATGAGGAATAAGTGATGGTCTTCAGAGTCCATAATTTAATTAGAAAGTAAAAGTCAACCACGTGGCAGCCAAATAAAAAGACAGGACACTAGAATCTTTAGCTGTTTCAAAGCCAAGTATGAATCACTTTCTATTCTTACCCAATCTTCTTTCCCACAACTTTTCCTGTTAATGATGTGTTTGCACAAGAGACAAACCACGCATAATTCTCATAAAGCTTTTTCATTTGTTTGTATATAAATCTAACAACGTCAAGAACAAAGCAATTATCCTAATAGATGGACATAGCAAGAGACCAAACTTGGGTTCACATTTCTTCATATTTGTGGTAAATCCCATGCAGTCTTGCTTCATAACAAAACAGACCTCATGTTAGAGGCCATATTCTTTCTCAGGACCAAAATGTCATCTTTATAGTTTTTATACAAAGTTACAGATGAGGAGGACTCAAAGGAGTCAACCACAACTTGAACATACATCAAATTGAGGAACCAGATTTACAATGTAGTTACATAGCTATTCCTCCACTAAATCATATTCACTCGATCTGAGAAAACACCATTGGCGCATTCTTCCATTTAGTGAAGCAATTTCATTTCACTGAGGAGTCGATCTCTTAAGGTTTTTTACTCCTACCCACAATGGGATGCAGTAGTTTGCTCTACGAAAAAACCATACAGGTAACTAATTGTACAAAAATGTGAATGTGGGCCTAAATCAACACTGCCTCTACTTGCCACCCACTTCAGCAATTTGTTTGACTCCTGTGAGCCTCAATTTTGTCATATATCAGACAGGCACAATGATACCTACTGAATCATTACAGGGTTTACAGATTAGAGAGAAGGGACAACATACATCCACTCTGAAAGCAGATTAAGTCCCTGATTTGAAAAGCAATGTTAGGACAAATGACATGGCCACACAGAGCTGAAGTGTATGCACAGAAGGGACACTACTGCCTGAAATACTGTCCACACAAAGGGGAACCTCCCTCGGCAGCCTTGAGAGCCTTGGCTACCCCTGCACCGCCCTTTCAGACTTGGGCTCATATCGGCTGTTGGGAAGAAATGATATTAATAATCTATCCATTTCCATTTAAAGAAATGCTAAGGTTCCCTAACATTTAATAGCCTTTCAAAAAGTAGTGACAATTATATTCCATATTACCAAATAGTGAGATATTGGTTTTTATTTTCATAAATATAAAGTGATTATAATATGGAACATCCACTTTGCCAGTAGCTACATGAGCTTGGAGAGGTCCATGTAGGAGTACAAGTCACAAGGAACACAAGACACTGCTTCTTTAGTTTTATGCTCTTCTCTCCCTCAGGTCAATTTCTCATCTATTGGAGGATACATGGGTATCCTCAGTGAACTCCCAATCCATCTCCTCCCGATTCCCACGTGGCAGCCTTCCTCTTTCCTTCTGCAGCTACTGGGATGCCTGACACCTACTACCATGCTTGAGGATAGCCACTCTCCAAAGCCACTTCAGCTTCTCAAGCCATCCAGGCCCCAAGGCACATACCACATCAAAGCTGCATCTTGCCAAAATTGTCACAGTCTCAAGCGTTCATCATGTCACCCCTCCACCAGAGATCTCTCCTACTGAAGTGGAGAGAATTCCCCCACTGAGGGCCCTGGCCTATGACTCGGCTTGTGGTCGCTTCCCCTGGAACTGGGCGCGGCACACCACCTGCTGCCAAGTTGTGTGCAAACGCCCTGTTGCCTCCCATCCTCTTCTCCCTGGGCCACAAAAGTGCTATTTCGTTCTGTTCCCTGGTATCTTCGACATTTTACTAAGAAAGTGAAAAGGCTCTCTTCCTTATTTCACTTTGAGTCCTCTCCACTGGGATCTGGCACAATACCCAAGAAAAATAAGAAGAGCACGTAGAAGATCGACAGGAGCGCCACACACATGAACCTGCCACTCTGCTTTCATTTAGGCCTTCATTCTGCAGCTCTTTCTCCACTTTAGGATAACTGCCTGAGGATGACTCACTCTTTCTCAGGAGGCTTCCTGGACTTCTTTCAAATAGCTCCCAGACAAGCACGTGACAAGCTTTGCGGATATGTTGGAATCTCAGAGAGTATATATTTTGAATTCAAGTGGCAGCCCTTGCTATAGTCATAAGCTAAAGATTTATAACCTACAGCTTCTTGATAAATTACTTTAATATGAAACACAGTGTTGGAAATAAAAGAGTATTTTATTTTCGTAAAACTATATTTACTCCTCCTCCCCACACCTAGAAAGTATACACACACTCACATACACACGAAAATTCAGCCATCTTCTGTTCTCGTAACCCTCACCAAAACTAAAATGTGTAATACTAAGACCTTTGTCTCAGAAATCCCATTATTCTATAAATGTGTTCAGGTTACATATTTCTAGCCTACAGTATTTCTGCTTACATTTCCTCATGGACAGAGCTTTCTGTTGCTCAGCTGATAAACTACGCTGGCTGTACTTATTCATGAGATTAATATAAACCATAGAAAAATGTTATTTACATACATGCCTATTTATTTTAATTATTAGCTTCAAGGATAATTTGTGACAATGCATTAAATTTTTCTTTGTATTACCCTGAAATTTGTATTTCAGAAGGCTATTGGCAAGGCATAGGAAATGAATTCAGAATCTTGCCATGATGAGAGAATATATACTAATACTATTTTTTAAAGTTTAATAAAAATTGTTTCTGTATTAGTAACTTAAAGCATTTGCAATGTTACAAGATTTTTCACTGCATGCACAAACTGAAAAAGAACTTCTAAACATATTTAAGAATACTCCTCAGCAATTTTAGTGGCTCTCTCAGAGTGACTTCATTAATCATTGCTTCACTCAGGTAATTTAATTTTCATGCTGCTCCAATGAATTCTCCAGTTGTCTTTAATCTTTCCCAGCATCTTCCAATTGCTCAACTTTGTTCTTATCTCTGGGGCTGTTCTGTTTCTCCTCCGTCAGACACAAAGCAGCACACAACTGAGCGATCGCAACAGCTGAAAGAACTACCTGGCCAGAACACATGCAAGGCAAACGCAGAAATCACTCTCTAGAGCAATGGGAAAGTCTTTTTTGAGGAGATTTAACATATTTTCTGTAAGCTTCAGTACACTTGGAACAGATAAAAATCTATGTATATAGCATGTGTGAGAGAAAGATTTCAAATAAATTACCCCTAGAGGCATAAGCATACGTTCAGCTATAGCTTTAACAATAGTTTCCAATTTGATTCATTCCCAATGAGTTTTGCCATGAATTTTAATGAATCCTTCCAACTTGCATGTTGCAGTTTCTTTTTTCACACATAGCTAATAGCCCTGGAATCAGATAGTTAAAATTTTGTTTAACCTTAAGTCATTTTTTAAATAATTCTATCTTTCAGGTCTGAAAGTTTCATTTTGCTGTTAACAGACATAACCTAGGCAAATCCAGTGTCATTTATAAATTTTATGTTTTTTATATATCAATATATAAAAAACAAAAAATATTTTTGGTATCTCGTAATTAGATGTTTTATTGTGAGACATTGACACTGAGATACAAGGAAAAACAATTATTCAAGAAGGGAAAAAAGCTACGAAAACAGTTTATACAATTGCCAGATTGAAGTGTCAAGAGAAGCAAAAGGTCTTAGGTTTACCACAGGCACATATAAACAACCCAGCCAACAGCAATTCTTTGTTGAAACTCTAGGTATTCATGACTCAAATATGAAATAATGCATCTTTCCTTGATGGTTGGTTTCTAGAAAATAAAAAACGTCCAGGGTTCCATAGTTCATATTTCAGGCATCATTCTTCTTAATGCACAAAGATTTTGCAAGGCTGACCTAGATGTGAGGTCTTCCAGACCTGTGCTTTACCTTGTGGATGGGTATGCATGTTTTACAACATTCTTTCAAATGTTTAATTACAAAGAAGGACTTGCAATATCTCCTACTTTCAACCCAGAATTGGACATTTTCAAGCATGCCTATTCTGCCTGCATTCCAAAACATGGTGTGGGGCTGGTACTGATAAACCTTGGATTCTTCAATTTCCTCTAATCAGAACAGAAACAAAAGAAACTCTCTGTCTTATTCTACACTATTTCTTGTGATCTGATTTTCCGTTCACTTGCAGAGTGTCAGGGCACTGGAGGAACAGTGAATTCTCCATGAGTGAGCCCAATTTGACTGCTTTTCTCCCGGTCATCAGTTCAATGTTCCACACCACTTAGCGGTTGAGATCTAAGGAAAGCTCAGGCATGAAGCCTCAACACTATGTTTCTTGCTCTAAACAGCTGCTCTGAAGTAGCTGGAAAAGTCAGGGAGACAGACACAGCTTATCAGAGTTGCTCCTCAGTCTAACAAATGGTTCCATTGAGTGGAGCACTCTCAATGCCTACTACTTAAAAAAAGGAAAAACATCTATTTAATCAGTGTGGTGACCAAGGAGGGAAGCAACGGCATAACCACCAGGGTCTTGCATGGGGTGCACCAGGAAGCCCATGTGTCATGGCTCATGTAACGAAGGACCTTGGATTTAGACTTTGGACTTGATCCCTGAATGAGGTTATCCATACAGTCACTTTTAGTGTGGCCCACATAAAGGTGAATGTGTTAAACATAAACATTTAAAACATCCTAAACATTTTAAATGTATTTAGTATATTTTAAATATACTAAACATTTTTCTGTAGCCTTGTCTGGATATTTATTTTAAGATACTGAGAGAAAAAAAATAAATACACAGCACTTACTACATTCAAAACACCATTTAAACACTTAATGTGAATGAAATCACATATTCTTTATAGCCATCCTGCAGTAGGGACTGTTACTATCCTAATCTTACAGATGAGTAAACTGAGGCACAGAGAGCTTATGTAATTCGTCTGAGGTCACACAGCTAGTAAGTTGGCAGGGACACCCAGTTTCTAACCCAAGCTCCAGAGTCTATACTCCAGACTGCTATACTCTACTGCCCCCTCTGAGAGGTGGGCTCTGAGAGGCCCTGGCAACTGTTCCTTCTCTTATGCTTTATCCTGAACCCAAGGCAGATTACTCTCAGGCTCCAGGTGCTTCCCTTGGTAGATATGGCTAGAGGTCCATGTAAGGTTAGTTAGGGACACCACTTGAACCACAGCTTGATTGTTGTAGGGCTCCACTTCTAGCTTCTAGGGTAAGTTGTCCTCAAAGCATCATCTGGACAAGCAAGTTAGCCAGCACATATGGCAGTCACTCTCTCTCTGGTTTCGTGGTCCCACACTCTCTCTGTATACTCCCACTGTCCCTCCCTCCCAATGCTATGGCATCTGATATAGGCATTTATTTCTCATTGGCATATTTCCTCCTCAGAGGATTTCCTCCCCAGAGAAGTTAGAGTCCATATTAGTCCATTTTCACACTGCTGTAAAGAAATATCTGAGACTGGGTAATTTATAAAAGAAAGAGGTTTAATTGACTCACAGTTCTGCATGGCTGGGAGGCCTCAGGAAACTTACAATCATGACGGAAGGGGAAGGGGGAGCAAGGAAACTTCTTCACATGGCAGCAATGATAGAGAGAGAGAGACAGAGAGAAAGAGAAAGGGAGAGAGAGGGAGCTCCAGGGAAACTGACACTTTTAAACCATCAGATCTCATGAGAATGCCCTCACTGTTAGGAGAACAGCATGAAGGAAACCACTCAAATGATCCAATCACCTTGCACCAGTTCCCTCCCTCCACATGTGGGGATTACAATTCGAGATGAGATTTGGGTGGGGACACAGAGCCAAACCATATCAGAGTCTAATCAGCATTAGTTCGATCGTTTTATCTTATTTAGGGCCATATATTATAGTGAACACATAGGAATTTTTGAATATGTTTATGATATTCTTGATCAGCACTAGCAATCTCTTATTTATCATATATTTTAAACCAAAACAGACCATCCAAATCCAAACATAGCCTGCATTTTACTTCTTCTTTCCCAAGATGTGAAAATTATAACTTATTTTTCAGAAAATCCTCCCAAACATAGGCAGACACTTGGTCTCCTTTTTCCTCATTTCCACAAGATAAAATAATTACAAGCAGAATTTTCAGAAATCATGTATGCATCAGGAACTCGGTCTTTCTTTTTGGTATCAGCTTGTTCAGAGGTATTCCTTTTGAGAAAATCTAGTGGTTCTCTTGATATCAGCAACTTCAAACCTTTTTCTTTACACAGACTATGACATTGTCATTGAATATGGTTTTGGACCACCATGTGAGCAAGTCATTTTAAACAGTTTTTAACATATCCTGTTACTGATGAGGAGTCAAATTTCATATATCAAGCAGTATTAAAAATAGTTATTTCCAGTTGACATGTATCAAGAAATTTTTTCTATGTTCAGACCATCTGACCAAGTAATTCTACTTTGGGGACTCTGTCCTAGGGAAATAAACTGAAATAACAGAAAAAGCTTTATGCACAAGGACAGCAATCCAACCACCTAATCATCCCCCAATACAGGAATAGCTAATAAACTATCCACTTAAATGAATATTTTATAGCTCCTAAAATATAAGTGATGAAAATTTTATAAAATGTAATACTTTTCTCATTAAATGGAAAGATAAGACAAAATTATATGTACAAGTTAATCACACTTATGTAAAAATCAGGAACTCTTCAGGACAAAAATAATAATGATGAAACAGAACACACTAACTCACAGAGAAAGTAATTTTGACAGTAATTTTAAAAGACTAGTGGGATTCAACCAAAAAGGAAAGAAACAAGAGTACTCTAGTTCTAGCCCAAGAAGCTCTAGAAGAGCCTTTGGGCTTTCATATTCTTTTGTATAAGGTTGTACTCAAAAAATACTTATTAAATTAATGAATGATGAGAACAGATATTCACAATTACCTAGTATGTTGCAGCATACAAAATTGCTGATATTTAACCATTTCGACCAATAAAAACGGCAATTTTACATGATTCAACTGAATAGAGTCAATGAGCCTCTAATACCACATGTTGCACAAGATCCTGGTGAATAATCTGTACCTTCAGCAGTCACTTCCTCTTTCCCTTCTTCTCTCTCCCTCCTTTCTCCCTGTGCTGGCCAAATAATCAGCCTGAAGAAAATCTAGTTGGATATTTCACACAACATTGCGAAAAATAAAGATAATATCTGTCACTCGCTTTTTCTCATGTTGGTGTCATCATATAGACATACTTTAGGGCTTAAACGGAAAAATGCATAAATCCTAAGCTTTCTTTGTATATAATTACATGATATCTTGGGATAATAGACACCGATAAGTCTAGTTTCCCACACCTGGCCACCTAAAGAGAAAATCACCGGACAATTTAAAAGATATAGGGCTTTTTCCATTACAAAACAATCAATGATTCTTTTTCCATATCCTGAGAGCACTCCTGGTGGTCTGCAAATTTATTTCTTTTCATATGTGGAGAGAGGGAAATATTGAATGGAAGCTCCATATTTTGCAAAAAGAGCACTTTTATTTTCTATTCACTTCTTTCATTACAATCCCCTTCCCCACTCCCAGGCAACTAAGTAGAAACATCATAGGTAACCATGAGGGGAGTCAACCCAGAGAGACCTGGAACAGATTCAAAACAGTTGAACAACATTTCCAGTATTGCAAGCAGTTCTTTGGCAACACTCTACTAAAAAACATTGTTTGAAAAATAATTTATTTTTCACTTTATCTTTTTTTGTCCTTCCACTACAAAGAATAAATATTTGACTGTGTCTAATCACCCTTGTAGAATCCTCTATGTACCATTTTTTTACTTTACAAGAGTGCGAAAGTAATGCATATTCATTAGAAAACATACTTAAGTACTCATACGCCATTTTGTTTTTCACTTTCAGTACAGCATTCAATAAATTACATGAGATATGCAACACTTTATTATAAAATTGCTTTGTGTTAGGTGATTTTGCCCAACTGTAAGTGTTCTGAGCATGTTTAAAGTAGGCTAGGCTAACCTATGATGTTTGGGACATTAGGTGCATTAAATGCATTTTCAACTTATGATATTTTCAGCTTTTGATAGGTTTATTGGGATGTAACCCCATTATAAGTTGAGAAGCATCTTTGTATAAATAGTAAAATAAATATGTAACCCTGTCTAACCACCTTTGTAGAATACCTTAGCCCTTTCAGAATTTCAGAGCCCTCTCAGCCTTAGCCTGATTGTTAAAATCAGCATCCTGGGCCAGGCACAGTGGCTCATGCCTGTTATCCCAGCACTTTGGGAGGCCAAGACGGGCGGATCACTTGAGGTCAGGAGTTCAAGGCCAGCCTGGCCAACATGGTGAAACCCCGTCTCTACTAAAAATACAAAAATTAGCCGGGTATGGTGGTGTGCGCCTGTAATCCCAGCCTCAGAGAGGCTGAGGCAGTAGAATCTCTTGAACCCGGGAGGTGGAGGTTTCAGTGAGCCGAGATCGTGCCACCGCACTCCAGCCTGGGCGGCAGTACAAGACTCTGTCTCAAAAAAAAAAAAAAAAATCAGCATCCGAAAAAGGGACATCTGTTCATTTACTTTTTTTTTTTTTTTTTTGAAAATTGAGAACATGAGCTAGGACAATTATTCATGAGAACTGCTGAAGTAATACAATTAATATGTTTCCCTCAGTTTTATGATGTTTCTATAACCAAGTGACAACTATATAAGATGACTAAAGAAATCAGTTGGCCAGGCGCGGTGGCTCACGCCTGTAATCCCAGCACTTTTGGATGCCGAGGTGGGTGGATCACGAGGTCAGGAGATTGAGACCATCCTGGCCAACATGGTGAAACCCCATCTCTACTAAAAATACAAAAATTAGCCAGGTGTGGTGGTGCGTGCCTGTAACTCCAGATACTCAGGAGGCTGAGACAGGAGAATCGCTTGAACCTGGGAGGCAGAGGTTGTAGTGAGCCAAGATTGTGCCACTGCACTCTAGCCTGGGTGATGGAGCGAGACTGTGTCTCAAAAAAAAAACAAAGAGGAAAGAAAGAAAGAGAGAGAGAGAGAGAGAGGGAGGGAGGGAGGGAGAGAAAGAAAAGAAAGAAAAAGAGAAAGAAAGGAAGAAAGAGAAAGAAAGAAAAAGACAAAGAAATAAATCAGTTGAATTGTAGCAGGATGAGGTCTCAGAAAGTTTACAGTATATTCTGTCCTGCTTGTTACCAAGTTGACAAAGTTCAATTTGTAAGTTAGTCTGATATTGTAACATTTTGTTAGAGGAGCTAAAAAAAATCCTTTAAAAATTACTCACTTCTAGAAAACTAAATACACACCTGCTTTCAGTACCTATGTAAGCCAGACAATATCAATTTTTTTGTGGGAAAATAAACTAACCTAACTTTTGCCAACATTTCATGTACATTTTTACGTTTTTGTTGTCCAAAGACAGATGTGAGTTTTGATACAGTTTACCCATATAAGGAGACAAATTGAGCTTCAAATCTATCCAGGAACTTACTTCATTCTTTTGTTATCCGGTGGCTTTGTTTGGATTAAGACTCAAGACAAAATGAAAAGTATGCAAAAGACATTAAGATTACTGCAATCACCTGAAGATTTGTCACTGTAAAGTTACCTTATGTTCCACCTCAAAATGTTTTAACTTCGTCATTCATTTTATGGCAAACAAACTCTCTAAAACTTGTCCAGTGCTCTCATAAGGACCTTATTTAAACCTAGTGTGAGTCTTTTCTCAATTAGCAATTAGGTATCTAAAGTTTTTATTGTTAACTTGGTAATATATTTTTGAATTATAAAATCAGAGGGAAGTAGTTGGGAAAAGGACTGGAACAGGAGGCATGATTCCCAAGAGCTAGTCTCTGTGTTTTATCATGATCATGTGCTTTACCATTATCAGGGCCTCCGAATACATAAAATGAAAATGTTCTGTTAGATAACTAACTACTAGTTTGCTTCTGCTTTTTCCTGCAGTCCTTTGACCTATTTGGACTTCAGTTTCCTAAAGAATATAATGGAAATGATAATAAAATCAAATGAATTCTAAATTGACTTCCAATAATATAATTTTAATTATATTTTCAATTGTGGATATTATCAATGCATAGAAATTTACATGTTCTAAAATATCTGATATAGCATGTCATATGTTTTTATTAAGATATAAAATTGTTAAGAATAAAATTAGAAAAAGCCACCTTCTGGAATTCATACTAAAATAAAACAAAGCAGATAAGATTCACCATCTGTCTGGTAACTCACCTGACGAGATGGTTTTCAAACATGGTGCTCCCTTGATTATCAGTAACACAACTAGTGTATAAAGAAAGGTGTAGGGCCAGGCGTGGTGGCTCATGCCTATAATCCCAGCACTTTGGGAGGCCAAGGCAGGCGGATTGCTTAAGCTCAGGAGTTTGAGACCAGACCAGCCTGGGCAACGTGGTAAGACCCTGTCTCTACTTAAAAAAAAAAAAGGTGCAATCTCATCCAACAGCTGGAGAAAATTATGAATCAGCAAAAGGGCGAACTATCTGGTGGTCTAGAAAAATCTAAGATTATTATATTTACACTAGCATTCAGGCGAAAATGATGCCCCAGCTCTGAAAGCTTGAGACAGATATCTAAAAAGATAAATTTGGATTCCACCAACATTTATCGGACACCTGTATACCATCCATTGTGATTGATTATTTTATGCACTAACTCATTTAGTCCTCAAAAAACCCTAAAAGTACTACCCTAATTTTACAGATGAGGCTCATAGATGTCCAAGGACTGTCCAGTTTCACCCAGCTGGAATTTATCCCCTGTTCTTTGACCCCAAATCCCAATGTTTTTGAGTTCTATTATGCTGACTTTCCAGTGAATGGAGAAAAAAAAGAAGGTTTTTTTCTAACACTCTAGACTTGAAAAACAGTAATCCATTTCCCTCTGTTAAAACTTTATGTTTGTAACAACTTAATCTTTTCTTCACTATTGAAACAATTATAAATGAAACCCCTCCCCTACAAATCTATATTTTTCAAACTTTTACCTAAAAATCAAAAGTCAGTAAGTGTTCACCATAATACTGTAAAATAACACAAATCATTAATATGGTTATGAGGCCATAAGATAGAAATGGTAATATTTTTTCTATTCATTGCTAGGTTTGTGGCTAAGACTCCTATAATGAAAGGCAGATTAATAGGAGAAAAACATATAAATGTATTTCATATAAGTTTACATGGCACAGGAGCCTTCAGAAATGAAGACCCATAAAACAGGAAAATCTGAATATTTTATGCTTTGGTTTGATGAAGAGTGGACAGTCATGTAAAAGGATAAATAAAAGACAAAAGAGTATGATCTAATGGTAATACCCTGGGAGGGAGGGCTTAGTAAGGCCTGTTTGTTCAGATTCTTCTCTGTATTCCTGTGTCTTTAAAGATAAGGGCATTCTTTCCTCTGGGTATAGGAGGGGTCCCTCTCGAATGAGGGTATTATGACCTACTTTAAAGGAAGGTCAGAGAGTTATTTTATGGTCTGTTGCAGGGGAGAATGGCAGGAGAAGGTCAGAGAGATCTTCCTGCTTCTGCTGTTTCTCAAATACTAAGGTTCCATATTTGGGGTAGCATATGCTGAAACACATCAGTGCTAATAAACAATTGATTTAAATAAGGATTTAGGCGGCTAAGCACTGTTTACTGCTACTGGGCCCTTACTTGTGGCTACCCCACTGTCAAATGTCAGTCAAATGATAGATGTGCTCAATTCAAAAACTATCTGATATGTGGCTCTGCTAATAGTAGATGCTACAGCAATTATGCCACCAAATTCCTATGGTTGCAACATGAGAATGTCTGATAAATACAAGATAATTTATATGTTTAGCCAAAGGAAGTGAAACTTATCGTGCCTGTTAACATCTTGCCTTAATACAACAACAAATAAGTTAGGTTTACAGAAATATTTGACACAGCTTGTAGACCTCTTGTTTATTACATTCTTGGACCCCTAGAAATCAAGTAGAGAACAATGAGGTTAGAAAACCTCCTATTTAAAGTTAATCCATTGGTATTCTATTCAAAAGTCATCATTCTTGTTTATAAATCACTCCTGTGCATTTAATTAGCATATATTAGTTCTTCAATGTACATGTCGATGGTTTAATTTTAACAGGCTCTCTCTGGATGATTCTTTTGTTAGGCAATGACAGCAATAAAATGTTTCAATATATTCATATCAAAACCATTTACAATATTCTATGACTCAGCAATTCCACTCCCATGTATTTACTCTAAATCATAAGTAAAATAATTGAGAATAATAACAAACTGTTTATCCAACAATAAGGAATTGTTTAAAATATAATACATTACATTGTTCCACAAATAGTTGAGAACTGCTATGTGCTAGGTGACAAAGACTGAGCAGTAAACAAGGCAGAAATGATAAATACATTCATGAAGTTGGAAAGATAGATATTCCAGTGACTATTCTATATAATAAACTATCCCCAAGTTTTGTAGCTTGCAGTAGCAACCATTTTATTATGCTTATAGATTCCTTGGGTGAGGAATCTAGTGGGAATGGTTTACCTCTGTTCCATGACGTCCAGGACCACAGCTGAGAAGACATGGAAGCTGGAAGTGACTCCACAGCAGGAGGCTGACATCACTTAGAGGCTCCTCCACCCACATGAGTGGGTAGGATGAATCAAAGATTAAGACTGCCAACCAGAGCACCTACATGTGGCCTCTTCGGGTAACTTACCATCCTCCCAGCACGGCAGCCTTAGACTAATCAGATTCTTACATGACAATTCAGGACTCCAAGCATGAGGGTTCCAGCAAACAGGTGGAAGTGGCATCACTGTATTAGTCTGTTCTCACACTGCTATAAGGACATACCTGAGACTGGGTAATTTAAAAAGGAAGAGGTTTAATCGACTCACAGCTCCACATGGCTGGGGAGGCGTCAGGAAATTTACAATTATGGCAGAAAGGGAAGCAAACATGTCTTTCTTTACATGGGGGTAGGAGAGAGAAGTGCAGGGAGAGCAGAGAAAAGCCCCTTATAAAACCATCGGATCTCATGAGAACTCACTCATTATCATGAGAACAGCATGGGGGGACCACCCCCATGATCTAATCACCTTCCATGAGGTCCCTTTTTCAACAGATGGGTATTACAATTTACATTATAATTCAAGATAAGATTTGGGTGGAGACACAGAGCTAGACCATATCAATCACTTTATGACCTAGCCTCAGAAGTCACATTTCACCATACTCTATGGGTCAAAGCAGTCATAAGCCTACTCAAATTCAAGAAAAGAGGAATTAAAGTCTCTTCTTGATCTTAACATGTGGAGTGGCAAGGTAACATTGTGTATGAACATATGAGGTATTGTTGTCTTCTTTGGAAAATACAACCTACCTGTCTTTGTCCGTTTTGTGCTGCTATAACATAATATCTGAGGTTGGGTAATTTATAATGAAAAGAAGTTTATTTGGCTCACAATTCTGTTGGCTGGAAAGTTCAAAATTGGGCAGCTGCATCTGATGAGGGCCTCCATATGCTCCTTCCACTCATGGCAGAAAGTGGAAGGAGAATGGACATGTACAAAGAGATCACGTGGTGAGATAAGAAGCAAGAGAGAGAAACCGATGAAGTCAGACTCTTTCTAATGACCTGCTCTCTTCGGAACTAATCCATTCCCATGAGAGCAACAACTCACTCACCACCTCAGGATGACATTAATCTATTCATGAGGGATCCACCTCAATGACCCAAACACCCCGCAACTAAGCCCCACATCCCAACATTGCCACGTTGGGGATAAAATTTCAATATGAGTTTTGATTGGGACAAACCACATCCAAACCATAGCACTGCCACAATGTAGTAGTGATGAGAGCACTACTATTAATAATTCCTAGAGTATTTATAAAAATGGCTAACATTTCTGAGTACTTACTATAAATTCCTAGGACTATCTAAGCCTTTACATGTGTTAACTCATCTAATCTTCAAAGCTGCCCTACAAGGTAATATTATCATTGCTTTCTTACAAATTAAAAGAAGTCACAACACAAAGAAATTAAATCACTTGTCCATGATCACACTGGTAGTGGGGGAGTCTGGATTTGAACCCAGGCAGTCTGATTCCAGAGTTCCCCTTTGTAAGGATTTCTGAGAGTCATTTTGATTCTGAGAAATTATATTATAGGTTATTTTACCTGCTGTTTCTCTGTGTTTATTGATTTTTGTTTGTTTGTTTGTTTTGAGATGTAATCTTGCCCTGTCCCTAGACTGGAGTGCAATGGCGCGATCTCGGCTCACTGCAACCTCCACCTCCCGAGTTCAAGCGATTCTCCTGCCTCAGCCTCCCGAGTAGCTGGGATTACAGGTGCCCACCACCACACCCAGCTAATTTTGTATTTTTAGCAGAGACGGGGTTTCGCCATGTTGGCCAGGCTGGGTTTGAACTCCTGACCTCAGGTGATCCACCTGCTGAGGCCTCCCAAAGTGCTGGGATTACAGGCGTGAGCCACTGCGCCCAGCCAATATTTTTAAAATAAGAGGAAAATAAAGGAGTGTTTCCTTGAGGTTGTTCTTGTAGTCTCATAGGTTGTAAAGCACTTTCATATGAAGTGCTTTACAAACTGGTCAGATTAGAAGAATCATCTGACAAAATTGTTAAAAATGGAGATTTGGAAGCCTACTCCAGACCTATTGGCTCAGGCTCTTCAAGGAAAGGGCCTGGGTAATTGTATTTTTAACAAGCCCTTATCATTAAGTAAAGTTAGGAATCTCTACTATATGGTGTATTACGTCTGAGCTCTCCCAAATCTGTCTAGCTTTTCCTTTTCCTTCTGTTTGCTGCAGCTGTCAGAAACCACTCAAATGAAAGAAACCACTCAACCATGTAACTAGTGATTTTACGTAATAAGGAAGTGTTTTCCTCTTAAAGGCTGGTAAACACTTGATAGCTAAAGAATTCCTAGCAGTACTAAAGCAAAATTTAGCATCTTAGAATTGTGGTAACTTCCAAAGTGGTTTTTTTTTTTTTTGACAGAGTCTCACTCTATCACCCAGGCTGGAGTGCAGTGGTGTGATTTCAGCTCTTTGCAACCTCTGTCTCCCAGGTTCAAGCAATTCTCCTGCCTCAGCCTCCAGAGTAGCTGGGACTACAGGCACACGCCACCAATTTTCATATTTTTAGTAGAGATAGGATTTCACCACATTGGCCAGGCTGGTCTTGAACTCCTGACCTCAAGTGATCCACCCACCTCAGCCTGCCAAAGTGCGGATTACAGGCGTAAGCCACCGTGCCCAGCCCCAAAGTGTTTTCAAATGAGGCAGGATACATGTGGGATGGGAGGTATTGTGGTCATGAGAAAAACAATCTCCTGCAGTGTCATAATGAGAACATGGCACAATAGGCAAATGCCAGTGGACTGTACAGGTCCAAGGAAGCAGTATCTTCTTAAAAACTAACTTTAAATAGGATCTGATATTTAGGGTGATGATAAAAAAGCAAATGGAAATGTAAATTGGTTGTATAATTCATTTTCCAAATATTTTATAATATCTATTTTTATTTTGAAACAAAATCTATAATGTTTTTACTCAGATTGAAAAAACAATTGTGAAAGCAATTCAGGTGCCACTCAAGGATTTCATTATTCAAATAAGAACAAGCATTTGTATATTCATCACTAAATATCCTTAGTTAAAAGTAACCTTACTAATGTCTAATATGTGAGATTTACCATATGTCAAGTATTATGCATTGCCTCATTTAGTTCTCATAACAGTCTTATGAGTTATCCTCACCATTTTGCGGGTGGGAACACTGGGCCTTAGAATACTACAGTTATTTGCCTAAAGTTCCATGGCTAGGATGACTCAGAGCTAAAATTTGAACCCAGTAAAGTAATAAATCATTAACTGCATTAACTGGTAACATAGTGGTCTTCATATTAATAAAGTCCATATATTTTAATGTCCTGTATATGCATACATATAATATTTAATACCCATGAAATTTACTTGAGTAGGTGGATTTTCTATATATGGAAGAATGAATTAGAACTATTATAAAAATCCATTATAAAAATTATTTTAAAATTGCACAAAAGATAAATTGTGTAGAGACATGAAATACATAGTAAGTACTGTCTGAAAGACACCCAGCAAATGTTATACAAGTAACTGAGTTCAACTAATATTTATTGTACAGCTAGTATAAATAGAATGTAGTCTCCATTTTTGAGAATTAACAGTTTAGTTTGGAACGGTAAGTTATACACAGATATACAAAGAAGAAAAGAAGAAGGAGGAGGAGGAGGAGAATTTATTTCCCTTTATTTAGCAAACACTATCAATGGGAATAAAATCAATGCCATTTTATAGAGAAAGTAAATGTACCCTTGATACTAGACCATTGCTAGTATTATATAACAGTCACTGAATTACAGATATTGGGAATTCATCCAAAGAGGGTCAAGATTTCTCCTATAAGGTGATTCTAAAGTGTGAACCTCAAAGACAATGTTATAATGAGGTTTCAATGAGTTTAGAATTCAAACCCTTTAAAAAGTCACTTGGGAATTATTAAAATCTTTGCTTAAGTTCTCTTCTCCTCCATGTCCACCTACTTTCACAAGGGTTAAGTGCCTAAACTCTCTTTTTTGCCTCTATACTCTTCTCAGGCTGGATTTTCAAATAGATTGATAATTTTATCATTAAATTCCCAGTTGTGGGAAAATGAAGTACTAGCTTAGTTTAGAATCTGAGAATCCAAACGCTTCAAGTTAAAGTTTTGGAAAGTTTTGTTCTTTCAGACTTCCTGAGATCATATCATTAGAGTCCTGTGATGAAAGTGCTGGCCAGAACTTTGGACTTGAAGATCACTTTTGCTATATTTCCGAGCAAATTCTCTTGAATGCTTGTTTCATCTATGACTTAAAGGTGTTACTTGCCCTACTCAGCTCCCAGAGTGTCTGTGAGGATTGCACAATATAAAAAATATAAGAAAATTTACACTGTGAACTGGAAAGGACTATATAACTAAGAGATTATTAGTACTGTATTTAGTACAGTAATAATAAGATTCTCCTTTCTCTAAAACTTGAGAAAACCCAAGCTGGTTTACCCATTTTTCTTTATCAGTGTATCAAGAATGCATCACTACTCAAGATGCCATGCATGCAATCTGTCCTGCCAACATTTTTAAGTCTGCAGAACAAATAAAATATAAATGGATATGTAGAGGGATTCCTGGCTTAGGTCCTATATAAATAAAAATGTGTCCTATTCATGAAGATTTATACATTACCAAGACATCTCACACATTTCCTTATAAGAAGAGTTAATCGTAGCCTATTAAAGATACACAAATGATCTGGTAGCCTGCATCACTCTACTATGAGGTTGCAGAGAGTTCCACAAAGTCCCATTTGGCAATGCTGATTTAACACCTCATAAAAATTCAGTTCTTTAGAGGAGCACTCTGGTTTCCAGGCTGAGGACATAGTAAGAATGGTTTAAAATAGGTCAATTAGCCAACATTTTTTTTTTCATCTAAAAGCTCATCCACAGCATGATACAACAGACTTTTAGATGTTCAAAGAGAACTGTGAGTACTTTGTTGGTGCACCAAGAATACTAGAAGCTTTTCTCAGCAAATTACATTTTAGTCCCATATTCTTTTACATATTTTAGAAAATCAATATTTTCAATTGTTGGGTTTTCTTGAACAAAAATTTTAAAATAGATTTACTTTGAAGGTAGAGTAAGAATTTGAGAGTTAATACCTTTGCTCTATTGGCAATATTATATTTTGTTGTCTATTATTAAATTAAATAAAACAACTCTGAAATACCATCTAGGTTCCAGAGAGATTCTGTGGCATAGTATTAGATTAAGAAATTATACCTCCACTTTGGATTACTCTTTTGGGCAAACCAAAAAACTGAGAGTATCATTATACTAATAAGTAAATAAAATGTGCACTGAAATGTTTCTCAAAATTTATTTCCTTGAGGACACTTCCAAGGATCATATGAACATTAAAGTAGTTGAAACATTTGTTCCATTTAATCTTTTATCTGGCTCTTGAAGAATAGATGCAAAAGTAAATGAATATTTTATATTAGAAACTACGATTTTTTTTTAAAGAAATGCTTTTGTAACTCCCAACTCTTGGAATATAAAACCACATCTCAAGGTAGCTCCTGGAGCCATCAGTGCCCGTTCCTGCTGCCACAGAACAGCTCACGTGGGGTCCTGCAGACCAACAGGAAGACAACGGACCTGGAGGGATTACGACAGAAGGAGCCAGAGGAATATGGACTCAGAGAAATCATGAAGGTCATGTTTGCCCAGAAATAAGTTTGACTCTTTAATACTGTCATAAATCCTCCAAATTTCTCTGTCTCTCTCTCTCTCTCTTTCTGTGTGACTCTCTCATTTCTAGAATATACTCTTAGCCTCTACAAAAAAAAAGAGCTAGTCCCAAATCTGTGAATAGTTAGCTGCATAGTATTAGGTATATTAATATCCCTAATTCTTAGATGTCTTGCCTTTATTTTTTATTAATATTATTTTAAATTGACAAATCATAATTGTATATACTTACAGGGTACAAAGTAATGTTTTGTTATACGTATACAATATGAAATGATTAAATAAAGCTAATTAACATCTATTACCTCACATTTTTTATGGTGGGACATTTGAAATTCACTCTCAATTGTTTTGAAATAAATATTAAATATAGTCACCATGTTATGCAATAGATCTCAAAAGCTGTTCCGCCTCTCTAGCTGAAAATTGTACCCTTTGACCAGCAACTCCCCATTCCCTTTCTCTCCCCATCCCTGGCCCCTGGTGACTAACCATAATTCTATTTTTTACTTCTATGAGTTTAACTTTTTTAGATTTCACATATAAGTAAGATCATGGATCAGTAGCATTTCTTTACACTAATAACAAACTATCTGAATAGGAAATTAAGAAAACAAATCCATTTACAATAGCAACAAAAAAATAAAATACTTAGGGAAAAACTTAACTAACGAGGTGAAAGACCTGTATACTAAAAACAATAAATCACTGATTAAAGAAATTGAAGAAAACACAAATAAATGGAAAGATATTCTGTGTTCAAGGATTAGAATAATTAAATTGTGAAAATGTCCATACTACCCAAGGTGATCTACAGTTTCAATGCAATCCTTATCAAAATTCCAATGTCATTATTCACAAAATAGAAGAAACAATCCTGGCCTGTTGCCATGGCTCACAGCTATAATCCCAGTACTTTGGAAGGCCAAGGTGTCAGGATTACTTGAACCCAGAAGTTTGACACCAGCCTGGGCAACATAGTAAGCCCCTGTCTCTACAAAAAAAATTTTTTTTAATTAGCTGTGCAAGGTGCTGCACTCCTGTAGTCTCAGCTACTGAAGGCTGAGGTGGGAGGATCACTTGACCCCAGGGGGAGGTTGTGGCTGCAGTGAACCATGATTGATCACACTACTGCCCTCCAGCCTGGATGACGGAGTGAGACCCCCCCAAAAAAAAAGAAAGAAAGAGAAAAAGAAAAATACAATCCTTAAATCTATATGAAACCACAAAAGACCCTGAATAACCAAAACAATTTTGAACAAAAGGAACAAAGCTGAAGGCACACACATTCCCTTAGATACATTGTCATTAAAAGGAAAGACCTGGTTCTTCCCACCTCTAGCATCTACAGCTATCTTGAGGAACTCCAAATCCAAAAAGTACTCAGGTGAGAGCTTTGTCAAGACTCTTCCTCTCCCGCTATAGTATGAATGCATATATATATATATATATATATACACACACACACACACATATATATTTTTATTAAAATATATTTTATATATAAAATTATATAAAAGTTAGTATTATTAAATATATTATTCATATATTATCTCTAATACAATATTAAATATATTATATATATTATCTAAAATATATATTTTAAAAATATATTCATTTATACTGTAAAAAGGATCCTTTGGAAAAGTAAAGTATTAATCCTTTAAGACTCTCTTCTGGAATAAGAAAATAAAATGAATCAAATAGAAATAAAGAATGATAATGGGGGAGGAGCCAAGATGGCCGAATAGGAACAGCTCCGGTCTACAGCTCCCAGCGTGAGCGACGCAGAAGACGGGTGATCTCTGCATTTCCATCTGAGGTACCGGGTTCATCTCACTAGGGAGTGCCAGACAGTGGGCGCAGGCCAGTGGGTGCGCGCACCGTGCGCGAGCCGAAGCAGGGCGAGGCATTGCCTCACCTGGGAAGCGCAAGGGGTCAGGGAGTTCCCTTTCCGAGTCAAAGAAAGGGGTGACGGACGCACCTGGAAAATCGGGTCACTCCCACCCGAATATTGCGCTTTTCAGACCGGCTTAAAAAACGGCGCACCACGAGACTATATCCCACACCTGACTTGGAGGGTCCTACGCCCTCGGAATCTCGCTGATTGCTAGCACAGCAGTCTGAGATCAAACTGCAAGGCGGCAGCGAGGCTGGGGGAGGGGCGCCCGCCATTGCCCAGGCTTGCTTAGGTAAACAAAGCAGCCAGGAAGCTCGAACTGGGTGGAGCCCACCACAGCTCAAGGAGGCTTGCCTGATTCTGTAGGCTCCACCTCTGGGGGCAGGGCACAGACAAACAAAAAGACAGCAGTAACCTCTGCAGACTTAAATGTCCCTGTCTGACAGCTTTGAAGAGAGCAGTGGTTCTCCCAGCACGCAGCTGGAGATCTGAGAAGGGGCAGACTGCCTCCTCAAGTGGGTCCCTGACCCCTGACCCCTGAGCAGCCTAACTGGGAGGCACCCCCCAGCAGGGGCACACTGACACCTCCCACGGCAGGGTATTCCAACAGACCTGCAGCTGAGGGTCCTGTCTGTTAGAAGGAAAACTAACAAACAGAAAGGACATCCACACCGAAAACCCATCTGTACATCACCATCATCAAAGACCAAAAGTAGATAAAACCACAAAGATGGGGAAAAAACAGAACAGAAAAACTGGAAACTCTAAAACGCAGAACACCTCTCCTCCTCCAAAGGAACGCAGTTCCTCACCAGCAACGGAACAAAGCTGGATGGAGAATGATTTTGACGAGCTGAGAGAAGAAGGCTTCAGACGATCAAATTACTCTGAGCTACGGGAGGACATTCAAACCAAAGGCAAAGAAGTTGAAAACTTTGAAAAAAGTTTAGACGAATGTATAACTAGAATAACCAATACAGAGAAGTGCTTAAAGGAGCTGATGGAGCTGAAAACCAAGGCTCGAGAACTACGTGAAGAATGCAGAAGCCTCAGGAGCCGATGCGATCAACTGGAAGAAAGGGTATCAGCAATGGAAGATGAAATGAATGAAATGAAGCGAGAAGGGAAGTCTAGAGAAAAAAGAATAAAAAGAAATGAGCAAAGCCTCCAAGAAATATGGGACTATGTGAAAAGACCAAATCTACGTCTGATTGGTGTACCTGAAAGTGATGCGGAGAATGGAACCAAGTTGGAAAACACTCTGCAGGATATTATCCAGGAGAACTTCCCCAATCTAGCAAGGCAGGCCAACATTCAGATTCAGGAAATACAGAGAACGCCACAAAGATACTCCTCGAGAAGAGCAACTCCAAGACACATAATTGTCAGATTCACCAAAGTTGAAATGAAGGAAAAAATGTTAAGGGCAGCCAGAGAGAAAGGTCGGGTTACCCTCAAAGGGAAGCCCATCAGACTAACAGCGGATTTCTCGGCAGAAACTCTACAAGCCAGAAGAGAGTGGGGGCCAATATTCAACATTCTTAAAGAAAAGAATTTTCAACCCAGAATTTCATATCCAGCCAAACTAAGCTTCATAAGTGAAGGAGGAATAAAATACTTTACAGACAAGCAAATGCTGAGAGATTTTGTCACCACCAGGCCTGCCCTAAAAGAGCTCCTGAAGGAAGCGCTAAACATGGAAAGGAACAACCGGTACCAGCCGCTGCAAAATCATGCCAAAATGTAAAGACCATCGAGACTAGGAAGAAACTGCATCAACTAACGAGCAAAATCACCAGCTAACATCATAATGACAGGATCAAATTCACACATAACAATATTGACTTTAAATGTAAATGGACTAAATTCTCCAATTAAAAGACACAGACTGGCAAGTTGGATAAAGAGTCAAGACCCATCAGTGTGCTGTATTCAGGAAACCCATCTCACGTGCAGAGACACACATAGGCTCAAAATAAAAGGATGGAGGAAGATCTACCAAGCAAATGGAAAACAAAAAAAGGCAGGGGTTGCAATCCTAGTCTCTGATAAAACAGACTTTAAACCAACAAAGATCAAAAGAGACAAAGAAGGCCATTACATAATGGTAAAGGGATCAATTCAACAAGAGGAGCTAACTATCCTAAATATATATGCACCCAATACAGGAGCACCCAGATTCATAAAGCAAGTCCTGAGTGACCTACAAAGAGACTTAGACTCCCACACATTAATAATGGGAGACTTTAACACCCCACTGTCAACATTAGACAGATCAACGAGACAGAAAGTCAACAAGGATACCCAGGAATTGAACTCAGCTCTGCACCAAGCGGACCTAATAGACATCTACAGAACTCTCCACCCCAAATCAACAGAATATACATTTTTTTCAGCACCACACCACACCTATTCCAAAATTGACCACATAGTTGGAAGTAAAGCTCTCCTCAGCAAATGTAAAAGAACAGAAATTATAACAAACTATCTCTCAGACCACAGTGCAATCAATCTAGAACTCAGGATTAAAAATCTCACTCAAAGCCGCTCAACTACATGGAAACTGAACAACCTGCTCCTGAATGACTACTGGGTACATAACGAAATGAAGGCAGAAATAAAGATGTTCTTTGAAACCAACGAGAACAATGACACAACATACCAGAATCTCTGGGATGCATTCAAAGCAGTGTGTAGAGGGAAATTTATAGCACTAAATGCCCACAAGAGAAAGCAGGAAAGATCCAAAATTGACACCCTAACATCACAATTAAAAGAACTAGAAAAGCAAGAGCAAACACACTCAAAAGCTAGCAGAAGGCAAGAAATAACTAAAATCAGAGCAGAACTGAAGGAAATAGAGACACAAAAAACCCTTAAAAAAATCAATGAATCCAGAAGCTGGTTTTTTGAAAGGATCAACAAAATTGATAGACCGCTAGCAAGACTAATAAAGAAAAAAAGAGAGAAGAATCAAATAGACACAATAAAAAATGATAAAGGGGATATCACCACCGATCCCACAGAAATACAAACTACCATCAGAGAATACTACAAACACCTCTACGCAAATAAACTAGAAAATCTAGAAGAAATGGATACATTCCTCGACACATACACTCTCCCAAGACTAAACCAGGAAGAAGTTGAATCTCTGAATAGACCAATAACAGGAGCTGAAATTGTGGCAATAATCAATAGTTTACCAACCAAAAAGAGTCCAGGACCAGATGGATTCACAGCCGAATTCTACCAGAGGTACAAGGAGGAACTGGTACCATTGCTTCTGAAACTATTCCAATCAATAGAAAAAGAGGGAATCCTCCCTAACTCATTTTATGAGGCCAGCATCATTCTGATACCAAAGCCGGGCAGAGACACAACCAAAAAAGAGAATTTTAGACCAATATCCTTGATGAACATTGATGCAAAAATCCTCAATAAAATACTGGCAAACCGAATCCAGCAGCACATCAAAAAGCTTATCCACCATGATCAAGTGGGCTTCATCCCTGGGATGCAAGGCTGGTTCAATATACGCAAATCAATAAATGTAATCCAGCATATAAACAGAGCCAAAGACAAAAACCACATGATTATCTCAATAGATGCAGAAAAAGCCTTTGACAAAATTCAACAACCCTTCATGCTAAAAACTCTCAATAAATTAGGTATTGATGGGACATATTTCAAAATAATAAGAGCTATCTATGACAAACCCACAGCCAATATCATACTGAATGGGCAAAAACTGGAAGCATTCCCTTTGAAAACGGGCACAAGACAGGGATGCCCTCTCTCACCGCTCCTATTCAACATAGTGTTGGAAGTTCTGGCCAGGGCAATCAGGCAGGAGAAGGAAATAAAGGGTATTCAATTAGGAAAAGAGGAAGTCAAATTGTCCCTGTTTGCAGACGACATGATTGTTTATCTAGAAAACCCCATTGTCTCAGCCCAAAATCTCCTTAAGCTGATAAGCAACTTCAGCAAAGTCTCAGGATACAAAATCAATGTACAAAAATCACAAGCATTCTTATACACCAACAACAGACAAACAGAGAGCCAAATCATGAGTGAACTCCCATTCACAATTGCTTCAAAGAGAATAAAATACCTAGGAATCCAACTTACAAGGGATGTGAAGGACCTCTTCAAGGAGAACTACAAACCACTGCTCAAGGAAATAAAAGAGGATACAAACAAATGGAAGAACATTCCATGCTCATGGGTAGGAAGAATCAACATTATGAAAATGGCCATACTGCCCAAGGTCATTTACAGATTCAATGCCATCCCCATCAAGCTACCAATGACTTTCTTCACAGAATTGGAAAAAACTACTTTAAAGTTCATATGGAACCAAAAAAGAGCCCGCATTGCCAAGTCAATCCTAAGCCAAAAGAACAAAGCTGGAGGCATCACACTACCTGACTTCAAACTATACTACAAGGCTACAGTAACCAAAACAGCATGGTACTGGTACCAAAACAGAGATATAGATCAATGGAACAGAACAGAGCCCTCAGAAATAACGCCGCATACCTACAACTATCTGATCTTTGACAAACCTGAGAAAAACAAGCAATGGGGAAAGGATTCCCTATTTAATAAATGGTGCTGGGAAAACTGGCTAGCCATATGTAGAAAGCTGAAACTGGATCCCTTCCTTACACCTTATACAAAAATCAATTCAAGATGGATTAAAGACTTACATGTTAGACCTAAAACCATAAAAACCCTAGAAGAAAACCTAGGCATTACCATTCAGGACATAGGCGTGGGCAAGGACTTCATGTCCAAAACACCAAAAGCAATGGCAACAAAAGCCAAAATTCACAAATGGGATCTAATTAAACTAAAGAGCTTCTGCACAGCAAAAGAAACTACCATCAGAGTGAACAGGCAACCTACAACATGGGAGAAAATTTTCGCAACCTACTCATCTGACAAAGGGCTAATATCCAGAATCTACAATGAACTCAAACAAATTTACAAGAAAAAAACAAACAACCCCATCAAAAAGTGGGCGAAGGATATGAACAGACACTTCTCAAAAGAAGACATTTATGCAGCCAAAAAACACATGAAAAAATGCTCATCATCACTGGCCATCAGAGAAATGCAAATCAAAACCACTATGAGATATCATCTCACACCAGTTAGAATGGCAATCATTAAAAAGTCAGGAAACAACAGGTGCTGGAGAGGATGTGGAGAAATAGGAACACTTTTACACTGTTGGTGGGACTGTAAACTAGTTCAACCATTGTGGAAGTCAGTGTGGCGATTCCTCAGGGATCTAGAACTAGAAATACCATTTGACCCAGCCATCCCATTACTGGGTATATACCCAAAGGACTATAAATCATGCTGCTATAAAGACACATGCACACGTATGTTTATTGCAGCATTATTCACAATAGCAAAGACTTGGAACCAACCCAAATGTCCAACAATGATAGACTGGATTAAGAAAATGTGGCACATATACACCATGGAATACTATGCAGCCATAAAAAATGATGAGTTCATGTCCTTTGTAGGGACATGGATGAAATTGGAAACCATCATTCTCAGTAAACTATCGCAAGAACAAAAAACCAAACACCGCATATTCTCAATCATAGGTGGGAATTGAACAATGAGATCACATGGACACAGGAAGGGGAATATCACACTCTGGGGACTGTTGTGGGGTGGAGGGAGGGGGGAGGGATAGCATTGGGAGATATACCTAATGCTAGATGACGAGTTAGTGGGTGCAGCGCACCAGCATGGCACATGTATACATATGTAACTAACCTGCACAATGAGCACATGTACCCTAAAACTTAAAGTATAATAAAAAAATAAATAAAAAAAAAAAAGAAAAAAAAAAAAAAAAAAAAAAAAAAGAATGATAATGACGAGTTTGTAAAATGGACTCTCTTTGATTACCTTAAGAATCATAGTTCACACTTTCAATTCTACTGGTCCCAACAGCTGAAAAAAATGCTTACAGATTTCTTAGGGTAAGCCATATAAAACCGCCAATATTTGACCTTTTGACATACAATAATAATTCTAATAACTTTATGCCCTAAATTCAAGCATATTTGAATTAAAGATGAAATTTTGAGCTAATAAACTACTCTTCCATTAATTAAATTAAGTTTTTAAAGGTTTTGAAAATAAACAGCAGTGCTTAAAACATTTTCAATATTGTCATGCATTTCTTTCATTTCTGGTTCTAGTAATATCCATAATGACATTTGAGTGGTTCTTTTATGATGATAGAATTTCCCTGTATTTTACCCTTGTTAGTATGAAATCAGAGTGCCTCTGAACATCTCATGGGTCACATAATACAGAACGAGCAGACTTTTATAATACTCAAATTATCACTGTCAGAAGAGAGAGGCAGATTGCACTTAGAATAATAAATATCATTTTAAGAAAAAAACCTTTCAGCTGATGGTGAAACAGGTTAACTAAAACATTGCTTGTATAATTGTTTATCTGGTGCTCAGGAAAGCTAATTTGCTGTGTACAGGCAAATAACTCCAATGCATTTGATTATCCAATTCCATTCTCTGCGACAATAGCAATTGTTTTCCCACCTCTGCACTCTGGACTCCCAGGACACACCGTACATACTTTCTTCTATCATAACATTTGTCACACTAATAACTTGCTTCCTACTGGAATAAAGCCCTATCACCTTATGTATCTTTGTATCCCTAGCCCAATGCCTGAGACATAGTAGATGCTCGATAATTTTGTATGTAAGATCTCAATTATTACCATAGAAATAGAATGGAAAAACAGATTGATTTCAAAGATTTTTAAGAAAAATAATCAATAAAATTTGACAAACCATTGGGAGTAGGAAATAAGGAACAGGGGAAAGCCAAGAACAATAAGGTACAAATATGAGGGTAGTTTGGAGACAAGAACACAGTTTGGACAAATTGAGTTTGAAATGTTACTAGGCTAACCAGAAGAAAATAACTAGGAAGGAGATGGAAAAGTAGATTTGGTGCTTAGAAGAGAAGCCAGGACTTCAAAGATTTGAATTTTGGCATCTCCCATAAAGAAGTCATTTTTGGGTGTGTGAATAGAAATGAAGTCACCCTGGGCAAGAACAGAGGATGAGGAGAGGAGAGGGTTAAGGACTTCAAGAATTTAAGGAAATGTCTGTGGTTGAGCCAGGCTGAGTAAGAGAAACAGACAAGAAATGTAGGATATGGAATGAAATGCCCTAATGAACATGAGGGCCGGGTTGGAAGGCAACATCACTCTGGAAAGGGCAGGCAAAATAAAAGGATCCAGAAAAGATCATTAGAGTCAGCTTCAAGGAGAGGATTGGTGATGTTCAAGGGACTTCCTTTAGTATAACAGAACAGGAAGGCACACAGCAGTGGTTTGAGGGATGACAGTGATTTCAGAATTCAAGCTTAAAAGCAAAGATACGTGAATGTGGACAGATTGTCAGAAAGCTGGGGCTCATGGAGGCTTTTCTCCATCAGGGAGCCTTGGACATGCTTGTGACACTGATGGGAAGAAGGCAACAGAGAGAAGATCATGCCCTTTAATTTGATTTTGAGTGTCTAGCTCAATTTTATGTAGTAGCTTAAATGGCGTTTTATTGGACAGATAATAGAGACAGCTTTTGAATTTAAAAGCCTTTGTTACGAACTGTAAGAATATGTTTGCAAAGAAATATTCAAGTGCTTGTTTTCTTAGTTTAAAGTGTCATGAGAATTGAAAGGCTGAAAATTCCTGGACTGATTTTAGCTCATTGGTGAGTTTGGTGGTTCAACTATAAAATAAAAATAACAAAACTATTCTGCAGTTAGCATTCACCAGTGAACTAGGGGGTCAGTCCTTCTATAGCTTTTATCTATCTGAGAGTTGCCTGTCAAACTAGCTCATTTTGTCTCCAGGAAGTGCCTATGTTGAGTGCAGTGGTTAATACAAGAGCTCTGTAATCAGCCTGCCTGGTTTCATACTGCAGCTCTGCCATTTACTAGCTATGCCACTTTGGAGCAAATTGTTTAAGGTCTCTATGCTCCTATTTCCTCATGAATAAAATAGGGTTATTGAAAGTGCTTACTTCACAGCGTTATTAGAAAGATTATATAAGTCAATACATATAAAAATCTTAGAACAATAGCTGGCAGATAGGAAATGCTCAATAAACACTAGTTATTATTATAGGGGCTTCAAGATGGCTGAATAGAGGCACTGGACTCTGTCTCCTCCACAAACAGAAACCAAAATAATGAGTAAATAATCATACTTCAAATAGAACAACCAAGAGAGAACACTGAAATTCAGCAGAGAAGTGACAAGAAACACCTGAGGCACAGAAGGAGAGGAAAGGGAGGCAGATGACCTTGCCAAGATTAGTGGGGAGCCCAGAGAGTCTTCCCAGTGTGGGGAAAGTGAGAGATGTCCAGTGGTAAGTGGGAGATCTTCTGTGGTCCACATTCTTCCCATGGACTCTTGTAATCCTAGCCATGAGAGTCCCTTGACCCCTGCAAACTCTGAGACAGGTATAAGGAGCTCCCTGGAGTCTGCATAATGGTATTGCTTCAGAGAGGAAGTGCATTCTGGCTTGTCAGCTCCCAAGTCTCAGGTAGTTGCAGAATGGTGCCATTTTAAGAGCCCTGCCCACATTAGACTGTATCCTGCCACAGGGCCCAGTAGCCCCTGCATCTCCATATCCTTGAAGCCCCAATGACATCCCCCAACATCCACCCAGAGAGCAGCAGTGGTATGATATAGGTTAGACCCAGCACAGTGGCAGTGTCCCCAGCACCCTGGTCCACACTGTGTCCTGCACACTAGCGAAAGGGTGATACAACATATCAGGGAGGCTGCTGCCCAGGACAAAAAGAGCCAAAGAGCACTCTGCAGACTTGAGGCTGCTGTCACTGACAGAAACCCTGCCCCTGCTCCCACCGGCAGCTGAACTGCAGTGCACTTGCATGCACCCTGATCCCTGTCCACTGCCATTACTGCACTGTCACCCAAACACATTGAACAGGACCTATGGATCACCCTTCCTTGCTCATCACCACCTGTTCCCATGTACACCACCTGAGGATAGGCCTGCCTGGCCTGGCCCTGCCCCTCCCAAGTGCCCAAGCATGCCAGCTGGAGACATGGGGCACTCTATTGGTTACCAAGGGTATATGTATACACCACTAGGGACCTAACAACAAGTCCAAAACACCTGCTGCCAGTGCCCAAGCATGCCACTCAAGAGTCTGGGGATTGGTCTGCCCTGTCCACCAGCACTGGCATCTTGGCACTCCTTCCAGAGGTCTGAGGATGGGCCCATCCAATCTGCCACCACCACCACCACTGGTGCCTTCCTGCATGCATCACCTGGGGGCTTGGGAGTGGTCCATGGAGGCCATCACAACTACCACCAACACCAGCAAGTGCCACCTGGGAGCCTGAGGGATGTCCCACAACCACTACTACCATCATCCACACCACACACATTGCTCAAAAGCTTCAGGCCTCACCCATTTCCCCAGCCCACTACTGTCACTACCAGCACCTAAGCAAGCTCCCTGGACACCCAAGAATCAGCCTGCCTGGGCCCACTAACACCAGTGCCTAAATATCCCACCTGGAGGGCCAAAGATAGGCACACTCAGCCCACTACTGCCACCACTAGGGCCCAAGGATTGGTCTACTTGGCATTCCATCCTGAGTAAAACCTCACTACAGCCTTCACTAAGAAAACATAACTTAAGCCACTGAGAAAATCACAAACACCATTGACGGTGTTTATAGCCAAAGAAAGCAGATGGAGACTGCACTCTTGCATAAACCCAGAATCAAAGCTGAAGCGCTCTACCCAGCCAACACCACAGACACATCTAGCAGAAAATCTTCCCCATGCAAGACAATCCAAAAAATTGGAAGAAACAACTATTATACCAGATGTGCAGAAATCAGTGAAAGGACACAGGAAACATGAAAAACCAAGAAAATACTGCACCTTCAAAGGAACACAATAATTGTCCAGCAACAGATTCCAGTAAAAAATAAATGTATAGAATGCCTGAAAAAGAATTTAAGAATTCAAAATAATGATATTAAGAAAGCACAATGAGATATAAGGGAACACAAGTAAGCAATACAAAGAAAGCAGAAAAAACAATTAAGGATATGAATAATAAATTTACCAAAGAAATAGATATCATTAAAAAGAAAACAAAGCAGAAACCGTGGACCTGAAGAATTCAATGAATAAAATAAAAATATAATCAAGAGCTTCAACAGTAGACTAGCTCAAGAAGAAAGAATTTCAGAACTTGAAGACAGGTCTTTTGAAATATCTCAGTCAGACTAAAAACAAAAGAATGAAGAAGGCCTACATGAGTATGGGACACTATAAAGCATCCAAGCATTCTAATGTGGGGTGAAAAGAAGTTCAATGGCATAGAAAACCTCTTTTAACAAAACTAATAGCTGAAAACTTCCCAAGTCTAGGAAGAGATTGAGACATCCAGATGCAGGGAGCTTGGAGATCCCTGCATAGATACAACCCAAAAAGGTTTTCTCCACATCACATTTTAGTCAAACTGTCAAAAGTCAAAGACAAAGAGAGAGTTCTGAAAACAGCAAGAGAAAATCTAGCCACTCTTCAGGGAACCCCATCATACTAGCAGTGTATTTCTCAGCAGAAACCTTATAAGCCAGGAGAGAGTGGGATAATATATTTAAAATTCTGAAAAAAAAAACTGCCAATCAAGAGTACTATACCCAGAAAAACTATTCTCATAAATGAAGGAGAAATTAAGACTTTCTCAGACAAGCAAAAACTAAAGGAATTCATTGCCACTAGACTGGCCCTACAAGAAATATGTAAGAGAGTCCTATACCAGAAAGCAAAAGAATGACTTCAAACTACAGTATAATACTACAATAACCAAAACAGCATGGTACTGGTTCAAAAACAGATACATAGACCAATGAAACAGAATACAAAACCCAAAATTAAAGCTGCATACCTACAGTCATCCAATCTTTGAGAAAGATGACAAAAACAAGCAATGTGGAATGGAGTCCCTATTCAACAAATGGTGCTGGGATAGCTGGCTAGCCATATGCAGAAGAATGGAAAAGGACCTCTACTTTTCACCACCTATACAGATTAACTCAAGATGGATTAAAAATTTTAATGTAAGACCTCAAACTATAAGAATCCTAGAAGAAAACTAGGTAACACCTTTCTGGGCATTGGCCTTGGGAAAGTATTTATGACTAAGTCCTCAAAAGCAATTGTAACAAAAATAAAAATGGATGAATCAGAATTAAACTGAAGAGCTTCTGTACAGCAAAAGAAACCACCAACAGAGTAAACAGACAACCTACAAAATGGGAAAAAATATTTGCAAACTATGTATCCAACAAAGGTCTAATATTCAGAATCTATAAGGAACTGGAATAATTGAACAAGCAAAAAATAACTGCATCCAATAAAAACGAGCAAAAAACATGAACAGATACTTCTCAAAAGAAGACATACAAGTGGCCAACAAACATGAAAACATGCTCTGCATCACTAATCATGATCCCCAGTGTTGGAAGTAGGGCCTAATGGGAGGTGTTTGGGTCATGGAGGCAGATCCCTCAGGAATAGATTAATTCCCTCTCTGGAAGGGGAGTGGTGAATGAATTCTTGCTCTTAGTTATTTCCAGAGCTGGTTGTTAAAAAGAACCTGTCACTGCCTCCTCTGTTGCTTCCTCTCTCACCATGTGATCTCTGTACACAATGGCTTCTTCTTATTTTCCACCATGAGGAAAAGCAGCCCAAGGCCCTCACCAGAAGTCAAGCAGATGCCAGCACCATGCTTCTTGTATAGCCTGAACAACTGTGAGATAAATAAACCTCTTTTCTTTATAAACTCCCCAGCCTCAGGTATGCCTTTATAGCAACACTAAACAGACTAAGACAGGTACTAATATACAGTTAGATAGAAGGGATAAATTCTAATGTTTGATAGTAAAGTAAGGTGATAATAGTTAACAACAATGTATCATATATTTCAAAATAGCTAGAAGGGAAGACTTGAAATGTTCTCAACACATTGGAATGGTAAATGCCCAAGGTGATGGTTATACTAAACACCCTGATCATTACACATTCCAATTATATAACAAAATACTACATATGCCCTATAAATATGTAAAAATATTATGTATCAACTAAAAAACTATCCATTGTTTCCCATACATCCTATTATACACAGAGAAATTAGACTTTTATGATGATGATGATGTTGTGTTCTATCTTCTCCTATTTGTGCAGACCTATACAATAAACTATGATGATGTTTATTGACAGAGGTGATACTACTGAATTATCATCACAGTACATGAACTTTAAATTATTTTTCAAGAATGCTAAATGATTTTCCTTGAGCCCCAATTACCCTAGAGTGGTCCTTCTTTTGAACCACGGCTATTGTTGGAAAATCAAGAAGCTAGTTGATGTTAGAGATACAGCCTGTGGTTATGGAACAGTTTTTCTAATACAGAATGACCTAGGCCATATGGGAATTGAACTTTGGCCTCATTAATTCCATATTTCCAACTGGCTCAACTAACTAAACCAGGCAGGCTGCACCTCGTAGATTTTGAACACTCTGAAAAATGTGTACTTGTCAAATCACTGGGAAAGGGTGTTAAGAACTACTGATTATTCCATTTAATCCAAGAATTAAGCCAATTCAGGTACTGAGAAATGTAGTGTTAACCCCAAAACTTAATTTTACCTCTATAGTGGCACATGTTTGGCATTCAGTGAATGCCCTCTGAGTTGACTGATCACTGAGGCTAAATTCCTAAGCACATATCATAAAAATAGTAACCTGCCTAAAGATCAAAATAACAGTAAGTAGAAGGTATGTCAGTATTTTATATGACTTTACCAGGCCAGTTAAGAACCAGGTGTTCAAAACTTTAACTATTACTATATATACGGCTCAGAACAGAGTTTTATATGTGCTTCCCTGGAGGTAAAGTACTTAGCCTTCAGAGTCAATTTTATAGCCCTTTTCTGCTTTCACCTTAATGGATAACATCCGTCCACAAATTTGTAACATCAGTGAGTTCAAATAATGACTGGTGAGAATTCCATTCCTATTTGAAGGTTAAGACATTTTAAACTTCATCTCAAAGTGTGGCTTAATCTAAAAGTTAATCAACCTCAACCTTAGAGGTTTAACAAAAACATAAAAGAATAGCTCTGAGACCAACCTGTGTTCTCCTAAAGACTCTAAAGGAAAGTGAAGAGGCTGATCTCTCTACTGGGTCCAGCACAGAGAGACAGCTACTCAACTGACCTGCTGGTATGAGCCTCCGTCAGCCACAAAGGGAGGTAAAGCTTTCTCTTTTAGCCAGCTGATGAAGAAATAAAGACTGTAATTCTGAATATTTTTGTCTTCCTAATATCAAATAGATTAATCCTTTCAGGAAACACCAAAATTAAGAACTAGATTTCCTTACTGTTCCATTGCAGGCTCTTTTTCTTGCTTTGTCTCTTGAATAAGCACAATGCTAAATCATTTCCAAGGACTTCGCTAAAATTCTACAGACCTCAAGTTTCTTAACCAACCAAATCTTTCCTTATTTTCTCCATCTATAAAATACCTTATTGATAGCACCTGGAGAAATAGACAGTAGTTTAAAAAAAAAAGGAGAAGGAAAGAAAGAAGGTATTTCCCCCTTGGATCACATGTAGAAAAAATATACTCTCATTTTTAGAAAGTGGATGCACAGGAAAAGCATTGTGTCATCTCACCAGAAACACTAGGTGGAATGGAGCTGTCAATCAGAAATATGAATGATATCCAGCTTTTTCTCAGTCTTTTTGTTCCAAAACTATCCAATAGGGCCATGTAATTTTATGTTGCGTTTTTATTCTCAAATGAGCATGTTTTAACTGGAAAACACGATCTGAAACTTTAAAAGATATTTTCCAACAAGGATTTTTGAATTAACTTTTACAACCTAAATTTCATCCATAAAAAGGCTAGTTTGTATTATATTTTAAAGTTTTTTTAATTCAGAAAGTCATCTTTTTCCCTATTCTTATCCTACTGTGTAACAAATACTTTCCCATCCTTGCTAATTTCCCATCCTTGCTAATTTCCTATCCTGGCTGAAGTTTTTACAACTTTACAGCTCTGCTCATTCTTCAAACACTGAGTACGTACTATGTGCCAGGGCTTGTGCCAGGGTCTGGGAAATCAAATATATCCAGGCCATAATCTCTACCTTTAAGAAACTCATTTTCTACTACTTGGATAATGTGTTAACCCCACTATTTATAACCTGGGTTACTCCACTTTTCTCTCTTTACATCTTCAGAAGCTCCCACAGATACTCCATTAGACATGTATTTCAGAACTTATTCTTCCTAGACAAAAATTATTTGACCCTCATTCAATTGTAGAGAAGATACCCTACGTCTCTCTTATACCACATTTTCCTCTTGGAAGAGCCATTTCTCTTCAAATTGTTAAATTTGAACATTGTTTTTTCCTCCTAATCCTTTACCTTTCTTAGTAATCTTAAAAAGATTATCTGTATGCCTATATGCTGAAGCACTTCAGCTTCTACTTTTGTATACTCACACTAGCCTGCTTTTCACTTTATAAAAGTCTTTGCTTTTCTTTTCCACTCCCATGCTGTCTGCAATTCTTCTAATGCCTAAATATTCTTTACTTCTTCTGGATACAAGAAAGTGACATAAGAAAACTTTAACTTTGATATGGGTAACTTATCTATTCACATCACAAAATATAAGAGTCAGAGGAAAAAAACCTATTACTATCTCAATTACTTTGAAAGCATAGTAAGTTGTTACAGATACTACCAACTTGTGAATTCTCAAACCTGAAAGCCTATTTAGTTCACATATTCAATATCATAAACATGCATCCACCCAAAAACAACAAAAAACTGTGATGAAGAGAGACTTTTGGGAATGAAAATCAAGTGCTGCCATTATTTGAATGACTAACCACTTGAGTTTGATTCAGTACCAAGTTGCATCACTACAAAGTCAAAACAAATGAATTTGCTCTTCTGAAAGGCCCACCTTGGGAGTACCTGAGCTCATGAGCTCATGAGCTCCACCTTGGGAGTACCTGAACAGACTCAGGTTACCCTGAATTCCAAAGGATAAGGAGTCTCTGTCCGTCCTGATTCTTTAGGAAATAAGGCATCATTTTGTGCTGCAGAACTATCTGCTAAACTATCAACACCCCTTAGAGTTGAGAATGCATTCTGAACCTTCCAGAGCCTCCTTCTGTATTATTACAAGGTGGTATGAGTGACAGGTCCTCTTTGTGTTCCTTCTCCATCATACCTTCCATCCCATCATGACTTCAATCCCCAATCCCTCCTACCTCTCTACTCCCAAACCTTCTCGAGGATGGTGAACTTCACCCATACCAACTGAATCCAAGGAATTCAAACAATAAGCAGAACGTCATAGCAAGTGTAATAACTCACTGTTGTGAACTGGTTAGCAATTCAAAATATTCATACTGTAAGATATATTTAGATGTGTTTACCCAAAATGTGCACATCTATAAATGATACCCTCTACACAATCCCCATTGTTGCCTACCCCTTTATAACATTCATGCTTCATGCTGACCATTCCCACTCCCTGGTTTCCACTTGATATGAAATGTCAAAACTCCACATAAAATACTACTGAAAAGCCATGTATAAGGCTGCACATATTACATTGGTAGTTTGCTGAAGTGTGAGTTGAGCTATTCTAACAAAATGCTAGGTCCAGATTATACTTAACTTACATAGTTATTAATTAATTGCAAAACTATCTCAGAATTGTACATCTAAGAAGTAACTGAGTTCAACAAATACGTACTTTTTCCTAAGGAAACCAGGACCTATTTAAACTGGCATTCTATTAATTACATCTACATCCATATTTTATTTTCAGGGCTTTCCTGGTCAATGGTTGTATGACTAGAAAAAAAAAGAGCATATGACCAATGAATGGGAATTTAATAGATATGTACTTCAACCTTTCCTTCAAATTCCCTGTTTAATTGTTAATGCCATTAGGAAATTTATTACTACTGGTGGAAATGATCTCCATAAATTACTTAAGGTTTGACTAATTGAAATATGTGACTGGGGTATCATATCTGTAATGTATTTGATTCAAGAAGAGTAGCTGTGTTTTGTGTCAAACTGGATTTGGCAGTACATATTGGGCTTACAAATCTCTGGTGTCAGACCTGCACTAAAGCACCATTTGTTTAGGGAAGATTTGAAGAACATGAGCGAGTAAGAAAGAGTAGGTCCAGATGTTCTGCTTAAACCCAGGTGTGGCTCAGTTGTCCTGTTTTGTGATGAGGGCTTTTCCAGAGCACAGGAAGCAGCACCTGTGTGAGATTACACACAGATTTAAACTCTCTACCAAGTTGACTCCCTTCTGTCTGATCTCCTCCTAATTGCGTGGCTTAAACAGATCTCAGGTGGAATAGGCCAAACATACAGACTGTTTGCCATTGCTTGCACTGATTGAAAAAATATAAAAACAGCTCAGTTGTAATTTGATCTTCTTAAATAAGGAAGATCAATTGCCAATATAATGGAAGCAAAATTGAGAGCACTAAAAAGATTAAGGTCCACCAAATTAATAATTAACCCAGATTTAATAAAATTGCTATTATATTTTTTTCCTTAAAAAAAGACAAACATATCTCCTATACAAATTTAATGCCAACGTCAGAGTAATACCGGGGGGGAAAATGGATTGCTAAGCAGCCATGATGCTGTGTTGGTATTCAACAGGTTTTGGCTATAAATCGGTTTGGTGTGTGTAGATGACTTTTGGCTGCCTTATTAAAGGAAAATCCTTCTAGTAAAAATACACAGCACCCCTTTTCTATATAGTAAACAGATGTCAGCCTTTCATTGTAAAGTATTTTTGATTTGATAGATGTCAAATATTACTTTAACAGACAGTTCCTGTCTGCAAAGAATATTTAACATTTGTAAGATAAAATAGCCACTCAAAAGTTTTTTTTTAACAGCTAATGAGGCACCATTAAAACAAATGGCTTTGAAACTCCAGTCTTAGCACTTTAATTTAAAGATCATCTCTGTGCATTAACATTTCTCTGGTGTATGATTTTGCAGTGATATGTGTTAAATGTGTTTATCCAACAAAGTCACCTTCCCATAAGTCTGTTGGGCTTTCATAAACTGCTGATTCTGCTTTTGTTACTATAGGCCATAAGTGCTGAATGACAGAAAGCACAGTACAGATGACCAAATCAAGACACATTTTGCTATGTAGAGCTATTTTCTGAGGACTAAAGCATGTACCAAGGACTGCATGTACTCTGTCAAAAAACATCTAATGGTAAGATGTTAGGTAACAATATCTTGCCCAGCCTCTTCCAAAATACTATCTGCCCACAAGTGGGGAGAGTGTGCTTGCAACCTGGGAAGTTAAGGGAACCTAATATAAGTTCCTCCCTAATGTCCCTCTCCTACTCTCCACCAGCCATGTTAGGTAACAACAAAAACAGACATTTTTTGACAGAGTACATGTCTATGTAGTTTATTAGGAGGAAATTCTGCTAACTCAAAATTAGTTGCTTCATACTAGAAGAGTTGAACTGAAGTGGTATGATATAAACCTCAATGGTTTCACAGACCCAAAAGCATTGTTTTAGCATTCCACCCACAAAACGAACCACTTTGCGAGTTTTCGTGCCTTTCCAACAACATTAAACTCCTCTGCCTTATTCTTGTGTGCCACTCCTCAGTTTACAAAGTAGATCGTGTGGCATTTTATCCCACCAACATCTGAAATGATCAGCTTCTATGTCAGACAAAGGAGTTAGGGATCTGGCAAAGGAGAGACCTATCGGCAACTGGCAAATAGTGGACCCAGGACTCAAACACAGGGTTTTTAAATGTAAAGAAACGGAAATATCTTTCCTAGTCATCAACCAGTAATGCCCCTGAACCATTCTACATTATAAGTAGACTAACTTAAAGCATTTGATATATCTGACATTTGTTGAGTACACTCTTTCCAAAAAGAAGCCTATGTAGAGAATATCATTTTACTGGATTGAATGATGGCCCCCAAAAAGATATGTCCACTTCCTAACCCCTGGGACCTGTGTATATGATCTTATTTGGAAAAAGGTTCTTTGCAGATGTAACTAAGTTAAGGATCTTGAGATGAGATCATCCTGGATCAGTTAGGTGGCCCCTAAATCCAATGGCAGGTGTTCTTATAAGAGATAGAAAGAAGACAGAGACACAGAGAGGAGAAGCCATATGTAGATGACAAAGCCAAAAATTAGATTCATGCAGCCAAGGAATTCCTGGACCCAGCAGAAGTTGGAAGAGGCAAGAAGGAGTTCTCCCCTAGAGCTTTTGTGGGGAGCATGACCCTACTAACACCTTGATTTCAGACTTCTGGCCTCCAGAACTGTGAGAGAACACTCTGTTGTTGTAAGCCACCCAGTTTGTGATAATTTGTTACAGCAGCCCCGGAAAATGAATACAATGATATTAGAGTGTGTTTGAGTTTTAAATATGAACCAAAGTAAATGCTTTCTAAGTTATTTCAACCAAGAATAGGTTTAGGCTTCCTTTGGGAAAGGCTCTCATTAAGCCCCAAGGTAAAAGGATGTTTTTCTCATTATGCCTGGAAGCTTGACTCAGATTGTGCTGCTAACGGACTCATGAAAACTCCGGAGTCACAGAATGAGCCATAACCCAAATTTGCGACAAAGTTTCACTGGCAGGAAGGAGAATGGGGGTGAGAGAGTAGGCACAGGGGCATCGGGGCAGGTCTATCTCTAGACCTGGAGAACAATGTACCATTGGGTGTGACTAAGGGTGGGGAAATCAGCTCATATTTGACTACACACATGAGGCAGCACACTCCTAGAAAGTATAAACACTATTAAGTTAAAGTCTTTCTTTCACCATGAGGTGACTGGGTTTGGAGAGCACGTTAGCATCACTGCATGGATGTAGACTGCCCTATGGAGCCTTGATCTAATTTCTCAGAACACTCAAGGGGCTCTGAACCCCCCGAAGCAGTCACATTTGGTAACCATTCTCATTGCTTTACCAAGAGAAGCAAGTTTCTTAGGGAATAAAAGTAGCTGACATTCTGTAACACACATGCAGCTGTGGCGATCAACATTCTGCCATCTTCTGCCAATTAATTTTGCTGGTCATCCTCTTCTAAGGCTCCTTTATGATCTATTTCTGCCTAGCAACAACTCTGCTGGCTTCTCATTAACCAACTTGTGGAAACTCTGAAGGTTCCCTTCTGCCCCTGGGGCAATCCCAGCATCTTCCCCACTGTGGGGCTGTATGAGAACTCCATGCCGCACTGTCTCAATACCCAGCCTTTTCCAAAATACCATCTGCCCACCAGTGGGGAGAGTGTGCAGGCAACCTGGGAAGTTAAGGGAACCTGATGTAAGTTCCTCCCTAATGTCCCTCTCCTACTCTTCACCAGCCATTCATCCCTGCTGGGATTGTGGCTCTGCAGAAACCCCACAATGGCCCCTACCCTTCATCTATATTCAGGCCGCCCCCTCCAATCCTCTAGATACTCTTTCTACACAAATGGCAATGTCCTCCTGCTCCTCACTTCTTAGGCAGCTTCTGCTCATTTTTCGAAACGAGCTTAAGTTCTACTGCAATTATTCCAATTTCAACCTTCCATCTCATCATTACAACACACACTTTATGACAAGGACCATCTCACACACCCCATCTCCATCCTTCTCCCAAAGAGGAGGGTGGGGTTAAACACAAGCAGAGACTAGAATAAAACTGGCTTGTGTTATGAAGGGATAAAAGTGTCAGTGGCAGGAACAGACTAAAACTATATTGGGGTAAGTACCGTCTTTTTCTCTTGTTAAGTTTATCAATCTTTCTTTACGTTTATTTTCTTACTGTTAGTGTATACTTGGATAGCTCAGTACAGTAGTTAAACACCCAGGTTCTGAATGTGGACTACTTGAGCCCTGACCAGGGGAAAGTTGCTTAGCTTCTCTGTGTCTTACTTTCTTCACCTGAAATTTGAGGCAAAATGTACTTACATCAAACGGGAGTTTTGTGAGGACTAGATGAGAAAAAAACCACCTATGAAGTACTTAGTACAATGCCTGGCATATGGTAGGAGCGCAATGAAAGATAGTAGTTGGTATAGGATCTAAAAGGGCTGAATTGGGGTAAGAGCTAAATAGGTCACTGTTTTTAGGGTCAATCTTGGAACACAAAGGCACAATTTTTGACTTTCCCAGGGTACATCTCAGCTTCTCATGGCTAGAATTAACAAAAGTGTTTGGAGCCAAAAGCTTAGAGCAGTTAAGTTAATGGTGCACTTTTCCCTGGAATCCTGTTCACCCTCAAACACACCCATAGCCACCAACCTTCCCTGGGAACCTGTAGTAGCAGGTGAAAGCTGATAAAAGATTAGAGGATTCTGACTGTTCTTTCTGCTCACCCTCTTACCCATAATTTTTCCCTCCCTCTCTCACCAACTCCTCACCTCTCTCCTTATCTGTCTTTTTCTTTAACTCTTAATCTTTGTTTCTTTCTCAGATGATTCACTGTAGAACTGGCACTTGGCTGTCAAGTCCTCGAAGACAGGATTCAAACCTTAACAAGTCAGCTGAAGCCCCTGCTGTCCCCAGCACAGTGCTGAGTACAGAACAGTAGCACAATAAACACTTCATTCAATTTCCTATTGCTAGTGAAGAGGGTTTTTTTTCCGCCTATAGATGACAATAACCAATGTAAAAAGAGAACATGGTAGGGTGGGATACCAGCTTAAATAGAGATGAAAGCAAGTGTATATAAGCGAAACTACAACCTAGGTTTTGTACAAATTTCTAACCAAAAGCCTTCAAGATGTGAAAAATACACTACCACCTAGCTGCGAAATGTGTAAAAGACTTTTATCTGATAAATTGTAGTCCAAATTAATACCGGATGTTTTCATCAAATTTTTGGCAAACAGTTTCCCCCCATAATGCTGGTTACATCGTTTTAAATCCCAGGTTGAGGCATGCTGACCAAGTTAGTTTTATGTTTCCTGTTTCTCTGCTTTCCAGAGTTCCAGCTAAAGACAAAAAGAAAAAGAAAGAAATTCCAATGTAAATTCTTTCTTATAATAGACACAATAGCTGCTTTAGCTGAATACCAGGTTCAGTACTTTATATAGTAAAATTCAGTATTTATATCAACCAAGCGGTTAAACTTTATGCTTAACATGCCATCTTGTGAGAAGTTTATGTTTAGTTTCATTTGAAGTCTCAAAAATACAATCTGAAGGTATGACTGGAATGAAATAACCAAGAGTCTCTGTGCTCAGCACTAAGATTTTGTCTTTTTTTTTATTGTACCAATAATAAAATTTGAAAGTATTTGGACCTATGGGAATAAATTAAAGCTGAAGCATGAGAGATGCCTGTGGACAACCATGGAATAGAGTCAGTTACTATGTGTTTATGAGCATTGTCAAGCTCCCATGTTTCTAGGGAAAACAGTGGCACAAAAATTATGCTCCTGCTCTTGGAGAATGAAAATCACATAAACTGTCTCCTATAAATCATATTTTGCTCGTCTAAGTGCATCAGACGAGAGAGAAGGAGAGGAGGCTTTCCGCTGCGAGAAGCTTTGATCATTTTGATCAAACACAGACCACCTATCAGCCTTCCAAGTGCCACCATGCGTCTTACACATTTTCAATATTGTGTCATAATAGCTACCAGTCATTGTAGTTGAGATAAAAAAGGGATTGTAATTAAACATATGATTGGATCCAGACATTTTAATCATGCCATCTATCTATTTTTCAGAGCAGGCCTGCTGTTTTTTCAGCAGTCTCCTGGAATCGCCCTAGGATGACAATTTGCATGCTAACTGAATTCGTGTAACATGCAGATTCATGAGGACATCTGTTGCTGATTGTTTTGGTCCTCTGCTTTTCAGACTCGAATATGAAAATGCAGAAAGTAAAAGGCAAATTATGGAGCCTGGGGCAAGAAAGCAGACTGATTGTTTGATTTTTCTGTCTCCCCCACTCTCTTTCTAGTGGAGACTATTATAGAAACTAAAAAGGGCCCCCACTTTGCAATCCCCTTGGCCTTACAATAGAATCGGGGTCCGTGTAATGATACTGTTTCCCAGCAACTTCTTGTCTTAATCTTATGCATGTTGGCCTAGAAAGAAATCCCTTTTGCAGCTACAAGGTCTCTGAACACAAGATAATAGGAAAGGAGAAGAGCTTCCCTGACCCTGTAATCCAGACGTAAGAAAGAGTCAGGGCCCACAACATCCTATGTTGCATAGAGAAGCTGATCCACAGGCTTTCCAAACATTCTTCCCAGCCTAGGAAAACGTGGGGAATGTGAAGGATCCAAATGCAAAGGAACTGTGTTACATAAACACATACGGGACCATTAACAATACAAATTCTTCAAAAGGGTCCATGTTAATCGTCCAAAGGTGGAATTGCTCAGGTGAAGCAGTGGAGTAGCTTCCCTTGGCCTTATTCAGGGGAAAGGCTAGGTATCAAAGTGATCTTCAGAAAACACTTCTTATCAGCTGTCATGTACCTGGTACCAATAGGGATGTTTTCACCTACATTTTTCTACAATCCTTACAATCCTGGAAGGTGGGAAATTATCCCTCTTTTACAAATGAAGAACCCACAATTCAGAGAGATTAAATAGCTTGCTAAGGCTACCCAGCTAGGAAGTCACAGATCAGGGTCGGTTGAAGCCCAAGTCTTCTCCTGCTGAGCAGATGATGCCGTACTTTTCACCCTGCCACACACCCTTATTCTTTGTTTGCATGGGCTGCACTGGTCATCTTCCAACCTCAACACAGTGCAAAATCAACAATTTTGAGGAAACCTATTCCTTTTGTCTTTTGCAAGGTGTATTTATTTAATTTGCCTCAACAGAAGATAGGCAAAATAGTTGCTTCATTGTTTAAACAAGTCCAAGTTGAGAATTTACCTGTTCAAGTAGTTTCAGGCTGCCTAGATTCTGGGAATGGGAAGTGTCAATGGCAGGAGTTGCTTGAATGAGCCAGAGTCACCATGAGAGTGAAAGGAACCGCTTCCCTCAGCACTCTTCTTCTCCATCCCCTCAGCTCCCCACTTCAGTTCAAATTCAAGTACTATTTATTGAGCATTGACTATATGTCAGGCACACTCATATTAATTTGCTTTGCAAACCCAAAACAATCCTAAGAGAAAAGTAACAATCGCCCCATCATCATCTAACCCTACGGAGCTTACAACCATTCAGCCAGTAGTGCTAAGATTCAAACATGGTCTCTTCACTGTAGACCAGTAGTGTCCAATCTTTTGGCTTCCCTGGACCACATTGGAAGAAGAAGAATTCTCTTGGGCCACACATAAAATACACTAATACTAATGATAGCTCATGAGCAAAAAACAAAAAACAAAACAAAACACATACACACACACACAAATCTTATAATGTTTTAACAAAGTTTATGAGTTTCTGTTGGGCCGCATTCAAAGCCGTCTGGGCTGCATGCGGCCCATGGGCCATTGGTTAAACTAGCTTGCTATAGACCATTTCCCACCTCACTACTGTCTCCATAGTCCTAGTACCTTATTTTTCTTGTTCTTCCCACCAAGACCCCACATCCCGTAGTGCTGATTAGCTCAGAGTCCTCATCCACTTACCACCTTCTCTCCCAATATCTAAGCTCCCTTACTCTGTCTCCAAATACCACATCGAACTCCTTGGTCCCCCTATAGCAGTGGTTCTCAAACTTTATTGTGTTTAAAAATCTCTTTTAGGCCTGGTGCAGTGGCACACACATGTAATCCAAGCACTTTGGGAGGCTGAGGCAGGCAGCTCACTTGAGCTCAGAAGTTTGAGACAGGCCTGGGCAACATGGCAAAACCCAGTCACTACAAAAAATTTAAAAATCAGACAGGTGTGGTGGCACCCAGGTGTAGTCTCAGGTACTCAGGAGGCAGAGGAGGAAGTACTTGGTGTAGTCCTAGGTACTCAGGAGGCTGAGGAGGAAGGATTGCATGAGCTCAGGAGGTCCAGACTGCAGCGAGCCAAGATTGCACCACTGCACTCCGGCCTGTGCAACAGAGTGAGATTCTGTCTAAAAAGTAAAAAAAAAAATAAATTATCTTAAAGAGCTTGTTCAAACAGTTTCCTATGCCACATCTTTAGAGGTTCTGACTCAATAGTTCAGTGGTGGGGGAGCAAGATTTTGCATTTCTAACAAGATCCCAGAGAAGATGCCAATGCTGCTGATCTGGGGGCCAGCCACAGCATTCAAGGCACAGACAAAATCTGCCAAGACCATGAAGAGTGACAGCAAACTTATAGCTGCCATGTTGAAGGCATTTTCAGAAACTATGAGTATACCTCTTGTCATGACTACCTCATCAGATATATGTGGAGCAAGGGGAATTTGATTCTGCCACAACATTGGCTGGACATTTTTATTGGGACATAGGAGCCAGGACCCTAAAAATAAGGTGAGCAACAAAAGGTAGGGACTTGCTCTTTGCCCTTGTACCTCCTCCATCAGGACATGTTTGGTGACCTCCAGCTAAGGGATGTGCCCAGATTTGCCCCTAACAAACAGCCTTACCCCCAAAAATTCTTTAGGTCTTTTAATTTTTTTCCTTTTTAAAAATTCTTCATTTTCTTAAGTGTTTGTAAAATATTCTTATAGTACATTTTTTTGGTTCTTTCAATCATTTAATTTCTGGTTTGCACTGTTTATGAAATATTCATTATTCTTTGCTTCATTTGTCTTTCTTACAGCCTTTACCATTTATTCTAAATAAATGGTTTTTTTGCCCTTTTACCATTTATTCTAAATAAATGCTTTTTTGCTTCTATTTATTTTCACATTTTTCAGGGGCACATGAAAAATGCCCTTTTTTATTACGTATGCAATATAAGATAATTTCAGAGAAACTGCATAACACAAACAAGCAAAATGAATAATTTAAAAAATCATAGTCTCACCTACCCAGAGATAGTCACATACAATACCTAGTTGTATACACTTTCAGACAATTTTCCTGGCAAAACATTCCAAAATTTCCTCTTTAGCTATTTTTATCCTTTTTAATAATGTATATTTTAATTTTTTTCTTGTTATTTCTCAAATTCTCTAGTTCAGTTTTTTCACCTTTGACCCCTTTTAGTTTCCATATTATAATTTTGTGACACATTTTTACCCTTCTATTAGTTTTCTCATACTGTTTTTGTTTCTTCTAGTTTTTAAAAATAGTCTGTTATTCTTTTAACTAAGTTTTTCATTCACTTTGCTTTTTATTGTTTACAGGGTTCTTATTCCTTAATTCTTTTCATTCTAGGTTTATGAATGACCCACAAATATGGAGAAATACTCCCTAAACAGGGATGACATGGGGCTCATCCCACACCAGTCCTTCATGCTCCTCACAGCAGGGATCATATCTCCCCTCAATGCTGAATCACCTAAAATGTATGTAAAGCAAGAAAGAAAAACTATAAACTGAATTCCCTCCCAGGATTATGATAATTTTACCTGGACAGGCAGCATTCTTGGCCACCAGAAGGTGGCTTTCTTCTACTACATTTCTTCCACCACCCTCTAATCCCACATACAACTATGGCAGGTATAATTGCGGACATTGAGAAATAATTGATTGCTATGCAACAAGATACTGAGGGGAGGAGGAGGTTCCATTCAGGGAGGACTCTCAGAGTAAAACTCTCTGATTATAACACGAAGCCTGAGGATGTTGAAACTTCCAACGAATAGAGCCATTATTCCAGGCTCTACAACCAAGTTTTAGGAATCGTACATCCACTTGTCACCAAACTATTATCACCAATATGACTTATCATTCATTTAAGCAGGATTCTCAGAGAATTTTCTTAGTGTCTAAAACTCCTCAACTCTATCCCTTTATTAAGAAGACTAAAGATAAGTATACATGGGAGCAACTGTCCATTTTAGGGTTTGGGGCCACAACAATGGCTGCTTCAGTTTTTTTATCATACATTTGAGTTTTCTACCCCAAAGTCCTAAAGATACTGAGATGTGAATCAAACATTTTCTTACCATGGAGCCAGATGCCATTTTTGGACTGGCTTGAGTCCCTAAAAATAGGTTGATTAATGTGCAAAGTCTGATTCCCTCTATGTAATGTTTCTTTCAGTTTCTATACCTCATGTGTGCTGCAGTTGAAGGTTTGTTTAAGAAATTCACTCTGTTAGGTAGAATTTCCTCATGGACACCCCATCCACCAACAAGCTATCCACTACCATTGTGTCCCTCTGGCCATTTGTCCTGCTAAGGCAGGAGTGTCCAATCTTTGGGCTTCCCTGGACCACATTGGAAGGATTGTCTTGGGCCACACATAAAATATACTAACGCTAATGATAGCTAGTGAGCTAAAAAAAAAAATTTTTAAAAATATCATAATGTTTTAAGAAAGTTTATGAATTTGTATTGAGTCGCATTCAAAGCTGTCTTGGGCCACACCCAGCCTACAGAACACAGGTTTGACAAGCTTGTACAAGGACTTGGATTCCTGGAATATCTCTCATAATGTCAATGTCCACTCTCTCTGGTTTGCATTAACAATTCTCAGCCATTTAACTTTCACTCAGTACTGCCTTCATATTAATTATTTGGCCTGAAAGGCCTGGAAGTTCTCATGTCAAAAAGAACATATAGCAATTTCATACTTTTATCTGAGTAGATTAGACTGCTCATTTCACATCAAGTCATGCAACTAATAACCCTAGGATGTGTCATCCCAAACTCACTATCTTCTTCAGAAAGTCCCTCTTATGAGCAACATTCCTCTTGTGGAGAGTGGCTGAATAAAATCCTAAATGTAAAGATCCCAAACTGGTAACTTTTCATCTGGAAGTTAGCAAGAATGCCACCTCAGCAGCTGTAAGGAGGAAATACCCTTACAGAGATGAGGATGCACTGCCCTTGTCATCTCAGACTATTAGAGGGCTGATGCTAAACTACTGGACTCATACAATGAGGATCAATTCCTTCTCCTCTTGATTTTCCTTCTAGTAAGAGCTACAGAATATGCCTTAATGTTCATACTCTTAGAAGCTACTTGTTTATTTGAAAACTCCCCATATTTTCCACTTCTAGACATGGATAAGAAGTTTTCTTGCAGTTCATGAAATCATAAACCATGACCATTTAGAAATCTGGCTCAGTTCTTTTGCTTTACAGATAAGAAAACTGGACAGGACATGGTGGCTCAATCCTGTAATCCCAGTACTTCGGGAAGCTGAGGCAGGTGAATCACCTGGGGTCAGGCGTTCAAGACCAGCCTGGCCAACATGATGAAACCCCGTCTCTACCAAAAATACAACAAATTAGCCGGGTGTGGTGGTGGGCACCTGCAATCCCAGCTACTCAGGAGGCTAAGGCAGGAGAATTGCTCGAACCTGGGAGGCAGATATTGCAGTGAGCCGAGATCGCACCACCGCACTCCAGCCTGGGCACCAAGAGCGAAACTCAGTCTCAAAAAAAAAAGAAAAGAAAAGAAAACTGAGCCCCAGAAAAGTTAAATTTTCCAACACCACAGGGTTATAAGCAAAATAAAGCCAAGAATCAAGGTCTCAGGCTGGGCACAGTGGCTTATACCTGTAATCTCAGCACTTTGGGCGGCCAAGATGGGAAGCCAGGAGTTCAAGACCAGCCTGGGCAACATAGCAAGACTCCAACTCTATTAAAAAAAAAAAAAAAGCATAGATTAACATGGTGGCACAATCCTGTAGTCCTAGCTACTGAGGAGACCGAAGCTGAACTGTCTTGAGCCCAGGGGTTTGAGGTTGTGGTGATCAATCACGTCACCACTGCAGTCCAGCCTGGGTCACAAAGTGACAAAAAAAAAAAAAAGAAAAAAATCAAGGTATTGGTAATCCCAAGTGAGAGATTTCCCCATGATAGATACCATTTTTCCCCACCCAGTAAGTATTTACCACCTGCCTGCCCTAGCCAGGGAGGCTGTATTGCTGAATACAGCCATCAGCTCCTTGCCAGTTTACTTGGATCAAGCTTCACAACCACTTGTGCGGTTCAAGTGGGGATGTCTTCCATGGCACGTTTAGAGATAGCCACCTACTTCCTAGTAAAGAAAGAGGACATCACAGAGATAAGATTCTCCCATACTCTTGCACTTGTTTCTACCAGTGTCTGGTAAGGAGCTGCTTACAAATCTATCTCCCAATTAAATTGTAAGCCTTTTGAAGGCAGCACCTCTGTCTTCATTTGGCCCATCTTACAATTGTTTGTCTTTCCATTTTAGTCATCTTTATATCCCCCAAGCCAACCCTGCCTCACATATTACTAAAATAATGACCTGTGTGTCCTCTGTGTCACTCTCTTTCTCTCTATGGGGGCAAATAAGCTGCTAATAGGTTCCCTCTGTGTGGCTAGATTGTGTATCCCTCTTAACTGGGATACCAAAGCCCACCTGCCTGTCATTCCCAGCCCTCTTAGAGGTCACAGAGAAATTGTCCAAAATCTGATTTTACCCATATGCTTCCAAAAATCCTCTATAGCTTCTTTCCCAGTACCTCAATGGAAGTTCATGATTCACAACATGGTCCTCCACAGGATGACCCCAGCCAACATTATCAGCCTGACTTTCTCCCATCCCCATGCCTTACCCTCCTACGAGGGCCATGCTCATTTATGCCTGGTTTCTTCTGCAATATCTTGTTCTGTCTGCCCATGATGCCCTTCTTTATCTTCACCTGGTAAACTTGTCATACTTCAAAACCACATTTAAATATCTCATCCTCCACACAAAGCTCATGCTGTCTCTGAGTTCCCATGAGGTTTTGTAATATTATTGGTTTACACGTTTTATCTCTAGGAAATACTCCTGAGGACATTACTTCTTGGGAAGGTCAGAGGCCTAATGAACTAGTAGATATCAATCACAGCAAGGCTGTGAGTCCTCAGAAATGCCAATCATGTGCTTTATGTAAAGTGGATAACTTTGTTCTTTCTAGTTGCCAATCTTCAATTTAGACAGAGGGGCCATATGTATTCATTCACTTAATCAATATTTATCAAGTGCCTAAATATGCTACACACTATTCCAGGTGCTAGGGAGATAGCAGTAAACCAGCCCCCAAAGCACAACACAGAAAATAGCAAAGAGCCTTTGCAGGAGTCTACTTGGCCAAACACTAGCCAGGGGTTAGTTAGGTCTTAGATCCATTACTTTACTAGAGAATTTGTGGAAAGTTAATGGGAAATAATCTTTAGGTTGAAAAAGAAAAAAAAAGAAACTGAAAACAATGTTAGCCAAGACAATACTGCACTCTCATCTCTAACTCTGATCCCATTTAGTTAAATGACATGTATCAAGGTTACAATTTAAGAAGGAATTGTTGAAGAATTGCTCGTTATTTCATAAGCTTTTTTCCCCCACTCATTTGCAAGTATTTGCCTTTGAAGCTTCCTACCATGAGACATTTATATGTTACAGGAGAGTCTCAGGCCAATGACTTTCTGAAGTCAGGGATGAAAACACCAAGGGTTATAAAACTGTATAAAGAGTTTCTGAGCACTGATTCCCTTAATGACCCCAAAATAAGCTTCATGTGAAAGAGATCACATTCAAAACACAGCAATGCTTTTCAAAGCACCAGACAGAAGTTCAGTGTGATGTACTCATTAGCTTGAAAATTGTTGAAGGGGTTTGAAGTGCGGTGCTAAACACAGTACATAGATGTGAATGTGAATGTCATCTCCTCACAGCCTGCAGAGCTGGTGCCAAAGAGACACCTTCCCTCAACTAGACTCTCCACTTCTGACAGTCTAACAAGGTCCTAATTAGAGAACGAGTCTCCTGCTGTCCAGGGAGGAGGAGCCTCATTTGCCAGATGCAAAGACATTTCCATTTGAGAAGGTATCTGAGTGACATGGCAATCAAATCAACAGCTTACCTGGCCTTTCCTCCAGTGTTTATGTTTCCATGTCTGAGTTTTTTTACAGCTTAGGTGATCATCATTCACTTCTCAAAGCATGAGTTTCAGCATTTTCACTAGGATTTGTAGTGGTTGTGAAGCTTCACCCAATGGCATATTTAAAGGCAAGTGTGTTTTTATTGTAGTTACAATAGTATCAATAAAAAGAGTAAAAAGGGAGACCGTATAAAACAGAAGTTGCCTGTTGAATGTATGTGTTTTGCCCTTTATTTTAGACTATTTTATATAAATTAAGTTTACTTAAAGATACAATAAACAGAATTGGAAAGCTAATATACTATGCTGTTAATTCAGAGACAGAACATACTAAAAGAAAAATAATATAGATAAACACAACTGGAATTATTTCGGAAAAAAAACAAAAACCTACCATGGCTTTAGCTTTTATTTTAAACATTAAATTAGATTAAAATTATTTGAAACAAAACTCTTACCACATATGGTGAGCCCTTCCTCGTAGTTTATAGACTATTGTCAACCCCAATCTCTCCAACAATTTGACCACTGACCCAGCCTATTAGGACATGATAGAATTAACTACATTTACTAAAATGACAGCCAATTCCTTATATGGTGTCACAATGGCCTGAAAACAGTAGTGGAATTTCTCTTAGGACCTCATGATAGCCAGTATTCAACTAAAGACTTGGAAGATTTGATTTATTATCATCATATCATTTGTACTTAAACATATGAAACACTCTGATAGATATTTTCCAATATATATATGATAAAAGTGGAATCCAAACTAATCTACCTTTTTAAGGCTGATCTCATGTATTCTCTGAACAGCAATTCAGAAACTGCTGAGAGTTTTACCTATATTTGGAATATTTGGAACCACAGCAGAAGATAAATAGTTGTTTTTTCAACTTTATCTAGAAGTCCTTCTTCTGTTACTAATGTTAATGTAACATTAACAATAGTCACAATACTTACATATTTGCATAACACTACAATTTACAAAGTAGTGTCACATCCATTATTTCACGAGGCTTTAAGTTCCACCATGTCAGCGCCACCATTACCTTATTCAGTGCTGTATCCTCATCCCTAGTACAGTTAAATGCTAACTAACTCTATTTTTATAGAATGAGTAGATTCACTTGAGTAAGCATGCCAGGTATACATATCCTCATTTTAGAGATGAGGAAATTAAGGCTTAGAAAAATTAAATGATATAAACATAGAAGCAAAATAAGTAGGTGATTTTTGGGAGGCTGAGGCAGATTGCTTGAGCCCAGGAGTTTGAGACCAGCCTAGGCAACATAGCAAAATGCTGTGTCTACAAAAAATACAAAAAATTAACCAGGTATGGTGGTGTGTGCCTGTAGTCCCAGCTATTCCGGAGGCTGAGGTGGGAGAATCACCTCAACCCGGGGAGTTGAGGCTGTAGTAAGCCGTGATCGTGCCACTGTACTCCAGCCTGGGTGATGGAGTGAGACCCTGTCTCTAAATAAATAAATAATAAATAAAAAGAGATCAAACTAATACCAGAGCTAGACCTTCAATCCCATGCCTATTTCTCTTTCCACTGGCTGCACCATGTCATCTACCATAATTTATGTTTTTTAAGTAGCTGCTAATCCACAAACTGTTACCTTCTTTATGGTTGTGCTTGATCCACTATCCATAAAGTTTGTGATCACCTTCTGAGAAGACTATGGGAAACAGATTTCCTATTTTGTTGACAAGAAAACTGATGCTCAGTAGGGTCCCAAATCACCCACGAATGAGTGACAAAGCCAGAAACTAGAGCTGAGATCTTCAGACTGTATCCTCAGTGCCCTTCTCTCTACACTAACTCTTGTTACCCTTCCAAGAAGAGGTAGCCCTCTCATTTCTGCCTTTAGTGGGCAGGCAGTGTGCCAAGCTCTTTGGAAGAGATGCTGGACCAATGGCACTGCCTCCATCTACGAAGGGCTGATCTTCTTGCGGCAGGTCCACACACATGAGTACAGCTGACTGTATGACAGATCTGGGCATGACAAACACCAGAAAGGTACACAAAAATAAGACAGAGTTCTGTCAAACCAAAAAGAAACTAAAGCATTTAGGGCTGCAAAGTGCAATCCTGATCCTGACTCATTTACTCTCTAATCATAAGACATCTACCTTTGATTTCTTGGCCTGTCAGATAGGAAACAAAATGTATAAAGTGCTTAAGGGGGGTGCATTTTATATAATCCAGTCTTTTTGTTTTCTTAGAATCTATCTTTTCCAGCTGAAATTTAAATAAAAGAAAAGTTATTGTTCAACTTTCGACCAGACCTCTGTGTCCTTGTAACAACAGCCATTTCACCTATCCCTCATCTTCTTCAGAGGCAAGGTACCCAACTCAGTGTGTGGCTCCTATTTGTCTAAGCTAGTGGCTCACTACATAACCCTGCAGTAAAATCCCCTGGGTGTTTTTGAAGACTATTAGTGTCTTGTCCCCACTCAGATCAATTATATTTGAAAGCTCTGACCATTTATTTCTCAAAAAAATGAGATAGCTGGGTTCAAATCATTTAATAACACTAAATCATTTTGTCTCTAGAACTTCTTTATAGTGAATTGAATTACTTCAGTTTTCTCTATCTAGAGCCAATGGACAATTATGTGAAGAGAATGTCTAATTTGATGTGAAACAACCCAAAATGTTCTTACAACTTTTGATGTGAATAAATTGTGCATAAAATTAAATGAACACTAAAAATAAAATTAATGTCAATTTTTTTCTTGGAGGAGAGTTAGGGAGAAAGAATGAAAGAGAAATTGATTCATTTTAAAAGATATCTATTTTTAATAAGAGAAAAGGGATGCAAGGTTCTGGTGAGAAGCAAAATACTTCTTAGCAACTATCAATATAAGCCATTGCAGTGTTGTACACTGTAAAATATACAATGGTAAATAAATGCCGTGGCTATTTTTTAATGTGTTTTTGTTAGGTTATGGTGCTTCCTAAAAGGAAGGAACATTGGAGTTTAAAACTGATCATGTTGTCACTAAATTACTTTGACAGTTTCAATGGTCTGAATTTGTAAATGACATAAAACAGCTACTACAAGAACAAAAGTGTCTGATTCTTGTTATTTTGCAGTTGCTCTGTATTTCAATGACAAAGGCAGTCTGAGAATCATGTATGAACACATTAAGGGTTTTTTTCCACCATGAACAGATCAAAAGGACCCCCTGAAGCCATGTCTGTCCTTTATTTCTGCTAGTATAATTACTAATCTATTTGGTGGAATACTGGCATTTTACTTTTCTCTAGGCTCATGATTATATTACTTTTTTTATCCTTGCTGTCTAAAATGCCAGCAGTGGGCTAGAATAACTCAGTGACTTTGGTCATAATAAAAACTTAAAATTAAGAGTGACATTCAGATCTCATGATATGGTGGAAACAAAAATGGACTAGGAGCTAGTTCATTAATGTATGAGCTGGAGCAAACTGCAAGCAACTCCATTGGGCTGGAGTGTCTATAAATAATGGGATAAAAGAAAATGTGATCTTTTGGAGAAATCTTTAAAATAAAAAAGAATAATTTTCTACTTCTGATACCTATTCAATGTAATCTATTTTATCAGAATTATACTAATATATTAATGTTCTTTATTTTCATGTGTTCCCACTAACATTTAGGCATTCCCTATGCAAGAGAGAGAGAGACAGAGAAACAAGAGGAAAAAAGCCTCACCAACAGATTTATACTACAGTCAACCCTCCATATCTGTTCCATGGATATGGAGGACCAACTTTTCATCTGCGGTTGGTTGAATCTGCAGATGTGGAACCTAAGGACACAGGGGGCCAGATGGAGGATTGAGCATCCCAGGATTTTGGTATCTACTTGAGGGTCCTGGAATCAATCTTCCACAGACACCAAGGGACAACTGTGTAACACGGGGACTGATCATGGACCCTCTCAAACCACACAAGCAATGCCCAGTGAGGAGCTGTCCTGTTGCTCAAAATGTCTGTATGTGAATGCATTGGGTTGCTTGTGGAAGATGCACATTCCTGAGCTCCTTTCCCCACTAAAGGAAGCACAATCACTGCATGTGGAGTTTAGGAATCTGTATTGAACAAGCTTCTCCAGCAAATTCTTGTTCACAAACAAGTTTGAGAACCATTGGACTAAAAATGGACCCAAAGTTATTCATATTGTCTCCAGTCCCTTAAAGAAAAATTAGAGGCTTGCATCTGACTCCGACCCACAGGAACTAAATTTTGATTCACATCTTAAGCTCTACAGGGAAGTACACATTTTCCATTTCAGACAGAAAACATTATGGGGTGGGAGAGAGCGGCAAACCATCAGTACAATTGGAGGCCTAAAAGGATAGTCCCTATGCTCTTGAGACAGTCGAACTCATTACTGCTAATCACTCAGTAGAGGAAGCACTTCACCAAAGAGCATGCTAAATGCCTGCAGGTTGGCAGGAGTCCCTTAATTGAGACATGCTTCATGAAGTAATTAGATAATTAGAGAGTGCATGTTCAATTAACTTTGAGGATCTATGGAATACTAAGAAATATACCGGGTGATAAAAGGCTGTGTACAGAAATGTTTGTTATTACTAACTGAGAAAAATGGCTCTTTTGAAGTCTGAAGTCTAGAGCATAGCTGTTAGTGCTATTTCATCAGAGGTAGCTTCTTGGATTGGTGACCTTTGTTTAATCTAACAATTTTGTAAATTGAAAATGGCTCAGTTATGAATCACGTTGGCTCTTCACAGAGATTTAATGGTTGGGTGGGGAGTGGGGCAGAGGAGGTGTGTAGGGGGAATTTCTGCTCACCAAATGGCCTAAAATATATTTCCTAAATTCCTCTTTTAGCAACAATCCCAATCAGTTCTGCATCCTACAATGCACACATTCAAAGGGAGGGAAGAAAAGTTAATATTTTTTTTCCTCATCCATCTCAAAGTAATGGCTGAGGCCCCTATAGTAAAAGACAGACTACTTTTATTTATTTATTTATTTCAATAGTTTGGGGGGAACAGGTGGTATTTGGTTACATGAAGAAGTTTTTTAGTGGTGATTTCTGAGATTTTGGTATACCCATCGCCCAAGCAGTGTACACTGTACCCAGTGTGTAGCCTTCTATCCCTCATCCCCCTCCCACCCTTTCCCCCGTGTCCCCAAAGTCCATTGTATAATCCTTATGCCTTTGCATCCTCATAGCTTAGCTCTCACTTATGAGTGAGAACATACAACGTTTGGTTTTCCATTTCTGAATTACTTCACTTAGAATGATGGTCTCCATCTCCATCCAGGTTGCTGTGAATGCCATTATTTTGTTCCTTTTTCTGACCAAGGGAAAAACATAAAAATATGTTTAATATAAGTTTAACATGACATGAAAACCTTCACAAGAAAATTAAAACCCAAAGAAACAGGTAAACTTGTGCGGGGGGGTTTTGGTTTTTCTTTTTTTGTTTTTTTGAGATGGAGTCTCACCCTTGTCGCCCAGGTTGGAGTGCAGTGGCGCAATCTCAGCTCACTGCAACCTCCACCTTCCGGGTTCAAGCGATTCTCCTGTCTCAACCTCCTGAGTAGCTGGGATTACAGGTGCCTGCCACAATGCCAGCTAATTTTTGTACTTTTAGTAGAGACAGGGATTCGTCATGTTGGCCAGGCTGGTCTCGAACTCCTGACCTCAGGTGATCCACCCGGCTCGGCCTCCCAAAGTAGCAGAATTACAGGCGTGAGCTACTGCACCCGGCCCAACTTGTATATTTTTATGGATAATCATGCCAAAGTATGATTGGAAACCAAAAGTTGATGGTTTAATGGTAATGAACTGCAGAACCTCAGCAAGGCCTGTTTGTTCAGATTCTTCTTGGCATCTTTGTGTCTTCAAGGATCAGGATGTTCCTTTACTCCAGGTATAGGGAGGGTAGCTCTGGAAAGAGTGTCTTGTGACCAATTCAGAGAGGAAAGTCAAAGAATTCTTTTATGGCCTGCTTCAGGGTAGAAGGGTAGAAGAAGGTCGGACAGTGACCTCCTTTTGTCTACTGTTTACTGTTTCCTCAAATGCCAAGGGGCCACATTTTGGGTAGAGTGTCCTGAATCCCATCAGTACCAACTCTGCAATGTTATGATGGCATATCCAATTTAAGTTTTATTTCTGATGAGGAAGACAACTCTATTTTGTCTTCTAATTTTAATCATTGTATATAGAAGCAGTGCATAATACTGAATGAATAAAGACTACCAAGCAATTAAAATCTATTCAATTAATTAAAATAACTTAGATGTCAAACTTTTGGGTTTTAATTATTTCTTGAACGTGCAACAAAGAGTATCTAAGTAACACATAACTCATGCACTTCATAATTTCATTTCACACCTGAAACCTAGAAATCTATCAATTGCCACAAGTTGTTCAAATATTCTTTAATGTCTTCCCAGGAAGATAAATAAAAAGACATTCTAGCTGTTACATAATTTTTATAACACTCCAAGGAGACCTAGGGTAAATTGTAAAAGAAAAACAAAAACAAAAATTCATTTAATAAATTGTATTTGCCTGACTAATACATTTCTAGGTACTGTTCTGCATGTGCTTGTCATACATCACATGTTAATAAACTTTTGTTTAGTTTTCTCTTGTTAATTAGTCTTTTGTTAGTCTAATTTACAGGGCCCCAGCAAATTAATCTAAGATGGATAGAGAGAAAAGTATTTTGTTCTTTTCCCCTACACAAGAAGTTGTGTACAAAAATATATACAAATAGAAGGTAGTGGGTGCTCAGTTAAGAATGCATGGCACAGACAACATGGATGTATACTTCCAAAGGTGGAATGATCATTGAGGGCTGGCATAGTGAGAAAGTGGTTGTAGTGAATGTAAAAAATGTGAATTGGGTGAAGAAACAGGCCTTTATAAGTGGAAAATGGTCAGTGAAAGAATTTCAGACAGAAAGATTAATTCAGAATAAGGCCTAGAAGTAGGCATATTCACAGGAGACTGGGGCAGGAGGATCACTTGAACCCAAGAATTTGAGGCCAGCTTGGGCAACAGAGCAAGACTCTATTTCTAGAAAAAAAAAAAATTTTAATTGTCAAAAGAAGTAGGCATATTCAAAGAACAAAGAGTTTGGCTGGCACAAAATTCCCCTAACAATATATCAATGGAGAGATACCAAGTATATAGGAGTGATGTAGCATGTAGGTTTCTTCCTTTGGGCAAAAGAGGGTTCTTCAAGGTGTTAGAGCAAGGAAGTGTATTGTTCATGACTCGGTTTTAAGAAGATTAGAATGAGAGTGTTATATTTAGCTGGATTATCACAGAATCGCAAATGAAAAGACAGTTAATCCAGGCATATGTGGGGCCATATGCCATATGTCAATTCAAAAAAAATTATATAAGGGAACTATACTGTTGATAACTATAGTAATGGCTGTAGTGAAAATGATCAAGGATTTTTGCATTCATAGTTATTTCTTAATTTCTAAAAGTGGACATGGGCAGAGGCTACAGTAGGGTGGTATGGGCCATCATGAAAGTAAAAACAATCCCCCTTTGCAGTTGCTTAAGTTTTATTTGCTTCCTTTCTCTCAGCCACTTATCGTTTCTTCATTATTTTGATCTGAAGGCTATTGAGAAGAAGCAGATACAAGAAATGCCCTCTGCCCTGTCCTTATTTGTCTAAAAGCAGGACATAGTTTGTAAAGTTGTCCCCACCCTCTCACTACCAGGAAGGATAAAAGTTAATCAAGAGCAACTCTAGATCCTTTATCAACCCAGAGAAATCTACATAATAAACTTTACTAACTAGCCTTTATTTTACATTAGTTCCCCCATATAGTTACCCTCCCACTATTTGCTGCCCTAGAAACACAAAGACCTTTTCATTTGCCTGTCACTTCTCTAAAAATTTATTGTTCTTTTGTTAACTTGGGATGTCACTAGAAACTTTCCAAACTGAAATGCAAAGAGAAAAACAGAATGAAAAACAAAACAAAACAAGGCAAAAAAACCAGAATATAACATCTAAGAACTAAGATAAATTTCAAAGTGTGTAATGTGTAATTGGAATAGAGAGAACATAATAGAAAAAATATTTGAAGTAATAATGGCCAAGAACCTCCCCAAATTAATGACAAACACCAAACTTCATATCCAGAAAAAATCAAGTAACACTTATGCCTATCATATTCAAACTGAAAACAACAAAATGCAAAGAGAAAATATTGGAAGAAGCCAGAGGCTAAAAATTTAAATAAATAAAAAATGTATTTATAGAAGAATTACAGAAGACATTTTGTCATAAACCATGCAAGCAAGAAGAAAGTGAAGTGTAATATTTAAAGTGCTAAAAGAAAACAAGTCACCAAACCTAGAATTCTCTACCCAGCAAAATTATCTATCGATAGTGAAGGAGGAAAAAAAAAGCTTTCTCAGGCAAACAAAAACAGAGAGAATTCATCACCAGTAGACCTGTCCTTTAAGAAATCTTAAAGGAATTCAGAAAGAAGAAAATTGTATAGGTTGGAAACTGGGATCTATGTAAAGAAAACAAGGGTATCAGGGAAAGGTAAGTGAAGGTTAATTAATCTTTGACTTGGTCCATTTCTGCTGCTCTAACAAAATACCACAAACTGGGTAACTTATAAATAAAAAGAATTTATTTCTCATAGTTCTAGAGACTGGGAGGTCTAACATCAAGGATCTGGCAGGTTTGGCCAGATTTGGTGAGGGCCAGTCTCTGTGAAGAAAACAAAAATATGTTACCCCAAAATATATTTATTTGGCATATTTTGATACAGCTATTCAGAGGGACTGCAGACATGGGGATGGCTTGGAAAAGCCATCTTTTTGTAGAGGAGATTGCATCCTTAGAGGAAATCTACAGATGCAAACAGGCTTCTTTAAGGCCACCCCCCAAACATACACTCACACCTTACCTACCTTCTCTGCATCTAGGAAAGATTAACTCACAGGAAAAAGAGACTAAAAATCTGACAATTTGAAAGGTCTGACAGAGAGAAAGTTTTACCACCAGCTACAATCTATTCTTTCTGAGGGGAGCTTCAAGAGTGGAAGGAAGGATGGGAGGAAGGAAGGAAGAAAGGAAGGAAGGAAGGAAGGAAGGAAGGAAGGAAGGAAGGAAGGAAGGAAGGAAGATGTCCTATGAAACTAGAAGATTCTCATCCTTAGTAGAGTAAGGATGGTAGTGATGCAACTAAATTTTAAATACATTTTAAAGCATTCCTTGGCTGAAGACAGCTAAATATGACTCTGGCTAAGGTGGGACATTTTTGGAACACTGTCAGGGGAATCACAGACTTGAGTGAAGGCCAGAGTACCAGGCTTAACAAGAGCCATTAAGGGAGCTTCAGATGGCTAGGAAACAGGACCCTTAGGAAAAACCTCATAACAAGAAGAGTAAAGTCGATTTTCCCTGGCATGATGAGCAAACTCCTACTATTATTTATTTTCAGCCTTTTCAAGATTCAGAAGCTCATTAAAAAGTGTTTGATTATCTGTGATCAGCTTGTGGACACAGACCGGCTGCGCTAGGGTAGGAGAAGGACAATCTAGACTCTAGGGTTCTAACTTTTATTTAAACAGACACCAGGATTTACTCTCCGCCTTCGAGTTCACTCAGGAAAGCTGAAGCCACACTAGGTTAACAGACAGATGTTAATATAGGCAATTGGAGGACTAAAAAATCACATAATAATGCTGAAGAGACACAAAGGTAATAACTGCAGAAAGCATTTGCCATCCTAGGGCTGCCAGAACAAAGGGAAGAGATTGAGTTATCCAAGTCTAGAAGGCAGGAGAAACCCTCTGTCAGTGAAACTTAATATCTGAAGAAGACAGCAGAGTCCAGCTACTGCTAGTGTCTCAAGAGCTGGAAGGAGAGCCTGTAAATCTGGACTCAGACCTCTGAGGGGAAGGTGCTCTGCCAGGCTGCTGTGGGTACACCTCAGCCTGGTTGTGGGAGTGCTGCAAGAAGCTGGACACCAGAAGACACTGCTACTGCATGGGTGAAACACCAACACCAGGGCTCTGAAGACAGAACTTGTGACTAGTAAACAGGAAATATCAGGTTCCTTCTCCCCTCTCCTGTCTTCTAGTCTCCTTCTATTGTCCCCTATAAACAGCAAGTCATCTGACAAAGGAAAGATATTAATGTGTATAATCCTTGCACCAGTCTCACAAAGCCAGGCAAAGCAGAGTAGATAAGAGCTCAGAGACAATAGCTTAAGTACTGGTACATCATTCCACTGAGGCCAACACAATGCTTGAAGTAATAATCCAAAGGAAATTGAGGTGCTGGTAGAAGGTGAGTGGTCACTGGACACCAAAAGGAATATGGAAACTCTTTTAAAGACTAAGAACAGGTACTTTCTGAGTATCTAGCAGAGGAAAGGTACCTATCCTAATTTCTAAAAAAGCAGCAAATTGTATTTATTTTTGAATTTGAGAGATTTTCTCAGTTATGTTTTAGGGGAAAGTTTAAGAAACAAGATAATGCTTTACTCACTTAATGTGTGGTTCAAGGAAGGTATGTGGAATACAGACAGAAAGCAAGCATAAAGTTGCAGAATTAGATGCAACTCTATCAACTCTAGCTAACAAGTTACAGGCATTTTGCAGGGTACATCAAAAGAAAGCAAAACCTCCTTAGAAATTGTCATTGAAGCTTTGTACTTAACAGATTTGGATTTGGAGTAATTACAGACTGAGGAACTAAGGATTATCTGCAATTAATATTACAGGCTTTGACAAAGGACACTGCAAATGCAAGGCAGACAATGAAACAAGATGGGGTTGGGGTGGATGTAGGAGAAGTCAACTGGTAACAAAGACAACCAAATCTAAAGAAGACAGAAATACTTTCTTTACACCAAGCTGATTGTTCTACCAATCATGACACAAAAGAAATTCACAGTTCATATCAAAACCTCATAGTATATTACTTGTAGTTGTTTATAATTATTTAAATTAATTGTATAGCAGAGTCTTCTAGTATTTGACAGAAATGGTTGTAGGAGCTGCATATAGTTCTATGATGTATATAGTTCTATGCCTATGGTTCTAAGAGGAACTCCACAAAATAAAAAGTATCTTCAGTTTTCTTGGAGCTTCAGGACTGACGCTGGCATGTTAAAGAGCCTGAGTCACGCTGTTAAGAGAAATGCTTAACTTTAAGCCAGTGTTTCCTCAATTTATTTAAATCAAGACACCTGGTTTCAATAATCATCTCCATGAATGAGTTTTTTTCTGAACACAATTTACAATACATTGCTATGTATTGTCTATAAATAGCATATAATTCCCCATTTCATAGAATAAATTCATTTTTATTTCATCCTTTGTTGTGTTAATAAAATCAAAATGTAAAACCTCCCTGGATGTCACTTTATAAAAATATACAAATCGATGGATTCAAGCTAATACTTTCAGGCAAGATTCTGGTGCTAAGGACTGACCCAGTTAAGCTACAGCCTCCATTGCATGCTGCTTTATTGGGCCCTTTGCACCTCTGGGTGGGTCCTACACAACATGCAGGGATTATTTCCCTGCAGCAAGACACAGTAGAACTGCTCACAGGCAGCTCTACTGCCCTCTGGGTAGACTGAACTCTTCTTACTTTCCCCAAACTGCTGACTGTCAAGAAAGAAAAAAACAACAAAAACATCTTGGGGGAAAATAAGGATCACTAAATCAAGATGTCTTGTCTCCCACCCTAAATATAATTTAGCTAAAATCAATATGGACTTGGAAGAAGGTGAAAGACCTATTGTTATATTATGAAATTAGATAAACACATCTCTCACCAGTGGCAATTTTAATATATCCAAAGTAATTTTACTTCACCAGGGAAGAGGGGTGAGTCTCCATACCCATTTTAAAAGCAAACTGACGAAATGATCCCAAGTTTCTGAAAGTTCCCAGATGGATGCATGAAATACACATGCTTGTTCTCTCTCTCTCTCTCTTTCTCTGTCTCTCTCTCTCTCTCTCTCTTATTCTGCCAAAACTTCCTGATTTATCAGTCTCACAGAATTTTTCTCTTGGCTATTATCACTTTCTGTTAAAGGATTGGAAGGGAAACTTGCAATTTGGGTTAAAATGGAACATGGCTTCATAGAACTGAACTGAAGTGGAGATCCTTTAGGAAATATTAAATAGCAGAATAACATTTCAGATATTTTGAAAGCCCAAATTAGCTAAGAATGACAAATATAACTGTGCTTTTATGGATTGCAGGCAAGTTAAATTTTATTTCAAAAGGTATAAATTCTTTCCTTTTTGTAGGATTGTATTAAAATAAATGAATTCCAGTTCTGTATTTTATATTTCCAGATGCTGCCTCCAGATTCTGACATCTTTGGAAGGCTGATCTCCCTGTGTTTTCATGTCAGGGGAGCAGTCCTGGGATGTGAGCTTTTATATCAGAGATCTTAAGATCTCTGCTATGAAGATATTTATAAAGGAGAGTTATTACAATTAGAGCATCTAGCATGGATATTAGCAATTGACAGTTTATAAAATATTTCACTGGCATTATTTTACTTGATTATCCAAATAACTTCATGAGAGAAACTAGGCAGGTATTATAATTACTATCCTCTGCATTTTTCACTGGAGGACATAAAGACTGTGGGAGGCTACCCAGCTTGCCCAGGAACAAACAGGGCTAAGAGTCAAGGATGATCGACATCAAGAAGACCTAATTCCATGAAGTTCTGATACATGCTACAACATGGATGAACCTTAAGGACATTATGCTAAATGAAATTAGCTAGACACAAAATGACAAATATTGTGTGATTCCACTGATATGAAATCTCTACAGTAGGCAGATTCATAGAAGCATAAAGTACATCAGAGGTTATTAGGGGATGAGAGAGTGGAGAACAGAAACTTACTGCTTAATGGATACAAAGTTTCTGTTTAGGTTGATGACAAATTTTGGAAATTGAAAGTGGTGAGGTTGCACCATATTGTGAATATAATTAGTGTCATTTAATTGTCAACTTAAAAATACAGTGGGAAATTTTGTTATATATATTTTTACCACAATAAAATGCTTTACAACATTTAAAAAAGAACGAGAAGAAGAAGATCTAATCCCAGAGCCTGCATTCTTTACTGGTTCATTCACTGTTCTACTATTCTACCTGAGGGTCAGCTATGGCTGAGAGTCACAGCTCAGCTATTTAGTATCAGCTCAGCAAGTAAAGTCTTAACTAGACCCTTGGAAAAAGGAGTCATATTGTTTTTAAGGTTTAAGAAGAACAAAATAGCATTTCCCTACTGAAAATATTTTGTAATTTAATAATCTTAAAAGCAATTCCTCACATAACAAATTGTTAAGTTAAATACATTCCTTATCATTTACAAAGGGCAAATAATATAAATTTTATTTCAAATTGATTTATTAACAGCAAACACTAATTTTGGATAATGTTTATGCATAATTTACCATAAAATTTTTGCAAATAATTTGGGGATTTCCATGCTTTCTTCTTGTTGTCTGCTACTGCTATTAACAGAATGCTGGTTTCCATAACAGATCTCAATCCTGCCTAGTAGACAATGTCCAAAAATATGTGTCAATCAATTATATGTTCATCCATTGCAGCCTTATTCACAATAGCCAACAGGTAGAAGCAACCCAAATGTCCACAAACAGATGAATGGATGAAGAAAGTGTTGTACATACGTGTAATGGAATATAATAAAGCCTTCAAAAAGAAGGAAATCCTGTCACATGCTATAATATGGATGAACCTTGAGAGTATTATGCTAAGTGAAATAAGATAGTCACAAAGACAAATGCTATATGATTCCACTCAAATAAGTATCTAAAGTCAAAACTGTAGAAACAGGGGGTAGAAAAGTGGTTGCCAAGGGCTGAGGGAGGGATGAGGAGGGATTCATGTTTATTGGTATAGAGATTCAGCATCGTAAGATGAAAAAGTTCTAGACATCTCTTGCACAACAATGTCAATATACTTAACACTATTGAACTGCACACTTAAAACGGTTAAATCAGTGAATTTCATAGCTTTTTTAAACTATAATTTTTTTAAGTTGTGAGGTCACAGAAATTGGATGAAGAACTAATAACAAAATGGGCACTGAGGCTCACATGGAGGAAAAATAAATAATAGGAAACAAGAATCAGACATGCAGGGAGCCACATGGCATGTCTCGTGGCAATCTTTATAATTCCACCAGAAGCATCTTTCTTGCCTTCATCACATACAACAGGCTACAATAACTCCAGCACCGTGGAGTTGTAAAGATGCCATTCAATCCAAGGAGAAGTTAACTTAATTGGTTTGAAAATATGCTGTTATTTATTTTGTTTTATTTGCTTGGGTTTTTTTCTGTTTAGTTCTTTTTTTTTTTTTTTTTAACCACGCATGGTAAAATTTTAGGATTTTTCTGGATATTCTAGATAGGGATAATTTTCTTAAAGAACAGAGATCTTCTCAAGAAAAAGGAAGTCTGATATGATTTGGTTGTGTGTCCCCACCCAAGTCTCACCTTGAATTGTACTCCCATAATTCCCACGTGTTGTGGGAGGGACCCAGTGGGAGCCCTCTCATTATAGCATGGCAGCCCCTCCCATCACAGGCCTGGAGGCCCAGGAGGAAAAAGTTGTTTCATTGACCAGGCCCAGGGTCCTCAAGCTGTGTGCAGCCTAGGGGTTTGGCACCCTGCATCCCAGCCATTCCAGCCATGGCTGAAAGGGGCCAATGTAGAGCTCGAGCAATGGCATCAGATGGTGCAAGCCCCAGGCCTTGGCAGCTTCCATGTGGTGTTGAGACTGTGAGTGCAGAGAAGTCAAGAATTGAGGTTTAGGAACCTCCACCTAGATTTCAGAAGATGTATGGAAACGCCTAGATGCCCAGATAGAAGTTTGCTGTAGGGGTGGGGTCCTCATGGAGAGCTTCTGCTAGGACAGTGTAGAAGGAAAATGTGGTGTCAGAGCCCCCACACAGAATTCCTACTGGGGCACTGCCTAGTGGAGCTGTGAGAAAAGGGCCACCATCCTCCAGACCCCAGAATGGTAGATCCACCAACGGTTTAGACCATGGGCCTGGAAAAGCCACAGACACTCAACACCAGCCTGTGAGAGCAGCCAGAAGTGGGGCTATACCCTGCAAAGCCACAGGGGCGGAGGTGCCCAAGGCTGTGGGAGCCCACTTCTTGCATCAGCATGAGCTGGATGTGAGATATGGAACCAAAGGAAATCATTTGGAGCTTTAAGATTTGACTGCCCTGCTGGATTTTGGATTTCATGGGCTCTCTAGCCCCTTTGTTTTGGCCAGTTTCTCCCATTTTGAACAGTTGTATTTACCCAATGTCTGCACTCCCATTGTATCTAGGAAGTAACTAACTTGCTTTTGATTTTACAGGCTCATAGGCAGAAGGGATTTGCCTCATCTCAGATGAAACTTTGGACTGTGGACTTTTGAGTTAACACTGAAATGAGTTAAGACTTTCTGGGATTGTTGGGAAGGCATGATTGGTTTTGAAATATGAGGACATGAGATTTGGCAGGGGCCAGGGGCTGAATGATATGGTTTGGCTGTGTCCCCACCCAAATCTTATCTTGAATTATACTCCCATAATTCCTATGTGTTTTGGGAGGGACCCAGTGGGAGATAACTGAATCATGGGGTGGTTTCCCCCATACTGTTCTCATGGTAGTGAATAAGTCACATGAGATTTGGTGGTTTTATCAGGGGTTTCTAATTTTGCATCTTTGTCATTCTCCCTTTGCCTGTTGCCATCCATTTAAGACAAGACCTGCTCCTCCTTGCCTTCCACCATGATTATGAGGCTTCCACAGCCACGTGGAACTGTAAGTCCAATTAAACCTCTTTCTTTTGTAAATTGCCCAGTCTCAGGTATGTCTTTATCAACAGTGTGAAAACGGACAAAGACAAAGTCTATCAAAAGTACTGAGTCTGCCTGGAGTTTGATCTACTGTTTACTAATTCAGTCTCTTCAAGAGGTGCTAGTAAGAAGTGTTTAAAAATATATCCAGAACAGACGAAGCCCAGTGTTTTGCATGGTCTATGTTCCTCTGCTTATTAGTTAGCTTTCACTGGACCCAATAAGGTGGCTTCTGTCTCTGTCCCCTTTCAGTTCAAAAGTCTGCTGTCTAAAAAGCCTACTATGTCTCCTATTTTGAAGTCTTAAGAGAAAGAGATTGATTCACTGTACATAAGAGCCATAGAAGATGTAACAATGTCCCTTACTCTGCACAGGTCAAGGAACAAAACACATCTAATACACAGAAGTTACATATTTTTTCCCTTACATATATGGAATTTTTGACAATGTATGAGATTTTCAATGTTTTATTATAGAGTGGAAAGCTTTTTGCAGAGAATAATTCCAATACCATAAAATACAGTAGGAAAATAAAATTTATAGTTCCATTTTTGAATTCCCTGCAAAGTTGGTGCTCCTATTTTATGGATGAGAAAGCTAAGAGAGAGAGGTTACGTGGCTTGCCGAAGCTTAAATGAGAGTAAATAAACAGAATCTGTATTTCATTTTAACTTTGTTAACTCCAAAAATCACTATTTTCTTCATATTGTCGCCCTATTAATTACTTAACACATGTTCACTTTTCGATGAACTTTGCAAAATGAAAGAATTCTATTGTGACAAGTATTATTATTTGGTCTGTAATGAATTTTGTTTGTTTCCTGATATAAGGAATTTCACCAAATATTAACTACTTGCCCTCTGTAATCTTTTGATTTCCAGTCTACTAGACTTTGATATAAATACAACTATAAAATTAATATGAATTTAACAAAATGTCTATTAGAAGAATTATAATTATGTTTATTAGAAGAATTATAGATTACTTCCATTATTTTTATCTCTTATCTTACATAATATTTGTGCGTGCTGTTTATAGTAGAGTTTTCAGCAAAGGAATAAAATGATTGCCTAAAAAAATATTTACCATATTTGTTCTTGTTTTTATTTTTAATTCTCTTCAGAAAAGCAATTTAGAAAGAAAAAATTGAGGGTAGGAGGGTGAAAAAGGAAGAAAGAAAAAGAGATAATTATTTTCCTCAGGTAGCATATGCCTTAGAAGTTATGATCACTTCTTGAAAATAGAATTATTCTCAGAAATGCCAGAAACATTGCTCAAATACATGTACAAAGATTGTCCATTTCAGCCTTGTTTATGATAATAAAAAATTAGATGCAATCTAAAGTGCATTGTGATGATGTCACCTAAGATTCACCAGCTTATGCATGTGTCTTAATAGCAAAGATTGGAACCAACCCAAATGCCCATCAATGATAGACTGGATAAAGAAAATGTGGCACATATACACCATGGAATACTATGCAGCCATAACAAGGAATGAGTTCATGTCCTTTGCAAGGACATGAATGAGGCTGGAAACCAATATCCTCAGCAAATTAACACAGGAACAGAAAACTAAACACTGCATGTTCTCACTCATAAGTGGGAGCTAAACAATGAGAATACATGGACACAAGGAGGGGAACATCACATGCCAAATTTTAGAAATTCAGGGATTTCCTCCCACAACATATCAAACATATTAAAATGTTTTCATATTAAATATAATTTTGCTTTGTAACAATCAAAGGGCTTTTTATAATTTTGATTTTGGAAAATTATCTATAACTATAAATAACTCATTTAATTTATTATTAGTTATACCTTATTAGCAATCATTATGAATACTTGGGAAATCTTGAGAAGTGAGAAAAGTCTAACATATAAATTGTCTTTAAATGTAATAAGTTATTATGGATTCTAAATTTAGCAATTAATGAAGATGACATGATGTTACATTTTACAGACTTTCCATTAAACTTCCTAATAATTTCAGTTTTACAGTTTTATAATTCTTATTTTAAAGCCAATTAATATTTTTTTAGTTCTCAACATTTTCACAGGCTTAAGTCCTTGGTAATTCCCACATTGTACCTCAGGTACTTAATGAATAGAATGGCCCTACTTGCTATACCAGTGATTCTGTCAGGGGGCAAATGAGGTCAACACTAAGTACAGGATAATTTTTCTATAATTTATAGAGATTTTCTTTTACCTTTTTTCCCTTTGCCCATTTAAAACAAATAGCTAGGTCTTTGGGCATCTTCTCACTAGAGGCATTTGTGTTGCAGCATAGATAGCAGAAACTGCTTAGAGTCAAATATAGTTGCTGGCTTATGTTTTACTGAGTCTTTATTTCCCAGAACAACTTGGGACATCCAGCAAGGAAAGAAAGGAGAAAGCAAGTGGCTTCAAGAGAAGTAAGAGAAAGGGAGAGATTACACAGGATAGGGAAGAGAACAGAGATGATCAGAACCCACAAGATGCAGTAAGACTTCAGAGGTGATCATTGTGATGGCATCATGGGTCCAGGCCAGGGAAATTCCCCTGGGCCCCCCTTGACCTGCAGGCAGCAGAATTGCCTACCTCTGAGGCAGTGGGTCTGAACAATTAGAATAGCAGTGGCAACAATGATGGACCAAAGATTACAGGCACTTCTCATTTCTCTAGGTACCAATCACATAAGCTTTCCAGACTCGTGAACACCCAGAAAAAGGAAAGACACCCCCACAGTGACTGAGTTTTAATGTCCTACTGCTAGCAACTCAAAAAATAAAGATAATTTCATATATATAATTTAAGGTGATGTTTCTTGCATACCAAAGTTTGTAGCGTAAGCTCCTCTTAAAGGTATCATTATTTTGTTTCCATCGTGATTGTTATTCAGGCCCTGAATGGTTATTCTGGCCATAGCCATGTGGCCTACTGAGCTAGAAATTACATTCGCTTCGACTTAAATAGCAAAAGTTCAATTGATTTATTAAACAGATATTTATAAAGCATTTATTTTATTTTTTATTTTATTTATTTATTTATTTATTTTGAGATGAAGTCTTGCCCTTGTCCCCCAGGCCAGATTGCGATGGTGCGATCTTGGCTCACTGCAACCTCCATCTCCCAGGTTCAAGCCATTCTCCTGCCTCAGCCTCCTGAGTAGCTGGGATTACAGGCACCTGCCACCATGCCTGGCTAATTTTTGTATTTTTAGTAGAGACAAGGTTTCACCATGTTAGCCAGGCTGGTCTTGAACTCCTGACCTCAGATGATCCACCCGCCTCAGCCTCCCAAAGTGCTGGGATTACAGGCATTAGCCACTGTGCCCGGCCCTATAAAGCATCTACTATGGGCAGAACACTATGTGCTGATGCTGGGGAGAGCTTAATGAGCACAGTGCCAGCCTGCATGGAGTCTGCCAGGAAACACAGACATTTAATAAGAAATTATGGTAACAGGCTGCGTCAAGTGGTGATACAGGAAGTTCAGAGGGTTATGAATGGAAAGGAGATCTAGCAGAGGAGTCCCAGAAGTTCCCCCAGATGACATGGCTAAGATCAAAAGAACAAATAGGAATAGTCAGGCAATGAGGAAGAACAAGGACTGGTCCAGAAAAGGGGAAAGAATGCTATTTACCAAGTCTTGAAGAAGTAATCACTGAAGTCCTTTTGGGTCATTTAACTCAATTGTGCATTCGAGATGAGAATTCTCTCATAGTTTACTGATACAATGTAATCTAAACTTTGCTATCTGACTCATAGGGCCACCACTTCATATTTGAGAATTTAAACTAGAAGGGGTGACAGTAGCTCTTGGATGTAGCAACAATGGATGACACATGAGTGACAGCTGACAATCTAACGTGCAGGCTGTTGTGTGAACACAGAATTATATTGACACATAGAATAAAAATTAGTCCCAATAATGATACAGAGGAGTAAAAATACCACTTAGAAAATGTTCTCAAAACTAATTAAAATAGAGAGATGATTCAGATTAAGATGGCAGATAGGAGGCAGGACTAGCATGTAGTTCCTGCTCAGACACAGAGCAGTGTGTGGAGACTCACATCCTGAAATTTTGCTCTAAGAACTACTGCAGGAATATACCAGGAAAGCCAAGAGAATCCACAGACCCTTTGTAGGAACTGGATCACCACTGCAGGCTTCCTGAGATGCTGAAAACCTTTGAGTCAGCTTGCTTTCTCAATGAGGAGGCTCATGGTCTGGGGCAAGTTCTCAGCCATGGTCACTGGCTGCCTGGAAATAGGCTCAGTGCTGTTTGGGGGCACGGTGGGAGTGAGACTACCTTTAGGACTGGGGGCTGTGTGGGAGCAGGGAGAGGCTTATGACTGCTGGCTTTCCCCCACTTCCCTGGTGACCTGCATGACTCAGCAGAGGCAGCCATAATTCTCCTAGGAATATAACTCCACTGGACTGTGAACCACACTGCTATCCCTCACAACAGCCACATCAAGCTTTGCCCAAGGAGAGGCTGAGCTCACACACCCCTATCCCTGCCCCGACCTGGTGGTCTTTCTCTACCCACGCTGGCAGCCGAAGACAAAGGTCATAATGTCTTGGGAGCTCTATGGCCCTGCCCACCATCTGAAAAACCTGAATACTTAACGAGGCATCCCTAGGGCAAGTTTGCATCTTCCCTACGGTACCTCAGCTGATGTGCTCTTGAAAGTGCCACCTCCTGGCTGGAGGCCAACCAACACAAAATCAGCACATTAAACAAAAGCACAACCAGGGACCCTCAGAGAGTTTGCTTCACTCCCCTGCTACCTCCACCAGTGCAGGTGCAGGTATCCATGGCTGCAAGACCTGAACATAGATTATATCACAGGACATTTTGCAGACACTCCCCAGTACCAGCCAAGAGTCTAGTAGCTCCACTGGGTGGCTAGACCCAGAAGACCAAAAGCAATCACTACAGTTCAGCTCTTGGGAAGCCCCATTCATAGGGGAAGGGAGAGAACATCATATCAAGGAGCACCCTATGGGACAAAAGAATCTGAACTGCAGCCCTTGAATTCTAGATCGTCCCTCTGACATAGTCTACACAAATGAGAAGGAACCAAAAAAAACAATTCTGGTAATATGACAAAACAAAATTTTTAACACCCAAAAAGATCATACCAGCTCACCAGCAATGGATCCAAACTAAGATAAAAATCTCTGAATTACCAGAAAAAGAATTCAGAAGGTCAATTATTAAGCTAATCAGCGAGGCACCAGAGCAAGGTAAAGTTCAACTTAAAGAAATCAAAAACATGATACAGAATATGAAAGGAAATTTCTTCAGTGAAATAGATAGCATAAATAAAAAACAGTCACTACTTCTGGAAATCAAGAACACACTTAGAGAAATGCAAAATGCCCTGGAAAGTCTCAGCAATCGAACTGAACAAGCAGAAGAAAGAATTTCAGAGCTTGAAGACAAGACCTTCAATTAATCCAATCTGTTAAAGACAAAGAAAAAATAATTTTTAAAAATGAGCAAAGCCTCCAAGAAGTTTGGGACTATGTTACACATCCAAACCTAAGAATAACTGGTGTTCCTGAGAAAGAAAAGAAATCTAAAAGTCTGGAAAATATATTTCAGGGAATAATCAAGGAAAACTTCTGTGGCCTTGCTAGACATCTAGACATCCAAATACAAGAAGCTCAAAGAACACCTGGGAAATTCATCGCAAAAAGATCATCACCTAGACACATAGCCATCAGGCTATCTAAAATCAAGACAAAGGAAAAAATCTTAAGAGCTGTCAGGCAAAAGCATCAGGTAACCTATAAAGGAAAACCTATCAGATTAACAGCAGATTTCTCAGCAGAAACCCTACAAGCTAGAAGAAATTGAGGTCTTATTTTTAGCCTCCTTAAATGAAACAATTATCAGCCAAGAATTTTGTATCCAGTGAAACTAAGCTTCATAAATGAAGGAAAAACATGGTCTTTTTCAGACAAACAAATGCTGAGATAATTTGCCACTACTAAGCCAGCACTACAAGAACTGTTAAAAGGAGCTCTAAATCTTGAAACAAATCCTTGAATTACACCTAAATAAAACCTCCTTAAAGTATAAATCTCACAGGACCCACATGTTCATAACAAGAACATAATGGAAAGGAAAAACAAGGTATTGAGGCAACATATAGCATGATGAATAGAATAGTATCTCACATCTCAATAATAACATTGAATTTAAATGGCCTAAATCCTCCACTTACAAGACAAGGAATGGCAGAATGGATAAGAATTCACCAACCAAGTTTCTGCTGTCTTCAGGAGACTCACCTAACACATAAGGACTCACATAAACTCAAAAGAGTGAAAAATATATTCCATGCAAATGGACACCAGAAGTGAACAAAAGTAGCTATTCTTATATCAGACAAAACAAACTTTAAAGCAACAGTAGGGAGAGGTGGTTCCAAGATGTCCGAATAGGAACAGCTCCAGTCTGGAGCTCCGAGCATGGCTGGCACAGAAGATGTGTGATTTCTGTATTTCCAACTGAGGTATCTGGTTCATCTCACTGGGACTGGCTGGACAGTGGGTGCAGCCCACAGAGGGTGAGCCAAAGCAGGGCGGGGCATCACCCCACCTAGGAAGCACAAGGGGTCAGGGGATTTCCCTTTCCCAGCCAAGGGAAGCCATAGCAGACTATACCGGGAAAATCGGGACACTGCCACCTAAATACTGCACTTTTTCAATGGTGTTAGCAAATGGCACACTATGAGACTATATCCCACGATTGGCTCAGTGTGTCCCACACACACGGAGCCTTGCTCACTGCTAGCGCAGCAGTCTCAGATCGAACTGCGAGGCAGCAAGCCTGGCTGGGGGAGGGGCATCCACCATTGCTGAGGCTACAGTAGGTAAACAAAGCAGCCAGGAAGCTCAAACTGGGTGGAGACCACCATAGCTCAAGGAGGCCCACCTGCCTTTGCAGACTCCACCTTTGAGGGTAGGGCATAACTGAATAAATGGCAGCAGAAACTTCTGCAGACTTAAACATCCCTATCTGACAGCTCTGAAGACAGCAGTGGTTCTCCCAGCACAGTGTTTGAGCTCTGAGAACAGACAGACTGCCTCCTCAAGTGGGTCCCTGACCCCCGTGTAGCCAAACTTGGAGACACCTCCCAGTAGGGGCTGACTGACACCTCACACAGCCAGGTGCCCCTCTGAGACGAAGCTGCCAGAGGAAGGATCAGGCACAATATTTGCTGTTCTGCAATATTTGCTATTCTACAGCCTCCATTGGAGATACCCAGGCAAACAGGGTCTGGAGTGGACCTCCAGCAAACTCCAAGAGACCTGCAGCTGAGGGACCTGACTGTTAGAAGGAAAATTAACAAACAGAAAGGAATGGCATAAACATCAACAAAAAGGACATCCACACCAAAACTCCATCGTACGTCACCATCATCAAACACCAAATGTAGATAAAACCACAAAGATGGAGAGAAACCAGAGCAGAAAAGCTGAAAATTCTAAAAACCCAGCACCCCTTCTCCTCCAAAGGATCGCAGGTCCTCGCCAGCAATGAAACAAAGCTGGACGGAGAATGATTTTGACCAGTTGACGGAAGTAGGCTTCAGAAAGTCGGTAATAACAAACTTCTCTGAGCTAAAGGAGGATGTTCAAACCCATCACAAGGAAGCTAACAACCTTGAAAAAAGATTAGATGAATGGCTAACTAGAATAAACAGTGTAGAGAAGACCTTAAATGACCTGATGGATCTGAAAACCACGGCATGAGAACTACGCGATGCATGTACAACATTCAGTAGCCAATTTGATCAAGTGGAAGAAAGGGTATCATTGATTGAAGATCAAATTAATGAAATGAAGTAAGAAGAGAAATTTAGAGAAAAATGAGTAAAAAGAAACGAACAAAGCCTCCAAGAAATATGGGACTATGGGAAAAAAACAAATCTATGCTTGATTGGTGTACTGGAAAGTGACGCGGAGAATGGAACCAAGCTGGAAAACACTCTGCAGGATATTATCCAGGAGAACTTACACATCATAGCAAGGCAGGCCAACATTCAAATTCAGGAAATACACAGAACACCACAAAGATACTCCTCGAGAAGAGCAACCAGAAGATACATAATTGCCAGATTCACCAAGGTTGAAATGAAGGACTAAATGTTAAGGGCAGCCAGAGAGAAAGGTCAGGTTACCCACAAAAGAAAGCGCATCAGACTAACAGCAGATATCTCAGCAGAAACTCTACAAGCCACAAGAGAGTGGGGGCCGATATTCAACATTCTTAAAGAAAAGAATTTTCAACCCAGAATTTCATATCCTGCCAAACTAAGTTTCAAAAGTGAAGGAGAAATAAAATCCTTTACAGACAAGCAAATGCTGAGAGATTTTGTCACCACCAGGCCTGCCCTAAAAGAGTTCCTGAAGGAAGCACTAAACATGGAAAGGAACAACCGGTACCAGCCACTCCAAAAACATGCCAAATTCTAAAGACCATTGATGCTAGAGAGAAACAGCATCAATTAATGAGCAAAATAACCAGCAAACATCATAATGGCAGTATCAAATTCACACATAACAATATTAACCTTAAATGTAAATGGGCTAAATGCTCCAGTTAAAAGACACAGACTGGCAAATTGGATAAAGAGTCAAGACCCACCAGTGTGCTGTATTCAGGAGACCCATCTCATGTGCAGAGACACACATAGGCTCAAAATAAAGGGATGGAGGAAGATCTACCAAGCAAATGGAAAGCAAAAAAAGCATGGGTTGCAATCCTAGTCTCTGATAAAACAGATTTTGAACCAACAAAGATCAAAAGAGACAAAGAAGGTCATTACATAATGGTAAAGGGATCAATTCAACAAGAAGAGCTAATTATCCTAAATATATATGCACCCAATACAGGAGCACCCAGATTCATAAAGCAAGTCCTTAGAGACCTACAAAGAGAATTAGACGCCCACACAATAAAAATGGGAGACTTTAACAACCCACTGTCAATATTAGACAGATCAACGAGAGAGAAGGTTAACAGGGATATCCAGGACCTGAACTCAGCTCTGCAACAAGCAGACCTAACAGACATCTACAGAACTCTCTACCCCAAATCAACAGAATATACATTCTTCTTAGCACCACATCACACTTATTCCAAAACTGACCACATAGCTGGAAGTAAAGGACTCCTCAGCAAATGTAAAATAACAGAAATCACAACAAACTGTCTCTCAGACCACAGTGCAACCAAATTAGAACTCAGGATTAAGAAACTCACTCAAAACTGTACAATTACATGGAAACTGAGAAAAATGCTCCTGAATGACTGCTGGGTAAATAACAAAATAAACATTTTCTTTGAAACCATGAGAACAAAGACACAACGTACCACAATCTCTGGGACACATTTAAAGCATTGTGTAGAGGGAAATTTATAGCACTAAATGCCCACAAGAGAAAACAGGAAAGATCTAAAATCAACACGCTAACATCACAATTAAAAGAACTAGAGAAGCAAGAGCAAACACGTTCAAAAACTAGCAGAAGGCAAGAAATAACTAAGATCAGAGCAGAACTGAAGGAGATAGAGACACAAAAAACCCTTCAAAAAATCAATGAATCTAGAATCTGGTTTTTTGAAAAGAACCAAAATTGAAAAGAACCAAAAGAACAAAATTGATAGACTGCTAGCAAGACTAACAAAGAAGAAAAAGAGAAGAATCAAATCGATGCAATAAAAAATAATGAAGGGGTTCTCACAACCAATTGCACAGAAATACAAACTACCATCAGAGAATACTATAAACACCTTTATGAAAATAAACTAGAAAATCTAGAAGAAATGGATAAATTCCTGGGCACATATACCCTCCCAAGACTAAACGAGGAAGAAGTTGAATCCCTGAAGAGACCAATAACAGGCTCTGAAATTGAGGCAATAATTTATAGCCTACCAACCAAAAAAAGTCCAGGACCAGACAGATTCACAGCCAAATTCTACCACAGGTGCAAACAGGAGCTGGTACCATTCCTTCTGAAATTATTCCAATCAACAGAAAAAGAGGGAATCCTCCCTAACTCATTTTATGGGGCCAGCATCATCCTGATACAAAAGCTTAGCAAAGACACAACAAAAAAAGAGAATTTTAGACCAATATCCCTGTTGAACATTGATGTGAAAAATCCTCCATAAAATACTGGCAACCTGAATCCAGCAGCACATCAAAAAGTTTATCCACCAAGATCAAGTTGGCTTCATCCCTGGGATGCAAGGCTGTTGCAACATATGCAAATCAACAAACGTAATCCATCACATGAACAGAACCAAAGACAAAAACCACATGATTATCTCAATAGATGCAGAAAAGGCCTTCAACAAAATTCAACAGCCCTTCATGCTAAAAACTCTCCATAAACTAGGTATTGATGGAACGTATCTCAAAATAATAAGAGCAAACCCACAGCCACTATCATACTGAATGGGCAAAAACTGGAAGCATTCCCTTTGAAAACTGGCACAAGACACGGATGCCCTCTCTCATCACTCCTATTCAACATAGTGTTGAAAGTTCTGGCCAGGGCAATCAGGCAGGAGAAAGAAATAAAGGGTATTCAATTAGGAAAAGAGGAAGTCAAATTGTCCCTGTCTGCAGATGACATGATTGTATATTTAGAAAACCCCATTGTCTCAGCCCAAAATCTCCTTAAGCTGATAAGAAACTTCAGCAAAGTCTCAGGATACAAAATCAATGTGCAAAAATCACAAGCATTCTTATACACAAATAACAGACAAACAGAGAGCCAAATCATGAGTGAACTCCCATTCACAATCGGTACAAAGAGAATAAAATAACTAGGAATCCAACTTCCAAGGGATGTGAAGGACCTCTTCAAGGAGAACTACAAACCACTGCTCAATGAAATAAAAGAGGACACAAACAAATGGAAGAACATTCCATGCTCATGGATAGGAAGAATCAATATCGTGAAAATGGCCATACTGCCCAAGGTAATTTATAGTTTCAATGCCATCCCCATCAAGCTACCAATGACTTTCTTCACAGAATTGGAAAAAACTACTTTAAAGTTCATATGGAACCAAAAAAGAGACTGCATTGCCAAGACAATCCTAAGCAAAAAGGACAAAGCTAGAGGCATCGTGCTACCTGACTTCAAACTATACTACAAGGCTACAGTAACCAAAACAGCATGGTACTGGTACCAAAACAGAGATATAGACCAATGGAACAGAACAGAGGCCTCAGAAATAACACCACACATCTACTACCATGTGATCTTTGACAAACCTGACAAAAACAAGAAATGGGGAAAGGATTCCCTATTTAATAAATGGTGCTGGGAAAACTGGCTAGCCATTTATAGAAAACTGAAACTGGATACCTTCCTTACACCTTATACAAAAGACAATTCAAGATGGATTAAAGACTTAAATGTTAGACCTAAAACCATGAAAACCCTAGAAGAAAACCTACGTAATACCATTCAGGACATAGGCATGGGCAAGGACTTCATGACTAAAACACCAAAAGCAATGGCAACAAAAGCCAAAATTGATAAATGGGTTGTAATTAAACTAAAGAGCTTCTGCACAGCAAAAGAAACTACCATCAGAGTGGACAGGCAACCTGCAGAATGGGAGAAAATTTTTGCAATCTACTCATCTGACAGAGGGCTAATATCCAAAATCTACAATGAATTTCAACAAATTTACAAGAAAAAAAATCAACCCCATCAAAAAGTGGGCAAATGATATGAACAGACACTTCTCAAAAGAAGACATCTATGCAGCCAAAAGACACATGAAAAAATGCTTATCATCACTGGCCATCAGAGAAATGCAAATCAAAACTATAATGAGACACCATCTCACACCAGTTAGAATGGCAATCATTAAAAAGTGAGGAAACAACAAATGCTGGAGAGGATGTGGAGAAAAGGAATGCTTTTACACTGTTGGTGGGAGTGTAAGCTAGTTCCACCATTGTGGAAGACAGTGTGGTGTTTCCTCAAGGATCTAGAACTAGAAATACCATTTGACCCAGCAATCCCATTACTGGGTATATACCCAAAGGATTATAAATCGTGCTGCTATAAAGACACATGCACACATATGTTTATTGTGGCACTATTCACAATAGCAAAGACTTGGAACCAACCCAAATGTCCATCAATTATAGACTGGATTAAAATGTGGCACATATACACCATGGAATACTATGCAGCCATAAAAAAGGATGGGTTCATGTCCTTTGTAGGGACATGGACGAAGCTGGCAACCATCATTTTGAGCAAACTATCGCCAGGACAGAAAACCAAACACTGCATGTTCTCACTCATAGGTGGGAATTGAACAATAAGAACACTTGGACACAGGGCAGGGAACATCAAACACCGGGGCCTGTCATGGGGTGGTGGGATCAGGGAGGGAGAGCATTAGGAGAAATACCTAATGTAAATGACGAGTTAATGGGTGCAGCAAACCAACACAGCACATGTATACATATGTAACAAACCTGCATGTTGTGCACATGTACCCTAGAACCTAAAAGTACAATTTTAAAAAAAGCAACAGCAGTTAAAAAAAAAAAAGAGGGACACTATATAATGATAAAAAGCCTGTCCAACAGGAAAATATCACAATTCTAAATATATACCCACCTAACACTGGAGCTCCCAAATTTATAAAAAAATTACTACTAGACCTAAGAGATGAGATAGATGGCAATACAATAATAGTGGGTACTTTAATACTCCACTGATAGCATTAGACAGGTCATCAGGACAGAAAGTCAGCAAAGAAACAATGGACTTAAACTATACCCTACAACAAATGGACTAAACAGATATTGATAGAACATTCTACCCAACAACTGCAGCATATACATTCCATTCATCAGCACATGGAACATTCTCCAAGATAGACAATATGATAGGCCACAAAATGAGCCTCAAAAAGTTTTAAAAATCAAAATTATATCAAGTACTCTCTCCAACGACAGTGGAATAAAATTGGAAATCAACTCCAAAGGGAATCTTCAAAACTATACAAATACATGGAAATTAAATAACCTGCCCCTGAGTGACTGTTGGGTAAATGATGAACTCAAGATGGAGATTTAAAAGCTTTTTGAACTGAGTAATAATAGTGGTACAACCTATTAAACCCATTGGGATACAGCAAAAGCAGTGTTAAGAGGAAAGTTCATAGCATTAATTAAATGCCTACATTAAAAAGTCTGAAAGTGCACAAATAGGCAATCTAAGGTCACACCTCATGGAACTGGAGAAACAAGAACAATCTAAACCCAAACCTAGCCGAAGAAAAAAATAACAAAGATCACAGTAGAAGTAAATTAAATTAAAACAAAACAATACAAAAGATAAATGAAACAAAAAGCTGGTTCTTTGAAAAGATAAATAAAATTGATAGAGCACTAGCAAGATTAATGAAGAAAAGGAGAGAGAAGATCCAAATAAGCTCAAATAAAAACAAAATGGGAAATATTACAACTAATACCACAGAAATACAGAAAGTTATTCAAGGCTACTATGAACACCTTTACATACATACTAGAAAACCTAGAGAAGATAGATAAATTTGTGAAAATATACAACCCTTCTAGATTAAGCCAGAAGATATAGAATCTCTGAGCAGACCAATAACAAATAGCGGGATTGAAATGATAATTAAAAAAAATACCAACAACAACAAAAAATCCAGGACCAGACAGATTCAGAGTTGAATTCTAACAGACAGTCAAAGAAGTGGTATCAATCCTATTGACGCTATTCCAAAAGATAGGGAAAGAAGGACTCCTCCCTAAATCATTTTATGAAGACAGTATCACCCTAATACCAAAACTAGGAAAGGACATAACACGCAAAAGAAAACTACAGACCATTATCCCTGATAAGCATAGAATGCAAAAATCCTTAGCAAAATACTAGCTAACTGAATCCAACAGCATATCAAAAAGACAATCCACCATGATCAAGTGGGTTTCATACCCGGGATGCAGGGATTGTTTAACACTCATAAGTCAATAAATGTGATATGCCACATAAACAGAATTAAAAACAAAAATCACATGATCATCTCAACAGACACAGAAAAAGCATTTGACAAAATCCACCATCCCTTTATGATTAAAACCCTCAGTAAAACTGGCATAGAAGGGACACAACTTGAGGTAATAAAAGCCATCTATGACAAACCACAGCCAACACTATACTGAACAGAGAAAAGTTGAAAGCATTCCCCCTAAAAACTGGAACAAAACGAGCATGCCCACTTTTACCACTTCTATTCAACATAGTACTGTAAGTCCCAGCCAAAGCAATCAGAAATGAGAAAAAAATTAAGGGCACCCAAATTGGTAAATAGGAAGTCAAACCATCACTGTCTGCTGATTATATAATTGTATGCCTAGAAAACCCTAAAGACACAAGCAAATAGCTCCTAGAGCTGGTGAATAAATTCAGCAAAGTTTCAGGATACAAAGTTAATGTACACAAATCAGTAGCTCTGCTATACACCAACAGCAACCACGCTGAGAATCAAATAAAGAACTCAACCCCTTTCACGATATGTGCAAAAATAAAATAAAATAAAATACTTAGGAATATACCTAACCAAGGACAAGAAAGACCTCTACAAGGAAAACTACAAAATGCTACTGAAAGAAATCATAGATGACACAAACAAATGAAACACATCCATGCTTATGGCTGAGTAGAATCAATATTGTGAAAATGACCATACAGCCAAAAGCAATCTACAAATTCAATGCAATACCCATAAAAATACCTCATCATTCTTCACAGAACTAGAAAAAACAATCCTAAAGTTCATATGGAACTAAAAAAGGGCCCATATAGCCAAAGCAATACTAACCAAAAAGAACAAATCTGGAGGCATCACAGTACCCAACTTCAAACTATACTATAAGGCCATAGTCACCAACAGCATGGTACTGGTATGAAAACAGGCACATAGACTAATGGAACAGATAGGAAACCCAGAAATAAAGCAAAATACTTACACCCAACTGATTTTTGACAAAGCAAACAAAAACATAAAGTGAAGAAAGGACACCCTATTCAACAAATGGAGCTGAGATAATTGGCAAGCCACATGTAGAAGAATGAAACTGGATCCTGACCTCTCATCTTATACAAAAATCAACTCAAAATGGATCAAAGACTTAAATCTAAGTCTGAAACCATAAAGATTCTAGAAGAGAACATCAGAAAAACACTTCAAGACATTGGCTTAGGCAAAGATTTCATGACCAAGAACCCAAAGCAAACGCAACAAAAACAAAGATAAATATATGGAACTTAATTCAACTGAAAATTTTCTGCACAGCAAAAGAAATAATCAGTAGAGTTAACAGATAACCCACACAGTGGGAGGAAATCTTCACAATCTACACATCCAACAAAGGACTAATACCCAGAATCTACAAAGAACTCAAAAAAACCAGCAAGAAAAAAAAAATCCCATCAAAAAGTGGGCTAAGGATATGAATAGACGATTCTCAAACGAAGATATACAAATGGACAACAAGCGTATGGAAAAATGCTCAACATCACTAATTATCAGGAAAATGAAAATCAAAACTACTATGCGATACCACTTCACTCCTGCAAAAAAGGCTATAATAAAAAAAAATAGGTGTTGGCGTGGATGCAGTGAAAAGGAAACACATTTACACTGTTGGTTGGAATGTAAACTAGTACAACCACTATGGAAAACAGTGTGGAGATTCCTTAAAGAACTAAAAGTACCACATAAACATACATGTGCATGTGTCTTTATAGTAGAATGATTTATAATCCTTTGGGTATATACCCAGTAATGAGATTGCTGGGTCGAATGGTATTTCTAGTTCTAGATCTTTAAGAAATTGCCACATTGTCTTCCACAATGATTGAACTGATTTACGCTCCTACCAACCGTGTAAAAGCATTCCTATTTCTCCACATCCTCTCCAGCATCTGTTATTTCCTGACTTTTTAATGATCGCCATTCTAACTGGCGTTAACTATTCACAATAGCAACAACTTGGAACCAACCAAAATGTCCATCAATAACAGACTGAATAAAGAAAATGTGGCACATATACACCATAGAATACTATGCAATAAAAAAGGATGAGTTCATGTCCTTTGCAGGGACATGGATGAAGCTGGAAACCATCCTTCTCAGCAAACTATCACAAGAACAGAAAACCAAACACCACATGTTCTCACTCATAAGTGGGAGTTGAACAATGAAAACACATGGACATAGGGAGGGAAACATCACACACTGGGGCCTGTTGAGGGGTGGGCAGCTAGGAGAGGGATAACATTAGGAGAAATACCTAATGTAGGTGATGGGTTGATGGGTACAGCAAACCACCATGACATGTGTATACCTATATAACAAAACTGCACCTTCTGCGCATGTACCACAGAACTTAAAGTATAATAATAATAAAAAATCCTACAATAAAAAAAGAGAACTGAAATTAGATCTACCATTTGATCCAGCAATCCCACTACTAGGTATCTACCCAGAAGAAAAGAAGTCATCATATGAAAAGATATTTGCATATGCATGTTTATAACAGCAGAATTTGCAATTGCAAAAATATGGTACCACCCAAATGCCCATCAATCAACAAGCTGATAAAGAAAACGGAGTATATATATTAAGAGTACTACTCAGCCATAAAAAGGAATAAAATAATGGCATTTGCAGCAACCTGGATGGAATTGGAGACTACTAATCTAAGTGAAGTTACTCAGGAATGGAAAATCAAACATCGTATGTTCTCACTCATATGTGAAAGCTAAGCTATGAGGACTCAAAGGCATAAAGATGAAACAATGGACTTTGGGGACTCGGGTGAATGGTTGACGGTGGAGAGGGATAAAAGACTACACACTGGGCATAGTGTATATTGCTTGGGTGATGGGTGCACAGAAATCTCAGAAATCACCACTAAAGAACTTATTCATGTAACCAAACATCATCTGTTCCCTCAAAAACCTATTGGAATAGAAAAAGAAAAAAGTAATTAAAATATAAATGTTTCAGTGCCAAATCTGCCTAGAAAATTCATGCATTTAAAACACTTCATGCCAAATACTGTAATGCCAGATGTAGTCATTTTTAGCCATGGAAAAATGAGGGAAAGGGAGAAAAGGAAGTTTGGGACAATGACTTTCATGAAATTAGATGAACTTACAAAAGACAATGAATCCATGATCCTCAGCCTCATCTCACATTCAAAAGTCCACTCACATTTACATTCAAGATACCCAAAGGAGATAGGGTACTGAAGGCCTTCCCTTTTAATTTAGTCCATGGCTTGTTGGTCTGAACGTAACCCATATGGTTCCAGTTTGACTTTTCTAATGAGTTTATCCTGAAAAAAGAAAATCATTTTGATCTACATTTAGTAAACTTTACCCTTTAATCAGTGTGGCTGGTTTTATTACATAGTTTTAATTTTGCTGATCTGTCATTCCTGCTACTATCACACTGTTAAAAAAAATTTTAAGGATATATAAATTACTAGCTTTACTTACTATGAGCTAATTTTATGCTTTTCCACTTAGCTAATTCTTGCTTTAAAGTTTAATTTTATGAGTTTATCTTACACATTTTTGCCACTTAACTCTTCTTATTGAAAGTTGACCTTCTGGCTTTCCAAAAGGAATATGATCATAAACTGGTGCTCACTGCCCAAAGTAAGCAGCATTATGAAATTGTACTCTGTCTAACCTGCTGGCTTTAGAGTCCGGGAGGTCTGAATGAGGCAGGTTTCCCCCAGCACGGTGCAACTGCTCTGTCAAGGGGCAGTCAGGCTGCTTCTTTAAGTGGGTCCCCGACCCCATTCCTCCTGACTGTGTAAGTCCTCCCAAAAGGGGTCTCAAGACACCTCCTACATGAGCATGTGGGAAGCATCAGGTCTGTGCCCCACCGGGACAGAGTTCCCAGAGGAATGAGCAGGTTGCTATTTTTGTTGTTTCACAGCCTTCACTGCTGATACCTCCAGGTACGGGAGGGACCAAGGCAACTGAGGTCTGGAGTGGACCCCCAGCAAACTGCAGCAGCCCTATAGAACGGTGGCCTGACTGCTAAAAGAAAAACAAACAGAAAGCAACAACAACAACATCAACAAAAAAGACCCCACAAAAACCCCATTCAATGGTCAGAAACCTCAAAGATGGAAGATCATTAAGCCCACAAAGATGAGAAAAAAATCAATGCAAAAATGCTAAAAACTCAAAAAACCAAAGTGCTACTTCTCCTCCAAATGACTACAACACCTCTCCAGCAAGGGCACAGAACTGGGCTGAGGCTGAGATGGCTAAAATGGCAGAAGTAGGCTTCAGAAGGTGGGTAATAATGAACTTCACTGAGCTAAGAGAGCATTTCCTAACCCGATGCAAAGAAGTTAAGAATCACAATAAAATAATACAGGAGCTTACAACCAGAATATCCAGTTTAGAGAGGAGCATAACTGACCTGATGGAGCTAAAAAAACACAACATGAGAGGTTCACAATGCAATCACAAGTATCAACAGCAGAACAGACCAAATGGAGGAAAAAATCTCAGAGCTCGAAGACTATCTTTCTGAAATAAGACAGGCAGACAAGAATAGAGAAAATTGAATAAAAAGAAACAAACAAAATTTCCAAGACTTATGGGATTATGTAAAAAGACCAAATTTATGATTGATTGGAGCACCTGAAAGAGATGGGGAGAATGGAACCAGGTTGGAAAACATGCTTCAGGATATCATCCAGGAGTGCTTCCTCAACCTAGCAAGACAGGCCAACATTCAAATTCAGGAAATCCAGAGAACTCCAGTAATATACTCCATGAGAAGATCAACCCCAAGACACATAATCGTCAGATTCTCCAAGGTCAGAATGCAAGAAAAAATGTTAAGGGCATCCAGAGAGAAAGGCCGGATCCACCCACAAAGAGAAGGCCATCAGACTAACAGTGGACCTATCAGCAGAAACCCTACAAGCCAGAAGAGATTGGGAGCCAATATTCAACATTCTTAAAAAAAAAAAAAAAATTGCAGCCCAGAATTTCATATCTGGCCAAACCAAGCTTCATAAGTGAAAGAGAAATAAATTCCTTTACAGACAAGCAAATGCTGAGGGAATTCATCACCACCAGGCCTGCCTTGTAAGAGCTCCTGAAGGAAGCACTAAATATAAAAAGGAAAAACTGGTACCAGCCACTAGAAAAGCACACTGAAGTGCACAGACCAGTGACACTATGAAGCAACCACATAAACAAGTCTGCAAAATAACCAGCTAATATCATCATGACAGGATCATACCCACACATAATAATACTAACCTTAAACATAAATAGGCTAAATGCCACAATTAAAAGACAGAGAATGGCAAGATGGATAAAGAGTCAAGACCCGGCCGGGCACGGTGGCTCATGCCTATATTCCCAGCACTTTGGGAGGCCGAGGTGGGCGGATCACAAGGTCAGGAGATCAAGACCATCCTGGCTAACACGGTGAAACCCCATCTCTACTAAAAAACATACAAAAACAAAATTAGCCGGGCATGGTGGCAGGCGCCTGTTGTCCCAGCTACTCAGGAGGCTGAGGCTGGAGAATGGCGTGAACCCAGGAGGTGGAGCTTGCAGTGAGCCAAGATTGCACCACTGCACTCCAGCCTGGGTGACAGAGCAAGACTCTATCTCAAAAAAAAAAAAAAAAAAAGGAGTCAAGATCCATCAGTGTGCTGTCTTCACGCAACCCATCTCATGTGCGAAGACACACATATGCTCAAAATAAAGGGATGGAGGAAAATTTACCAAGCAAATGGAAAACAGAAAAAACTGGGGTCACAACCCTAGTTTCTGACAAAACAGACTTTAAACCAACAAAGATCAAAAAAGACAAAGAAGGGCATTACATAATGGTAAAGTGTTCAATTCAATAAAAAGAGCTAACTATTCTAAATATATATGCACGCAATACAGGAGCACCTAGATTCATAAAGCAAGTTGTTAGAGACCTAAAAAGAGACTTAGACTCCCACACAATAATATTGGGAGACTTTAACACCCCACTGATGATATTAGACAGATTATTGAAACAGAAAATTAACAAAGATATTCAGGACCTGAACTCTGCTCTGTATCAAGCAGACCTGATAGATATCTACAAAAATCTCCACCCAAAACAAAAACAACAGAATAACCATTCTTCTCATTGCCACATGGCACTTACTCTAAAATTGATCATGTAATTGGAAGTAAAACACTCCTCAGCAAATGCAAAAGAACTGAAATCACAACAGTCTCTCACACGACTGTGCAATCAAATTAGAACTCAAAAAGTCTATACTAAAAATACAAAAGAAAAAAATTAGCTGGGCATGGTGGTGCATGCCTGTATTCCCAGCTACTCAGGGGGCTGAGGCATGAGAATCACTTGAACCCAGGAGGCAGAAGTTGTAGTGAGCCGAAATTGTGCCACTGAACCCCAGCCTGGGTGACAGAGTGAGACTCTGTCTCAAAAGAAAAAAAAGAAAAAAGGAAAGAAAGAAACTCACTCAAAGCCATTCAACTGCATGGAATTTGAACAATCTGCTACTGAATGACTCCTAGGTAAATAATGAAATTAAGGCAGAGATCAAGAAGTTCTTTGAAACTAATGAAAACAGAGAGACAACATACCAGAATCTCTGGGATACAGCTAAAGCACTGTCAAGAGGGAAATTTATTGCACTAAATACCCACATGAAAAAGGAAGAAATATCTCAAATCAGCAACCTAAGATCGCAACTAAAAGAACTAGAAAACCAAGAGCAAACAAACCCGAAAGGTAGCAAAAACAAGAAATGACCAAGATCAGAGCTGAACTAGAAAACCAAGAGCAAATGAACCCCAAAGCTAGCAGAAGACAAGAAATAACCAAGATCAGAGCTGAACTGAAGGAGATAGAGAGAAGAATCAAATAGACACAATCAGAAAAGATAAGGGGAATATCACTGACCCCACAGAAATACAACCAACTACTAAAGAATACTATAAACACCTCTATGCACATAAACTAGAAAACCTAGAAGAAATAGATAAATTCTTGGATACATACACTATCCCAAGACTGAGTCAGGAAGAAATTGAATCCCTGATTAGACAAATAATGAGTTCTGAAATTCAGTCAGTAATAAATAGCCTATCAACCAAACAAAAAAACCCAGGACCAGACAGATTTACAGCTAAATTCTACCAGAGGTACAAAGAAAAGCTGATACCATTTCTACTAAAACAATTCCAAACAATTGAAAAGGGGGTACTCCTCCGCAACTAATTTTATGAGGCCAGAATCATCCTGATATCAAAACCTGACAGAGATACATCAAAAAATAGAAAACTTCAGGCCAATATCTCTGATAAACATCAACGCAAAAATCCTCAATAAAATACTGGCAAATTGAATCCAGCAAGCACATCGAAAAGCTTATTCACCATGATCAAGCTGCCTTCATCCCCAGGATGCAAGGTTGATTCAGCATACGCAAATCAATAAATGCAATTCATCACATAAACAAAACTAAAGACAAAAACATCATGATTATCTCAATAGATGCAGAAAAGGCCTTTGATAAAATTCAACAACCTTCATGTTAAAAGCTCTCAATATACTAGGTATTGAAGGAATATACATCAAAATAATAAGAGCCATTTGTGACAAACCCACAGCTAATATCATATTGAACGGGCAGAAGCTGGAGCATTCACCTTGAAAACCGGCACAAGACAAGGATGCCCTCTCTCACCACTCCTACTCAACATAGTATTGAAAGCTCTGGCCAGGGCAATCAGGCAAGAGAAAGAAATAAAGGTATTCAAATAGGAAGAGAGGAAGTGAAATTAACTTTTTTTGCAGATAACATGATCCTATATCTGGAAAACCCCAGCATCTCAGCCCAAAAGCTTCTTAAGATGATAAGCAACTTCAGTGAAGTTTCAGGACACAAATCAATGTGCAACAGTTGCTACCATCCCTCTACACCAAAAACAGGCAAGCAGAGAGCCAAATCATGAATGAACTCCCATTCAGGCTACAAAGAGAATAAAATACCTAGGAATACAGTGAACAAGGGAAGTGAAGGAACTCTTCAAGGAGAACTACAAACCACTGCTCAAGGAAATCAGAGAGGGCACAAACAAATGGAAAAACATTCCATGCTCATGGATATCATTAAAATGGCCATAATCCCAAAGGTAATTTATAGATTCAATGCTATTCCTATTAAACTACCATTGATGTTCTTCACAGAATTAGAATAAACAATTTTAAAATTCATATAGAACCAAAATAGAGCCCAAATAGCCAAGACAATCCTAAGCAAAAAGAACAAAGCTGGAGTCATCATGCTACTCTTCTTCAAACAATACTACAAGGCTACAGTAACCAAAACAGCAAGGTACTGGTACAAACATGGACACATAGACCAAGGGAACAGAATAGAGGACTCAGGAACAAGACTACACACCTACAACTATCTGATCTTTGACAACTGACAAAAACAAGCAACTGGGAAAGGATTCCTTATTTAATAAATGGTTCTGGGAAAACTGGCTAGCCATATGGAGAAAATCAAAACTGGACCCCCATTCTTATACCTTATACAAAAAAGTTAACTCAAGAGGGACTGAAGACTTAAATGTAAAACCCAAGACTGTAAAAACCCTAGAAGAAAATCTAGGCAATACCATTCAGAACACAGGCACAGGCAAAGATTTCACGATGAAAATGCCAAAAGTAATTGCAACAAAAGCAAAAATTGACAAATGGGATCTAATTAAACTAAAGAGCTTCTGCACACCAAAAGAAACTATCATCAGAGTAAACAACCTACAAAATGGGAGAAAAATTTTGCAATTAATCCATCTGACAAAGGTCTAATATCCAGTATCTACAAGGAACTTAAACAAATTTACAAGATAAAAACAAACAACCCCATTAAAACATGGGCAAAGGACATGAACAGACATTTCTCAAAAGAAGACATTCATGCAGCCAACAAATATATTTTAAAAAGCTCAACATAGCTGATCATTAGAGAAATGCAATTCATAACCACGATGAGATACCATCTAACACCAGTCAGAATGGCTATTGTTAAAAAGTCATAAAGCCACAGATGCTGATGAGGTTGTGGAGAAATAGAAGTACTTTTACACTGGTGGTGGGAGTGTAAATTAGTTCAACCATTGTGGAAGACAATGTGGCTATTCCTCAAAGATCTAGAAGCAGAAATACCATTTGACCCAGCAATTCCATTACTGTGTATATCCCCAAAGGAATATAAATTAGTCTTTCATAAAGATACTGGCATGCATATGCTCATTGCAGTACCACTCACAACAGCAAAGACATGGAATTAACCTAAATGCCCAATAATGATAGACTGGATAAAGGAAATGTAGCACATATACACCATGGAATACTATGCAGCCAAAAAAAGAAATGAGATCATGTCCTTTGCAGGACATGAGTGATGCTAGGAGCCATTATCCTCAGCAAATTAATGCAGGAAAAGAAAACCAAACACTAGATGTTCTCACTTATAAGTGGGAGCTGAATGATTCAAACACATGGACACATGAGGGGGGAGCAACACACACTGGGGCCTCTCAGATGGGGACTGGGGGGAGGGGGAGCATAAGGAAGAATAGTTAAGGGTTTAATACCTGGGTGATGGGTTGATCTGTGCAGCAAACCACCAAGGCACACGTTTACCTATATAACAAACCTGCACATCTTGCACATGTACCCTGGAACTTAAAATATAAGTTGAAGAAAAAAAAAGAAATTGTACTCTGAAGTCCTGGCTTTATATATTTTAAATCTTGAACCCTACTTATTAAAATATACGTAATGCAGTAGGACCTTACCCTCTGACATTTGGTGATGTCAAAATCCCAGAGTCCTAATTAGTACAGAAAGGGAAGACAAGAAAGAATGAGAGACAGAGAAATAAGGGACATCCTTCATTTCAAATGCTTCTGTAGCTATCACTGTGTGTGACTTTACCAAAAAAAGACTCATGCACATTGAATTACATATGCAGGAAGTTTGTTCCTTAGACTAGAGACTGTAGTCTATTCTCATTGCTATTCACAATGGCAAAGACATGGAATCAATGTAGGTGCCCATCAGTGGTGGACTGGATAAAGAAAGTGTGGTAAGTATACACTGTGGAATGCTACACCCATAGAAAAGAATAAAATTATGCCCTTTGCAGCAGCGTGAATGCAGTTGGAGACCAGTATCCTAAGTGAATTAATGCAGGAACAGAAAACCAAATACCGCATGTTCTCACTTATAAGTGGCAGCTAAACAATGGGTTTTCATGGACATAAACATAGGAATAATAGACACTGATGACTATTAGAAGGAGGCAGGAGGGAAGAGGGCAAGGTTTGAAAAACTATTGGGTACTGGGTGACAGGATCAATTGTATCCCAAACCTCAGCATCACATAATATAACCCAGTAACTAATCCACATAAATACCCCCTGAATCTAAAATATAGGTTAAAATTATTTAAAATAAATATAATAAAAATTTTTAAAACTACAACTTACTAAGATATTTAAACATATCAGTAAACTACCTTTGTTATAGCTTAAGTTAACGAATATCTCTAGTTAAAAATAACGGTGATTTCATCAAAAGATTCACTCTAGATACCATTGTCTAAGTACTTTCAAATAATGCTTTATTGGGATTAATAACATGACAGATCAAAAGAACTTGAATTCATAAATCTAATATTTACCCCAAAATAATTTTTTAAAATGTGGACCATTTCAGACCAAAGCAGAATCCAATTTGTTTATTTTATCTACTAAACATAAGCAGTAACTTTTGTAAATTTTTTTTAAAGTTAAGTGGGGCTATTTTGCCTGTTCACCAAAGTTTAGCTCTTATTTAACACACACAAAAACATACTACACACATTGGAGGAAAAAAAATCCTGTAGTGCTTCAGTGAAATTTATGTATTTACCTCATCATAAAAAATGTACCCTTTTCTATTTGGAAACAGAGAAAAGTATAAGGAAAATAATAAAAGTAACCCATGAGAAACAATATTGAATTTGGGAATATTTTCATGCGATCTGTTTTACAATGATTATATGTTTAAAGAAATGCATATAGATATTTTTTAATTGAAATATACTATGGCATGTAGAGTATGATATTTTCAATAAAGAAAATATATTTCAGGCAATAGACAAAAAAAGACTTGGTTGTTTTGGAATATAGAGGTCATATAGTGCAACTTGTCCAAACACGTCCCCATTTCCCCGTCTTGAATAAACTGTTGCCTGGCATTCATGGCTCTGCCAGGATTAGTTTGGATTTCAAGTCACCCCAGCAGGATTTCTTCCACCTGCCCTTGCTCACCTTCATCTCATCCTGTCATATCTAACTTCCAGATCAAGCCCACTTCACTTAAAAGGCCCATGGTATTAGAGAGGACATTTTTTATTATACACTTGGCTTCCTCTGTACCTCTGCTTCTACTTCCTTTCTGACTTGACTTTCCACTGTACTGTATTTTCTTTGTTTTTCTGTCTTTGTTTTTGTTTGAGATGGAGTCTTGTTCTGTTGTCCAGCCTGGAATGCAGTGGTGCAATCTCAGCTCACTACAACCTCCGCCTCCCAGGTTCAAGCAATTCTGCTGCCTCAGCCTCCCAAGTAGCTGGGATTACAGGCATGCACTGTCGTACCCGGCTAATTTTTGAATCTTTGGTAGAGACAGGGTTTCGCCATGTTGGCCAGGCTGGTCTCAAACTCCTGACCTCAGGTGATCTGCCCACCTTGGCCTCCCAAAATGCTGGAGATTACACGGTGCCCAGCCTTTCCTTCTTTTTTTTTTTTTTTTTTTTCTTAGGACAGGGTCTCACTTTGTCCCCTAGGCTGAAGTACGGTGGGCCAATCAAGGCTCACTGAAGCCCCAACCTCCTGGGCTCAAGGGATCCTCCTGCCTCAGCCTCCCAAGTAGATGGGACTACAGGCACTTGCCACTACATTCACCTATTTTTTTTTTTCTGTTTTTTGTAGAGACAGAGTTTCCCAGGCTAGTCTCAAACTCCTGGGCTCAAGCAATCCTCCCGCCTCAGTCTCCGAAGGTGTTGGGATTACAGGTGTGAGCCACTGCACTTGGCCATAAACTGTATTTTTGACAACATCCTATATATCCTTATCAGCAACTGCAGTGGGGAGGAGTAAGGAAAGGAGAGAGTACTTCTTTTCAGATGGATTCAGCAAAGTCACAGAAATGGCTCCCACTGGACAAGTATGGGTCACCTATCTATCTGTGGATGCATAGCTTTAGTGGACAAGTCTAGGTCATGTGTCCAGGCCTAAGTATATCCAAAATGGATGATGGAAAAATGGCTGCTACCCAAAAGGAATATCTGGGTGCTATTTGTAGAAGGGAAAATAGATGCTGGGCCCATAAACACAATTTTGCCTCTACTCTAACTCCTAAGCAAATGTATATATATATATATATTTTTTTTTTTTTTTTTTTTTTTTGGGACGGAGTTTTGCTCTTTTTGCCCAGGCTGAAGTGCAATGGCATGATCTCGGCTCACTGCAACCTCCGCCTCCCAGGTTCAAGCGATTCGCCTGCGTCAGCCTCCCAAGTAGCTTGGATTACAGGCATGCACCACCACACACACAAAATACAAAAAATACTAATTTTTGTATTTTTAGTAGAGACAGGGCTTCTCCATGTTGGTCAGGCTGGTCTCAAACTCCCAACCTCAGGTGATCCACCCACCTTGGCCTCCCAAAGTGGTGGGATTATAGGCGTGAGCCACCACGCCCGGCCAATTTTTTTAATCCCAATGTGTAATTAAAATTATATATGATTAAACATATCTCTTTAAACCACATACCTATTTTTAAAAGGTAATATAAATTAAGACAAAGATGAATAACCCACTAGCAAATGAGCAAGGTCTATAAACACACAGTTTGCAGTGGAAAAAAAGTACAAATACCAAATATAGAAAACGATGTTCAGCCTCACTCATAACAAAATCAAAACAAGAAAGAGAAAATTAAGAACTATGCTCCTCAAAAATGTATATCATATGATGCCATTTTTTAATCTTGAAAATGATTGAAATTAGAGGATACTCAGAACATACAAAGGCATGTCAGCTAAAATGCATAAGTCAGCAAGTCCACTGCTAGAAATTTATCTTCCTAATACACTTACAAAAATTCTCCAAAACATATGTATAGGGATATTCGCTGAAGCATAATTAAATTACAAACTAACCAAAAGTAAAAACAATCCAGTGTCCATCAATAGCTAAAAGGATAAATAAATTATGAAATGTCTCTGTGATGGAATACTGGAGGACATTAAAGAGAATTAATTAGATCTATTTTTAGAACAAGCTCCCAGATATGAAAGTGCAGAAAAGCAAATGCAGAATACTATCACTGGTATAATATCCTATATGTGAAAAAGAAAAAAGTAGATGCCTATATGTGGGAATGTGCATCTTTTTGTGGAAATAATAACTGATTAATAAGATTATTTCCCACTTTCCATATAATACACTTCTCTACTATTTGACATTTCTAATTTTACAAATGTGCTCATTTTTAAAACTATCAACAGAGATTATTGAGTAGGAAGATTACAAGTCTGTTCATTTCTGATTTATAAAAAGACTGATGTGTTATACATTTTAAAGTGTATACTTAAAAGAAGGATAATTTGACCCTATATTAACATAAAAGAAAATAAAATGTAATTAAAACATAATAATTGGGGATTTACTGTATAATAGGCTATATACTAGGCACATCATATATATATACACACAAATTATATATATGTTATTTCATTTACTCCTCAAAATGATACTATGAAATGAGTACTTTTATTGTCTTCATTTTACAAATGAAATGAGACTTACAGAAGCTAAGTAACTTGACTAACAGTCCTCACTGAGTGAAAGACAAGATTTAAATCCAGTCAATCTCAAAGATTTCATGATGAAGACACCACAGGCAATTGCAACAAAAGCAAAAAATGACAAATGGGATCTAATTAAACTAAAGAGCTTCTGCACAGCAAAAGAAACTATCATTAGAGTGAACAGACAACCTACAGAATGGGAGAAAAATTTTGCAATTAATCCATTTGACAAAGGTCGAATATCCAGCATTACAAGGAACTTAAATCTACAAGATAAAAACAACCCCATTAAAAAGTGGGCAAAGGACATGAGCAGACACTTGTCAAAAGAAGACATACATGCAGCCAACAAACATATTTTAAAAAGCTCAACATCACTGATCATTAGAGAAATGCAAATCAGAACAACAATGAGATACCATCTTAAAACCAGTCAGAATGACTATTATTAAAAAGTCAAAAAACAACAGATGCTGGTGAGGTTGTGGAGAAATAGGAACACTTTTACACTGGTGGTGGGAGTGTAAATTAGTTCAATCATTGTGGAAGACAGTGTGGTGATTCTGCAAAGACTGAGAGGCAGAAATACCATTTGACCCAGCAATCCCATTATTGGGAATATACTCAAAGGAATAGAAATCATTCTGTTACAAAGCTACATGCACACATACGTTCATTGCAATGCTATTCACAATAGCAAAGACATAGAATCAACCTAAATGCCCATCAGTGATAGACTGGAGGGCCAGGCGCCATGGCTCATGCCCATAATTCCACCACTTTGGGACTCCAAGGCAGGTGGATCACCTGAGATCGAGAGTTTAAGACCAGCCTGGCCAACATGGTGGAAGCTCATCTCTACTAAAGATACAAAAAGTAGCCGGGTGTGGTGGCACACATCTGTAGTTCCAGCCACTCAGTAAGCTGAGGCAGTAGAATCACTTGAACCTGGGAGGCAGAGGTTGCAGTGAGCCGAGATCATGCCACTGCACTCCAGCCTGGGCAAGAGTGAGACTCCATCCCAAAAAAAAAAAAAAAAAAAAAAAAAAAAGACTGAATAAATAAAATGTGGTACATACGCACCAAGGAATACTATGCAGCCATAAAAAAGAACAAGATTATGTCCTTTGCAAGGATGTGAATGGAGCTGGAAGCCATTATCCTCAGCAAACTAATGCGGGAAGAGAAAACCAAATACCACATGTCCTCACTTATAAGTAAGAGCTGAATGATGAGAACACATGGACACATCTTGGGGAACAATACACACTGGGGCCTGGCAGAGGATGGGGAGTGGGAGGAGGAGAGCATCAGGAAGAACAGTTAATGGATGCTGGGTTAATACCTAGGCGATGTGATAATCTGTGCAGCTAATTGCCATGGTACACATTTAACTATGTAACAAACCTGCACATCCTGCACATGTACCCCTAAACTTAAAATAAAAGTTGGAAATTAAAAAAAAGATTAACTGCCTCTGAAGTTCATGCTCTTTCTAGTAGGTGATAAGTAAATAATTATAGTATTTGGAAACTAAAGAAACCAAGATACAGAAACATTGAGTAGTTTGGCTATCACTCACCTCTATGATTTGTTCTCCAATGTTTCAAAGACAGAATAAAATATTTTTTCCTCAAGATTCCTAAAAAAATTAAAATAAAAAAATAAATCTGATTCTAGAGGTAGCATACTTCCAAAGTGTAATTCATATTACAAGTGTAAATATTGCCGAAGGAACTGTCTTTCCATGTGATGGTGGCTGTGAGGATGCTGGCTGCAGCAGGGGAGGTGCAGCTGGGGCTGCACACTTCTTGGAACCAATGGGGGCAGGGAACAGGCAGGAGTCCTGCCCCCCTATCGAGTTGGTGAGGCAGGAGCCTCACACTCCTCATACTCCCTGGCACTGTTGCAGCCATCCAAACACGGCTCCAGACCCTAGCATCCCTGAGCTCTCAGGGGCCCTAGAAGCCCCCTGACCCTGCAGGCTTGAAAGTGCATGCTCCCACTCCCTGGCCTCTCCCCACTCCCAACACCCACTCTGGGGTGGAGCAAAGTTATAGCCAACCCTGGGTGCTGTCATAACCTGGCCGGGTATGCACACACTGCTGACACACTAGCACCCGTCCTACTTGGCCCCCTCCAGACTTGGGGTACCAACAGGCACAGGAGGGGGGCTGGGGTCTGAGGGTGGCTCAGCATGGGCCTGCAGGCATCTCTTGAAATGGACAACCTGGGCACCGTGGACAGCATGTTAATGGCAGACAGGTTCCTGGGCAGAAGGGGGAAGGTCCCCAGTGAAATCTCTCCTTCAGGCCAGGTACGGGAGCCGGGCTGCCAGTTCTGGGCAAAGTGGGCACCTGGAGTAAGAACTTCACTGATGACAGTTCGGCCAATTGGATGATGCTTTTTCCAGGCCTGCTGTGGCTGCCCATGGACCAATCAGCATACACTTCCTCCATTTTGAGGAGGAACATAAAAACCCCAGACTCAGACAGACACCCACTCATCAAGATGACTGAGGTGACTGAGATGAGCTTCCTGCAGATAGGAGCTAACCACTTTGGGTCTCCTAAGACGTGTTCTGTTGCTCAATAAAGCTACTCTCTGCCTTGCTCACCCTCCAGTTGTCCATGTACCTCATTCTTTCTGGACGTGGGAGAAGAACTCAGGACCCAAGAATGGCAGGACTGAAAGAGTTGTAATGCAAACAAGGCTGACACACGCTCCCCCACCCCCACTGCTCGCCATGTTGCAAGCGATGAGAAGGAGAGAAGAGCTGCGACCCTTTGGGGAGCTCAGACCCAGGGGCTTCCCGAGCCAGGGTTGTGACACCTTCTTTGGAGCTCTGCATTTCCTGGCATCTTGAAGCTTTTGGGTGCCACCACGTCCCCCTCATCCAGACAGGAGTACCCACAGCGGAAGTGGATTGTAGTACATCTGATCCAGCCACAACCTTGCATGGAGCTGGTGCCTGTGCCAGTGCCTGGAGCTGCCTGCCCTGCCATAGCAGCCAGCATGGCTGACTGTGCGCAGTAGCCAGACCCCATGCTCACTTGCTCACACACCCCTTGCCGCTGCACACCTGGCCTGCCCTTGGCAGGTGTGTTATCTGAGCCAGGACCATGAGCCAAGCACAGCCTGCCAGGCTGAGGGGACAGAATGAGCCCAGCAGGCCCAAGCAAAACTCAGGCAAAGGGGCCACTGGCCCCACAGGTTTCCAGATGGAAAAGCAAGACCCTAAGGGATCCTGTGACAGATGAGGCTAGATTATGGAAGAATATGTGTTATCCTATATATTACTGAGTCTACAAATTAACTCTTAACACTTAAGTTCCCTGCCCTAAACTGATTCAATATAATTGAAGTGATAATAAATCCCTCCTTCCCCAGCATGGAGAAAATTAAATGAGAAAATCAAATATATAACATCCTTTTAAAAATCATGACATTTCTCAAATATAAGGTATCGTCAGTATATAATAGGCCTCCCCAGGGACTGAAGACTGATAGAATTAGTCCTGTGCCCTTCTGAACCAAGCAAAGGCCTTCCACACCAGAGAACAAGCAGAGTGTTAGCAGCCTTTACCTGGGGATCCCACTGGGCTTTAGCTCTTTATTGAGCTTTGAGCCCAGACAATGAGGTAATAGTCTGATCCTCATTTTAAAGCACATAAAACCCAAGGAGGTTAACTAATTTCCCTAAGGTCACACAGAAGTCACGGGTGAAGTTGGAATTGAAACAGAAGTTTCTTAATTTCCAGCCACTGCAATGCTCCCAGGACAAAGCTCTCGTGGAATAAATTACACATTGACACAGGGGCACTTTACAATTCCATGGAGAAGAGTTCCCAGAAGTGAAATATTTCATTTTAAATTGAAAAATCTCAGACTTACAAAAGACTGATGTCTTCCCCAGCTTGCAAATTATGCATCTCAGGAGGGAAAGAATCTCTCAGGAAAATCTCCTAAATATTCTACATAGTACAGCTCAGCCCTAGCAAACTACCTGAAAGACTGGTAAAAAATGATCAGTACTGTTGTCTGCCTACAAATGTGTGAGGATTTGTGTACAAGAAGGTTTTCCCTGAAAGCATGGATTTGGCATGTGAATATAAATGACCAATGCCTTTATGTGAAGCTGTAAGAGGAGCCCCAGAGCACTCACTGAATTGAAATGAACCTGAGGATAAAGAGAAGTTGGCTCAAGGTTAGCAGTCCTTCCTAAGGATCACTAACCTCAGATCCTTGGATAATGAGACCACTTTACAAATTATTAAAATAATTGTTTTGATGGAAAATAATGCAAAGGAGGATACCAAATTTTGTGCAAATCCACCTTGAAAAGCCTGTATTAAGCAATGATAATGCTAGCTAAAAATTAGATGTCTCCTGGGTAATCTTTTGCAGATATCAAGGTGGAGAAGGGAGGGAGGACACTGTTATGCACCTACATGGTGACTTTGTGGGAAGAAAGTAGGCAGGGAGACGCCATCCCCAGCTCCTCCCCAGTCCTAGCCCTCCTTAAAAACCAAAGAGAGAAAACTATGAGAGCTCCCATCTCTCTGGGGTAAACAGTCCCAGGCTACACTAGCTGGGAACAAGATTTAAGGGCTCTGAGTTGTCCAAATATAATCCAGATGCGGTCAGGCAGCCTGCCCTGCTCTCACCCAGGACCATTTTTGCAAAAAAAAAAAAACACCAACCTTACTCCAAAAGTATGGAAAGGTCTGTGACTTTCTCCCACGGTTGTGGAGAAACAGAGGAAGTGATTACCTCACTTAGTTTTTTAAAAAAAAAAACTTTCCCCATATTTCCACTTTCCATCCACAACAGTTGCTACGACTCTTTCCCTAAAGAATGGCCTCCAGACAAGCTCTCCTTCACTCCTCTATGCTCTTTCCCCGGCTTCCTTTCCTGTCTGGACTCTTTCCTCTTGCTTTCCCACTGCCTTGCCTCATAGGACTTTCCCACCTCTCTGTAACCATGGGAATCTGCCAGGGAAAGAGGCAGGTAGAGCCAGAGGCCAAGACAGTGAGAGCCAAAGTGATCAGTGGGGACCAGGATCCAGATCAGTGAGAAGCACAGACCCCCATGAACTGGAAGAGTTGAAGAAGAGGTAGGGCTCACTCTGGTTACCCATCAGGATGGAAGACTACTCACAGAGTTATTACTTATGTCTCCTGATCTCTAGTTTTCTGGAATGGAAATAATACTGGAATAACGGGGCTGAGAGTGGTGGCTCACACCGATAATCCCAGCACTTTGGGAGGCCAAGGCAGGAGGATTGCTTGAACCCAGGAGTTCAAGACCAGCCTGGGCAACATAGGGAGACCCTATCTCTACAAAAAATTAAAAAATTAGCCGGGCACGGTGGTGCACACCTGTAGTCCTAGCTACTGAGAAAGCTGTCGTAGGAGGATCACTTGGGCACAGGAGGTTGAGGCTACAGTGAGCAGTGATTGTGCTACTGCACTCCAGCCTAGGTGACAGAGCAAGACCCTGTCTCAATAATAGTAACAATAATAATAGTGTAATGTATGGAAATTGTAGTAGTGTAAATTAGATTAGTTGATATGAATAAAGTACTTAGCACAGAGCCTAGCACTGAGTGCTCCATTAATGCCTGCTATAATCATTGTTCTCCTACACCCTGATCCTCCTCCTTCTTGTTTCAAAGTCTAACGTAGTTGAAGGAAGAAAAATGCTTAAAAGCATTAGTTTGCTGCAGTACTTCTCACACAGAGGCTGAGGACTAATTTATTTTTTAATTTTTAATCTGTCCTCATCGTCCTGCACGTCTAGAATGCAGCTCATGCCACATTCAGTTCTCCGTGCGAACTTGACAACTGAACTAGTCTACACCACAATTAATGAGGTGAGTTCACTGATCACATACTTGGATGTCACAGCGATGTCATTTGCTGAAAAAATGTTTCTAAATGCTTGTTCTCAATTTCTGTAGATCAGTAACCAAAGAGTTCTCAGGCCACACTTTGAGTAGCAGTGGTTAGTGGTGCCTACAGCTCTTGAGCACAGCTCTATCAGGCTGGGTTACTCTGAGTTCCAGAGATGTTTGAAAATGTGCTTGGCCTCAGAGACAATAAATATACCCCACCTATTTCTTCAGAGGACCATAGTTATGCTCATCTACCAAACTTCCATGACCCTGTCTCCATTCCAGGCCTTCAGCTACCCAATCTGTAAAGTGGTCAAAGTCCTCTGGGCCTCATGCTCCTTTCAATGCCTCTTCTCTCTATTATTTCTCACAACACAGCCTGGCACAGAGATGCACTAAAGTAAAGAAAACCCTGCACAAGAAAGCCACTTGACAAACAAATTCACGCTATCATATTAGGGATGTGGTAGGGAAAAGGAGGCAGAGAGGACAAGAAAGGGATTTGCATTGCAAACAGCAGGAAAGGAAGAATAATGGTTAATATAAAGAAATAACAGTGACAACATTTCATACTGTAGTGGAGGACATGTTTCATGTTTCATGGGGGACAGAATTGGGGAAATGATAGCGATACTTCCAGAAGCATCACACCATGTGGAGATAATCCTTACACAGAACATATATAAATAAAATGTTTAAACTGTAGAAACAAAAAGAGTAGAGTAACTTCCCTCATAATGGGTAAGAGTACTGGGTGGGTGTGTGTGTGTGTGTGTGTGTGTAATTAAAGGTTTTCTTTAACCTATTCTATTTTATTGTTTTCCTTTTTTTTTTCATTTTATAATGAAAAAGCACTGTCTCAAAACATATAGGAAAGTATTCTCTACACCTGACCTTAATCTATCCACATGTGTAGACCTGTGTTGACATGAAAGTCTAGCTCTTGAAAGTCTTTAAGACATTGTTTTATCACAGAAGGATTCTGTTCTCTTCCTTCAGGAGGTTGCTAATGAGTTATAGACTACAGGGTCTGGGCACTAGGGGGTCCTACAAGGAGAACCCCCCCTCCATGATGCTATGGAGACCCCTGTAGTGGAGCCGGGGCCAGGCTGCTATTGACTTCCCTCAGAGACAGCTTGCACTGACAGTTGTAGGTCCATTTAACCTGCCAAGAGAGAGACTTGGAGGGAGCATTCATTTGGGATTTATTTTGGGGTGGCCTTTTAAGTATCTGCCCTAGCAAAGAGAGGTTCTGCTGGAGGCTTTGTGTTTGTTTTCTTTTTAATGGTACTCCTCTCTCTTCCAAAACTCACTTCTCTCCTCTGTGAATAGTGTCCTCAAATAAAAGACAAATTTCAGGTACACATAACTGATTTGCTATTTACAGAACATTTGCAATGTAAATATGATGAGCTCAAGAGTATTCTTGTGTAAAGTGCTAACAAATATTTGTTCTGCTGAGGAGTGGCCAGGCCCTCCCAGCCTGGGATGGTTTCAGCTGGCCAAGAACAGGCCCTGTGAGGGCCCTGGGCCTCTAGCCCTGTCCCCCACCCCACAACCTTGGCAGCTGCCACAGCTGACCTCCTAACTCTGAAATTAAAAAACAATCACAAATGGATGTTCAAACAGCTCCATTGCTTTGGCTTATCTCAGAGTCTGTGTTTCTAAAACAGAACTTAGGAATAAAATTGTGCTTTTCTTCATGTGTTGGCAGGGTCAGAAAGACCTCTTCTAGAAGCTGTCCTATGGTAGTGGTGACCGGTGTCTGTTGAGCCCTCCAGGCCCTTTCTCCTGAGCCTGGGGAGCTGAAGGCATCCTGAAGTAAAAGTGTCGCTAAAAGCTGCAATAAAAGGAATAATAGAGGTAACTCTCTGAATGACACCAGTCTGGGCACAGTCCGACGTCTACGGAGAGAAAGAGAGAGAGGAACAAGAAAAGGAGAAGGAAGGCCAGGTGCGGTGGCTCACTCCTGTAATCCCAGCACTTTGGGAGGCCAAGGTGAGCAGATCACTCGAGGTCAGGAGTTCAAGAACAGCCTGGCCAACATGGTGAAACTCCGTCTCTACTAAAAATTCAAAAATTAGCTGGGCATGGTGGTGGGTGCCTGTAATCCCAGCTACTTGGGAGGCTGAGGCAGCAGAATCACTTGATCCCCAGAGGTGGAGGTTGCAGTGAGCTTAGATCACACCACTGCACCCCAGACTGAGGAACAGAGTGAGACTCCGTCTCAAAAGAAAAAAAAAAGAATAGAAAAAGAAAAGGAGAAGGAAAGAGAAAAGGGAAGAGCTTCTCCACAACCATTGGATGGCCTCCCATTGCTCTGAAGACAAAGACGAAACTCAAGGCTGTCCTCCAAGACCTGTGTGATCTGGTCCTGTCACCTGCCCATGGCTCTGTTCTCCTCACTCTTCCCTATCTCTCTATTACCCAGCCAGACTCACCATGCTCTGCCCAGAGCCGGACCTTTGCTGCTACTTCTGCCTGGACCTCATTTTCCTTCCCCTCTTTGCCTAGATGACACCATGTCATCCTTCAGATCTCAGCTCAAGAGTTACTTCCTCAGAAAGCCCTGCCTGATTTCACCATCTAATTCAAATGCTCCTAGCATCAGTTCTCAGGAGATCTGGTACCTCCTCTGGCTACATTTGTCATTGTTAACAATTTTACAACTGTGTAAAATTCGATTGTCTGTCTTCCCCCACCAAGTTGTAAGCTCCTGAGGGCAAGAGCTGGAAATATTGTTGCTCACCACTGTGCCTTCAACAGTGTCTGGGGCATACTAGGGTTTAAAAAGTATTGAATGAATGAATGAATTAGTGAAGTTACGACTCAACTCAGCTGGTCTCTGCCCATTTCCAAAGCATGTTTTCTTAACTATTATGCTGGAATGCAAAAGGCTGCTAGCAGGGAAGAATGAGCAAGGAAGTATGTTGAGAGGCCATAGAGCCTGGCAGGCACTGCTACTTACTAGCTATGTGAACTTCTCAAAGCTTCATCTGAAAATGAGGATAACACCTCTTTATAGCATTGCTATAAGGATTATATAAGATGATCCATAGAAGTACTTAGCCTGGCACATACTAAGCACACAATAAAAAGTAACTAAAACTAATCTTGCAGGATCTCCTCTTGACCTGATACCTCCCAAATAAACCGACCCCTTACCTGAGAGATTGTCCCTGTCTCTGTGTCTCTGTCTCTCTCTCTCTCCCTCTCTGAGACTTATCCCCTCCGAAGCTACTGGAGTATATTTGCAAATACCCTGCTTGTGACCCTGTCATAGCCCCCATCCCCCACCATCAAATCTCGCCACCCAACACACACACACATACACACACAGATACACTTTTTGGCAGTGTAGTCCTCATAAATTCCAGGTTCCTTTGGTATTTAGCTGTTCACTGCTTTAATAGAAATCTGAAAGATTTAATATTAAGATTTAATTTATATTAAGATTTAATATAAATCTTAATATAAATGTAAAAGACAGAAATTTCTAGATTTAGAAATCTAAAGCATACTAAATTTTCATTTAACTTTGAGGTGTTTTAAATTTTTATCTGCAAATATCTAGTATTTTAAAGTTTCACCATCCATACAGTTAAGAAAAAAGGCAAACTAACGGAACAATAGAGAAAGCATCAACAAGAAAAAGAGCTTATTTAGCAGTGGTGCAGAAATATGCTGCCTGAGGCTACTACTTGCATGGAAATACATTAAAAAGAGATGTCAAAAAATCCTTACAACTACCAGGTGAAAATGTATAAAATGTCCTGGGTTTTTTCCAAATTTGTAGATCTTCAGAATTTTTTTTTACTTAAATGTGAAGGAGACATCCCAGCCCATACAAGTTTTTAGAGCATTCTGGCAACTCGCTTGTCAATTCCAGGAACAATTTGTAAATATTCCACATCACTTTTCTTAATTTAAATAGCTAGTGGCAGCAGAAAACTTCAGTTTAAAGCCCATGGATTTTCCTATTTGCTGCTCTAAGAGCCCATAAACATATGTATCTTTGGAAAACTATCATGTGTTTTCAACTTCCTGAAGAATTCTTGTAAAATATAACTGAACCACATTACCCTTTGTCCTGAGCTTTTATTCCACTAATGGACAAATTGGGAGAAGGCTGAGAACAAATGTGCTATTAATTACCCAGATGGCTTTTTAATAGAAACTTGGATTATTCTTTAGCCACTAAACATTGTCCAGAAATTTCTTAATAATGCTTGTGTGCAGGCATTCCTTCCAGGAGAATAAAGATCTCATTGACCAGCAGGCTCGGTTATGTCAGGTTAGCTTAGGAGACGGTAGACAAAGAGTGGGTATTGTATAGACCAGAGAGAATGACATGCCATATCTGAGCTGCCCAGTCTCCCCAGCAATGACAGATTTTCTAATTCACTGCGGATTCTCACAAAACTGGGTGGTCAGCTTTGGAGAGAACCAACAGTGGGTCTATTGATTCTGGGTGGGAGCAACATAATTCTGAATTAACCTGAATTGATTCAATACAACAGCAAGTCTTGGTATCGGATTAAAATTAGGATTAATACATTAAATGTTAGGTCAGAATGTTAAGTCCCAGCACTGAAAGACCTACATGAAATAAGTCAAAGCTAATGCAGGCAGGTAGGATAGCCATAAGATAATTTGTACTTTTAGGCTCTAGAAATACATCACTCAGAATTCACTGGCACGAATGATGCCTTTTGTGATCTGATGCTTCATGTTACGGTTTTTGCTGCTTAGGTCATAAACAGTCATTTTGAAACTGTGCCTCTTTTCTTACGTTTATCATATATGTGGGGCAGGGTGGGGGTGGGCAGGAGCTTTCATCTGACACACTAATGGCTGAGAGACAGCCTGGCTCATTATTTGTTGCTACTTTTGTAAAATTATCTTGCCAGGGGCAAAATCTGCTGCTTCAAGCTTTCCAAGTAGACAGCAATTAACTTTCACCATGCTCTTTAGCAGACACATGCTCCTACTAAATCATGAAGGATGCAAACTACCATTTTGAATATGTTTTCCCAACTACTAGATGAATGGATTTATATTTAGGAAAATAAGAAGAGGATCAAATACCTTACAGTTTCCTGGAGTGATTATTTTAACATAAAAATTTTAAACCCTCTTGATTTTCAAATCGTATTTTAAAAATCCAAATGGCTATGTCTACAAGAAAGAATATGAGCATTTGTTGCAAATAGTCCTGGTATAACCAAGCAAAATAGTTCACAAGTGAGCCTAGGTAAAAAACAAAGTATTTGGATGTAACAAACTGAATGTGACATTTTGTTAGAATATGTATTTTGTTAGATATTTTAACATCAATTGGATATTTTCCTCTTACTGCATATGTCGTCTTAAAAGAATGAAGAGATAAAGGATTGAAATGCCTTTTTGCAATTACTTAACACATTCAGGAGTACTTTTTTTCATTGTAAGAAATGATATATTTGTACTTAAATCTTGAGAGTTTATAAAATATCCCTCTCATTCTTTCTTTCTTTTGACCTTTCTCTAGTCTCCTTGTCTGAACTTTCTCTATTCTCCTTGTCACATGGTCACCCTGAAGGCAATCAATCGAAAAGGGAACTTTTAATATATTTGAAAGGACTGTTCTCAGTATGTCTCCAGATGCTGTAACTTAGTCATATTGTCCTCTAAAATCATCACTTATTAGCAATCCTTACTGTAGCAATCCTTATTCATCTAGGCGGATATATTTTCAGGTCTTCAGATAGACTTAATCATAAACAACTTATGATTTATGATTTGGGCTTGGGCTTTAAACTGCCAGGGGCTTTTTGCCAAGTCTTACTAACTGAAATACAATTTTCATTTCCATTTTCCATTTTGATCTGTTTGTTTTCCCGATGTTGCCTTATGCCTAGATTTCTAGCACCTGCACACTGGCCCCTGGTGGCAGAAATTAGACTTCACAGAGCCTATGAGCTTCCAATTATACACTCCTTTCGGCTGTAAAGTTCCCTTCTGGACCCATTCCATATTAAAACTCATTGGTCCCATATCCCATTCTCAAGAGTCCTGCTAGGTAATTCAGTCAACTAATTAAAACGAGTTGTGAATGTGAATTTCACCCCCTCCCCAGTGTTGCAATGTTATAAATCAAAAGAGTTTCTCGTACCTAACCAGAGAGAGAGGAGAAACTCTTAAGCAGAAGACATTCATAGGCAAATCATATCACAGAGGTTTTGTACTCAACACACCCTCAAAACTGGGCCTGAACAAGTGACACCTCCTAGAATCCTGTAATAAGAGGAACAGGGGCTTTACAGTCAAGCCTTATTTTAATCCCAGTTTCTCTATTTACTGGTTGTGTGGTCTTAGACAAGCTACTCAACCTTCCTTAGTTTTCAGTTTGCCCATTTGTAAAACAGAGATAATGATACTTTACTCTGAAGGACTGTTGTAGGGTATATGTATGTAGAGTGCCTGGATAATAAGTTCTCAATCACTGTTAGACATTATTATCTCAGTGGAGGAGGCCTTATAGTTTTTATCGTTTTTTTTTTTGTTTTGAAAGTTGTGCTTTCAGGATATGACAAATGTAAATGACATAGGGGGACAAAAGGATGAAAGTATAATATTTGAAGTTAAGATTGGCCAAAAAGTTGTGGGTTCTCTAGGCACATATCTATAGTGTCTGCTGCATGCACAGTTGGGAAAGAGCTACTTAGAGTTAGAGGATCTCTTAGGCTGGAACTAGAGCACTAAATATAAAATAGCATGTCTGTTTTTCTTTTTTCTTTTTTGAGACAGAGTCTCACTCTGTCACCAGGCTGGAGTGCAGTGGCGTGATCTCGGCTCACTGCAACCTCCGCCTCCCAGGTTCAAGTGATTCTCCTGCCTCAGCCCCCGAGTAGCTGGGACTACAGGCGCACACCACCATGCCCAGCTAATTTTTGTATTTTTAGTAGAGACGGGGTTTCACCATGTTGGCCACCATGGTCTCTATCTCTTGACCTCGTGATCCGTCCACCTCGGCCGCGCAAAGTGCTAAGATTACAGGCATGAGCCACCGCGCCTGGCCGCATGTCTCTTTTTCAATGGTAGTAAGTCTGTAAGTCAATGGGCTGCTGGCTGCAGCCTCCAAAAGAATAATAGTTAACACCAAATCAGATTTCTAAATAAGCCCAGGAAACAGGCAACTCTGACGAATGGACAACTGTTCAGGAGATGTTTGTTTACACAGACATCTTCTAACACTGTAAATAAGATAATAAGAATGCATACTCCTTTGCAGCAGTCATAAAAGCTAGAATGGAGTTAGGTAGTGTCTAGACGCCTTTGATCAAAAAAAATAGCGATTAGTGGTCGCTGAATTTACTAACACAATTTTCTTCCCTTTTCTCCAATTATTTCTATTTTCAGCCTTCACTTTTAGGATTTAGTTACAGCATCTTGCACTGCTTAGTCAGCAGACATGTGCCATTTGGGGGATGCCATGATCCCCTTTTTCAAAATTAAATTTTGAAGCCAGAAGTGTCAAGTTTCATTTCTCATTTAATGTAATTCTATGAGACTTTACTCAGCAGTATAAATCCACTGATCATGATCTGTTTTCAGGCTTAGGCATAGGGTGACTCATGCCCAAGGTCTTGCTATTAATTATTTTCCCAAGCACCAACCACTATAAACCTTTATCAATTAAGTAACTACTCATAACAAAACATGAAGATATACCTGCTGAGATCTGTAATGAACATATTAGTTTAGTTAGAGAGATTCAATATATTCAAATTAACAATGATAAAGTATTACAGTGTAAATTATACCAAAACATCCCTCTAACGCTTTTTAATCATTAAGTGTTTATTAAGAAAATAATCTGTACCCAGTTCCACACTGGGAGGTATTTTCTCTTGTGGCATTTTTTGTCTTACCTAATGTTGTATTCCCTATGGATAAGGATTTAATAACAGATCCTCCATCTTAGGTGGTCATACAATTGCTATTTTCTGCAGTATTAGAGAACCTCTTTCACTACAAGACAAGCTCAACTGTAGGACTGCCTGAGAACATGAACCCAGAGAGCAATTTAACAGAGTGATTTTTGTGTATATGCTTGTATGCCAGAGAGATGGGATAAAAACGGACGGCCTTGTATATGATCTTCTCCATTGAACTGCTTTGCTAATCTCTTTCCTCTTAGGTTGTATAAGTAAATGTTCTGATTGTGTCTTCTCTCCTCAAATCCTCCCTTATTTGCTGCCGCTAACTGGTCACTCCTTTACAGAGAGGTGGCTCCTAAGATCTAACTACTGCTGAGCGCAAGAAATCTCCTCATTCAACCCTAGCTCCCTATAGGATATACGCTGAGACTCATGGGGATCAGAGACCATAAACAAGATAAGATGTATTTGTAGAGATGATCCCTAGCTGCAGTAAACTTTTCCATAAGACCCCACACTCTCATGTACTCCTTTTTCTTGGTAATTTTTCCCCCCATAACTTTATATCAACAACATTCTAAAAAATATTACATTTGTTCCTTTTGTTTGTTTCATTTTGTTTTTGACTCACAGAGATTTTCTGTGTTTGGCAAAATCATTTGTTCTCTAGAACAACCTGATGGTTCTTTCTTAGGCCAGACACTTACATTTTACACTGTGAACTGAGATATCAATTGCTTATAAAGATGGATTTATTCTCTTTTCAACACTTACAAAATAGCTCCCTCCTCAAATAAATATCTGGTTTGGGTGCAGCTCTCTAAGAGCAAAAACAATTATTTTTTTTTTTTGCCGGGGGGAATAATTTTCTCAATCTCTGAGAAGCACAAGTTTGACATATGCAAAAGAGGAACTGGAACATTTTGCAAAAGACTCATAGAAACATTTCAGTATTGTAAACCATCTGACACTTAGAAAATTAAGCATTTTTTATTTCTTCTTTTGAGAAACTACTCAGATATACAAGACTGAATTTTTAAAAATATTCACATGTGCTACTTAATAAGTAATTTAACCAGAATATAACTTTACTAAAAATATTTTTCCTAGTCTGGGAAAAAAATAAAAATCTGAAGATAGTATTCACTACAGTAACAGAACTACCCAGTTTTAAAAGTGGGCTTTAATTTAATTTAAAATGCCATTTTTATAGTTCCTGATTTCTAAACGTTTTCATAAGTCTTTATCTAGAAATATGGTACCCAAGTCTCCAAGCTCCCAGCCCAGGATTTTAACAATGAAGCTTTACTTAGAATTTCTTTCCTCAAGATCTTTTAATCATATGGGAAAGAGAAGGAGAAAGCTGATTTTGAGTAAAGAAAGACCTATTACCTTGCATTGTCACTTAAAGGAAAAAAATCTTTTGGCATTTGGCAATAGTTTTTAAAACTGAAATATGTGAGTGTGGTATTACTTTGTATTTAGCCAAATATTTACCTTTTTTAAAAAAAACCTTCAAAAAATATTTGTCCCAGTTTTCCCTTAATTTTTGAGTCAAAATGTATTTCAACAAAAATGAAATCCATATGCTCCTACTTTATTCATCTTACTTCCTTAAGAAGATCATTTTGCAGCCAAAAAGCCTTATTAGTCCATTTCCAGATTTTGTCCTCTACTTATTAAATTGTATTTGACCAACAATGGTTAAATCATGGATTTGGAAAACCAAATATTTATTACAATCCTAAACACTTTGATCTTAAAGAAACACTTCAATGAATGAATGATAAGCAGGGAAAAGTAAAAACCATGCAGATAATACTGAATAGGTTTTTCAACTCTATCAGTAAATCATGATTGAAAACTTTATCCTAGTTCCAAGGAAAGCCTTTTCTTCATTCCTTCGGTTATTAATTTGGCTAATAAAAATATAATTTTCATAAATTTTTAGGCTGTATTACAAATTCCCATATGCTCTATGTAAACCATTTTTGAAATGTAAATCTCTTCAGGCTTTGAAACAAGACACACGTTTACTAAAAATATGGAAGATTGGCAAAAATGACAGCTACCACTTAAAATGAAGACATAATAGAAAAAGTAGGTAAGACTTATGGGCTGGCCACAAAATGTGATCCTAAAACTCTAGTAACAGCTAACATCTAGTAATTAAGAGCTTATTTTGTGCCGGGCAGTATGCTCTGTGTACCGTGTACATTATCTTATTTAATCCTGGTAACAAGCCTAAAAGGATGATAATACTTTTAGCCGCAACTGCAGACCTGAAAACTGAATTTTAGAAAGACTAACTTGTCTCAGGTTACATGGTCAATAAAGTAAGTGTGATTTAAACTCCAAGACCATGTATGTCCAATGCTGGCACACATTGGCACTCGTAAGCGAAACTGTGGTGAGGAAGGCCTTTAAAATCATGAAATGGGCTGTGACTGCAACAATCTATCACTTCCCTCTTATGGGATTTTCCCCAATTCACCCAACCCCTTGGACTATTGCTTCCTCCTTTGCCTGTGGGCTGTTTTTAGGTTACCAAGGCAGGTAAGTAAGAGATTAATGTCAAGGCTACCGTAAAACATCATGCTGCAAGGGTAATTCTAATCTGAATCCAAATAATATCCAAGCAGATCATGGAAATGTTCCTAGGGAACCACAAAAGTCAAATATAGTCATCAACTAAGATCGCTTTTTAACTAGCTGCAGGGTGATGTGTTCCCAGGATACAAGGAATTATCTTATGTCTCTCTTACCTTAGGACAAGACTGCTCCCACTGTAAGAGCAAGAGCTTGCTAGTGACAATTTCTTAACTTTCATGGAGACTAGACAAAGTTATAAGTGAAAATATAACTGTTCAACTGTTCAGTACATTCCCAAATAGAAAAAATAACATAAAACCCCTTCCAGTGACAGAAATCATGATTTGAGAGCATCAGGTATATAGCTTCTTATCTAGGTGGAAGTCCAAGGCTTTGGGAGAGGACACCATTCTTTTCTCAACAGATGTATATTGTTATTTCCAGTCCACAACTAGTATAATCTCATTTCTTCAGGTTGAAAGTGAATACCTTTTATGCACTAAAAGTAGCAAAATTATGGAACAAATATGTATACTCAAATAAAAGATAGCTCAACAGGTAGACTCTTAGGCTGATTTTGTGGTGTAGACAACAACTTATCAAAGGGAAATTCACACCCCTGAGTCTAGAAAGATGGAAAACATTAAGCAATGGTAGCCTTTATAATTACTCTCGTAATTTACATAAGAAGAACTTAGAAAATGTAAGATGATTATTACAGCCACTTCTATATCTAGTTTTAATACCTAAGACCTTCAATTTCCAAAGAAACTCAGTTCCTTCCCCTGGGGTTCCTCAGCAGTATATCACCATTATAAAATTGAATTAGCCACACCTCCCAATCCAGATTTCAGGTCTTTGCTTCCTTAAGGAAATTCATTCCCCTCTTCAGATGTGCTAACTCTGTTGGCTTGCTCTAGAGTGAAACCAAAGTTTTCAAGACCTGCTGGTATTTGACTGTTTTAAGTATAGGTAACTCCAGACCCTGGTTTTATCTTTAGGTTTGACTTGAGCAACATTTTGAAATAAGAAAATAATAAATTTAGCATATATACCCGGTATGCACCTGCAATGGAATATTACTCAGCCATAAAAAAGAAATTAAAGTTGATACATGCTACAATGTGTAACCTGAAAAGTATTACACTAAGTGAAAGAACCCAGACACAAAAGGTTACATATTATATAATTCTATTTATATATTTATATAAAATATCCAGAATATGTAAATCCCAAAAGACAGAAAGCAGGTTGGTGGTTGCCAAGGGCTAGTAGGAGGGAGAAAAGGGAAGTGATTGCTTGATGGTTATGGAGTTTTCGTTTTGGAACTAGATGGTGGTAGTAGCACAGCATTGTGAATGTACTAAATGCCACTGAATTGTTCACCCCAAAATGGTTAATTTTATGTTATGTGAACTTCACTTCAATAAAATAATAATAAAAAAGTTTGTATGGCACCTATAGTTCTTATGGCCCAAGGTGCTACAGAAGCAGAGAGAAGGAGAGCCTAACTCAACCGGGGAAAACCCTGGAGAAGACCACATCTAAGCCAAGACCTGAAAGGCAAGTCAAATTTAGGGTAAGTGGGTAAAGGTAGAAGTGGGAAGGGGAAAAGAAAAGGGAAGAGAAATATATTCCAGGAAGATGTTGTGTGTATGATCATTTAACAATATAATACTGACATTTTCAATTATTTCTCTATTCCCATAAAATCAAATCAACAATCATATTTTAGTCATCTACTATTTATGGGAAACTATAATAGATGCTGAGAGAAACAGAGGCAAAAGAGGCACAGTGTTATAAAGAAATAAAACCAGCATTTATTATCTTCTTTGTAATATATACTTTACATATATTATCTCAGTTTATTCTTTCAACAGACCTAAGAGATAAGTATAATTAACCCTGTCTTGCATATGAGATTATATAAGCTCAGAGAAGTTAGAACTTGCCCAATATTGCACAGCTTGCAAATGGAAGAGACAAGATTCAAACCCATGTGTCTGACTTCAGAGGCCCAGTTCTTGCCACCAAAGTGGGCTGCTGATCATAAAGTATATAATTATATCTGATTGATGGTAAATAACTATTTAAGACGTCAGTAGCAGAGAGATCACAAAGCAGAGCATGATGCTCCCTGTCGGTGGCAACATACATGGAAAGAACTGGGACCAGACCTGGAGAGAGAAAGAAGTCTCAGATTCCAGATCCCAGTGACAGAAGTGGGGGTAAGGAGGAAAAGATTTAGAAATTACTACTCCCGAAACTGTTGTCCAGTCCCCATTACACAGAACCTAGGGTGCCTCCTTCCTGCACCACGTACTTACCCACCTAGAGCACTCTACATATTCAGTGTTTGTTTTATTTTTATGTAGTATTTTTATTCATATTCTAGATCCATACTAGCTTTGCGTAAATTACACAAAGTTGTGTAACTCTCTGTGCTTCAGTTTATACATCTGAAAAAATGAAATAATAATAATTGTGGATTAAACAAATTAATATATACACATGAAAAGTGTCTAGAATACAGCAAGTGACCAAAAAAATGTTTTTGTTCTTAATGTTGTTGTTGCATGGTATTTCCCTTGCCAGGAATTCTTAGCTTTTTAAAACATATGGACCATGTCTTTTTTTCTTTATTAATTTCCAGCCTTTAGCACAAAGCCTGGAACACAGTTGATAAATAGAAAGTTTTGAGTCAAGGTGATGGTAAACCTAGTATTGTATCGATTACTACAATTCTCAGGACTGAGACTATGGCATCCCCTTTATTTGTAAACCCTTTGACAACTATAAAATAGAGATTGTCAGTCCTCAAATATTTATTAAATAGCTACTTTCTGGCAGGCCCAGCACTGAAGATACAGGATTTTCTAAACTCCAAAGACTAGAATTCAATCCAAATGGTTGATTCAGGTTAGGTGGGGAAATAAATATGAATGTATACCCTTAAACAGCCTCAAGAGAAATACCCATGCAGTGTCAAAGTTTTTACTATTATTACAAAGAAAACATTGCTACTCATGTACAAAACAAACTATGATCCATTAACTCAACACAGAAGCTCCTTTTGGCTCCATAAAAGCTGGCACCCAAACAAGTTTTGTAGTCACACTGCCGAAAAATACCTGACCAATACATTTTAACGTTCTTGTTTTCTTTCAGACATATTTCAGTAATTGCCTGTCTGCAGGTACAAGATGCTTACAGGAAGTGATTAATCTTTCATGAGACTATTCTACTCTTCCTTAATTCAGTACAATAAAAGCTTGAAGGAGCAGGCACCCTCATGTCAGTGCATGCTTCAAGGACCAGCAATTTTAATGGGGGATAAGGCTGATCACATGATAGCTGTCAATGATGAAATCTCTTTCTTAAAAGTAAGCAACACAACAGGACAAAACCACCCCCTGGAAAAAAAAAGCCCACCTCTAAACCTAAAACCTAACTCTTTTTTTTTTCCTGGTAGGAGGCCAGATGGGATCCTCAGACATCATGAAACACTACAGCTGGAAGCTGAATGGTTGATCTATACCCCTAGCCCCCTACATGGAGATACTAGAGATGAGAAAGGCTCTTGTTTGCTGTATGAAGCAGGTGTGGTTGAACTAAATGGGGAGAAGATGTCCAGCTGGAAGAACCCATCAACCAGCTGCCCAGGGCAGTCTGCTTAGATAAATACCACCTGTTACTAAACGGCCAGAGAAAAATTAGTCATATCCCAGGAACCTGCTGATTCTCTGTCTATTGTGCTGAGGCTTTTGTGTCTTTCAACATCCTAAATCCCATGTGTATCTCAAAGCAATGGTCATATTCCCTGTGCTTAATTTGATTCTGGACAACGACAGAGGGTTTTCCAGCATTAGATTAAAGTATTTTCTTGGGGCTGGGAGCACATACATGAGAGAAGAATAAGAATAAACAACACACAGAAGAAGAGGGCAATGATCCCAAATGGCACCTTTTAACATGACAGTCTCAGTGCCCTGTAGAGGCTGGCCACCTTGAAAGATCATGCACAGCACCATCTTCTACACCCTATTCCATCTTTCTCACTGTTCCCAAGCAGGACCAACCTCTTCTTGAGCACTAAGTATGACTACTAAATACACAGACAACAAGCACACCTGCATACACACACACACGGACACACACTCACTCTTTTGCTTATGCCATTCCCATACATGGGAATGTCCTTTCCTGAATTTACCAAATCCCACTCTTCAAAACCCAAATCAAATCCTGCTTCTCCTGGAGACATCACTAAAATTTTTGGCCCAAAATAATTTCCTCTAAACTGATAACAGCACTGAAAATCCACAATGTACATTTTGCCACTTTAACCTGTTGTTTTCTACTCTTGTCCCAAGTAAGTCTCATGTCCCCAACAAGACTCCTTGAAGATAGAACCCATCCCTCTATGGTCTAACCCATCATCCAAACAAGGTTATGTCAATTCAGTATATATGTTCTAAACTGAAAGGATGCTAACTTCAAAAATTATTATAGGATAATGGGAAAATAAAATGGTAGATCTAAATAGAGATCCCACTGGAAAGGCCTTTAATGATTTTTGCTTCAAGTTTACTAGAGGTCAGTGTGCTGGAAGCCCTGGACATGTAGTCAGAAAGATTGAGACTGAATTCTGGTTTTCCTACTTATTAACTTTATGGTATTCATTATTTTATTTTTAACAGTATCCATTTATTCATTTGTAAAATGGAACCAATAATTAGAAAGTCAGGGGACCGCTGGAAATCTCCAATGAGGCAGTTTATAACTATAGTGTTCATGTGCCTTGCCAAAATTAAGCATTAATCCTTAATTCTTTAGTCAATTGCACAATTCCCTCAACATCACACAAATCAAAATTTGTTTGATTAGAACAAAATGACATCCTAGACTGAATTTTTAGGCTTCACAAACTTGGCTATCAGAATCATTGGGGGACCTTGTTAAACTACAGATTGCTGCTAGATCCTAATTTTGGAGATTCTGATTTAGTTGGTCTGGGTGGGCCCACATGAATCTAACAATTAGCCAGTTAAATCATGTTTGTTCACATTTATTTTGCCTAGTATGTGACTAATAAATAGTTCTTGGGATTGTGGGCTCTTAAAAACATATCTTAAACTCTAGTAAACATATTAATAATGATGTATGGTGCTATCCAACTTAAAAACAGGTTTTATCTCCTAAATATTTTCTATAATTAAACTTCACAGTCACAGTCACACACACACATACATACGCATATGCAGGAGGTTAATGTGGGGTGTGTGTATGTGTGCATGTGTGTGTGTGAATTTCCTGGAGGTATGTGCTGTAATTACCCACCATTCCGGAACCTCTCATATATCAATTTATCTCTGTAATCTGATCATTTGCTGCAGTTAGGGTATGTCCCATTTCTATTCCTCTGCAAAGTTCACTCATGTTTGTAAAATAATTACTCCAACTAAGAAATGACAGTACATTTTTTAAAAGAAAAAAACATAACATATCAAAGAAAAAGACAAAATCCTAAATGCGTGCAATTTACTTTTTAAAGAAGTGGCTTTGGACACTTTTCTACCCTGACATCTGCCTGGTTCAAGCAGCCTTGAAATGAGAATTCAGGCACTTCTAAGAATGTTCTCAATCCAGGGCATTTTGTCCCTCAGTCGGGTAGGAGTCAAGGCAATCAACAGTGGTTTAGACTAAACAGGAAGAGACCCAGCTCAATTAATGGGACAGACACAGGAATAGTCATCCCATTTAGAAACAATGAAAATTTGAAAAGCATTTTGTTGCCAATAGTCAGCTAATACACACAGGTAGATAATTACACTGTCCATCCCTTTCAAATGTATCCGGTAAATTCACAAGATTTACAATCACTGTATTGCATCTAAGTTCTCCCACAGAGAGTTCATGAAAATTAACTCAATCTCTTATTTAAAATCATTCCAGACATGATTACGATACAGAGAAAACCAAGCATCCCTCTGCCTGGGCCCTTCCAGTGTAAGGAAAGCCACTAACTCTTTCACAGGAGCAGATTGTTTCAACTTAATTGAACGAAGTAAACTTGGGGAAATACCTGACATTGCCAACTTGACCTCTGCTAAGCCTTTTGAACTTCAATCACTGTCCTCCAACACAAAGCCTTCTATTAGGCTTTCAGCTATTTCCCCTGATTACACAGGTAGCTTATCTTAAGGATTCCATGGTTTCAGTTATCATTTCTGACCTTATTGTGAGACAAGTATTATTTCCGTGCTGGGTTTTATGACTAAGCCTGCAGAGCTATTTGCTGGTTTGATTGAGTGAAGAGCATCTCATTTCAGTTTCTTATCCACCAAGACCCCATAACTTATTCTAAAGAAGGAAAAGTGGTTTTAATTTATGAGAATACCAGTGAAAAAGCTCAAATAAATTAGCACTAGTTAGAAACTGTCCAAAATCATAATCTTTGGTTTTTTGTATAGATTTCAAAATTAAAAATGTAATTTGGAACATGGGGCAATAAAGATGAAAATTGTTCCCAATAACAAAGTGCAGATGGTAAAAAACAAAATGGCTTGAATGTCTCTAACAAACAGAATTATTCTTCTTCTCATTCCCTTGCAGAAGTAGTTTTGAATATATTGCCCATCCTGGTAAATAAAAGGTGCTTCAAATCCAAGTTAACAGCTAACTTTCTTATTCTTAATTCTAGATTTTATGTGCCTTTTAGAAATATACCAGACAAATGTAAAATATGGGAAAACATTTAGAATTCATCCAACTCTTAATTGCAAAGTAAAACAAACATAATTTTCTCTCAGCAGATTGTCAGTGATTAAAAAGACTGCTAACAGCCAGTGCCAGCAAACACGAGGGGGAAATACACTCTCATATACTGTGGGAGGACAAATTACTACAAATTCTGTGGAAAATGATTTATTTGTAATATCTACTGAAATGCAAAATATGCATACCTGGCAAGGCTATCCACTGAAGAATTGTTTACAATATCAAAAACAGGGAAAAATTTAAGCAGAGGTTCAAAGTTCAGTGTTTAATAGTAACAATACAAAGTGTGCATAGTACATTTTAAGTAAGTAAAACTCAAAATACATTCTAGATAAATATATGTAATAATATTCCAATTTAGGGTATCAAATGTGTATGTGTGTGTGTGTGTATATATATATATATATATACATATACACTGAAGAAACAGGAAGGATATATATCAAATAGCCAACCAATAGTTATTAACCTTGAGAGGAGAAAATGTATGTAAGAGATACTCAGCTTCTAATTTTATAAAATCCAAACACATATAGAGGGATGAAAGTGATTTTTATATTTTAGTACATTTCAAAACATTTTTAACCTAGAAAAGCACTTTAGAAATCATAAACCTATATCTAAGTAAATATTAAAAGAAGTAAATATCTATTCTTGTCATCTGCAGATAAAACCTCTATGAAATAAATGAGCTCTTAATTTTGGGGGAACTACATTTGTTAAAATGAGTTACATCAAGTTGGACTCTGCCTTTGCCATTTCTTGGTGTCCAGTTAGTCTAAATAAACATGCATAATTCATTTATTTTTGCATATTTGAAATACAAATTTGCTGAGGGGACACATGCATTGCTTAATTCTCTTCCCCTGTGTTATAATAAGCTTGCATAGTAATTGCAAAGGTTTCCTCTAGAAACTTTATTGTGTTGTTTGGTCCATTGAATGGAAATTTTATCTTCTTTTAAGTGGAATTGTGGAGGATTAAGGGATAGAATACTAAAATAGTTGCAATAAGCCTTTTGTCTATGAGTTGTTTTGCTTTACAAAAATAAAACATCATATTTATTGTCCCAAATCCTACAGAAATGGATTGTCACATAGCAGGGTTTTGTTCATATTTTCCAAAACTGTATACCTTATTGCTAAGCTGCCCAAATTTCTTATCAAATTAAAAATATGAACATCAGCCCATCAAACAAGTCTCTATAGCCCCCTAAGTGTCATAGAGAGATGTTAGTATTGGCAAGAAAAGTGCATGAAATCTATTACTTCTGCCAAAATTGCCTGGAATTTCCTGGAATTCCATTTCAACAGAATATCAGTTTAACAGTATGGCTGACCAATGCTCAACCAGGCAAGGGTCTTAAGAGCTAATATTTATTATAATATCCACACAATTAAGACAACATATAACTCTAAAGTAATTTTATACATACAAGAATACTTGCAAACTAATATGTTTATCAATTTTTTTCTTCTCTTTTTCCCCTTCACTTTTTAAATAACACTACCTATGTGGCCTTGAGAAATTTGTTTAACTTTTCTGAGATTTGGTTTCTCATCCACAAGATGGGGATAATATTATCATAATAAATGTTTACCATGAGAATCCGGTAAGTATGTTGCTTAGAACAGCTCAACAAGTGCTCCATAAATGGTAGTTCCTGATATAACTAATAGATACTGATGACAGCAATACGCAATTAAGAGGCAGTATTCTATTCTTGTGTGGATGTAGAGCAGTCCCTAGAGAGTATAAAAATCAAATCAGAAACTTTCAAAATAACTATTTCTGGGCCCCAATCATCAAAGACTCTAATTCACTCAGTCTGGGATTAGGCATAGGAATCTTCATTTTTCATAAGCACCCCCTAAGTGATCCTTATCACTTAGGAGAAACAGTGATACAAAAGGAAAAGCAGAGGAATGTAAAGGAAGAAAAAGGAAGAGAATATACTCCCCTGTTCCCTGGCAGCCTTCATTCTTTACTACCATTAACTACTTTCTCCAGACTTTGTGACTAAGAAATCTCCTAAATCTAACTTCTATGTATGTTATGCCAGGAAAGACAAAAAAAAAAAACTGTTCTTCCCCTTCATCTCCAACTCTGACTACATTCTCTTCCAACTTCAACAAGATATTGCTCTATGCCCTAAATGCCCTAAGTGTCCCATTATTCCTTTGGGTTTCCATCATTGTTGGTTCCTTCTAACACTCGTGGTGTAGGATAGAGAAAAGAAAGATGATTCTTAAAGACCAGCACATTTCATTTCTATGTATTGATCCCTAACCTAAAAGCATCTGTAGCCCTATCAGAACTTGGAATTCACACCAGCCCCTATGTTCTCTGTTCAGTAATAGAGGAGCCCCTCATTTACCCACTTCTCCTTTACAGTATCCTCACTCAAAGCTACCTCTTCTGCTGAACAGTGAGCCTAATGAATATCTTGCCCCAGGAAGAAGGTAGGCCCAGGTTTTAGAGGGTCTGAAACCTGTCCCATTTGAGGGACACACTTGAAGACAAAGAGTATAAAAATAACTCACTTTCACACACACAAATATGATCAAGTGAACTGAAAGCTAGGGTCCCTTCACAGCCTTAAAAGTTGTAATGAACTGAATTGTGTTCCCCCTAAAATTCATATGTTGAAGTCCTAGCCCCCTACTGTGTCTGTATTGGGAGATAGGGCCTTAATGGGGGGAATTAAGGTTAAATGAGATTGTAAGGGTGGGCCCTAATCCAAAGGGACTGATGTCCTTACAAAAAAAGGACAAGCACTAGGGTTGTGAATGCACAGACAAAAGGCCATGTGAGGACACAGCAGAAGGTGGCACTCCACAAGCCAGGGAGAAGGGCCTCAGGAGAAACCAGTCCTACTGGCACCTTGAACTTCCAGCTTCTGCTGTTTAAGCAACTCAACCTGTAGTATTTTGTTATAATACTTTATTATGACAGGCCTAGCAAACTAATACAGAAGTGGTCCATGCAATTGAGAGGTCCTGGTGCTGAAATGTCATTAACTTCTCCCTACCTCCTTCTCTTCTAACAGGCAAGCTGAATTTCACATCACTATTATGGCAATGCCAACTCTGACCTAGACTAGCGGTTATCAAAGTTTGCTGAATATTTGCATCCTTAAAAGTCCAGCTCAAATACTGTATTCTATAAATTATTTAATCTCCTGAGATGCAATTAATTTTTCCCTACTCCATATCCTATCTCACATCGGTCTGCATCTCCATTGCTGCCCTTATTTAATGTCATCAGTCATTATTCATATTATACTACCACATTCATGTTATTCATATTAATTAATATCTATATTAATTCATAATAACAATATAATATTTTACTTAATCATTTAAATTTCTCATGGGAAGAGACCATGTCTACTTCCATGCTTAACACAATAATTTGCACATAGGAAGTCCTCAACAAATGTATTGAACTAATATGTGTAAAATGCCTTGAGGTCTTTAGTCAACAGAATCAAGAACATTAATTATCTCACTAACTACCTACCTACCTGATATGGTTAGGATGTGTGTCTCCTCCAAATCTCATGTTGAAATGTGATCCTCAATGTTGGAGATGGGGCCTTTGGTAGGAATTGGATCATAGGTCGGGATCTCTCATTAATGGCATAGCACTATTCCCTTAGTAATTTGTGAGCTCTTGCTCAGTTAGTTCACTCAAGATCTGGTTGTTTACAGGAGTCTGGGACCTTCCCCTTCTCTCTCTTGCTTTCTCTCACACCACATGATATACCTGCTCCCTCTTTGGCCTCTGCCATGATTGTAAGCTCCCTGAGGCTCTTACCAGACAACAAACAGATGCCAGTGCCATGCTTCCTGTACAGCCTGCAGAAGTGTGAGCCAAAATAAACCTCTTTTCTTTCTAAATTATCCAGCCTCAAGTATTTCTTTATAGTGACACAAGAATGGGCTAACACATGACCTGTAGAATATGTACATAAAATCAAAGAATTTTATAGCTGAAAAGGTCTTAAGGACCGTTAGTTACTAGCTACTCACTTTATCCATTTGCCAGGCATTATTCAATAATTAATAACAGATCCAGAGCTAAGAAAGAGGTCAGTCACGATCCTACCACACAACCTGGCTGGTCATACAGACTTGAACAAAAGCTATAGATGGACATATCCAGCCACCTTAGAATCATCTTAGAACACCATGCTGACCTCAGGGTAACCTTCTGATTATTATTCCATACCTGTTGGAGCTCTTCCTGTGTACAGAATGCACAGATCTCATTAACATGGGCATTGTAGATTATAGTTTTGTTTCTCACTGTAGTTAAATAAATTGGCACTCTGATTTTTTTTTTACTTAAGCTTGAAACAGATTTCAAACTTCTTCGAAATAGTTCAACTATGTAGATATTTATTTAAACAAGAAAATGAATTTCTCTCAGTCCAAATTCAAATATCACGAAGTCTACTACCAAGAGTAATTAACAATTTGCCCAGCCAAACTTGGAACTAACTGGCTCGGGTCAGGTGAATACCAGATTTAGCTTTTGTGTTTAAACCCCTAACTTCTTCATCAGAAAGGTGAAGAAGGTTCTGATGGTGATGCTCTTTGGCATACGGACTGCAACATTCTAAACCATACCCAACAGTCAATTCCTCCCATGCTGGTCTCTGAATCTAAGTGGCGATGACAGCCATTAGATAGACACTGCTAAAAATGAAGTGCTGACGAGAGAGAGGATTTATACCCCATTACCAATCCCCTGAGCCACGCCATGAACCTTTAACTAGGCATTTTATCATGTTGGTTGCCACTCTGAATTTTCTCTAATTTGTCTCTTTTTCAACATGTGGTATCCCAAACTAAAAGCAGTTGAAATATGTTCAGGCAAGACTAGTGCCAAGTGGCTTGAAATAATTTTTTTCTGGTTTAGAACATAATGCTTCCATTAACACAGCCTGATATCACTTTGAAAGGATTTAAAATATCTCTCTTTTTTAAACAAATTTTGCTGTCTTGTTGACTTTAATAGCTTTAAAAATATGCTAAGGCATGGAGTGGCAAACTATGACCCAAATACCAAAGTGGTAAATAACTTTGAGAGAGATGACTAAGTCATCTTTGGTAGCCACTAAGTCCTCTCACTAGGTTCTTCCATCCTAGCCCTTCTCACGAGGCTCTCCTTCCTACTCCCCCACAATTCAGCCAGCCAAGTATTAGGAGCCCATCTCAGCTACATATTACCTCATCTTAACCAGAGCATTAAAAGCTAAGCTAAAGTCTTAGTAGATATAGGCTTATATTCACCTACTCCACCCCACCTACAACCACCCCACACTAACCCCCAGGTTTCTACATTTTTTAAGTGATTTTTGAGAACAGAAAAAAATTCAAAACCCAAAGCAATGACATTATTCTACCCACTACAAGTTCATATTTTACTTGGGATTGGGTTCTAAAAGCTAGTGTAAAATACGAAAATCAAACCTGGTCAAAATTAGCATTGGAAATCTGAAGAAGGTGCCTGTGACGGGCAGAATTCTAGATGGCCCTCTATTATTGCCAGCCTAGTTATTCAATCAAACACTAATCTAAGTACTTCTGTGAAGGGATTTTGCAGATGCAGTTAAAGCCCCAAGTGAGTTGGCTTTAAAATATTGAGATTAACTGGGTGGGCCTGACTCAAGCAAGTGAGCCCTTTGAAAACAGAGCCTTTTTCTCAGGCTGACAGTAGAAGAGGATGTCATAGAGATCTAAAGGATCAGAGGGACTCGATGACCATTTCTAGCTTGAAGATGGAAGTGGCCATGTGCAAAGACTAGAGACTAGCCTCTAGATGCTGAGAGCAAACCCTGGCCACCAGCCAGTAAGGAAACATAAACCTTAGTCGTACAACTACAAGAAACTAAGTTTTTCCAACAACCCAAATAAGCCTAGATGGAGATTCTTTCCCAGAGTCTCCAGATAAGAGCTCAGCCTGACCTACACATTGATTTCTGTCTTGTAAGGCTCTAAGCAGAGAATTCAGGAAAGCCAGTTCAAACTTCTGGCTTAACTAATAAATAGGTATTGCATAAGTTGCAAAATCTGTGGTGATCTGTTATACAGAAAGAGAAAAGTAATACAATGCCACACTGGAAATTTTCTGGATCTATACTCTTCAACACAGTTGCATAAGGTATTTAGTTTAAATTAATTTTAATTAATATAAATTCCTCCATCAGACTTGCCACATTTCAAGTGCTCGATAGCCCCTTGTGTCTGCTAGCTAGCATACTGACCACTATAGACTAGAGAACTTTTCCATCACCATGACAAGTTCTATTGTACTGCTCTGGAAGATCCAAAAGAACTGGGTTTCCTGTAGCTTTGGCCCAGATGACTATTTCTCTGGTTGAGCAGCTTATTGTGTTGCATTTATGGATCATGTGGTAAGGGAAATTTGCATTTTTACTACTATGATCACATTCAGCCTTCAAGATGCTCACACTGGGAGAAGCAAAAGGGAGCTAAGACTGATCAAGGAAAGTCAACTTCTGCCTTCTATTTCCTGCCCACTCCCAAATGCATAATCAATTTGTGAAATGGTGTGCAGAATCTGATCGTTTCCACCCTGTCTCTCTCAGCTCCTATAGTCGGATTTGTTTTAGTTAAATGTGCATATGATGTGACTCCACATACCCTTCCTACACCCTCTTTGCAGAAGGCTAGCAATCCTATGTCTGTGCCAGCTGGGAGATGAGAACAAGCTGGGACTAACTTTGAAGTCTGACAAGCTTGGCCAGAGGATAGTCTGGCCATCTAAGACCAAATCCAGGAAAGTATGTCCCTGGCTAATGGTGCAGGGACAATTTAGGAGCCCAGACTAGGGAAGAGCACCCAGGCTTTAAGGTGATAGCAACTATAGATATCAAGTAAAGTATATGGGCTAGGCCATATACTTTCCCAAAAGGTGGTAAAATTTTGATCAAAGTCACATCAGGCATTTTTGTCATTTGCACATATTTCATTAACCTAAAAAAAATCAGATTATAAGCCTTTTAAAAAAAAAACTTTTCAACAGATATTTTTATCAAATGGGTTGTGCATAGTAATGTCCACAAGGCTATGGCAAGACCACAGGGTCAACCAAAATGTCCTAATAAAAACCTGGAAATCAAGGCAGGTGGGTGGTTCATGCCTGTAATCCCAGTGCCTTGGAGGGCTGAGATGGGAGGATCACTTGAGGCCTGGAGTTCAATGCCAGCCTAGGCAACAGAGCAAGACCCCATCTCTACAAAAGCATCTTAAAAATTAGCTGGGCATGGTAGTGCATGCCTGTAGTTACAGCTACTTGGGAGGCTACAGCAGGAGGATTGCTTGAGCCCAGAAGGTCAAGGTTGCAGTGAGCTGCAATTACTCTACTGCACTCCAGCTTGGTTGACAGAGCAAGACCCTGTTTCTAAACACACACATATGAAATTAGATTTTTGTTTGAGCCCTGATAGAAAAGCAAAATATGGAAATTAGATAAAAGGTTCAAACCTAGACTCAACTCATTTCAAAGAGATATGGGGAAGAACCAGTCTAGGACCCTGGGAAAATTAGAGTGGAGAGCATTTCCTATCTACTACCAGATCTAGCACCTACTCGTCAATGACCTAAGCCAGGAAACACAAACATCATCATAGGCAATCAGGATAGAAACAAGCTAACACAGAAACAGTACATGTATGGACAGTGTTATGTTTTGAATATTTGTGAACCTCCAAAATTCATGTTGAAACTTAATTTTCAGTGTGGTGGTATCAAGAGGCAGGTCCTTTGGGGAAGTGATTAAGTCATGAGGGTTCTGTACTGGTGAGTGGTATTAATGCCCTTATAAAAGAGGTATCAGAGACCTGCCTGGCTTTTCCATGCCTTCTGCCATGTGAGGTCATAGCCTTCATCCTCTCCAGAGGACACTGCAAAAAGACGCCATCTTGGAAAGAGAAAGCAAACCCTTCCCAGACACGGAATCTGCTAGTGCAGATTGACTCTGGACTTCCCAGCCTCCAGAATCATGAGAAATAAGTTTCTATTATTTATAAATTACCCAGTCTCAGCTGTTTTTTTATGGCAGCACAAATGGACTAAAACAGGTAGAGACAAGAAAGGAGACGCCACCCACTGCCCTGCATTTCTGACTTAGCTGCCCGGCATCCAAAGACGATCCCCACACAGGAAAATTGATCGACGATACCCTTCCCTCTCCTCTGTTAGCTCCTGTGTCTATCTTAAACCACTCCTGGCTGCTTTCTGCTTGCCTCCCTAGACTGAGCATTTACACTGTGTCTCATCTTGTTTTTAGCTTACTGTCAAATAATCCCTGCTCAGGATCTTACAACTCCTTTTAGACCAAGTTCGTTGTGTGTATGTGCATATATACATACACATTTCATATTTATGTATAAGATACATTTTATAAAATGTATCTTATACATAAATACACCTACCTCATAAATACATAAAATGGATTTTATGTATTTTATACATATGAAATGTATATGAAACAAAACTATAACTCTAGAAATAACGGTAGAAGCTCTTGGTTTTCATATATATATGAATGTGAAGTCTTGAAAGTTCATATAACTTTCCTAAACCCACACACTTAATGGCAAGATTAGTTGTAAAACCCAAGTGTCCTGGGTCCCCTGACTCCTAGTCTATAGTCTGGTCATGCTGCTGTCCTAAATTTTTCCAATGCATTTTCCAAGGTGCTGTTTCTCTCTATTTTCACAAGTTGGTAGAGCAGTTAGTTATCACCATACCAAAGAGGAGAAAATATATCTTCAGATAGTAAGTGACCTGTGCATATTTTGTCTTTGTGATTACTAAAAATTAAGATTGGTTGAAATAAACAATTCTCCTCCATGTCACACTCTGGGCCCTCTTTGAAGTGAATCAGATCAAATACATATTTTTGCGAGATTGTGTTCTAAAGAAAATTATTATCCTTTTATAGCATCATAAATATTTTATAAAAGAAGTATTCAGTGGTTGGATGTGTTTGGTAAAACTTGGGTTAATAAAAGAGAAAAAGTTTTTCAATGCAGAACTTCTCAGAGCCTTCAGTATGTAAGTGAATATAGTGAAGGTATAAGAAATTGGTTATGGCCAGGTGCAGTGGCTCATGCCTGTAATCCCAACATTTTGGGAGGCCAAGGCGGGTGGATCACTTAAGGTCAGAAGTTCAAGACCAGCCTGGCCAACATGGTGAAACCCCATCTCTACTAAAACCACAAAAGCCGGGCATGCTGGGTGCCTGTAATCCCAGGTACTCAGGAGGTTGAGGCAGGAGAATCGCTCGAACCCAGGAGGTGGAGGTTGCAGTGAGCCGAGATCGCGCCATTGCACTCCAGCCTAGGCAACAAGAGCAAAATTCCATCTCAAAAAAAAAAAAAAAGTTTAGAAAAAAGAAATTGGTTATAATATATGTGGTATATTTTTTCCAGTATAACAAGTATTATCATCTTGAAGACATTAGTGTTCCACAAAACAGTTTTGGAAACATCAATCATATAACGTGTACTTATAATGTATAAGAAAGTGTTCTATAAATCAGTCTGAAATTAGTGCCTCCAATCATCTCATTCGTCACTTAGTTTACCAGATACTTTTTGTTATAACTATTTGTTTCTTTCCTCCTTCCTGTGCCCTATCCCAGTTCTTTCCTACATACCCAGTAACAAGTGTGTCTATCTTATCACAAATACCTCTTCTGGATTTCCTTTGCATGGTGCTTTTCCTTCTCCTTTCTCTTAGCTTGCCACGTGTTCTTGCAGTTGGCTTTGCTTATCCTCCTCTTAACTCTTAGTTTGCTTTAGATGCACATCACATAACCACTACATTCATAAGCCAGGCTTCTATTCTAGTGACGTTTCTCCTATTATGCCAACCATATTTTTTGTAGTGTTTAAAATTTATTATATCAAGAATAAAGATTAATTTCATAAAAGTGTTATGCTTGTAAACATTAATAGTCACAAAACGAAGAGCTTCCATGGTTAATTTATAGAGTTATTATTTGATTTTATCATCTCGAAAATAGAGTATTCTGATTGCCACATGTATAGACATGAAAAAACTGATCCCTCCTAGCCTGACCACTGCCTTATCTTCTTCAACTTTTCTTTTTTTTGAATCCATCTATTCGTTCTTTATTCAACACATATTTATAGGAGGCTTATATATGCTATTGAGGGCCCATTTTAGGAATGCCTAGATTAACATGACATAGTGTGTATTTTGGAGGAGCATATAGCCTAGTCGTAGGAGATAAATTTAAGTACATGATTACCTACATCCTCGTACTATAAAAAGTACAGAAAGAATCTCACAGCAGAACCTATGAACATTAGGAAATTGAGGAAACTTCACAGGAAATGCGACTGAAAGTACAAGAGAGGCATAGAATGATTTTTGAATGTGACAATGTGATACAGCTCATGAGTTCAATAAGCAGAGAGCATGATTTTAATGACTATCCCTGAAAATTTACTTGGGCAAAAAAAATTAACATTAAATTTTGATGCTCCTGCCTTGGAGAGCCCATATCCCAGCTCAGTTTCTTTTAATCCTTCAAGTGACTTGTTTTACAGCAGCAGTGAAAAAAGTAGTCACATACAATGTGACAGCATCTTATTTGGTGCTATTTGATTAGGTATAAAGGAAGTTTGCAGAAATGTAACTTTTAACAATGAGATATTTTGTTCTTTTGTCCCTCTTTTTGTCCTGGGTCTTCAAGCAAACTTTTGTGAGTTTAATGAGTTCCCACAGAAGACATCCTTGAGGTTGCCTCAACGGAGAGAAACTTTTCCACAGTCTGAAAACAACCAGTGTATATACATATGTGTAGGAATCTGCCACGTGGAGAAAGGAAAGAAGCAGAATCCAGACAGAGAGGTACAGGAAAATGGTGGCTTCGGCACGTTTGGGGAATGTTGAGTTCACTCAGGAAGTCTCAGTAGTATGGAAGAAGATGAGGCCAGATGATAGGTTAAGAGTTAGAGGATGAAGGAGTTTGTAAACCAATTTGAGTATTGACATTTTCCCCCTATAGATAATAGAGAAGCCAGAAAAGATTAAAACCAGAGGCTTACATGGTCAAATTTGCATTTTAAGAAGTAAATCTTGTGGTATTTTAGAAAGTGGACTGAGCTCGGAACAGCCAGGTGGAAGAAAAACAGGATAAGAAGCTGTTACAATGGTCTTGGGGAGATAGGGTTGAGGAGAGATGAAAGTCTAAACTAAGATAATTAGAAGGCAAGACAAAGAAAAAAGGCCAGTTCATGGAACTATTTCTGAGGGAGAATAAGTGGCATACGGGAGCCATCTTTTACCATCTTGCAAGAGTTAGTTGTTACATATTCAGAAATTCTGTGAGCTGGTTGTTAAACCATTGATCCCCGGGAATTAGCAATGAAATCAGGCAAGGAAATTAGCAGATGCTGTAAATAAGGGCTTTTTAGTTTTTGAGAGAACCAGTTCACCAACATTACCACTAGATGGAATTGACAGGATTTGGGGACTAGATACAGGAAGCAAATAGGAGATATCAGATTTAGTAAGGCCTGAAGTTTTTTCAATTTGGAGGGTCCACCTTAAGATACAGAATATAGAACATAGAATTCAAAAATAGGCATAAATAATGGACACTATGAGTATTCCTGGAAGCCAGAAATACAGACATAAGAGCCTGCAAACCACATAAAAATATCCCACAAAACCCAAACTAAATGTGTCCCCAACTCAGCTTCCCCTTAGCCAGACACTAAAAGTGCCCACAACCACTTCAACACCACATCACATGATAGGAAGTATGTCAGAGGAGAAGTCAGTGTGGAAAGAAACAGCAGGCTTAACCCACTGTGGTTAAAACGTCTTACTTTTGCACATTTTACAAAAACATATAACCATGTGAACCCCTTGCTAGGGCAACTCTCAGAACCTGGGAAGGGCCCATGCAAGTACAAGGATCTGAAGCTTGAGCTTCATCAACTTCACAGTGAATTTGCCTCTGAGAGTGAGACAGGGATCCAGAGTAACACCAAGGTTCAGGAGACTTGGGGGATGGCTCATTGATTTACTTATTGATACCCTTATCTAGTTCCAAAACAGATTCAAGATGGCTGGATGCATGCTGATACTATTATCCAAAGAACAGGCAAGGGCCAAGTGTCACTGTAAGATTAGAGAGCTCTCTCCCTGATTCATGGAGGAAACAAGCATTGTTCATATATCTGTGTTAACTGTTGTCAAGAACGAATCTTCACTAATAATCTTGTCAGCCTCAACATCCCAGAGCCATTTTCAAAAGCACACTGGTTCTTCCTTCAGTGGGCCGTCATAGAGATCCTCCTGGTCTTCAGGCTGTGATGCTTCTGCAGGACGTCACTCTGAAGAAAGGTGAAATGTGTCTGGCACAAGCCAGAATAATCCATTCCAAACACATGTGTAATGAAGGGGAAACAGGTGCAAACAATTGAACCAGCTGTCAGCAAGCTACAGGGATTGCTTTTGATATCTTAATCGTTAGTTGATCCATGAGCCCTGTCGGCAGCATCACTGTCATAGCTGACTGCACATCTGTAAACCCTTTTGAGTCTTTTCTGATGTCCGCGTGAGTCCATGAAAAGCCTGACATCATGAGAGACTTAAATTGAGCATGATTGCTGCTGTTTCCGTTTTCTTGCCACAGAACCAGAGTTGACAAATGCCAATAATTGCTAAATTTTTACTACTGGTTGTCATGTGCCACACAAGGCAAGAGCAGAGAGAGATCCCTCTGTCCCTGTGAGCATCCTGTTATTGTCGGTTTGATGGACTGCACATAATTTCTCTGTCAGATAAAGAAGCTATTTGCCCAGTAGCTAGTTGAGGGAGTTTATATGTTTATCTTGCCCTCTTCATCTCTTCAACAATGCTAACACTCCATAATCGCTGGGAAAATACTTTAAATGGATGGATGTTTACATTGATAAAATATCTTCATTCTCTTTTCTGTCTAAGGAAAAACGTCACCACTGTAATTAGCACAGTAGGTAATTATCCCCCCCAAAGGGGATTGGAAATCAGTGGAATTATCTGTAGTGATCCATTATCTAAGATATTTGGGTTGATAACATCCTTTGGAGCTCAACAAACTATGGTACATATACAAAGTGGTGAATGAAAATTTTGAGTGGCCCTTCTAAATGTTTACCCCATCAGCTCTGCCAAAAAGACTAACTTCTGTGGAATTGCTGGCACAGGGACAAGTTATTGGAATCAGGAAGGAAGAGAAGAGAAACTTGTGTTCTGGTGCTGAGTCCATAGCATGCAGGAGGTAGGATGTGGTTATTCCTCAGAGGTATACAGAGGGTAGAGGAGGTGAATTCCCCAACTCTGCTCTTGTTTCCATGACATCTTTACCCATTGCTTCTGAACCCATAGTTTCTCTATACCCACTACCTGCTTCTTCTTCCCCTTCCCTTTCCCCAGTACCTCCCCAAGACCAGTAATTACAAAGTCACTTCATTTTCCAGATATCATCATGTATATTTAATAAGTAGTATCCACAGTGAAATCTTCAATTCTTCTAGTCCTAAGCTGATATGAAAGTGCCCAATTTCTGGAGATTAGAAAAAAAGGGTATCTGGTGTTAAGAAAACAAAATTTGGGGATTTTGCTTTATTTTGAAAGTGGGTATTGCTGCCACCTAAAATGTATAATTAGCAGAAGCAGAGACTTGGCACATCTCTTCTGAAAGCCTGCCAGCCTCTACTTTGTACTTTATTAAGATATAAGATATAAACTTGTCTGGCATAAAATTACACAGCCCATCACATTTTTGACAGGAATTTTTGGTTCTTCCTTTTCAAAAATTCGTGTAAAGAATTCAACTGAAAGTACCTGTGGGAGAAACTTAAATAATAAAACTAAATCTTCTATAAACAAAAGAGAAATGAGCTGGATATTGACTTATTTTTGCAAAAATTGAAAAAAATGACACTTGATATTAGGAAGCTAGGCCATCCCACAACTCTTGACAGTTTAAACTCAATTCACTTTAATGCTGATTTCATTTTAGTTTGCTACCCAAAGAGCAAATACACAGAGTGTGAATACATACAACAAAAGCAAAGGTAGGGAGTAGATGCAGCTTTCTTAGTTTCCCTTCATCATGGAGGGTCCCTGAAGGTCAGACATTGCAGAGGCCTCCACAGAAAGGGGCATTCTCCAGGCCAGAGGGCCCCAGTATAGCAGCCTCCTTGCCTTTAACTTGGGTGGCTGGCAAGGAGCCATCTCAGCACTCGAGGAATTGTTCTTTTTGTGCTCCTATTACATCCTTCCATTTTCATATGCATCATTAGGCCTACAGATTTCTGGCTATAGTCCACCACAATTAGGACTTGCATTTATTAAGTATGGAAGTTTTCTTTTGCTGATTGAGTATATGGAATGAGGAACTGGTATGGAATGAAATCCTGATGTGTGGCTCACAGCAACCCACAATCTGGTTGCCCACAAGAGAACTCTGCGAGGTGATGTGGCTCACTGGTTTATCTCATACCATGGTTTCCCGGGTTTGTCTATTCATCGGTGTTACTGAAACAATGATTCTTGCTTAATATTCATATTTCTAAATATGCTTTAATTTAAAAAAGAAAAAGGATCTCCTCATAACAAAATGGATTACTTGTCATAGAAACCTAAGTGATTTTTTATTTTCAACAACAAAATTAATACATACAAAATATAAACAGGTTGCTTTTTAACAGCTAACAGAAAAGAAAAGAAAAAAATAAAAAATATATATAAAGAGGGGCTGGGGTCAGTTTTTACAGGCATAGAAAAGGATATGGCCATGTATGGTCTTTTAAGCTCTGCTTAAAATCAAATGGCTCATTATCAAAGCACTTCTTATGATGTATAAAATGCCACATATGTAGACATGTGTATCCCACAAAAAGGGCTTTAAAAATTCAACTAATGGTTTTTTTCAGGTTATTTTTTATGATCGAAAAAATATTTTTTTCAATTATTATTTCTTTTAAAAATTTGTTTACTTAACAAAATCGTAATGAAAGTTAAAATAGGAACATATTTTATTGAAAATATGCTTTGTAAGGAGGGGTTTTATATTTTCATTCTTCAGTAAATCTCATACTTCACAATATTATTGACTAAATTTTGTTTATCATTAATGTGATGTCTGGCTTTCACAATGAGATTCCACTCTTAGATGCTGTGAAGGACATAATTTCTTTGATTTAAAAACATGTATTCCTAAAAATATATAGGACAGACAAAGCTGCATTATTATTAAAAGAGCATATTTTTCACAGGTTTATTAAGGTGTAGATAATCTTACATTGATTCTCTTTAAAACAGCTACAGCAGCCATAAAATACAAGCATTGTTTCATAGGCATGCACTGCTGCTGAAACCAGCAGAGATTTTATAAGTAACTACATCAAGACCGTCCAAAAAAGGAAATGATGCCCATGATATAGACAATGAACAGAGTTTATAAGTCTCCAAGACCTCTCAAATAAAACTTAATATCTGTGTACAATTTTACCAACTCTAATAGCCCTGTGCAAAAAACTATGAAGGAAGAAAAGTTTGTTTGAAATGATCTCAATATTTCCAAATTTTCATGTTCCTCTTGATCTGGTGCCCCTTTCCTGCGTGCTGGGTGCTGCTGTAGTTGCTATGCATCCTGTGGCCACACTGCATACAGACAGTTCCTGACCCTCATGGAGCAGGCAGGTGGCCCAGGGAGGAAGATAGCCAGTCATCAAAGAATCATAAATGTAAATGTATACTCTGGGATCACTGTGATAGGGCAGGGAAATAAGGAAAGAAAAGACTTCTAGAGAAATTGAAGGGAAAGATGAGGAGGAGTTAACTAGGGCATATGCAAGTCACCCTTCCCAGTTGTTAAAACGCTATCCTGGAGTACCCTAGAGCAATACCCTACTGGATATCTCACCCAAGCCTGACATTCAATATTATCTATTCTTCCTGTCTTCTCTCATTTCTCCTAATCAAACCATTCATTGCTACAATATTTTTGCCCTTAGCAAGCAAAAAGAACTGTTACTAGGAGAGCAAACCAAAAACTCTCACCCTAAGATAGATAATAGGGAGAGAAACTATCATTTACTGAGCATCTCTGAGATTCTGGGAACCCTGATGCATGTTTTCACATATCAGCTCACTTAATCTTCCCCCTGAAAAAAGTATTCTATGATATATATTATTTCCTTTTCACCAGACAAAGAAACTGAGGCTCAGAGAAGTGAAGTAACTTTCCCAAAGACAGACTATGAATTGCAGAGTTGAAATGTAAATGTCTGATTCTAGCCCCAGTCCTTGTCACTGTACCAATCATGCTACCACTGTAAAGATCCCATGAGCGGCCAGGCGCAGTGGCTCACGCCTGTAATCCCAGCACTTTGGGAGGCAGAGGTGGGTGGATCACGAGGTCAGGAAATTGAGACCATCCTGGCGAACACAGTGAAACCCTGTCTCTACTAGAAATACAAAAAATTAGTCGGGCATGGTGGCGGGCGCCTGTAGTCACAGCTACTCAGGAGGCTGAGGCAAGAGAATGGCATGAACCTGGGAGGTGGAGCTTGCAGTGAGCCGAGACAGCGCCACTGCACTCCAGCCTGGGTGACAGGGTGAGACTCTGTCTCAGAAAAAAAAAAAAAAAAAAAAAGGATCCCATGATCTATTTGGATGCTAGCTTTTCAAAAACCTCTAGTTTTTTTGTTTTTGTTTTTATTTTTGTTTTCTGAGACAGAGTCTTGCTCTGTCACCCAGGCTGGAGTGCAGTGGCATGATCTCAGCTCAGTGCAATCTCTGTCTCCTAGGAAACCTTTAGTTTTATTATAGCCAAATGACCACATCTGAGACTAATACTGTTACCTTTACAGGAGCTCTGGAAGACCTATTGGCTCAACCTTAAGGGCAACTGAGTTCACACCCCAGTTGCACTATCTTATACTTCAGTCCAGAAACTAGATTTTTACCTAGGCCTTAATCCCTGACTTGGTTCCTGAAATCCAGTTCCTTTGTATCTGAGGGCTTTGTTTCCTTCAAGTCCTTCTAAAAACGGAAGCTCTCCTTCTGAAGTAAAGTCTGCACCCATGTTCCCATCCTCTCCAGATCTCCCCGATAGAATCTACCTTCTACATGCACCCATCTTTGTTGGGTTCCTTCTACATTGGCCTCCCCTAATCTCTGGAAACTTTGTCTTCTGTCTTCAAACCCCTGATCATCCTTTGTGTAACCAGCATAGCTGCTTGGTGAGGACAAACCACAACTAAATCCACAAGAAAAAATACCCAAAGATAAAATGTGAAGGAATTTAGCAGCCATGTAAAACTTTTGAAGCAGAAGAACTTTATCACTGTCCCTCAACGCTCTCCACACCAATTTCTGCTGATCCTACCCGTATTTAAGGCAAGATCACATAATTATCTATACTATCCTTATATTACAATTAATAACCAACACTTAAGAGTACTTATGATCTATGTGGCTTTGTTCTAAGTGTGGGGCATGGATTATCTTGTATAATCCTCATAATAACCCTTCAGGTAGATACCAATATTATTCCCATAGGAAGAAGAGAATGATGAAAGAAGCTTACAGAGACATATAACTTGCTCAATGTGAGTTTAATAATCTCAATGTGCATTTAATAATCTATAAAAGTGGTATTTGAACCCAGGTAATCTGGCTTAAAACTCACATGCATAACTGCTACTACACTTTTAAAGATTATGATAATTGATGTTTTTAAGATGCCAACATTTGGAGAAAGCTGAATAGATTCAGCCATGCCATTCGTTCATTGTCTGAATAAATATTAATAAAGCAAGAAACTATAGATGTTCCTCCACTTATGATGGGGTTACATCCTGATAAGCCCATCATTAAGCCAAAAATATCAAAAGTCAAAATGCATTTAATACCCCAGTAAACCCATCATAGAGTCAAAAAAAAAAGTATAAATTGAACCATCATGAGTTGGGAACCATTAATATGCTCTTTTAGGAGCAGGACATAGGCGTGAACAAAACAGATGAGGGACCTGACTACTGTGGCTTATATTCCACCAGAGTGAGAAAGATAATAAGCAAATAACAAATAAGATAACTTCAAATAAGAAAAAGCAGTACAAGGAAAATGTGATGAAAAGAGGAAAACTATTTTTGGTAGGATGACCAGGGAAAGTCTTTCAGAAAAGGTATTATTTGAACTAAACAATGAAACTGAACCAGCCAAGGATCTGGGAAGACAATCTAGGTAAAGGAAAGAGGAGGAAAAAGCCCTGAAGCAGGAACAGGTTGGATCAAGGAACAGACAGACCTGGAGTAAAGGTAAGAATAATAGAAAACAATACCAGAGAAGAGAACCCCAGTCAGTTCATGCAAAGCCTTGCTAGTGAGCCAGATTCATGGACAGTGAAGCAACATATAAAAAGGAACATCTTGTCAAATATATCAACAGTAAAGAATTAGAAAATAAAAATGTTTTAATGATACAATTTACATTAGCATTAAAAACATAAAGTACCTAGAGATAAATCTCATGAAAGATGTAAAAAAAAAAAAAAAAGCTTTTTCACAGAAAGATATAAAGTATTATTAAGGGAAATTAAGGAAGACTTCAATACTCCAATCAATGGAATAAATGATATAACCTGTTCATGGATTGGAAGATGCAATATTATAAAAAATATTAATTATCCACAAATTTATCTATAGATTAAATACAAAGTCAATTCAAAATCCAACAAGACAGCTTATGAAAATTATTGAACTGATTCTAAAATTTTTATAGAAGTGCCAAGGATCAAGAATAAGAAGCTAATCTTGAAGAAGAAAAACAAAGTTGAAGGACTTATACTATAAGATATCAAGAGTTATTATAAAGCTACAGTAATTAAAATAGGGTAGTTTTTTAAAAGTCTAGAACACCCAATATTCCCAGGTTATCTCCCATTCAAGTAGTTAAAAAATAGATCAGTGGAACAAAATAGAGAAGAGAGAAACAGATCCATATACACATAACCTCTTGATTTGTCAAAGATGGCACTGTAGTGCAATGGAGAATGTGCAGGGGCCAAGGAAAAACTTACCCCTTGCCCTCCAAAGGTTTGCTGAAAATCAACGGACAAAGATAAATTAATACAAGAAAAGACACACAAACTTAATTTTAACATGCAGAGCATGGGAAAATTGCAGGAGGATAATTACCCAATAACCCAGTGGAATGCAGAAGCTTATATATCCTTCATAGGGTAGCGGGAAATAGGGAATATAGACAATTCTTTTGAGGAACAGTAAATGATTTTCATGGGAAATGAATGAGTCCAAAGAACAATGGCCTGAGATCAAGTTTCTCTGGGCTCTGGCAGAGGTGGCATCACAGGTTATGGGATAGTAAAGGAGGGAAACCATGTCAAGCAAAGGCTTTTATTCATCTTTTATACAAATGAAAATAGCTCAGGTAATCTCAGAGCTGCCCTCTGAAAGAACAGATGTTAGCTTGTGGTTGACTTAATCATTCCTAGATCTGGACAAGGGATGGAGTGACTTCGGAAAAGCCTGGCTATTTATTGCACCAATGTAGATTTTTCTCTACAGATGCAATTCTCCTCCACAAAAGGTGGCTTTTCAGGACTATTTCTGTCTGCAAGTCCTCTGAATACCCATCTCAAAATATGTCAAAGAAGTATATTTTGGAGTGTAATATTTTAGCTTCCTTTAAATGGGTAGTGAATGATACTGGATCAATTAAATATTCCTATGAAAACAAATCTTCATCTCTACTTCATCCTATAGACAAAATCAGTTCTAGATAGAGTGTAGATTAATATGAAAAAGCAATAAAAATCAATCTTCTAGAATATGATTGAAACTACCTTTGCAAAAATTATAGCAGTAAGAAAAATCAGACATAGAAAAATCATGACAATGAAAGAAATCTGACCTAACTGACCCCATATTGCTTTTAACCTCCAAGCTGCCCTGTTAATTCCTGGACATAGACTCAGCTAACTATAGCAGGAATTTAGTTTATAGTTTAATTTTGAAACTAAGATGATAATAGCCCCTTCCCTAAACAAACCCCCTCCTTACCTGGGAACAAGACTACCTTTGGAAAACTAACAAACTAGCCACCAGATTAGAAATTATGGCCCTGGAGTCATGCGGCCAAAGGCCACAAGATTCCCAACCTCCCCAATTGCCCCTATGTATAGCATCACTATTGTAAAACCTAAGATTAGTGTTATAAGATATTTTTCAGACCCTGTATTCTAATGGACCTGCTGGTACCACCCAGATTGGTAAACTGGCTCAACTAGTTCTGCAAGCCCACCAAGAAACTGAAGACAGCAAGAAGAACCCACTTCAACCCCCATCCCTGACCTAATTAATCACATTCCCCATTCCCTAGCCCCCTGCTCACCAAACTATCCTCGAAAAACCCAACCTTTGAGCCTTCAGGGAGACTGTTTTGAATAATAACTCCAGTTATCCTGCATGGCTAGGCTCATGTCAATTAAACTCTTTCTTCACTGCAATATCACAGTCGTAGTGAATTGATTTTGCCTGTGCAGCAAGCAGGAAGAATCCATTTGGTGATTACATAGTTTTAGAAAATCTATCTTCATGACTTTAAGGTAGAAAAATATTTTTTAAACTGGTTATAAAAGCAGTAGCCATAAAGGAAAAAATTTATAAATTGGGCTTAATTAAAATTAAGGACTTCTTTTCATTAAAAGACACCATTAAGGAAGTAAAAATGGAAGCCAATGAGTGGTAGAAAATCACTGTCATACATATATCCAACAAAAGACGTGTGCAGAATGTATACAGAAATCCTACAAATTAATAAGAGAAAAGCAAACAATACAATAGGAAAAATGGGCAAAAGATTTGTACAATGCACTTTATAATTTAGGATATCCAAATGGCCAATAAACCTCATAAATCTAAAAGTAAATAAAAATGAAAGCCACAATAAGATACTACTACTTACCTTCCAGATCTAAAACTAAAAAGACTGACAATGCTAAATACTGACAAGTACACAAAACAATTGAAATTCACATACATTACTGGTGGAAGTAATATATGTAAATTGGTGCCACTACTTTGGAAAACTGTTAGTGTCTACTAAAATTAAACATATGTATCTGCTATGATGCAGAAATCCTACTTCTATGTGTATACTCAACCAAAATGTTTGGCTAGGCACAGTGGCTTGTGCCTATAATCCCAACACGTTAGGAGGCTGAGGCAGAAGGATCACTTGAGCTCAGAAAACCAACGCTACAGTGAGCTATGATCATGCCACTGCATTCGAGTCTCAGCAACAGAGTGAGACTCTATCTTTAAAAACAAAAAATGTATAAATATAATCATCAAAATATATTTTTAAATGTTCATATCATAATAGCCCAAACTGGAAACAGCCCATGTGTCTGTCAACAGTATATAAATTATGGTATATTGATACAAGGAATACTATCAGCTGTAAAAATGAATAAACTACTGTTACACACAACATAGATAAATCCCAAGCATAACATTGAATATGAGAGGCCAGGCATAAAGGAATATACAATTTAAAAATATACTATAAGATCCCATTTTATATAACTTTCCAAAACAGCCAAAATAAACTAAGGTAGCTACCTTTGGGAAGGAGGGATGCTAGTGACTGGGGAAGGAAAGACCAACATAGGACTTCTGGAGGGCGAATAATATTCTATTTCTTAATCCGTGTCCTAAGCTCACTTGTGACAATTCATCCTGCTGTATGTTTATGATTAGCATACTTTTATGTATGTTGAACTCAATACAAATGCATTTAAAATATAGGCTAAAACTATGATGTTTTATATTTCTAGTTAATAATTTTTCGATTACTGGAAATTGTTTTCCTACTAAGTTTTTCTTTTTGATAAATTCTATGCCATGTTATCTCTTCTAGAAATACATAGAGGGAGTATTATTATATAAATTTTATATGTTTATTGTTATATATCAGAAGTATAATGCTTCACTGGTACCTTTCAGTATTTCTAATAATTCTCAATTGCAGTTTCCACTATGTAGTAACACTTTGTATTTTATTCAAATCAACCTTAATATATGCTTTTTCTTTGCTTTTCTAACTCTCTGAGAATAGATTTTCAACATTTAAAAAGCTATTGCATTTCTTGAAGACTAGTGGCTCTCAACTGAAAATGTACACAAAAATCAACTGGGAAACATTTAAAATGTATGTTTCTTATTCTCAGCAGAAATTCCCACTCAATAGGATTTGGGTTAGAAACTGGGAATTTTCATTTTTCACACATACCTTAACTGGTTGTGATGCAATAGGTCTTCCATTAATCCTTGGAAAACAGCCATGGGCCATTTTGATGATTTTTAATTTCCTGAACTGTTAGTTTTTTTCATGTGCTAGAAAACTTTCCACTAGTCTGCATTATTTGGGGGAAGTGGAGTGAGTAGTCCAGGAAAGGTTAGTATTCTTTGTTACTTGAACTTAATTACTTGATCTTTGCTGTTTAATTACTTTGTTATTTCAGAAGATGTAGTAGACTTTTTAAGGTATTAAAACTAAATAATTCTTGAAATTCCCCTGGTTTCTGTGACACTACCTACCTCTTCTTCTTGGTTTCTCTTTTTGCACTTCTCTCTTAAGCCCATTTTCTCTTCCCATCATATACACTTTTTCCTAGGTGACATCAGTCTGCGGTTTCAACTATCGTCAATATAATGACCACCCCTAATTTCTGCGGTCTGAGCTCCAGACAAGAATATCCAATTGCCTGTTGAAAATATTCATTTAACTATGCCTTGAAAATCCAGATTCAATATGTCAAAAACTTAATTCCTCAATTTTTACTCCAAATCTATTCTTCCTCCAGTATTTCCTATCTCCATGAATTGCTATACCCAGTTAACCATGGCAGATACTTGATTCTGTCCTCTCTCATCATTTACCTCCAGAAGACTTTCAAATCCTATTGATTTTATGCCCCTATTGTGTCTAGATTCTGCCCCCTCCTCTTCATTCTCACCAGAGCCACCTTGGTATAGTCTTCATGTAATGCATCTACAGTTCTTCTCCCATCTTCTGGTCTTGCCCCATTTGTATTCATATTTCACACTACTAGTGATGTTATGAAATTATGAATCTGATCATGTCACAAAATGTTTTCAAGCAGTCTTCTGTATGAAACTTCTAATTACAGCAAACACCATCCTTATGATTTGATTTAGCCTACATCACTAGCCTCACCTCCCATCATTCTCCCCCAACCCAAACTCGTGCACAGCCATCCTGAACCATATACAATTTTCTCTCTGCCTTTTGTAACATATATACTTTTGCCAAATACTGCTCATTTGGCTTTCAACACCTTCCTTCTCCACCCAAGTAACTAATTCATATCCATCTTTCAGGTGTTGACTTAGGTATTAACTCCTACAGGTTTCCTGGCCCCTGGCTTAGATGTGCCCTCTGTGTGCCTTTATTCTCTTATGTGTATGTTCACTTCTCTCATAACCTTTACTGCACTGTGTGGTCATTGTCATCCTATTTTTCTGTCCTCCTAACTAGAATTTTCTAACTTTACTCAGGTTTATACCTAAAAGGAGCCTTCTCTGACTATCCCTTCTACAACAGCACCCAACACGCTGCCTTATCACCTTCTATTCCATTATCCAGCTTTATTTTTCCTCATGACACTCATAACCATCTACCAATGTATTATCCATTTACTTGCTCATCTGTTTGGTTTCATACTTCTTATTTTGCTGTATACTTCATCAGAACAATGTCTTATTCCGCCACTCTATTTTCAAAACATAGAAGAATCTTGACACGTGATAAGTGCTAGAGAAATATGTGAGAAGTAAAAGAATGTGTTCTTTGTATGTAAAGCTTCCAACTTTTCCATTATTTTATCCTCAGCACTTAGAACTAGTATTATTGAAACAAAGTAAATATTTAATAAGTGATAAATTAACAATGGATGGCCCTAACAACTGCACCATCAAAAATACATTATAAATTTGTATTATCTTACATATATGAGGTTTGTTGGGAGGGTATATTTGTAAGTAAGTTTTCTGAATAAGCAAGATGTTGAAAATGATTGAATATCAAGAAAGTCAAACTTGTATTAGGATATAAGTAATAATGGCAAGCACCTTTCCTTAAAGATCAAGTATTTTGAGCTTTGTTGCAGGCAGGATTCTAAAAATGTCACCCAAGATTCCCATCCCCTGGTTATTCCATCAACAGTAGTCTAGGCACTGCTATGAAGAGACGCTGCAGACATGTCATAAAGATTACTAATCAGCTGACCTTAACAGAAGGATCTAAGCCTGTATTATACAGGTGTGCCCAATGTAATCACATGATTGTTAAAAGCAAAAGAAGCAGACAGAGTCAAAAGAGAAGCAACAGAAGAGAAGGTCAGTAAGCAGACCCTAGGTGCTGGACTTGAAGATGGGTGAAGGGGATTGTAAGCTAAAGAATATGTAGCTTCTAGAAGCTGAGAACAGCCTTCAGCTGACAGCCAACAAGGAAATGAGGACGTCAGTCCTACAAGCACATGGAACTGAATTCTTCCAACTTGGATGAGCCTGAAGACCAGTTCTTCCTCAGAACCTCCAGATAAGACGCTTTGATTTTAGCCTTGTGAGACTCTAAGCAGAGAAGCCAGCTAAGCCACTGAAACTTCTAACTTGTAGAACTGTGAGATAATAAACTTACATTGTTTTAAGCTGCAACGTTTGTAGTAATTTATCATGGCAGCAATAGAAAACTAATAGAGGCTTGTTCCTGAGTTCTATTCCCAGGTTGCAGAGAGTCTTTGAACAAAGTAGTTCACATTTCTGTGCTTTCATTTTGTAATAGGGCTCTAATAAATGGGCTTGAAAACTAAGTAAAAATAACTATTTGACAGAACTTAATTTTTTTAAGAATTAAATAATCTTAAAAACCTAATTGAATCTCCTCATTTTACATACTAGGAAACTGGAGCCCATATCCCCAATTAGTAGAAAAGCTGAGATTTGAGGCCAGATTTCATGACTGTCAACTCTAGTGTACATGTAATTGCAGTGCTCGCAGTGTCCCCAACAACATATAATTGCAGTGCTCACAGATGACTTGCAGCCATACTAGAGAGGCAGCTGGGGTAACAAGAAGAAGGCCTGGAGCTGGAAAGTTGCCTTTACTCTCTGACTTAGTTGTTGGGAGAGCCCTTAAGAAAGTCATTCATTGCCTCAGACCCTCAGTCATCTTGTCTGTACAATAGGAACAATGAGAACCTGCCCTGCTTTTTTTTTTTTTTCACTGGGTTCAGGTTAATAAGAATTTATTGAGCACCTACTATATATCAAATATTTCACTAAGTGCTATGATATAAAGATAAATCAGGCCGGTCATGGTGCCTCATGCCTGTAATCCCAGCAATTTGGGAGACCAAGGCAGGTAGATGACTTGAGGTCAGGAGTTTGAGACAGCCTGGCCAACATGATAAAACCCTGTCTCTACAAACAATACAAAAATTAGCCAGGCATGGTGGCACATACCTGTAGTCCCAGCTACTTGGGAGGCTGAGACATGAGAATCACTTGAACCCAGGAGGCAGAGGTGGCAGCGAGCTGAGATCATGCCACTGTATTCCAGCCTTGGTGACAGAGTGAGACTCTGTTTAAAAAAAAAAAAAAAAAAAAAAAGGATAAATCGAACTGGGTTTCATTTGTTTTTTGTTGTTGTTGTTTTTGTTTTTTTTCTTTTGAGACTGGGTCTCACTGTCACACAGGCTGGAGTGCAGTGGCGAGATCTCGGCATCTTGGCTCACTACAACCTCTGCCTCCCGGGCGAACTGGGTTTCTGATGTCAAATAATTCACTTATAAACAGATTACTTCAATGTCAAGTAATATATGTTATACAAAATGTAAACAAATGGCCTATTGGAACACAGAGGGGGACCATCCGACCCACACATCTAACCCAGACACGAAGAAAGAGGCACTAGAGAATATTGCTGCATTTTGAAGGACAAGTAGACATTTGCCACCAGAAAAGGGCTTTTCAGACAGGGGGACCAATATGAGACCAAACATACAAACAAGAAACAGCATGGTATGAACTATAAACAGCCCATTTTACCAAGAACCAAGAGCACGAGGAGGCAATTCACAGGAAAAGGCCAGATAATGAAAACCATTGTATGAGTTGCTAGGCAGTGGAAGCCATTGGAAGGTTTAAAGCAAGGTAAGAAATGTGGCAGTGTAGAAGATTGATTAGTGAGAATCTGGACTGAAAATACAGGTAAAGGACTATATGGTAATATAGTCCAGGTGCAAGGTAATAAAAAACCTAAAATGGGGAAATGGTGGTAGGGATTTGGAAGTAAAAAAATATTCAATAAATCTTTAGAACAGAAATTAAAGCCTGCCTGCACAACATACAGACCTCCTGAATCAGAGTCTCCAGAGTTAAGGCAAGGAACTTTACTAAAAATTCCACATATGACTCTTAGGTTTATAAGCTGTTCTAGAGCAGGGGATGGCAAACTATGGCCCATGGACTAAATCTGACCTAATGCCTGTTTTTTATACAGCCCATGATCTAAGAATGGTTATTACATCTTTAATGGTTAAAAATAATCAAAAGAAAATTTTATGACACACAAAAATTAAATGAAATTCAAATTTCAGTGTCCATAAATAAAGTTTAATTGGAACACAGCCACACTCATTTGTTTACATAGTGTCTATGGCTGCTTTCCCACTGCAGTGGAATAATTGAATAGTAACAACAAAGACCATATGGCTCCAAAGCCTGAGATATTTACTATGCAGTTCCTTACAGGAAAAGTTGCCAACTCCTGATCTAGAGCAACCATTCTCATTCTTGACTACACATTGGAATCAACTGCATATTTCAAGTCAGGTCTCTGGCAGTGGAACACAGGCATCAGTATTTTTTTAAAAACTCCCTGGTGAGCTTCTTATGTAGTCAATGTTGAGAACCACTGATTTAGAGGGTTATATTGACAGAACTTCGTGATCATTTAGATGTGATTATGAAGGAAAAAAAGATTACATGGATTTAAAAATACACTTTTGAGGCTTACAGCTGTAATTATAAAATATAAAATTTCCTTTCTGTATACTCAGTACCTCACATTGTATCTGGTACATTAATAATAGTCAGTAAAAGTTTACTATAGTATGAATGCATGAATTAATTACTCCTCATTGAAACAGTCTCTATCCAAGACACTTGGAATACAGTTTATGTTCATTTCAATGTCACTGGAAACTTTTTTTAAATGAACCTTATCCATTTATACAAAAAATATAGATTTAACTTGAACAAGACTCCAGAGATTAACTTAATAAAGTTTCAAAGAATTAAGAGTAAATTATGCATAAGATTACAAGACAATTGTCATGAAAAAACAATTATTTGTATCTACTCAATTTTCTGAAACAAAATAATTTCCTTTCAACTCTGGAACAAATTATTTTTATAACTTTCTATTTTGAGCATTTAAACTAATCCAAATAGATAAGATCAGGTTAGATAAGAATATTGTTGGTTTTGGCCAAGGGCCATTGCAAAACTTAGAAAGCAAAGAATAAATATGACATGATATTTAAAACAAATGATAAAGATCAAAACAATAAAGTTAGAGGTTATGTTTAAGCAAAAGAAAAACTAACAGCTTTTCAGAAATGATTATTGTGGTATCTAAAGTAGGTCTAAATATCAATAGCAGACAGTTAACCATTTCTTACTGCACAGGAATTAATACTAGCTAAAGTATAAACCCCTCTCCCCCAAACCTGTTATGCTCATCAATATTTTCTACCTTTCTTCAGTGCATATACGCTGTTTTGGAGACAGGGAAAGAAACAGAAAGTGGGCAGAATCCTAAATATATGAATACAGCAAGGTATAAAAAGGCCTTAATCATAGCAACGGGTGTAGTTTCAGTACAGACTGTCATAAAAGCATGACTGAGTTTTGAAAAGCCATGTAAAATAGGAAGTGTGATCTATTCTATCACTATTAACTTTTTAACCGCACAAACTTTTATACAGAACAGCATAACAGCAATGCTTTAACCAAAGATCTCAAGATTACTGACTCTGAGAAAATATCTATTAGTCCACAGAGAGTGAGCAGAGATGAAATAGTCCATATAATTTCAAATAGAATCCTTATATGTCACTAGCAGGCAAAACATAAATTTTATGAGAAATGGTGACTAAAATATATTAGCATATTTTACACATCCATTTTGAAGCATACATGATTCAGGAAGGGCAAAGCTATAAGGACAGATAACAGATAACAACAGTTGTTGCTGGGATGGAGACAGGAAAGGTGTTAACTGCAAAGGGGCAGCACAAGTGAAATTGGGGAGTAATAATGGAACTATATCTTGGTAGTGGTAGTTATACAAACGATGCATTTATCAAAACTCATAGACCTGTGTGACAAAAACAATGAATGTTACTATATATAAAGTTTAAAATACATTTCAGAATTTTAATATTGTATACAGATAAATCTAATTATCTTGAAAATTTTTTTACATATTTATTGTAGAAAAGGACACATCATTTACATAGATGCCAATATTAAAAGGTATTTGCATAAAAGGAACACATTTATTCTCTCCGTATCTCTTAAGTCAGTATTTCAGAACGAATGCAGAAAGGATGGAAAACTCATTTTCTGCTTTCTCAACTAATCATTCAAGCTGAATGGCACATAATTTATGTAGATAAGTGTTTACCTTTGAGCAAATGGCATTATGGCCAACATTCACTATATCCATCAAATAGCTGCTAAAATCCCTGCAAGTCAGCAAATGATGCAGAGTAGCCCAGCCTTGGGAACCACAGGTACTAGCCCTATAAACAAAAGGTGGGTGCAGCGCACCAGCATGGCACATGTATACATATGTAACTAACCTGCACAATGTGCACATGTACCCTAAAACTTAAAGTATAATTAAAAAAAAAAAAAAAAAGGGACACATGCATGGACAGAAGCTAATGTGTTACAATATTTTTCTTTCTATTTTTCCCTGTCAGTCTTCATAGGCTACCCTATAAAGTTTAATAGTATGCTAACCTCAAGTCTAAAAATTAAATAATTAAGTTCTTTCTATTCTGAACATTAGACTCAGACCTGTAAGACATATATGAAAAATTTACTTACAGATACATTAGGAACTGGGTGGAGGCCATCGCAGCTCAAGGAGGCCTGCCTGCCTCTGTAGACTCCACCTCTAGGGGCAGGGCAAAGCTAAACTAAAGGCAGCAGAAACTTCTGCAGACTTAAACGTCCCTGTCTGACAGCTTTGAAGAGAGTAGTGCTTCTCCCAGCACAGAGTTTGAGATCTGAGAATGGACAGACTGCCTTCTCAAGTGGGTCCCTGACCCCCGAGTAGCCTAACTGGGAGACGCCTCCCAGTAGTGGCCAACTGACACCTCATACAGCTGGGTGCCCCTCCAAGACTAAGCTTCCAGAAGAAGGATCAGCCAGCAATATTTGCTGTTCTGCAATATTTGCTGTTCTGCAGCCTCCACTGGTGATAACACAGGCAAACAGGGTCTGGAGTGGACCTCAAGCAAACTCCAACAGACCTGCAGCTGAGGGTCTTGACTGTTAGAAGAAAAATTAACAAACAGAAAGGACATCCACACAAAAACCCCATCCGTACGTCACCATCATCAAAGACCAAAGGTAGATAAAACCACAAAGATGGGGAGAAACCAGAGCAGAAAAGCTGAAAATTCTAAAAATCAGAGCACCTCTTCTCCTCCAAAGGAACGCAGCTCCTTGCCAGCAGCAGAACAAAGCTGGATGGAGAATGACTTTGACGAGTTGAGAGAAGAAGGCTTCAGATGATCGGTAATAACAAACATCTCTGAAATAAAGGAGGATGTTTGAACTCATCACAAGGAAGCTAAAAACCTTGAAAAAACATTAGACGAATGGCTAACTAGAATAAACAGCATAGAGAAGACCTTAAATGACCTGATGGAGCTGAAAAACATGGCACGAGAACTACGTGAGGCATGCACAAGATTCAGTAGCCAATTTGGTCAAGTGGAAGGAAAGGTATCAGTGATTGAAGATCAAATTAATGAAATGAAGCAAGAAGAGAAGTTTAGAGAAAAAGGAGTATAAGGAAACGAACAAAGCCTCCAAGAAATATGGGACTATGTGAAAACACCAAATCTACATCTGATTGGTGTACCTGAAATTGACAGGGAGAATGGAACCAAGTTGGATAACGCTCTTCAGGATTTTATCCAGGAGAACATCCCAACCTAGCAAGACAGGCAAACATTCAAATTCAGGAAATACAGAGAACGCCACAAAGATACTCCTCCAGAAGAGCAACTCCAAGACACATAATTTTCAGATTCAGCAAAGTTGAAATGAAGGAAAAAATGTTAAGGGCAGCCAGAGAGAAAGGTCGAGTTACCCACAAAGGCAAGCCCATCAGACTAACAGCTGATCTCTCAGCAGAAACTCTAAATGCCAGAAGAGAGTGGGGGCCAATATCCAACATTCTTAAAGAAAACAATTTTCAACCCAGAATTTCATATCCAGCCAAACTAAGCTTCATAAGTGAAGGAGAAATAAAATCCTTTACAGACAAACAACTGCCGAGAGATTTTGTCACCACCAGGCCTGCCTTACAAGAGCTCCCAAAGGAAGCACTAAACATGGAAAGGAACAACCAGTACCAGCCACTCCAAAAACATGCCAAATTCTAAAGACCAGTGATGCTAGGAAGAAGCTGCATCAACTAACAGGCAAAATAACCAGCTAACATCATAATGACAGGATCAAATTCACACATAACAATATGACCATTAAATGTAAATGGACTAAATGCTCCAATTAAAAAACACAGACTGGCAAATTGGATAAAGAGTCAAGACCCATCAGTGTGCTGTATTCAGGAGACCCATCTCACGTGCAGAGACACATATAGGCTCAAAATAAAGGGATGGAGGAAGATCTACCAAGCAAATGGAAAGCAAAAAAAAGCAGGGTTCATAATCCCAGTCTCTGATAAAAGAGACTTTAAACCAACAAAGATCAAAAGAGACAAAGAAGGCCATTACATAATGGTAAAGGGATCAATTCAACAAGAAGAGCTCACTAACCCAAATATACATGCACCCAATACAGGAGCAACCAGATTCATAAAGCAAGCCCTTAGAAACCTACAGAGAGACTTAGACTCCCACACAATAATAATGGGAGACTTTAACACCCCACTGTCATTAGACAGATCAACAAGACAGAAAGTTAACAAGGATATCCAGGAATTGAACTCAGCTCTGCACCAAGTGGGCCTAACAGACATCTGCAGAACTCTCCACCCTAAATCAACAGAGTATACATTCTTCTCAGCACCACATCACACTTATTCCAATATTGATGACATAGTTGGAAGTAAAGCACTCCTCAGCAAATTCAAACTGTCTCTCAGACCACAGTGTAATCAAATTAGAACTCAGGATTAAGAAACTCACTCAAAACCACTCAACTAGATAGAATCTGAACAACCTGCTACTGAAGGACTACTGGGTACATAATGAAATGAAGGCACAAATAAAGATGTTCTTTGAAACCAAAGAGAACAAAGACACAACATACCAGAATCTCTGGGACATATTTAGAGCAGTGTGTAGAGTGAAATTTATAGCACTAAATGCCCACAAGAGAAAGCAGGAAAGATCTAAAATTGAAACCTTAACATCACAATTAAAAGAACTAGAGAAGCAAGAGCAAACACAATTCAAAAGCTAGCAGAAGGCAAGAAATAACTAAGATCAGAGCAGAACTGAAAGAGATAGTGACACAAAAAACCCTTTAAAAAATCAATGAATCCAGGAGCTGGTTTTTTGAAAAGATCAACAAAATTGAGAGACTGCTAGCAAGACTAATAAAGAAGAAAAGAAAGAAGAATAAAATATACACAATAAAAAAATGATAAAGGGGATATCACCACCAACCCCACAGAAATACAAACTACCATCAGAGAATACTATAAACACCTCTACACAAATAAACTAGAAAATCTAGAAGAAACGGATAAATTCCTGGACACATGCACCCTCCCAAGACTAAACCAGGAAGTTGAATCCCTGAATAGGCCAATAACAGGCTCGGAAATTGAGGCAATAATTAATAGCCTACCAACCAAAAAAAGTCCAGGATCACACGGATTCACAGCCGAATTCTACCAGAGGTACAAAGAGGAGCTGGTACCATTCCTTCTGAAACTACACCAATCAGTAGAAAAAGAGAGAATCCTCCCTAACTCATTTTATGAGGCCAGCATCATCCTGATACCAAAGCCTGGCAGAGACACACACACAAAAAAAAGAATTTTAGACCAATATCCCTGATGAACATCAATGCAAAAATCTTCATAAAATACTGGAAAACCAAATCCAGCAGCACATCAAGAAGCCTATCAAACATGATCAAGTTGGCTTCATTCCTGGGATGCAAGGCTGGTTCAACATAGGCAAATCAATACACATAATCCATCATATAAACAGAACCAAAAAAGAAACCACATGATTATCTCAATAGATGCAGAAATAGATGCAGAAAAGGCCTTCAACAAAATTCAACAGTGCTTCATGCTAAAAACTCTCAATAAACAAGGTACTGATGAGACGTTATCTCAAAATAATAAGAGCTATTTATGACAAACGCACAGCCAATATCATACTGAATGGACAAAAGCAGAAAGCATTCCCTTTGAAAACTGGCACAAGACAGGGATGCCCTCTCTCACCACTCAACAGAGTGTTGGAAGTTCTGGCCAGGGCAATCAGGCAATAGAAAGAAACAAAGGATATTCAAATTGTCCCTGTTTGCAAATGACATGATTGTATATTTAGAAAACCCCATCAACTCAGCCCAAAATCTCCTTAAGCTGATAAGCAACTTCAGCAAGGTCTCAGGATACAAAATCAATGTGCAAAAATCACAAGCATTCTTATACACAAATAACAGACAAACAGAGAGCCAAATCATGAGTGAACTCCCATTCACAATTGCTTCAAAGAGAATAAAATACTTAGGAATCCAACTTACAAGGGATGTGAAGGACCTCTTCAAGGAGAACTACAAACCACTGCTCAATGAAATAAAAGAGGACACAAACAAATGGAAGAACATTCCATGCTCATAGATAGGAAGAATCAATCTTGTGAAAATGGCCATACTGCCCAAGATAATTTATAGATTCCATGCCATCCCCATCAAGATACCAATGACTTTCTTCACAGAATTGGAAAAAACTACCTTAAAGTTCATATGGAACCAAAAAAGAGCCCACATAGCAAAGACAATCCTAAGCAAAAAGAACAAAGCTGGAGGTATCATGCTACCTGACTTCAAACTATACTACAAGGCTACAGTAACCAAAACAGCATGGTACCAAAACAGATATATAGACCAATGGAACAAAATGGAGACCTCAGAAATAATACCCCACATCTACAACCATCTGATCTTTGACAAACCTGACAAAAACAAGCAATGGGGAAAGGATTCCGTATTTAATAAATGGTGCTGGGAAAACTGGCTAGCCATATGTAGAAAGCTGAAACTGGATCCCTTCCTTCACCTTACACAAAAGTTAATTCAAGATGGATTAAAGACTTAAATGTTAGACCTAAACCACAAAAACCCTTGAAGAGAACCTAGGCAATATCATTCAGAACATAGGCATGGGCAAGGACTTCATGACTAAAACACCAAAAGCAATGGCAACAAAAGCCAAAATTGACAAATGGGATCTAATTAAACTAAAGAGCTTCTGCACAGCAAAAGAAACTACCATCAGAGTGAACAGGCAACCTACAGAATGGGAGAAAATTTTTACAATCTACTCATCTGACAAAGGGCTAATATCCAGAATCTACAAAGAACTTCAACAAATTTACAAGGAAAAAAACCAAACAACCCCTTCAAAACGTGGGTGAAGGATACGAACAGACACTTCTCAAAAGAAGACATTTATGCAGCCAACAGACACATGAAAAAGTGCTCATCATCACTGGCCATCAGAGAAATGCAAATCAAAACCACAATGAGATACCATCTCACACCAGTTAGAATGGCGATCATTAAAAAGTCAGGAAACAACAGATGCTGGAGAGGATGTGGAGAAATAGGAACACTTTTACACTGTTGCTGGGACTGTAAACTAGTTCAACCCTTGTGGAAGACAGTGTGGCGATGCCTCAGGGATCTAGAACTAGAAATACCATTTGACCTAGCAATCCCATTACTGGGTATATACCCAAAAGATTATAAATCACGCCGCTATAAAGACACATGCACACGTATGTTTATTGAAGCACTATTCACAATAGCAAAGACCTGGAACCAACCCAAGGGTCCATCAATGATAGACTGGATTAAGAAAATGTGGGACATATATACCATGAAATACTATGCAGCCATAAAAAAGGATGAGTTCATGTCCTTCGTAGGGACATGGATGAAGCTGGAAACCATCATTCTCAGCAAGCTATAGCAAGGACAGAAAACTAAACACCACATGTTCTCACTCATAGGTGGGAATTGAACAATGAGAACACTTGGACACAGGGTGGGGAACATCACACACCAAGGCCTGTAGTGGGGTGGGGGTTAGGTGAGGGATAGCATTAGGAGATATACCTAATGTAAATGTCAAGTTAACCGGTGCAGTACACCAACATGGCACATGTGTACATATGCAACAAACCTGCACGTTGTGCACATGTACCCTAGAACTTAAAGTATAATAATTTAAAAAAGGATACATGAGCCAAGTATGCTAAAATATTAGAGTTCCTATTTATTTATTTATTTATTCATTTAATTTTTTAGACAGAGTCTCACTCTGTTGCCCAGGCTGGAGTAAAGTGGCATGATCTCGGCTCACTGCAATCTCTGTCCCCCAGGTTCAAGCGATTCTCCTGCCTCAGACTCCCGAGTGGCTGGGATTACAGGCACCCACCACCATGCCTGGCTAATTTTGTATTTTTAGTAGATATGGCGTTTCACCATGTTAGCCAGGCTGGTCTTGAACTCCTGACCTCAAGTGATCGACCCACCTCGGCCTCCCAAAGTGCTGGGATTACAAGCACGAGCACTGCACCCAGCCTGGAGTTCCTTTTTAATTCACCATTTTTGCATTGGCTGCCAGGGGTAAAGAATGCAGACTGAATAAAATTATATAAAGTAACCAGTGGAAGATCCGGGTGAATTTATTTAAAATCTCTATTAAGGGTTTGGGAGTGGGAAGTAACCTTTCTAAAGAAACATGAACCCCAAGCAGTTATCAGAAAAAAAAAGACTAATTTTTTTTTATGCAGAGTTTCACTCTCATCACCCAGGCTGGAGTGCACATTTTTAGGCATCCAGTCAAGCAATGAGTGTGGAAAAATGAGCATTCTCAGGCACTGTTCATAGAAGTGTACATTTTTAGATGCTAATTGTGTATGCACATCTTTTTTGAATCATTATTCTGTAGCTAGAAATGCACTCTACAGATACTCTCAAAAAATATAATGAGATATATGTATTAAAATGATCTCAGCTTTGTTATTAGCAACAAAATAAACAATTTATTATATAAACAATAATATATCCAAAAAAGGGAGAACTCTGTCACTTTAAAATGAGTAAAGCAAATTTGTATGTGCTGACATGGAAGCATCTGCAAGATGTATTATTAAATTTTAAAAAATCAGTGGTGACACTTACAGCCAAAAGGAGTAAGCGTACTACAGCCCCTCTCTGCCACTTACTGCAACTAAGAACTCTGGACATAATTAAAAAGCAACTATAGGGAAACTGAAAAATCCATAGGAGCCAAAGTGCAAAGACAGCCCAAGCTTAAAGATTGATCTGCAATAGGGGTGAGTTTTACAGTTTTATTTACACATTTATCATCCAGCTTGTACTAACAAGTGACTCCCCATGCAAAATTGAGCAGTGGATACAGGCAGCAAAATCTCTCTTAAAAAAATAAAAATTTAAAAAAAAACTGTCTTCCTGGCAAAGGGATTGGAAAAAGGGGATCCCAGTGAGTTGAGGAGTATGGGAAGATGCTCAATTTCTCTTGTTTTCTCATTAAAGTCACTAAAGGAAAGGAAAAAGACACTGGTGCAGAAATAAATCCTTGAAAAAATTCAATGAAAGTAATAAATTTAGAGAGTCATGAAGTTCAGCAAACCCCAAATAGGGTAAACTTAAAGAAAAGCATGCACAGACACAGCACAATAAAATGCCTTACACCAAAGACAAATTTTTTTAATCTTGGAAACCACCACAGAAAAATGATACATAGCCTGAGCAACATAATGAGACCCCATCACTACAAAAATAAAATAAAATTCTAGCTAGGCATAGTGGTGCACACTTTTAGTCCTAGCTATTTGGGAAGCTAAGGTAGAAGGATCTCTTGAGCCTGGGAAGTCAAGGCTGCAGTGAGCTGTGATTGCACCACTACACTCTAAGCCTAGGCAACAGAACAAGACCCTGCCTCAAAAAGAGAAAGCAAAATGGCATATCACATATAGGAGATGAAAAATTTGACTGCAGAACTCTCATCAGAAAACACGGAAGTCAAAAGAGAGTAGGACATCTTTAAAGTGACGAAAAGAACTATTGAGTTCTATATCCAGTGAAAATATCCATTGTAAATTATGATAAAATAAGAACACTCTCAGATAAAGAAAAATAATATAAAACAGTAACACATTTAAAAAAAGAGAAACGTTAAAGTATGTTCTTGAACCATAAAGGAATTAAACTAGATATTAATAACAGAAATATATCAGGAAAATTCCCAAACATGTGAAACTTACACAAAACATTTCTAAATAAGCCATAGGTCAAAGAGGAAGTCTCAAAGAAAATTAGAAAATATTTTGAACTGAATTAAAATGACAGTACAATACAGCAAAGTTTGCAGGGTAAAACTCTATACAACCCCACATCAAAATACCAAAGACATTCATCACAGAAATAGAAAAAATCAATCCTAAAATGTATATGGAACCACAAAAGACCCAGAATAGCCAAAGCTGTCCTGCACAAAAAGACCAAAGGTGAAGGAATCACATTACCTAACTTCAAATTATGCTAGAGCTATAGTAACCAAAACAGCATGGTACTGGCATAGAAAGAGACACATCGATCAATGGAATAAAATAGAGAACCCAGAAACAAATCCATACATTTAACAGTTACAGTGAACTCATTTTTGACAAAGAAGCCAAGAATGTATATTGGAGAAAGGATAGTCTCTTCAATAAATACTGCTGGGAAAACTGGATATCCATATGTAAAAGAATGAAACTAGACCCCTATCCCTCACCACATACAAAAATCAAATCAAAATGGATTACAGACTTAAATCTAAGACCTCAAACTATGAAACTACTGAAAGAAAACATTGGGGAAAAGCTTCAGGACATTGAAGTGGGCAAAGATTTTTTGAGTAATCCTCTACATTAAATAAATGTAAAAGTAATTACATTTCTTGAGTAATATCCCATTTGGTTGCACAGGCAACCAAAGCAAAATGGTATCACATCAAGTTAAAAAGCTTTTCACAGCAAAGGAAACAATCCACAAAGTGAAGAGATAACCCACGGAATGGGAGAAAATATTTGCAAGCTATTCATCTGACAAAGGAGTAATAACCAGAATAGCTCAAACAACTCTATAGAAAAAAATCTAATAATCCTATTTAAAAATGGGTAAAAGGTCTGAATAGACATTTCTCAAAAGAGATATACAAATGGCAAATAGGTACATGAAAAGGTGCTCAAAGTCACTGATCATCAAAGAAAAGCAAATTAAAACTACAATATCATCTCACCCCAGTTAAAATGGCTTTTATCCAAAAGACAGGCAAAATAATAAATGCTGGTGAAGATGTGGAGGAAAGGAACCCTTGTACCCTGTTGGTGAGAATGTAAATTAGTATAACCACTATGGAGAATAGTACAGAGGTTTCTCAAAAAACTAAAAATAGAGCTACCATGATTCAGGAATTCACTGCTGGGTATATACCCAAAAGAAAGGAAATCAGTATACCGAAGAGATATCTGCACTCCTGTGTTAATTGCAGCACTATTCACAATAGTCAAGTTTTGGAAGCAACCTAAGTGTCCATCAACAGATAAATGGATAAAGAAAAAGTGGTACATACACATAATGGAGTACTATCCAACCATAAAAAAGAGATCCTGTCATTTGCAACAACAGCATGGATGGAAGTGGGAGTCATTATGTTAAGTGAAATAAGCCACGCACAGAAAGACAAACATCACATGTTCTCACTTTTCTGCAGGAGCTAAAAATTAAAACAATTGAACTCATGGAGATAGAGGGTAGAATGATGGGTAGAACCGGCTGGGAAGGGTAGTGGGGAATGGGGTGAAGAAGAAGGGGGGATGGTCCATTGGTACAAAAAATTGGTTAGAATGAATAAGATTTAGTATTTGCTCGCACAACAGGGTGACTATAGGCAACAATAATTTAATTGTACATTTTTAAATAACTAAAAGAGTATAATTGGATTGTTTGTAACATAAAGGATAAATGCTTTGAGGTGATGGGTACCTCATTTACCCTGATGTGATTATTACACATTGTATGGCTGATTCAAAATATCTCATACATCCCATTAATATATATACCTACTATATGCCCACAAAAATTTAAAAAGTAAAAAAAGAACAATATAAACCCAAACCGAGCAGAAAGAAGGAAAAAATATATCTAAGAACCAGGGATCCATAAAATTTTTTAAATAAAACAATGAAGAAAATCAATGAACTGAAAGCTGGTTCTTTGAAAGATTAAATAAATTTGTAAGCCTGTAGACAGACTGACCAAGAAAAAAAAAAACAGAACATACGCATTACCAATATCAAGAATGAGTCCCCATATACATTACAAGGATAATAATACTACAAACGACCGTCTGCCCATAAATTTAACAACTTATATCAAATGGACCAGTGTCTTGAAAGACAGAATTAACAAAACTCACTCAAAAAGAAATAGAAAATCTAAATATTACTGTATATATATTAAAGAAATTAAAAATATTTCTATAAAATCCAGGTCCAGATAATTTCATTGGCAATTTCTACCAAACGTTTATAGAACAAACAATATTAATTCTACACTATCTCTTCTAGAAAATGCAGGAGGAAAAAACACTTCCCAACTCATTTTATGAGGTCAACATCACACTAATATCAAAACCAGAAAAAGACATCATATTTTAAAAACTGTAACCAATATCTTTATGAATATAGATGTATAAATCCTCAACAAAACATTAGTAAATTGAATCCAGCAACATATAAAAGTACAATTCATCATGAGCAAACTGGAGGTTATCTAGAAATGCAAAGCTGGTTCAATATTAAAAAACCTTTTTTTTTAAAGTAGGGTCTTTCTCTGTCACCCAGGCTGGATTACAGTGGTGCGATCTCAGCTCACCGCAGCCTCGACTTCCTGGGCTCAAGCAATCCTCTCACCTCAACACCGCCCGCCCCCAGTGGTTGGGACTACTACAGATGCACGCCATCACACCCGGCTAATTTTTTTTTCTTTTTTTTTTTTTTTTGTAGAGGTAGGGTTTTGCCATGTTGCCCAGGCTGATCTCAAACTCCAGGGCTCAAGTGATCTGCCCACGTTGGCCTCCCAAAGCGCTGGGATTGCAGGCATGAACCATTGCACACAGCCTACAAGAGAACTTTCTTCCTCAACCTGATAATGTGCATCTGCAAAAAATCTATAGCTAACATCATAATAAGTAATGGTGAAAGACAGTGCATTATCCTTAAGATGGGGGTGAAGAAAAGGATATCTTTTTCAGCATATCTATTTAAAAATTCATCTATACATTCAAAGCAATCTGAATCAAAATTCCAACTTTTGTAGATGTTAAGCTGATTCTTAAAATTGTATAAATATTTAGGGCAAAGGAACTAGAATAGCCAAATTAAGAGAAAGTGACATCAGCAAGAGGACCAATTAATTAGAAGCCCCTAGTGCCCATTCCCCTCACAAAGACATCCAGAACAATGAATAAACAGCGATATTTTCATGAAAATAACTGAGGGAGAGTGCTGGAGTGCATCTGAGGCATAACAAAAACCCTGGTAAGCACAGAAACTAGGGATAGACACACAGAGAACAGAAGGAAATTCTGATCCTTCACCACCCCATCCCCCAAATGGGATCAGCTGGAAACTAGGAGAAACCTCTCTCTACAATGAGGAGGTAAGCAAGGGGAGCCTAGCAACCCCCATCAATACATTGGACACCTAGAGAACTCACCAATGGGGTCCCCTGCAGTGCTCACAGGCAGTAAGCCCAACTGAGGTAGCTGCCTGGAGTCCACTTAGCTGTGCTCCCCACAGAGAAGAAGCCAATATTATACCCCAACCCCTGTGGCCTGTGCAGCTATTGCACTACACCATCTTGGAACTGGAACTACAGCTGGAGTGTATCTTGTTCTGGAGGCAAATAGCCACAGATCCCCTTCATCCCTGATGCTAAGCCACCACCAAACCACCCCAGGCTGGTGTCCCAACAGCCCCAAGCTGAGCTGTAAACAGCTATTACAGCTTCCTCATAGGCAAGCAGAAGTGGAGTCGTTTCACCTACCCAAGTTGAAGTGATTCCCTGCCTGCTAAAAAAAAACCACCTTAGCCACACAGAGCAGCCTTTCCAGTACCTAGACTGAAGAAGTACCCTGCATCCTAGGAAATGGTGCCTTGGTCGCCCAGAGTGGTTGCATACCCTAGCACCTAAGCTGAAGTGGTGCCCTGCATCCCAGGAAATGGTGCCTGGGCCACTCAGAATCGTTCCTGCCCCACAAGGCCTGAGCAGAAGCAACACACTGCCCCCTGGGGAATTGGTGTCATGGCTGAGCTGAATAGCTGGGCATCCCAGGACTGAGGTGACACAGTACGTTACATCCCAAATAAACAGAGAAGTGGCTGGGTTGAGACACCTCACCCTACAGGCCTAAGAACTCTGATGCCCTGCTTCCCTGGAACTGAACTAGCTCCCTTTAGACTGAACTGTGACACATCCCTCTACTTGGGAAGTGGAGCCATTAGTATGTTGTTGTCTGCCCCCAGGGCCCAAACAACAGCTGTGCTCTACCATTTTGGGGTACTTGCTGTTGCTGCACCTGGTCTCACCAAATCTAGTATACTGTCAAACCCTAAATTCCAGGATATAGTGTCACTACTACACAGTGACTCATCCCCTGGTACCCAAGTCACTGAGATCTATTGGCTCAGGTTCCTGAATTGTAGCCATACCCCACTACTTCCAAGACCCAAATATTCCAAGCACCTATTCTTCCTCAGAATCAGGCAAGTGCTACGCCTTGCTTCTCAGAGGTATAATAACAGCTACAACCCAACTCCCTGGGCCCAAGATGCCAGGGAGTGCCTCAGTCACAGATCCTGACTCTCGAGGCAATCTATATTCAACCCTGCCACAGAGAGTGAACCTGCACCCCAAGAACCAGGTGCCACAATAGGTTCATGAGACCCTGAGCCTAGGACCCTGCCCCTGTAGGTACTCTGAGCACCTGCACCTGGAAACTGCACTGTTATTGCTGCTTGTAGGCCATGTCAGACCTGACATCAAGATGGATCCCCTTGGCTAAGTCTCATCATTGTTGGGAAAATAAGAATAGAAGAACCCCAAAAGACCTTGACACTAAGGATGTTAACAGCCTATACCACTGCCACTGTTACCACAAACTTCTACAGCCTAGACCACTAAGGGACCCACAGTTATTGCAAATGTTGAACACAGCTGCTGAAGTATCTGCACAGAGGCTATAGCACTGCACCTATCTGGAAGCAGAACCACCATAACCTTCCCAACTGGCACACTAAAATTAACTACAGGTGAAATTCTTTATCTATGAAAGCCACACTAGAAAGTTTGAAAGAGGTGATTGTTACACCAGATGCAAAAGCATGAATCCAGGGACACAATAAACATGAAAAAGCAAGGAAATATGACAGCACCAGAGGAACATCGTAACTGTGTAGTAAGAGAACCCAATGAAAAGGAAATCAAAGAATTACCAAAAAAAGAAGCTAAAATAATAATCCTAAGGAAACTCAATGAAATATAAGAAAATACAGATGAACAATTGAACAAAATCAGAAATACAATTCACAATATGAATGAAAATTCAACAGATAGGAATCATTTTTTACAAAAGAACCAAACAGAAATCTCACAGCTGAATAATTTGATGAATGAAGTACAATGAAAAAATACAATAGAGAGCTTCAATACCAGATTTGATCAAGAGAAAAAGGTCTCTGAAGATAGGTCATTAGAAATTAGTCAGAAAGAAAAAAAGAAATAAGAATGAAAAAAACATAAAGAAAATCTACAAGACTTATATAACACCACTAAGCAAACAAATGTTGGTATTATGGGAGTTCCAGAAGGAGAAGATAAAGAAAAATATATAGAAATCCTATTTAATGACATGATATTTTAAAACTTCCCAAGTCTGGGGAAAGATATGGGTATCCAGATCCAAGAATCTCAAAGATCCTCAAATAGATTCAACCCCAAAGGGGACCTCCTTGAATTACATTATAGTCAAATCATCAAAAGTCAAAAACAAAGTGAGAATTCCAGAAACAGCAAGAGAATAGAGTCAAGTCACATGTAAGAGAATCCATATTCACATACAGCAGACTGATCCACAGAAACCTTACAGGCCAGGAAAGAATGGAATGATACATTCAAATTGCTGAAAGAAAACTATTGCCAAGAAAGAATACTATACCCAGCAAGGCTATCCTTCAAAAATGAGAGAGAAATAAAGTCATTTGCAGACAAGCATAAACTAAGGAAATTCATCACTGTTAGACCAGCCGTATAAGAAATGCTCAAGGGACTCCCACATCTGGATGTGAAAAAATAATAATCACTATCATAAAAACATGCAAAAGTAAAAAACTCACTAATAAAGCAGACACACAAAGGAAAAAAGAAAATAATCAAAACTTATCACTACATAAAATCTCCAAACTGCAACGATAAACAATAAAACAGGAACAAAAGAACAAAATATATGTAAAACAACCAGAAAATAATTAACAAAATAACATGAGTAAGTCCTTGCCTATCAGTAATAATCTTGAATGTAAATGGATTAAATTCCCCTATTAAAAGATGCACACTGGCTAAATGGATTTTAAGTGACCTAACCATATGCTACCTACAAGAAACTCATGTCACCTATAAAGATACATATAGACTGAAAGTAAAGGGATGGAAAAAGATATTCCATGGAAATGGAAACCAAAGAGCAAGAGTAGCTTTATTTATATTGGATAAAACAGACTTTAAGTGAAAAATTGTGAAAAGAGATGAAAAGGTCATTGCATAATAATGAAGGAATCAATGCAGCAAAAGCATATAACAATTGTAAATATATACACACCCAACACCACAGCACTCAGGTATATAAAGCAAATATTGTTAGATCTAAAGAGAGGGATAGATGCCAATGAAATCATAGCTGGGGACTTCAACATCCCCCTGTCAGCATTAAACAAATTATCTAGACAGAAAATCAAAAGAAACATTGGATTTAAACTGCACTTTAGACCAAATGGGCCTAATAGCCATTTACAAAACATTTCATCTAACAGCTATGAAATGCATATTCTTTTCATCAGCACATAGAACATTCTCCAGTATAAACCACATGTTAGGCCACAAAACCAGTCTCAAAAATATTTTTTCTGACCACAGTGGAATTAACTTAGAAATAATAACAAGAGAACTTTTAAAATAGTACAAATACATAAAAATTAAACAATTTGCTACTGAATGTCCAATGAGTCAATTAAGAAATGAAGAAGAATATATGAAAATTTCATGAAACAAATAAAAAAAGAAATACAACACACCAAAACCTATGTGGTACAGCAAAGGCAGTATTAAGAGGAAGTTTATGGAATAAATGCCTACCTCAAAAAAGTAGAAATATTTTAAATAAACAACCTAACAATTCATCTCAAAGGGCTAGAAAAGTAAGAACAAACCAAACCCAAAATTAGTCTAAGGAAGAAATAATAAAGATCAGAGCAAAAGTAAACAAAATTGAGACTAAAAAATACAAAAGATCAATGAAACAAAAAGTTGGTTTCTTTGAAAAAATAAACAAAAGCATGAAACCTTTCACTAGACAAATAACAAAAAAAAAGACAAAAGACCTGAATAAATAAAAGCAAAAACAAAACAGGAGGCATTAAAACTAATGCCAGAAATACAAAATCTCATTAGAGATTATTCCAGATAACTATATGCCAACAGACTAAAAAACCTAATGGAAATGGTTAAATTTCTGGACACATACAAACTGCCAAGATTGAACCAAGAAGAAATAGAAAGCCTGAACAGAACAATTATGAGTAAGAAGATTAAACCTGTAATCAACAGTCTCCCAACAAAGAAAAGCCAAATAACTAATTGATTCACTGCAGAATTCTGCCAAACATTTAAAGAACTAATACCAAGACTTTTTAAACTCTTCCAGAAAATTGAAGAGGAGGCGATTCTTCTAAGCTCATTCTATGAGGCCAACATTATCCTGATACTAAGACCAGACAAAGACACAACAACAACAAACTATAGGACAATATCCCTGATGATAGATGCAAAATCCTCAGCAAAATATTAGCAAACCAAATTTGGTGACACATTAAAAAGATCATTCGTCATGATCAAGTGGAATTTATCCCAGGAACAAAAGGCTGGTTCAATATATGTAAATCAATAAACATGGTACTTCCTATCAACAAAATGAAGGACGAAAATCACATGATCATCTCAATAGACACAGAGGTATTTAATAAAATTCAACATCCTTCATAATAAAACTCTCAACAAGTTAGGTATAGGAGGAGTGTACCTCAGCATTCTAAAGACTATATATAACAAACCCACAGCCAACATTATACTGAAAGGGGAAAAGTTGAAAGCTTTTCTTGTAAGATCTAGAACAAGACAAGGATGTCTAGTCTCACTATTTCTATTCAATATAGTATTGGATATGCTTGCCACAGCAATTAGACAAAAGAAAGTAATAAATGCCATCCAAATTGGAAAGGAGTGAGTCAAATTGTCAATTGTTTACAAATGGCATGATCTTATATATAGAAAACTCTAAAAGCTACACCCCAACAAACAGATGAAAAAATGTTCCACAGCACTAATCATCAGAGAAATGCAAATCAAAAATGACAATGAGACCATCTCACATCACTCAGAATACCTATCATTAAAAAGTCAAAAAACAACAGATACTGGTGAGGCTTCAGAAAAAAATTCAATGCTGATACACTGGTTGTGGGAATGTAAATTAGCTCAGCCACTGTGGAAAGCAGTTTGTAGATTCCTCAAGGAACTTAAAACAGAACTACCATTCAACCCCAGCAGTCCCATTACTGGGTATATATCCAAAAGAAAATAAATTATTCTACCAAAAAGACACATTCACTCTTATGTTCATTGCAGCACTATTCACAATAGCAAAGACGTGGAATCAACCTAAGTGCCTATCAACAATGGACTGGATAAAGAAAATGTGGTCATATACACCATGGAATACTACACAGCCATAAAAAAGAATGAAATGATGTCCTTTGAAGCAACATGTATGCAGCTGGAGGCTACTATCCTAAGCAAATGCATGCAGAAACAAAAAAATCAAATATTACATATAATATTTGTAATATTATAAGTGAAATAGTAAGTGAAAACTAAATATCAGGTACTCATGGACATAAAGATGGCAACAATAGACACTGGGGACTACTAGAGTGGCAAGAGAGGAGTAACTGTTGAAAAACTAACTATTGGATATTATGCTCAGGACCTGGGTGATGAGATCAATCACACCCTAAACCTCAGCATTACACACTATACCCAGGTAACAAACCTACACATGTACCCCCTGAATCTAAAATAAAAGGTGAAATGATAAAAGTTTTTAAAATTAAAAAATAAAGAGGAAAAAATGAAGGAAAAAAGCTCCAACCAAAACTCTTAGAACTGACAAATTGAGTAAATTTGTAGGGCACTAAATCACCATACGAAAATCAGTAGCATTTCTATATGCCAAAAACAAACTAGAGGAAAAAGAAATCAAGATGGTGACCCATTTACAATAACTACAAAAAATAAAATAAACCAGCGAGGAATAAATGTAATTAAGGAGGTGAAAGATCTTGACAAGAAAATCTATAAAACACTGATGAAAGAAATTGACAGGGCACAAAAAAATGAGAAGAAATCCAATATTTATACATTGGAAGACTCAATACTGTGAAAATTACCATACTACCAAAAGCAATCTGCGGCTTCAATGCAATACCTATGCAAATACCAATAACATTATTCGTAGAAATTGAAAAAATTCTAAAATTTAAATGGAACTACAAAAGACTCTGAATAGCCAAAGCAATTCTGAGCAAAAAGACCAAAGTTGGAGGAATCACATACCAGATCTCAAAATATGCTACAAATCTATTGTAACAAAGACAGCATGGTATTGGTATAAAAACAGAAACACAGACCAATCAAACAGAATAGACAGCCCACATATAAGTCCATGCATTTACAGTAAACTGAGTTTCTACGAATGTGCCAAGAACATTTATTAGGGAAGGAACATCCTCTTCAAAAAATAGTGCTGGGAAAACTGGATATACATATGCAAAAAAAATTAAACTAGACCCCTATCTCTCACGATATATAAAAATCAAATCTAAATGGATGAAAGACTTACATGAAATACCTGAAACTATAAAAATAGTAGAAGAAAATATAAGGAAAATATTTTTGTCTGGGTCTGTGTAAAGATTTTATAAATGAGACCTCAAAAGCACAGGCAACAAAAGCAAAAATAGATTAATGGGATTACCTCAAATGAAAAAGTGTCTGCACAGCAAAGAAAATGATCAACAGACTGAAGAAACAACCTGAAAAATGGAAGAAAACATTTGCAAACTATATATCTGACAAGGAATTCATATCCAAAATATAAAAGGAACTCAAACAACGCAATAGCCAACTAAAAAAAAAGCAAACAATCTAATTTAAACATGGGTAAATAAGCTGAATAGATATCTCTCAAAAAAAGATACACAAATGGGCTACAGATATATGAAAAAATGCTCAACATCACTAAGAGACTGGTGAATAGATTCAAAAGTACAGCTAGATAGTTGGAATAAGTTCTAGTGTTTATAACACTATAGTGTGATACAATTATTGTATATTAAAAAAGAGCTAGAAGAATGAATTTTGAATGTTCCCAACAGAAAGAGGCCAATATCATACTGAATGGGCAAAAGCTGGAAGCATTCCCTTTGAAAACTGGCAAAAGACAAGGATGCCCTCTCTTACCCCTCCTATTCAACATAGGATTGGAAGTTCTGGCCAGAGAAATCAAGCAAGATGAAGAAATAAAGGGTATTCAAATAGGAAGAGAGGAAGTCAAATTGTCTCTATTTGCAGACGACATGATTATATATCAAGAAAACCCCATTGTCTCAGCCCAGAAACTCCTTAAGCTGATAAATAACTTCAGAAAAGTCTCAGGATACAAAAAAATGTGCAAAAATCACAAGCATTTCTATACACCAAAAACAGACAAGCAGAGAGCCAAATCATGAGTGAACTCCCATTCATGACTGCTATAAAGAAAATAAAATACCTAGGAATACAACTTAAAGGGACGTGAAGGACCTCTTCAAGGAGAACTACAAACCACTGCTCAATGAAATAAATGAGGACACAAACAAATAGAAAAACATTCAATGCTCATGGACAGGAAGAATCAATATCGTGAAAATGGCCATACTGCCCAAAGTAGTATATAGATTCAATGCTATTCCCATCAAGCTACTATTGACTTTCTTCACGGAATTAGAAAAAAACTATTTTAAATTTCATATGAAACCAAAAAAAAAAGCCCATATAGCCAAGACAATTCTAAGCAAAAAGAACAAAGCTGGAGGCATCACACTGCCTGACTTCAAACTGCACTACAAGACTACAGTAACCAAAACAGCACAGTACTGCTACCAAAACAGATATATAGACCAATGGAACAGAACAGAGGCCTCAGAAATAACACCACACATCTACAACCATCTGATCTTTGACAAATCTGACAAAAACAAGCAATGAGAAAATAATTCCTTATTTAATAAATAGTGCTGAGAAAACTGGCTAGCCATATGCAGAAAACTGGAACTGGACCCCTTCCTTAAACATTACACAAAAATTAACTCAAGATGGACTAAAGACTTAAATGTAAAACTTAAAACTATAAAAACCCTAGAAGAAAACCTAGGCGATACCATTCAGAACATTCTGTAAGAATAAGAGAGCTGACTAGGTAAAGAACATAGGCATAAGCAAAGATTTCATGACTAAAACACCAAAAGCAATTGCAACAGAAGCCAAAATTGACAAACGGGATCTAATTAAACTAAAGAGTTTCTGCTCAGCAAAAGAAAGTATCATCAGAGTGAACAAGCAACCTACAGAATGGGAGAAAATTTTTGCAATCTCTCCACCTGACAAAGGTCTAATATCCAGAGTCTACAAGGAACTTAAACAAATTTACAAGAAAAAAAAACATCAAAAAGTGGGTGAAGGATATGAACAGACACTTCTCAAAAGAAGACATTTATGTGGCCAATAAACATATGAAAAAAAAGCTTATCATCACTGGTCATTAGAGAAATGCAAATCAAAACCACAATGAGATACCATCTCACGCCAGTTAGAATGACAATTATTAAAAAGTCTGGAAACAACAGATGCTGGCAAGGATGCAGAGAAATAGGAACACTTTTACACTGTTGGTAGGAGTGTACATTAGTTCAACCATTGTGGAAAACCATGTGGTGATTCCTCAAGGATATAGAACCAGAAATACCATTTGACCCAGCAACCCCATTACTTGGTATACACCCAAAGATTATAAATCATTCTACTATAAAGACACATGCACATGTATTTTTATTGCAGCACTATGTACAATAGCAAAGTCTTGGAATGAACCCAAATGCCCATCAATGATAGACTGGATTAAGAAAATGTGACACATATACACCATGAAATACTATGCAGCCATAAAAAAAGATGAGTTCATGTCCTTTGCAGGGACATGGATGAAGCTGGAAACGATCATTCTCAGCAAAATAACACAGGAACGGAAAACCAAACACCACATGTTCTCACTCATTAGTAGGAGCTGAACAATGAGAACACATGGACACCAGGCGGGGAACATCACACATCAAGGCCTGTGAGGGGGTAGGGGACTAGGGGAGGGATAGCATTAGGAGAAATACCTAATGTCGGTGATGGGTTGATGCGTGCAGAAAACCACCATGGCACGTGTATACCTATGTAACAAAACTGCACGTTCTGCACATGTACCCCAGAACTTAAAGTATAATAAAAAAAAGTCCGGGCGTGAGGTCTGACACCTGTAATCCCAGCACTTTGGGAGGCCAAGGTGGGCATATCATGAAGTCAGGAGATCGAGACCATCCTGGCTAACACAGTGAAACCCCATCTCTACTAAAAATACAAAAAATTAGCCGGGCGTGGTGGCAGGTGTCTGTAGTCCCAGCTACTTAGGAGGCTGAGGCAGGAGAATGGCGTGATCCCGGGAGGCGGAGCTTGCAGTGAGCTGAGATCACGCCACTGCACTCCAGCCTGGGCGACAGAGCAAGACTCAGTCTCAAAGAAAAAAAAAAATCACACACCAGAGCCTGTCAGGGATCAAGGGAAAGGGGAGGGAGAGCATTAGGACAAATACGTAATGCATGCGGAGCTTAAAACCTAGATGACAGATTGATAGGTGCAGCAAACCTCCATGGCACATGTATACCTATGTAACAAACTTGCACATTCAGCACATGTATCCCAGAACTTAAAGTAAAATTTAAAAAAATGTATATTGACATAAAAACCTATACATGCTACTTATAGTAGTTTTATTAATAATCAACAGAAAATCAATCAACCCATAAGTCATTGCACTGGAAGGACGTACCTTGTATATTATCCATACAATAGAATACTAATCAGCAATAAAAAGGAATGAACCAACCAAGTTTGCAGCATACAAGGTCAAGATACAAAAGTCAATTGCTTTCCTACTTACCAGCAATTTTTAAACAATTAGAAATTGAAATTTAAAACACAACATCACTTACATTAGCACCCCAGAAAATGAAATAATTAGGTATAAACTGAAAAAAAAAGTACAAGATCTGTGTAAGGAAAACTACAAAACTCTGTGAAAGAAATAAAACAAGAACTAAACAAATGGAGAGTTATTCCATGTTCATGGATAGAAAGACTCAATATTAAGATGTCAATTTTTTTCTTCCCAATTTAATTTATAGATTTAATGCAATCACAATCAAAATCCCAGAAAACTATTTTGTAGGTATCAACAAACGGATTGTAAATTTCATATGGAAAGGCAAAAGTACTAGAATAGCTAACACGATATTAAAAGAAAAGAATTTATTGACACTACCTGACTTTAAGACTTACTATAAAGCTACAGTTATCAAGACAAGGAAGTACTGACAAAAGAATAAATAGAGACACGAATGGAGCAAGATAGAGGATCCAGAAACAGACCCACACAAATATAGCCAACTGATCCCTGACAAAGGATAAAAGGCAATTTAATGGTGATAGAAGAGGCTTTTCAACAAGTGGTTCTAGAACAACTGGACATCCACAAGCAAAATTTTTTTTAAAAAATAATCTAGACACAGACTTTACATATTTCACAAAAATTAACTCAAAATGGGTCATAGACCTAAATTTAAAATGCAAAACTATAAAATTGCTAGAAGAAAACATAGAAAATAATCTAAGTAATGTTGGGATAGGTGATAATGTTTTAGACATAAGACCAAAAGCAAAGCATCATCTGTAAAAAATATTAATAAATTGGACTTCATTAATGTTCAGAACTTCTGCTCTAAAAAAGACACAATTCAAAGAGTGATAAGTCATAGACTGGGAAAAAATATTTGTAAAACATATCGAATAAAGGATTAATATCCAAATATACAAAAATAACTTAATACTCAACAATGATAAACTAAAATCCAATTTAAAACTGGGCAAAGATCTGAAAAAACACATCACCAAAGATGTACAGATTATGAACAAGCATATGAGAACATATTCCATACCATATGACCTTACAAAATTGGAAATTTTTTTAAAATTAAATACCACTACACCCCTATTAGAATAGTTAAAACCCCAAATACTGACAACACCAAATGCTGACAAGAATGTGGAGCAACAGGAACTTTCATTCATTTCTGGTGGGAATGCAAAATGGTACAGCCATTTTGAAAGACAGTCAAAACTAAGTATACTTTTATTACATAATTGAGCAATCACACTCCTTGATGTTTACTCAAATGAGCTTAAAACTTGCATCTACCAAAAAACCTGAACACAAATGTTTATATTAGCTTTCTCTTTATAGTTGTCAAAACTTGGAAGTAACTAGGATGTCCTTCAACAGGTGAATGGAAAAACAAACTATGGTACATCTAGACAATGGAATATTATTCAGCAATTAAAACTAGGCTATGAAGCCACAAAAAGATATAAAATAACTTTAAATCATATAGCTAAGTGAAAGAAGTCAATCTGAAAAGGCTACATAATGTATAATTTCAACTATATGATATTTTTCAAAGACCAACCTGTAGAGACAATGGAAAGATCAGTGGTTCTATGGGAAACAGTATGGAGATTCCTTAAGGAACTAAAAATAAATCTACCATTCTATCTAGCAATCCCACTACTGGGTATCTACCCAAAGGAAAGAAGTCATTATATGAAGAAGACACCTACACACACAAGTCTATAGCAGCACAATTCACAATTGCAAAGATATGAAACCAACCTAAGAGTCTATTGACCAAAAAGTAGATAAAAAAAAATGTGGTATACATACACCAAGGAATACTACTCAGCCATGAAAAGGAATGAAATGTCTTTTGCAGCAACTTGAATGGAGCTGGAGGCCATTATTCTAAGTGAAGTAACTCTGAAATGGAAAACCAAATACCATATGTTCTCACTTATAAGTGGGAGCCTAAGCTATGAGGACTCAAGGACATATAGAGTGATAAAATAGACTTTGGGGAATTGTTGGGGGAGGTTGGGAAGGGGGGTGAGGAACAAAAGAATATGCATTCAGTACAGTGTACACTGCTTGGGTGACAGGTGCACTAAAATTTCAGAATTCACCATTATAGAACACATCCATGGAACCAAAAACTATGTCTACCCCAAAAACTACTGAAATTTTTAAAACAACGTAGAAGAAATAAAAGATCAATGGCTGCTGAAGGTTCAGGGGGGAATAAGACAGCTAACTAGATAAAGCACAGGGGGATTTAGGACAGTAAAACTATTCTGCATGATACTAGAATTGTGTATATATTTAATTACACATTTGGCAAAACTCATAAAAGGTACAGTGCAAAAATGAACTCTAATGTAAACTGTCTATGTTTATTAATAATAAAGTATAAATATGGCCTCATCGATTGTAATAAATGTACAACACTAGTGCACTATGTTAATAATAGGAAAAGTAGAGTGGGAGTAGTGGGGAAGGAAGGAAACAAAGATATGAAATTCAGTACCTTCTACGCAGTTTCCCAAAAACCTAAAATTGCTCTGAAAAGTCATCTATTAATTTTTAAAAGTATATTCTTATAGTAAAATAAAGATAAAAAATTTTAAACTCATACTATACCAAAAGAGTGAATTTTGTCATATGTAAATTAAAAATAAACAATTTTTACAAGGGTCAATACTGTACATTATCACATTTATATATACATAAATATATATGTATATAAAGTATATGCATTTGAAAAATTCTTAACTAGAAACAGGAGAGGGGAAAAGAGGAAATTTCTCTCTTATTTTGTGCCCTTCTGCATTTTTTAAATCTTACCACATGCCTTAATTTTTTTATAATACAAATATTTTTGTAAATAAAAGTTTATTTATTTTTTATTATTATACTTTAAGTTCTAGGGTACATGTGCACAATGTGCAAGTTTGATACATAGGTATACATGAACCATGTTGGTTTGCTGCACCCATCAACTCATCATTTACATTAGGTATTTCTCTTAATGCTATCCCTCCCCCAGCCCCCCACCACCAACAGGCCCCATTGTGTGATATTCCCTGCCCTGTGTCCAAGTGATTTCATTGTTCAATTCCCACCTATGAGTGAGAACATGCGGTGTTTGGTTTTCTGTCCTGGAGATAGTTTGCTGAGAATGATGGTTTCCAGCTTCATCCATGTCCCTGCAAAGGACATGAACTCATCCTTTTTTATGGCTGCATAGTATTCCATGGTGTATATGTGCTACATTTTCTTAATCCAGTCTATCGTTGATGGACATTTGGGTTGGTTCCAAGTCTTTGCTATTGTGAATAGTGCTGCAATAAGCATACGTTTGCAAGTGTCTTTATAGTAGCATGATCTATAATCCTTTGGGTGTATACCCAGTAATGGGATTGCTGGGTCAAATGGTAATTCTAGTTCCATATCCTTGAGGAATAGCCACACTGTCTTCCACAATGGTTGAACTAGTTTACAGTCCCAATAACAGTGTAAAAGTGTTCCTATTTCTCCACATCCTCTCCAGCATCTGTTGTTTCCTGACTTTTTAATGACTGCCATTCTAACTGGCATGAGATGTTATCTCATTGTGGTTTTGATTTGCATTCCTCTGGTGACAAGTGATGATGAGCATTTTTTCATATGTCTGTTGGCTGCATAGATGTCTTATTTTGAGAAGTGTCTGTTCATATTCTTTGCCCATTTTGATGGGGTTGTTTTTTTCTTGTAAATTTGTTTGAGTTCATAGTAGATCCTGGATATTAGCCCTTCATCAGATGGGTAGATTGGAAAAATTTTCTCCCATTCTGTAAGTTGTTTGTTTACTCTGATCATAGTTTCTTTTGCTGTGCAGAAGCTCTTTAGTTTAGTTAGATCCCATTTGTCTATTTTGGCTTTTGTTGCCATTACTTTTGGTGTTTTAGTCATGAAGTCCTTGCCCATGCCTATGTCCTGAATGGTATTGCCTAGGTTCTCTTCAAGGGTTTTTGTGGTTTAGGTCTAACATTTAAGTCTTTAATCCATCTTGAATTAATTTTTGTATAAGGTGAAGGAAGGGATCCAGTTTCAGCTTTCTACATATGGCTAGCCAGTTTTCCCAGCACCATTTATTAAATAGGGAATCTTTTCCCCATTGCTTGTTTTTGTCAGGTTTGTCAAAGATCAGATGGCTGTAGATGTGCAATGTTATTTCTGAGGCCTCGGTTCTGTTCCATTTGTCAATATATCTGTTTTGGTACCAGTACCATGCTGTTTTGGTTACTGTAGCCTTGTAGTACATTTGAAGTCAGGTAGCGTGATGCCTCCAGCTTTGTTCTTTTTGCTTAGGGTTGTCTTGGTTATACGGGCTCTTTCTTGGTTCCATATGAACTTTAAGATAGTTTTTTCCAATCCTGTGAAGAAAGTCATTGGTAGCTTGATGGGGATGGCATTGAATCTATAAATTACTTTGGGCAGTACAGCCATTTTCATGATATTGATTCTTCCTATTGATGAGCATGGGAATATTCTTCCATTTGTTTGTGTCCTCTTTTATTTCATTGAGCAGTGGTTTGTTGTTCTCCTGAAGAGGTCCTTCACATCCCTTGTAAGTTGGATTCCTAGGTATTTTATTCTCTTTGTAGCAATTGTGAATGGGAGTGTGCTCATGATTTGGCTGTTTGTCTGTTAATGGTGTATAAGAATGCTTGTGATTTTTGCACATTGATTTGTATCCTGACACTTTGCCTAAGTTGCTTATCAGGTTAAGGAGATTTGGGGCTGAGATGATGGGGTTTTCTAAATATACAATCATGTCATCTGCAAACAGGGACAATTTGACTTCCTCATTTCGTAATTGAATAAATACCCTTTATTTCTCTTTCTTGCCTGATTGCCCTGGCCAGAACTTCCAACACTATGTTGAATAAGAGTGGTGAGAGAGGGCATCCCTGGCTTGTGCCGGTTTTCAAAGGGAATGCTTCCAGTTTTTGCCCATTCAGTATCATATTGACTATGGGTGTGTCATAAACAGCTCTTATTATTTGAGATACATTCCATTAATACCTAGTTTATTGATAGTTTTTAGCATGAAAAGCTGTTGAATTTTGTCAAAGTCCTTTTCTGCATCTATTGAGATAATTGTGTGGCTTTGCCATTGGTTCTGTTTATGTCATGGATTACATTTATTGATTTGCATATGTTGAACCTGTCTTGCATCCCAGGGATGAAGCTGATTTGATCGTGGATAAGCTTTTTGATATGCTGCTGGATTCGGCTTGCCAGTATTTTATTGAGGATTTTCGCATCAATGTTCATCAGGGATATTGGTCTAAAATTCTCTTTTTTTGCTGTGCCTCTGCCAGGCTTTGGTATCAGGATGATGTTGGCCTCGTAAAATGAGTTAGGGAGGATTCCCTCTTTCCAGATCCTCTTTGCACCTCCGGTAGAATTCAGCTGTTAATCCATCTGGTCCTGCGCTTTTTTTAGTTGGTAGGGTATTAATTATTACCTCAATTTCAGAGCCTGTTTTTGGTCTATTCAGAGACTCAACTTCTTTCTGGTTTAGTCTTGGGAGGGTGTATGTGTCCAGGAATTTATCCATTTCTTCTAGATTTTCTAGTTTATTTGCATAAAGGTGTTTATAGTATTCTCTGATGGTAGTTTGTATTTCTGTGGGATCAGTGGTGATATCCCTTTTATCATTTTTTATTTTGTCTATTTGATTCTTCTCTCTTTTCTTCTTCATTAGTCTTACTAGTGGTCTATCAATTTTGTTGATCTTTTCAAAAAACCAGCTCCTGGATTCATTGGTTTTTTTAAAGGGATTTTTGTGTCTCTACCTCTTTCAGTTCTGCTCTGCTCTTAGTTATTTCTTGCCTTCTGCTAGCTTTTGAGTTTGTTTGCTCTTGCTTCTCTAGTTCTTTTAATTATGATATTAAGGTGTCAATTTTAGACCTTTCCTGCTTTCTCTTGGGAGTATTTAGTGCTATAAATTTGCCTCTACCCACTGCTTTAAATGTGTCCCCAGAGATTCTGGTACGTTGTGTCTTTGTTCTCATTGGTTTCAAAGAGCATCTTTATTTCTGCCTTCATTTTGTTATTTACCCAGTAGTCATTCAGGAGCAAGTTGTTCAGTTTCCATGTAGTTGTGCGGTTTTGAGTGAGTTTCTTAATCCTGAGTTCTAGTTTGATTGCACTGTGGTCTGAGAGACAGTTTGTTATAATTTCTGTTCTTTTACATTTGCTGAGGAGTGCTTTACTTCCAACTATGTGGTCAATTTTGGAGTAGGTGAGGTGCGGTGCTGAAAAGAATGTATATTCTGTTGATTTGGGGTGGAGAGTTCTGTAGATATCTATTAGGTCTGCTTGGTGCAGAGTTGAGTTCAATTCCTGGGTACCCTTGTTAACTTTCTGTCTCATTGATCTGTCTAATGTTGACAGTGGGCTGTTAAAGTCTCCCATTATTATTGTGTGGGAGTCTAAGTCTCTTTGTAGGTCTCTAAGGACTTGCTTTATGAATATGGTTGCTCCTGTATTGGGTGCATATATATTTAGGATAGTTAGCTCTTCTTGTTGAATTGGTCCCTTTACCATTATGTAGTGGTCTTCTTTGTCTCTTTTGATCTTTGTTGGTTTAAAGTCTGTTATATCAGAGACTAGGATCGCAACCCTGCTTTTTTTTTTTTGCTTTCCATTTGTTTGGTAGATCTTCCTCCGCCCCTTTATTTTGAGCCTATGTGCATCTTTGCACGTAGATGGGTCTTCTGAATACAGCACATTGATGGGTCTTGACTCTTTATCCAATTTGGCAGTCTGAGTCTTTTAATTGGGGCATTCAGCCCATTTACATTTAAGGTTAATATTGTTATGTGTGATTTTGATCCTGTCATTATGATGTTCGCTGGTTATTTTGCCCATTAATTAATGCAGTTTCTTCATAGCATCAATGGTCTTTACAAATTGGCCTATTTTTGCAGCAGCTGGTACTGGTTGTTTCCATGTTTAGTGCTTCCTTCAGGAGTTCCTGTAAGGCAGGCCTGGTGGTGACAAATCTCTCAGCATTTGCTTGTCTGTAAAGGATTTTATTTCTCCTGCACTTACGAAGCTTAGTTTTGCTGGCTATGAAATTCTGGGTTGAAAATTCTTTTCGTTAAGAATGTTGAATATTGGCCCCCACACTCTTCTGGCTTATAGGGTTTCTTCTGAGAGATCCACTGTTAGTCTGATGGGCTTCCCTTTGTGAGTAACTCGACCTTTCTCTCTGGCTGCCCTTAACACTTTTTCCTTCATTTCAACCTTGGGTGAAACTGACAATTATGTGTCTTGGGTTGCTCTTCTTGTGGAGTATCTTTGAGATGTTGTCTGTATTTCCTGAATTTGAACGTTAGCCTGCCTTGCTATGTTGGGGAAGTTCTCCTGGATAATATCCTGCAGAGTGTTTTCCAACTTGGTTCCATTCTCCCCATCACTTTCAGGTACACCAGTCAAATGTAGATTTGGTCTTTTCACATAGTCCCATATTTCTTGGAAGCTTTGTTCGTTTCTTTTTACTCTTTTTTCTTTAGCCTTGTTTTCTTGCTTTATTTCATTAACTTGATCTTCAATCACTGATACCTATAAAACAAACTTTTTAAGACTTTGGAGTCCAGAAAATCTGAGTCTGTATCCTAGCTCTGACCTTTATTAGCCAAGTGATCTTGAGTAAATCACTTAAATTATCTAGGCCTCAATTATGTAATCTGTAAAATGAGGATGGAAATATTCGTCTCTTAGGTTTGTTATGAAGGTTAAAGTAATGTGCCATAATGTCTGGCACATTAAAAATGATGAAAATAGTAACTACTTGATATGGTTTGGCTGTGTCCCCACCCAAATCTAACCTTAAATTGTAATAATCCCCATGTGTCAAGGGTGGGACCAGGTGGAGACAAATGAATCATGGGGGTGGTTTCCCACAGACTGTTCTTGTGATAGTGAATGAGTTCTCATGAGATCTGATGGTTTTCAAAGGAAAACCTTCAGACCCACTCTCATTCTCTTTCCTTGCCACCCTGTGAAGAGGTGCCTTCTGTCATGATTGTAAGTTTCCTGAGGCCTCCCCAGCCATGCAGAACTGAGTCAATTAAACCTCTTTCCTTTATAAATTACCCACTCTTGGGTATTTCTTCCTGGCATTATGAGAACAGACTAATACACTACTATTATAGATGCAATGATAATAAAATTTATGTTTATTATCATTTTTTACAAAACAGTACTACACTATTATTTTACACAACAGTACTATGTTATTTATTAGAATACTTCATAGTCCAGATCTCAACATGTCTCCAGTATTACAATTAAAAAAACACACACAGAAGTTGTATAAAAACAAATCTAATGAGAAAGAACCCAATGCAAGACTCATAGCTTCAGACTCAGAAACTCAGGGTTTCTGAGTGAAGGTGTTACTCTTTTGGTTTTTACTAAATCAGTATTCATTTACTAAATGTCATTTTACTAAATCAGAATTGTCATTCATGAAAATTTCAGTCTTCTGAAATTTGTATCAGTTATGGATTTATTTCTTTTAGGGAGTTTACCCAGAGGTTGCCCAGATTTCTTCAAAGTAGAGATTTTTATTAATAAAAGCTAAGGACCATTTTTCACACTGGACAGATTAAACCAAAAGTCAAATCTATGCAAGAGTCAAGAGAGAAAAAGTGTGCTTGCCTACTCACCCACTTCTGAAGAACGAGACCAGCCTGACCAACACGGTGAAACCCCGTCTCTACTAAAAATACAAAAATTAGCTGGGGGTGGTGGTACACACCTGTAATCCTAGCTACTCAGGAAGAGAATTGCTTGAACCTAGGAGGCGGAGGTTGCAGTGACCTGAGATCACACCACTGCCCTCCAGCCTGGGCCACTGGGCAAGACTTCATCTCAAAAAAAAAAAGAACGAATCTTCTGATAAAGAAAAGAAAACCTTCTGAGGTTCCTACTTGCTGCATCCAAGACTTATTAAACTCTTAAATAGTTATAAAAGTTCAGGCGGTAAAAATAGTTCTGATATGTTATGCTTTATTTCATAGTATGGAATTGAATACCACTCTGAGAGTCCAATGTTTTAAACATAAAGTTTAAACCTTTATATTATGTTTGAATTGTTTCTGTATTAAATATGCTTATGTGTTTATGTGCCTGGCTTTTCTGATGGAGTCTGAGTTTTTTTTCCTCTAAATTTATGGTTTGCTGATATATTAGGAATCTAGCTCAGTTTCTATCAACCCCATAAGAGTTTTTAAATTAAAATTCAATTATGGTTTGGTTTTCTAAATCTTTACTATCTCATATTATGACAAAGTTAAAGAATTTTCATCTTTAGGAATGCAAAAACTGTTATAGAAATAAATTACTGAAAGGTAGTCAGCAACACAATGAAACTTCATTTAATAATTCCATATATATTCTTAAATGGAGTATACTGATCTTGCATCCTCATTGAAAGATATATTTAAAACTTTCATCCTGTTCTATTGTTATGATGTACCAATTCCCTTATGCCTTCATTGGCAGATATTAACCATCCTTGACCACTCAGAAATCCACTAGACTAAACAGAACCACACAATTGAATGAAGCTTAATTTTCAAATAAAAAAAGATTTCTAACATAATTCACACAGTTTCATAATTCTCTTTCTTTGAGGAGGCACCAGTATTAGAAGTTCCTTGTGAAGAGAACACAAAACATGTGTCCTGCTCTATAAAGCTGATTTTATATCAATATCAGGGGATTTTGATCATGTAAGAATACATGCCTTCACACCAAGGCAAGTCATGTGACTAAACAGCATAGGACAATTTTTCTGCTATAAACGGAGGCATTCTCCACTTAAGGATTTCATATTTCTGAAAATCTCTGGCTATAAACCACGATCTCGTACAGAAACTAGTGAGCAAATCCAAATATGTAATATAGGGGAAAATGTGTGCACCAGGATGAGAGACAGTCAAATGTGAAATCCTCATCTGTGATATAAGGCAGAGAACAAGTAGGACCTCCCTCTATGTTAACATTAATAAAAGAAATGTAATGAACATTTGTTTTCAGCCCCTCGCTTTCTAGTAACAGAAATATGATTTTTCCCTTTCTTTATTCTCAGTTCATATGGTTTGGGTAAGACTGACACTAAACTAGTTCCAAGGACGAGCATGTGACCGAAGGCAGAACAACCAGAATCAATAAAACTCAATCTTTACATTTTGATTGGAACTACTGGGAAAAAAGGCATGCTCTTCCACTTCAATTGCTGGGAAAACAGGACATAAACCTGAACTACTAATACCCACTTTATTATCATGAGGGAAGAACCCACTCAAAATAAAGCCAATAAAGAGAATAGCAGAGCTGAGCAAGAAAAAATAATCTTATTGACATTATACAAGTCTCTGGATCAGACTATGTCTGAAACCTTAAGCTTTTCAGATACGAAGTCCATACATTCCTGTTTTTCAGCTTCAAGCCAGTTATCAACTGATAGAGAATCCTCTCAAAGAAGAGATGTCCTAAAGAATTAGTCAAATAAATACTCATGGTTCACACCTTTAAATACAAGAGAAGAGTCAGTTCAAGTCACATAGCTTTTGTTTTCATCTTAAAATATTCTTCTGTTTGCAATACAAAGAGTCTCTAGCAAGCACCATAATTTTATATTACTATCTTACTGGTTTATTCAATTTAGTAACATTTCTACTTATTACAGACATATCAGAGTATTCAAGGCTTTCCTCCTTCATAGGGATCTATCATACAGAATAAATTTCTTCATCAATACAGAAAATCTTACATAATTAGCAGGAATATCAGAAAAGTAAAAGTAACCTTCATAGGTTATTTACTGATGTATATATTATAAATATAGGCATACTTTAGAGATATTGCAGGTTCAATGCCAGACCACCACGATAAAGCAAATATCACAATAAAGTAAGTCACACAAACTTTTTGGTTTCCCTGTGCATATAAAAGTTTACACTATACTGTGGTCTATTAAGTGTGCAATCGCATTATGTCTTAAAAAAGAGTACATACCTTAATTTAAAAATATTTTACTCTTAAAAAATGCTAACAACAATCTGAGCCTTCAATAAGTCATAATCTTCTTGTTAGTGGAGGGTTACACCTCACGGTTGGTGGCTGCTGACTCATCAGGAGGGGGGTTGCTGGAGATTGGGATGATGTGGCAATTTGTTAAAATAAGACAACAGTGAAGTTGGCCACATTGATTGACTCTTCCTTTCATGAAAGATTTCTCTGTAGCACACAATGCTGTTTGATAGCATTTTATACACAATAGAACTTCTTTCAAAATTGGAGTCAGTCCTCTCAAACTCTGCTGTGAGTTATCCACTAACTTTATGTAAGACTCTAAATCCTTTGTTGTCATTTCAGTGATATTTACAGCATCTTCACTGGTAGATTCATCTCAAGAAACCACTTTTTCTTCTCATCCATAAGAAGCAACTCCTCATCCTTTCAAGTTTGGTTATGATATTGCAGCAATTCAGTCACATCTCAGGCTCCACTTCTAATTCTAGTTCTGCTGCTATTTACACCACACCTACAGTTATTCTCCCACTGAAGCCTTGAATCCCTCAAAGTCAACCATGAGGGTTGGAATAACTTCTTCCAAATTCCTGCTAATGTTGATATTTTAACTTTCTCTCATGAATCACAAATATTCTTAATGACATCTAGAAGGGTGACTCTTTTTTAGAAGTTTTCCATTTATTTTGCCAGGTCCATCACAGGACTTACTCGGTAAGGCAGCTATAGCCTTATTAAATGTATTACTTAAATCATAAGATTTGAAAGTTGAAATTACTCCTTGATCCATAGACTGAAAAATGGAAATTGTGTTAGCAGGCATGAAAACAACATTCATCTCCTGCACATCTCCACCAGAGCTCTTGCATAACCTGGTGCATTGTCAATGAGAAGTAATCTTTTGAGAGGAATCTTTCTCTGAGTAGTAGGTCTCAACAGTGGGCTTAAACTATTCAGTAAACTATGCTGTAAACATATGTGCTGTCATCCAGACTTTGCTCTTCCATTTCTAGAGCACAGGCAGAGTCAATTCAGCACCATTCTTATGGGCCATAAGATTTTTAGAATGGTAAATAAGCACTAGCTTCAACCTAAGTACCAGCTGTGGCCAGATGCAGTGGCTCATACCCGTAATCCTAGCACTTTGGGAGGCCAAGGCAGGCAGATCACCTGAGGTCAGGAGTTCGAGACCAACCTAACCAACATGGAGAAGCCCCATCTCTACTAAAAATACAAAATTAGCTGGGCGTGGTGGCACATGCCTGTAATTCCAGCTACTCAGGAGGCTGAGGCAGGAGAATCGCTTGCACCCGGGAGGAGGAGGTTGCAGTGAGCTGAGATGGCACCATTGCACTCCAGCCTGAGCAACAAGAGCAAAACTAGGTCTGAAAAAAAAAGTCACCAGCTGCATTAGCCCCTAACAAGACAGTCAGCCTGTCCTTTGAAGCTTTGAAGCCAGGCATTGATTTCTCCTGTATATCTGTGAAAGTCCTAGAAGCTATCTTCTACCAATGTAAGGCAGTTTCATCTATAGTGAAAGTCTATTCTTCAGTGTAGTCCCCTCATCAATGATCTTAGCTAAATCTTCTGAATAACTTGTTGCAGATTCTACATTAACACTTGCTGCTTCATCGTGCACTTTTATGTTATGGAAATGGCTTCTTTCCTTAATCTTTGTGAACCAACCTCTGCTAGCTTCAAACTTTTCTTCTGCAGCTTTATTAGCTCTCTCAGATTCATAGAATTGAAGAGAGTTGTGGCTTTGCTCTGGGCTGGGCTTTGGCTTAAGGGAATGTTGTGGCTGCTTTTCTCTTCTATCCAGATCACTCAAACTTTGTTCATATAATCAATAAGGCTGTTTCACTTTCTTATCATTTGTGTGTTCACTGGAGTATCACTTTTAATTTCCTTCAAGAAATTACGGAAAGTTCCATCTGGAACTAGAACTAGAACATGGAACTAGAAGTTTCTTTGCATTCACAATTTGGCTGTTTGGCACAAGAGACCTAGTTTCATATTCTAGTTCTAGTTCCAAGAAAGTTCCAGTTCCACGGCAATGATGTGCATATTGCAAAATTTGGAAGTTTGGAAAGTCCCAAATTGGAAAAGTTGGAACTTTCTAGTTGTAAATTTATCTTGGAACTAAAACTAGAACTAGAACTAGAACTAGAACTAGAACATCGAACTAGAACTTTCTTTGCATTCACAATTTGGCTAATGTTTGGCACAAGAAGTCTAGCTTTCAACCTGTCTCAGGTTTCAACATGCCTTCCTCACATAGCTTAATCACTTCCAGCTTTTGATTTAAAATGAGAGACATGCAAATCTTCCTTTTATTTGAATACTTATAGGCCATTGTATGGTTGTTAAGTGGCCTAATTTCAATACTGTTGTGTCTCAGGGAACAGGAAGGCCCAAGGAGAAGCAAGGAGATGGAGGAAAGATTGGTCAGTAGGGCAATCAGAACATACACAACACATATCTATTAAGTTTGCTTTCTTATATGGGTGCGGTGTGCAGTGCCTCAGAACAATTACAATAGTAACATCAAAGATCACTGATTGCTGATCACCATAGAAGCTATATAATAATCAAAAAGTTTGAAATATTATGAGAATTTCCAAAATGTGACACAGAGACACAAAGTGAGCATGTGCTATTGGAAAAATGGCACTGATAGATGCTTAATGCAGGATTGCCACAAACCTTTGATTTTTAAAAAACCCAGTATCTGCAAAGTGCAATACAATGAACCCCAATAAAACAAGCTGTGCCTGAATTAGTAAGAAAGAAATTAAATGAGAAAACTTATGACTAGTTATCTCTTTATCTTCTTCACCTAGCTCAGTAGGTGAAATTTAATAATATTGATTGAATGAATACATATATGAATTAGTAAGGAGATAAATAAATCTTTTAAATAATAGAAAATCATTATGCAACATCTGAGTTTTCTATTTTTCCATGAAACATTATTCCTTTATTGTTTCAAATTCTCTACAAGTAAAAGATAAGATATAAATTACAACTTGAAATAACTATATGTTATTAGTACAATTCTGGAGAATATAACAACACATTTACAAATAGTCCACACTTGTGGTTGAAGAAAGTACCACAGTTTCAGGAGGTTTTGCAAATTATACACTTCTTAATGCTACTGTGTTTCCCCCTTATCTTTCTTTTCTTTTGTTATTAAGACTTCTAGAAAACAAGAGCAATAGAATCACATGGTTCAAGTTCCACTGAAACACTTCAATGAATATGAGCTAAAGATTTATTTTGATCTTTTCATAGGACTGGAAATTTTGCAATATGCATATCATTGCCATGGAACTAGAACTTTCTTGGATTATTCTACAGTCATTCATTATGAATCTCCACAATAAACTGATGATGCAAACACTTCTATCAACTTTTCCAAGTGAGTAAACTGAGAATCAAGATGCGATTGGTCTTCACACGGCAAATTACTGACTTTTGGAATTTTCCTATATAAGCACAAAGCAGCTGGCTTCCATACTTTATGAGACCACATATCAGTGCCTAACATTCCAAACCACAACAACAAGAAGCAAAGAAAAAGTCCCACCAATAGAATAGGCTTTTAGAGAACTGTCTTCTCTCTGGTCATGTCTGGGCTGATTTAAAAGTGACTTTTAACTTTTAAACTTTTAAACTTAGTCATTAATACTGATGCCATGAAATTCTTCAGACTGTGAACCTGTGGGACAGGTCCTATTTTCTCCGGAGTACCCATCACATTTGTGGCATTTGTTCAATAGAAATTATTAATAAATTATCATAACTCTTTGAAAGGAAAGACATGGTGTTGTTATCTTTTGCTGGAAGACCCTTATTTATATCTTACAAAATATCATACTAGTTAAGACCTTACAAGAGAGATTGATGTGATTTTCCTCAAGTAAATCATCAAAAAACAAAAGTTACTATGCCTGAGTCACAGAATTTTATAACTGAAGGAAACTAAAAATTAGCAGTCCCAGCCTCCTCATTCATATCATATATCATTCTCATTCCTACTACATGCCAGACACTGCAATAGAAAGAGGATAAAACAAGACACATATGAGAATTGGGCTCAGTGAGGTTACGTGACTTGGATGGAAGCAGACATGGTCTACCTCTCAGACCAGTGCCACTGCTTTCAGACCACACTTGCCTAAGGTACTATATAATAAGATCAGAAAACAAAATGTTGTGGGTGTCTCCTCTCTAAAACCTACTTTAACCCACCTAACATACTGTGTGCCCTTACCAGTACCTCTAGTCTAATATGCAAAACTGATCAGTCTTAAAACATAGTTCTAAGACATTTATTCTCAAATTGTATATTTAGCATGCAATGGGTAAGGAAGGGTGACAAATATTTTTTCTCTGAGACAGCGAGATACAGTGGAAAGAATGAAAACTTGGTGATATGATTTGGCTGTGTCCTCACCCAAATCTCATCTTGAATTCCCACGTGTTGTGGGAGGGACCCAGTGGGAGGTAATTTAATCATGGGGGCAGGTTTTTCCTGTGCTATTCTCCTGATAGTAAATAAGTCTCATGAGATCTGATGGCTTTAAAAGGTGGAGTTTGCCTGCACAAGTCCTCTCTTCTCTCTACCTGCGGCTATCCATGTAAGATGTAACTTACTCCTTCTTGCCTTCTGCCATGATAATGAGGCCTCCCCAGCCATGTGGAACTGTAAGTCCACTAAACCCTTTTTCCTGTATCAATTACCTAGTCTTGGGTATGTCTTTATAAAAGGGTGAAAATGACCTAATACAGTAAATTGGTACCAGTAGAGTGGGGCACTGCTGAAAAGATACCCAAAAATGTAGAAGCAACTTTGGAACTGGGTAACAGGCAGAGCTTGGAACCATTTGGAGGGCTCCATGGAAGACAGGAAAATGTGGGAAAGTTCAGAACTCCCAAAAGACTTGTTGAATGGCTATGGAAAATAAAGTCAAGTGCTGAGGTGGTCTCAGATGAAAATGAGGAACTTGCTGGGAACTGGAGCAAACGTGACTCTTGTTATGTTTTAGCAAAGAGACTGGTGGCATTTTGCCCTGCCCTAGAGATGTGTAGAACTTTGAACTTGAGAGAGGTGATTTAGGGTATCTGGCAGAATAAATTTCTAAGCAGCAAAGCATTCAAGAGGTGACTTGGGTGCTATTAAAAGCATTCAGAATTATAAAAGTTCAGAAAATTTGCAGCCTGAAAATGTAATAGAAGAGAAAATCCCATTTTATTAGGAGAAATTTAAGCCAGCTGAAGAAATTTGCATAAGTAATGAGGAGACTAATGTTAATCCCCAAGACAATGAAAAAAAATGTCTCCAGGGCATGTCAGAGGTCTTCATGGCAGCCCCTCCCATCACAGCCTCAAAGGACTAGGAGGAAAAAGTGGTTTCATGGGCTGGGCCCAGGGTCCTCATGCTATGTGCAGCCTAGGGACTTGGTGCCCTGGTGTCCCAGTCACTCCAGCCCTGGCTGAAAGAGGCCAATGTAGAGCTCGGGCCATAGCTTCAGAGGGTGGAAGCCCCAAACCTTGGCAGCTTCCACCTGGTGTTGAAACTGCAAGTGCACAGAAGCCAAGAATTGGAGTTTGGGAACCTCTGCCTAGATTTCAGAAGATGTATGGAAATACCTACATGCCCAAGCAGAAGTTTGTTGCAGGAGTGGGGCCCTAATGGAGACCCTCTGCTAGGGAAGTGCAGAAGGGAAATGTGGGGTCAGAGCCCCCACACAGAGTCCCAACTGGGGAACCACCTAGTGGAACTGTGAGAAGAGGGCCACTGTCTCCCAGACCCCAGAATGGTAGCTCCACCAACAGCTTGCACCATGCACCTGGAAAAGCCACAGAAATTCAATGCTAGCCTGTGAAAGCAGCCAGGAGAGAAGCTATACCCTGCAAAGCTACAGGGGTGGAGCTGCTCAAGGCCATGGGAGCCCGCCTCTTGCATCTGTGTGACCTGGATATGAGACATGGAGTCAAAAGAGACCATTTTGGAGCTTTAAGATTTGACTGCCCTGCTGGATTTTGGACTTGCATGGGGCTTGTGGCCCCTTTGTTTTGGCCAATTTTTCCCATTTGGAATGACTATATTTACCCAATGCCTATACCCCCATTGTATCTAGGAAGTAACTAACCTGCTCTTGATTTTAGAAGCTCATAGGCAGAAGGGACTTGCCATGTCTCAGATAAGACTTTGGACTGTGGACTTTTGAGTTAATGCTGAAATGAGTTAAGACTTTGGGGTATTGACTGGCTGTGGTGGCTCATGCCTGTAATCCCAGCACTCTGGAAGGCCAAGGTGGGTGGATCACCTGAGGTTGGAAATTTGAGACCGGCCTGGCCAACATAGTGAAATCCCGTCTCTACTAAAAATACAAAAATTAGCCGGGTGTGGTGGTGCAAGCCTGTAATCCCAGCTACTTGGGAGGCTGAGGCAGGAGAGTCACTTGAACCAGGGAGGCAGAGGTTGCAGTGAGCCAAGATGGTGCCACTGCACTCCAGCCTGGGCAACTGAGGAGACTTCATCTCAAAAGAAAAAAAGGAAAAGAAAGAAAAGACTTTGGGGTACTATTGGGAAGCACAATCAGTTTTGAAATGTGTGGCCATGAGATTTGGGAGGGGCCAGGGCAGAATGATATGGTTTGGCTGTGTCCCCACCCAAATCTCATCTTGAATTCCCGTGTATTGTGGGAGGGACCTGGTGGGAGGTAATTTAATTATGGAGGGAGGTCTTTCCTGTGCTGTTCTCCTGGTAGTGAATAAGTCTCATAAGATCTGATGGCTTTATAAGGCAGAGTTTACTGCACAAGTTCTCTCTTCTCTTTGCCTGCTGCCATCCATGTAAGATGTGACTTACTCCTCCTTGCCTGCTGCCATGATTGTGAGGCCTCCCCAGCCACGTGGAACTGTAAGTCCATTAAACCCTTTTTCCTGTATCAATTACACAGTCTCAGGTATGTCTTTATCAGCAGTGTGAAAACAAACTAATACACTCGGGATCAAGATGGACCTGCTTGCCAACCTAGCAAAATTGATTTAACCTCCATGATACTTGGTTTCTTTGTGTCTTTAAACATACAACAGAAACAATAATACCTACATTACAGAGATGTTGTAAGGTTAAAAATAATTTATGAAAAGTGTTTCACACTTAGGATGAGTCCAATAAATGACAACTATTATTTGTATTATTTCTTTAGATATCATACTCCAGGGCCAGGCATGGTGGCTCATGCCTGCAATCCCAGCACTTTGGGAGGCCAAGGGGGGTGATGACTTGAGGCCAGAAGTTCGAGACCAGCCTGGCCAACATGGTGAAACCCAGTTTCTACTAAAAATTCAAAAAAATTAGCCAGGCATGGTGGCACTAGACTGTCTAAAATTAAAAAAAAAAAAAAAAAATTCCATTAGTTCATTGGTCTGAGAACAAGAAATACTCCTACCAATCTCTAAACTAATCTTTCTAACAGACTGTGCTCTCAAACTCAGCAGAAATGCCTCTAGATAGCTAACTGGCTCATTCTCTAACTGCCTGGCCCCACCCTACATATTATAATCCAAATATGTAATTGAATGAAAATGCCACTGCCTTCACAATCACTTCCTTTCCCTATCCCCATATTCTGGCTTTTCCCATTAATCTCTCTGATTTTATTTTCAAAAGGATTCAACAGGGAGTCACTAAGCATTTCATAGGCAAGAAGAGAGCACACACTTCAGAAACACATTGGGTTCCAATTGCAGCTTCACTGTGGGATTTCAACCCAGACTGGGGAATTTAGGCATGTGCCTAGATCTTTTGAATCTCAGTTTTCACCTCTGTAAAATGGAGATGATCATGTTGTGAGAATTAATGAGACTATATATTAATACATGCAAAGCATCCCACACAAAGGAAATTATCAGGAAATAGAAACTATTATTATTATGAAGGGGGCTTCAGTCATTCCTTCTAAAGTAAAATTGTTGGATCTTTTACTGTGACCAGCTCAAGGTATATTACAGAGTAAATTAGCAGCAGGATCTTAAATTTTGAGGACAACCTCAATACTTTCCTTCACCCTACATGTAAAAAAGTGCTCTAATTAGCATTACTAACTCTAGAGGGCTTCAACTGCAATCAACATTTTCTCACACTCCATAGCTCAAGTACTCACTTTCAGACTCTATTTTCAGAAGCAAACTAAAGCAGATTAGTTAAAGTGTTCTGGACACCAGACTTTCAGAAGCACAAGTCAGGTTTCAATATGATGAATGCAAAGTAACTTTTTCTTCCATTATCTGTTTTGACTAAGACCATGGAAGTACTCCAGCCATTGCAGATCTGGCATTAGTCCTATCAGCCACCTCCACTCTATTCCATCACTTTGAACTGATTCTAACTGAATGAAGATTCTCCAGAAAATCTACAGAGAATCACCTGGACTCACCAACTTACACCATTATAATTACAATTGCAGAAAACAAAACTTTAAAAAAATTAAAAATTAAAAAAATACAATTGCAAAATCATTTTATTTTTCCACTTTTTTTGTTTTGAGAAAGTGAGACTCAGAACCTTACACCGGAACTATAAGCTCTGGCCTTACATTATTGACATAATTATTTCTTAGCATTAAATTAGATTTTAAAAACATTATCAGGATGTGGACATCTTTAGCGGGACAGAATTTTAGGGTTCCTCTCAGCTTCAGGAAGCATTTAACTTTTCCTCTTCCTTTAAAAAAAAAAAAAGCCCAGAAGGACTTTTGATCAATAAAAATATAAATGAAAGATTCTTTCTGTTGCCAGTCTAAAAGACAAATTCTTCCTTAGGGAAAATTCTCCACTCATTTAAGTAAACTCTTTACTAGCAAATAAACTAACAAAAGCATTCAACCCCCCTTTCCAGGGTAATCAATTTCAAAACTTGACCAAATGTGAGGAGAGAGGCACTTTGATATATAACAACTCTCTTGTGAAAAAAGTAAAGAGAAAGAGATGTCAGGATGCCTCACTTTCTAATTAGAATTATTCACAGAAGATATTATGCTTCCTTGCCTGGATGAAGGCAACTTTCAAAAGAGTTGAAGTAAGCCTGGTTGGATAGTTGAATTTCTGTTGAAAGGTTTTTGATAAAACATGGTACTGGGGTTAAAACTTTAAGATCTGAAAAGGTTATTCTGGAGATCATCCACCCTGGGTAATGTGGTATCTAGAGAACTGATAAGGTTAATCCAAATTATCCAGGAGATTACCCCTGAGACAGCAAACGGTTCCATAAACATCACCATTCCTGTCCCAAGCAGAGAAATGATATGCTTCACTTTTGTTAGCATTTTCAAGGAGACTAAACCTGAAAATGTCAGTGAAATGAAGACTTGGGTTTATAGGCAAAGCTGTCACTGAACCACTGAATTATGAGGCTAGACTTTCAGTAGCAGCCAAGTTATAGGTCAAATGCTTCTAGGTCAATTTTCACCTCTTTCAAAAAACCCATGATGAAATTTCAAAGGCTTTTATGTGAAGTTCTATTTATCTAGGTTAGTTTGAAAGAAAAAGGTAGGCAGGGAAAATGTGAGATTTCATTATCTTTGTCCATTGTTCTCCGCTTTTTATAATACAATGCTCATAGAATCATACATGGATAATCAATTATTATGGGCACATGGTGGGAAAGACAGGGTGAAAAGGCTAACAGGATTCTTAAAACACTCAAGATATTTGCCTCCCAATATTGAAGAACTAAAGAGCACAACTTCTTTTTCCTTTTTCCTTTTAAACTCCAAGCTATTTGATCCTAAGTTGAAATTGTCTACATTTTTTTCAAAATTATTATACAAGTTATAAGATTTTAGGGGGGGAAATCACAAATGTAGAGATTATAAATGAGAATCCTTTATTACCTGGCACATAGCCAGTGCTCAATAAATGCTTGTTGGCAAATCCTCTTCAATTTCTGCATTAAAAACAAAGCTAAAGTGTAAGTATTAATATGTGCAAATTATGTGATTTGCATGCCCGTGACTGTTTATATATGCAAACAGCTGTTTGGCAAATAAAAAGTTTAAAAATAGCCACATATGAGAGCATAAAAAGGTATCATTATGTGGAAAAAAGAATTAATACATTGGTATAGTAATTTTTGTTCACCTTTCAGCCAACCTACCAAATTCTAGCACCAGTATGAGGGCATCATTCTATAAAGTCCAAAATTATGGTTGTTCTCTATATTTCTCCTTAGAAAATATTAAAACAATCCATTTGTTTCTCTCTACCTCCACTGCTGTCACCCTGGTACATGCTTCTGTCATCTTCTGTCAGGACTACTGAGATAGTGTCCTAACTGATCTCTCCAAATTCTCATGGGCCCCTGTAAAATCAATTTACATTGAAAGTGATTTTTTTCAACACATATATCTGACTGCCTCACTTTCTCTTGCTTGAAACATTTCAATAGTTTTGCATTTAGAGGCTATTACTGATGCACAAAGAAAGTCATGTGGCCTAAGCTTCACATTCATGAAAGATCACAAATTTGAAGTTTCACCCTACGTTTAAATGGGGAATTACCTGTATATAGTCACAAAGACACAGTGACAGGATTGAGAGAAGATGCTCATCACACAACTTTAAATTAGTGTCCTACTACATCCATACCACCTATAGTACCCTTTAGACTGATTTTTTGTAAGTTCTGTAATTGTCTTGTGAATAGCATACCTATATGAATTATTCTTTTATGTATCAAGAATATCAACTTATAGCCTTAATTATTAGCCATGTTATGGCATTTCTCCTTCCGCTGCTCCTTCTTCTTCTTCTTTTCACACACCAGAAGCCATGGCCTGAGATTCTCTCAACATCTGACAGGTCTTTTTCCAACAAACAAGTGCTTAACATAGCCCTCAAGGCTCTAGTCTCTCTGGCTCCTACCTCGCTCAACAGTTTCATCATCTTTTTACCAAACTCCTTCTTGCTTCTGCACGCTGACAACACTAACTTCCTTTCTACTCCTCAAACAACTCATGCTCCCTCCTGCAACAGGACCTCTGCATACACTAGGCCTCTGTTCAGAATATTCTCCTTATCTCCTGCGTGTCCTCCAGATCTCAGCTCAAGTGCCATTGCCTCCTAGGAAGCCTTCCTTGGCCTGTCTGAGTACACAGAATTCTCTCCTAATATACTTTCTCTCAGTACCACGCTCTTTCCCCAATCATAATTACTTTTATATTTACATGATTCTTAGATTAATACCTGTCTCCCCATCACATGTAAGTTATACAAATATCTTTACATGAACGATGGAGGAGGCAATGCATATACAGACACATATTTACTCTTCACCCAGCACAGCTGGATAGCATTTATTAGATATAGTATATAAATATAAATATATATTAGATGTAATATTTATTTGTTTAATGAATTAAAGTTCTTTTAATTAAACCATACTGCCTCTAAGAAAAATATGAACAGATGTTAAGTATAATCTGTGTTTTAAAGAACAATTACATTCAAAGCCTAATCTGTACTGGCCCAATTCATCTAAAACAAATAACAACAACAAGAAAAAACTTTTCCAAAGAATAAGTATTATACCAAAATAACATGACCCCCATGCAAAAAAACATCTCTTCTGCCAGTGCCATGGAGTCTAAAATGGAAAACACTAACCTTAGTTGCTCTAATAAGCTAGGGGTGAAAAGGCAACAGTGACTTATAAGAGACTATGTGGGGTTTTATGCCACACACAAAATGGACTGATCCTCTCACATTCAGTATGCTTTATAAAAGAGAAAATATCAAAAATAAAAATAAAAATTTTTTAATGGACTGATCTAAAATATTCAGTTGACTTTGTTCTCCAGGGCTCTTTCCACATCTGAGTCATGTGGAGACAAGGGGAAGCATCCGTGACTGCTTCTCAGCCATCCAGACATCCTCCAATAAATCACACTGGTGATGTGCTTTGGCCCCACTCCGTCTCACTTGTTCATATGGACAAAGGCAAAAGGAAAAAGTTCCCTTCCACACCACAAACAATCAACACAGTATTTCAGTAAAATAGATAAGTTAAACAAAACTACATATATTTACTTATCTATATATATGTACACATATAAGCAAACACAGACTACAAAAATTTGACTTCCTACATATAAAGGAAAAGAACATCTAAGCCACAAAAAATAACAATTTGGTGGTGGTGACAGAAAAATCTCCTTTGCTTGTGGAAAGGCCATTACAGATCAATAGTTGAACAGCTAATATGTATACAGTGCTTACGAAGTGCCAGGCATCAATCTAAGTATTTTTACATATATTAACTTACTGAATTCTCACAACAGCTTTATTTTACTTTATTTTTATTTTTTTATGTTCAGGGTCTTACTCTGTTGCACAGGCCAGAGTGCAGTGACACAATCATAGCTCACTGCAGCCCTGAACTCCTGGCCTCAACTTCAAGCCATCCTCCTGCCTCAGCCTCCCTAGTAGCTGGGACTACAGGTGCACACTACTACACTGCACTAATTTTTTTTTTTTTTGGTAGACACAAGATCTAGCTTTGCTGCCTAGGCTGATCTGAACTTCCTGGTTTCAAGCTATCCTCCTTCCTCAGCCTCCCAAAGTGCTGGGATTACAAGCGTGAGCCACCATGTCCAGCCCACAACAACTTTATGAAATAAGGATTTTATTATAATCTCCATTTTACAGATGAGGAAACTGATGCACAGACAGGGTAAGCAATTTTCCCAAGGTCACACAACTACCGAGTGGAGGAAACCCAGGATCCTAACTCAGGCAGTCTGCCTCCAGATTCCGTGTTCTTAAAAAACTCTGAAGAGTTGCCTGTCTTTGATTCCACAATCTCAAATTCATCATGTCACTCTAAAATATCCAAAAATTTAGTTTGTTTTACAGACACTACTAACAGACAACTGTTAGAAGCTGCATATGTCCATTTTTCTCAGCATAAGGGCAAACATTTAAGAAAAAAAGACATTCAAGGAAAGAGAAGAAAGACAATATAAAGGCCAAAAATCCCTCTGTTTTGTAATAATAAGCATAACAATAGCTAACATCTTTTAGTGCTGTGTTTAGTACTTCATCAAATTGGCTCATTTAAATCACAAAATAATCCTAAGAGGTAACTCTACTTAGGTCCATTTTACAGTTGAAGAAACCTGAAGCTCAGAGTAGTTGGCAACTTGCACAGGTCACACAACCAAGTCCAGAGCTCATTGCCCTAGTCTGCAGAGCTGAACTCCCCAGACAGGGGGACGTCTTATCCCCAGAAATTGGGTAACATTGATATTTATAAACAAGCAGGAGAAGGGTGAAAATAGAGCAGAGTTATAGGGGTAGGGGTGGGGATGGGGAGGCTAGGTTAAGTAACTAATTGCCAAGAGAATGCCTATGCTGGAGAAGGAGGAAGAGGAAGAAAAGGAGAAGGAAGAAATCTTAATCAATAATTTATATAAAAAATAAATATTATAAATTAAGTTTAGAAGAGATTTGTGTCTTATTTCAGCTGCTATAACAAAGTGCCATAACCTTGGTGGCTTATAAACAGAAAGAATATATCTCTCATAGTTCTGGAGAAGGCTGGAAGTCTGAGATAAGGATGCCACCATAGTTGGTCAGGTTTTGGTGAGGGCTGTGTTCTGGGTTGCAGACTGCCAGCTTCTCGTTGTATCTTCACATGGCATAAAGAGAGCTAGCTAGCTCACTGGCTTCTTATAAGGGTACTAATTCCATTCATGAGGGCTCCACCTTCATGAACTAATTACCTCCCAAAGGCCCCACCTCCAAATACTATCACACTGGGATTAGGGTTTCAACACATGAATTTTGAGAGGACACCAACATTCAGATGATAGGCGTTTGTCAGGGTAATTTTGTTATTGATATATAATATTTGTGCATTTTTATGAAGTACGTGTGATTTTTTGTTGCACGTATAGAATGTGTAACAATCAAGCCAGGGTACTTAAGGTATCCATCACCTTGAATATTTATTTCTATGTGTTGGGAACATTTCAAGTCCTCTCTTCTAGCTATTTTGAAATACACAACACATTGTTGTCAGCAATAGTGACCCTACTCTGGTATTGAACATTGGAATTTATTCCTTCCATTTAACCGTACATTTGCACCCATTAAGCAACCTCTCTCTTCACTCCCCACAACACATACATCCTTCCTAGCCTCTGGTAGCTATCATTCTACTATCTACCTCCATGACATCATGTTTAGCTCCCAAATGTGATCAAGAATATGTGACATTTGTCTTTGTGTGCCTGCCTTATTTCACTTATCATAATGACCTCCAGTTCAATCCATGTTGCTGCAAATAACAGGATTCCACTCTTTGTTATGACCAACTAGTATTCTGTTGTGTATATATACCATACTTTATCCATTCATTAGTTGATAAACAGGTTGATTCTGTATCTTGGCTATTCTGAATAGTACTGCAATAAATATAGGAATGCAGGTATCTTTTCAATATAATGATCTATTTTCCTTTAAATAAATGCCTAGCAGTGAGATTGCTGGATCTGTTTTTAGTTTTTTGAGGAACCTCCATACTGTTCTTATGGATATACTAATTTACATTCCCACCAATAGTGTATGAGGGTTCCCCTCTCTTCACATCCTCAGCAGCATCTGTTATTGCCTTATTTCAAAAATGTCTTTTTGATAAAAGACATTTTAACTGGAGTGAGATGATATCACATTATGGTTTTGATTGCATTTCCCTGATGATTAGGAATGTGGTAAATTTTTTCATATACCTGTTGGCATTTTTATGTCTTTTTTTGAGAAATATCTATTCAGATTTTTTACCCAATTTTGATTGGATTATTTGGTTTTTTGCTATTGAGTTGTTTTAGCACTTTATGTTCTGGTTATTCATCCCTTGTCAGATGGGTAGTTTGCAAATATTTTATCTCATTCTGTGTGTTGTCTCTTCACTTTGTTGTTTCCTTTGCTGTGCAGAAACTTCTTAGCTTTATGTCATCCTATTCGTCTATGTTTGCCTCAATTGCCTGTGTTTTTGAGGTCTTACACAAAAAATCTTTGCCCAGACAAAGGTCCTGGAACATTTCCCTAATGTTTTTACTTGTAATTTCACAGTTCTGGTCTTAGATTTAAGTCTTAAATCCATTTTAATTTGATTTTTGTTATGGTGAGGAATAGGGGTCCAGTTTCATTCCTCTGCATGTAGTTATCTAGTTTTCCCAGCACCATTTATTGAAGAGACTGTCCTTTCCCCCACTGTATGTTCTTGATACCTTTGTCAAAAATCAGTTGGCTGTAATGCATGGATTTATATCTGGGTTCTCTATTCTGTTCCATTGGTCTATGTCTGTTTTTATACCAGTGTGATGCTGATTTAATTACTATAGCTTTGTAGTAAATTTTGAAGTCAGGTAATGTGATGCCTCCAGCATTGTTCTTTTTGCTCAGGATTGCTTTGATTATTCAGGGTCTTTTGTGGTTACATATAAATTTTAAGATTTTTTTTCTATTTCTGTAAAGAATGTCATTTTTTGTATCCTCTTTTATTTCATTGAGCGGTGGTTTGTAGTTCTCCTTGAAGAGGTCCTTCACACCCCTTGTAAGTTGGATTCCTAGGTGTTTTATTCTCTTTGAAGCAATTGTGAATGGGAGTTCACCCATGATTTGACTCTCTGTTTGTCTGTTATTGGTGTATAGGAATGCTTGTGATTTTTGCACATTGATTTTGTATCCTGAGACTTTGCTGAAGTTGCTTATCAGCTTAAGGAGATTTTGGGATGAGACGATGGGGTTTTCTAGATATACAATCATGTCATCTGAAAACAGGAACGATTTGACTTCCTCATTTCCTAATTGAATACCCTTTATTTCCTTCTCCTGCCTGATTGCCCTAGCCAGAACTTCCAACACTATGTTGAATAGGAGTGGTGAGAGAAGGCATCCCTGTCTTGTGCCAGTTTTCAAAGGGAATGCTTCCCGTTTTTGCCCATTCAGTATGCTATTGGCTGTGGGTTTGCATTAGATAGCTCTTGTTATTTTGAGATACATCCCATCGATACCTAATTCATTGAGAGTTTTTAGGATGAAGCGTTGTTGAATTTTGTCAAAGGCATTTTCTGCATCTATTGAGATAATCACGTGGTTTTTGTCGTTGGTTCTGTTTATATGCTGGATTACATTTCTTGATTTGCATATGTTGAACCAGCCTTGCATCCTAGGGATGAATCCCACTTGATCGTGGCGGATAAGCTTTTTGATGTGCTGCTGGATTTGGTTTCCCAGTATTTTGTAGAGGATTTTTACATCGGTGTTCATCAGAGATATCGGTCTAAAATTCTCTTTTTTTGCTGTGTCTCTGCCAGGCTTTGGTATCAGGATGATGCTTGCCTCATCAAATAAGTTAGGGAGGATTCCCTGTTTTTCTATTGATTGGAATAGTTTCAGAAGGAATGGTACCAGCTCCTCCCTGTACCTCTGGTAGAATTCGGCTGTGAATCCATCGGGTCTTGGACTTTTTTTGGTTGGTAGGCTAGTGCCTCTATTTCAGAGCCTCTTATTGGTCTATTCAGATTCAACTTCTTCCTGGTTTAGTCTTGGGAGGGTGTATGTGTCCAGGAATTTATCCATTTCTTCTAGATTTTCTAGTTTATTTGCATAGAGGTGTTTATAGTATTCTCTGATGGTAGTTTTTATTTCTGTGGGATCAGTGGTGATATCCCCTTTATCATTTTTTATTGTGTCTATTTGATTCCTCCCTCTTTTCTTGTTTATTAGTCTTGCTAGTGGTCTATCAATTTTGTTGAACTTTTCAAAAAACCAGCTCCTGGATTCATTGATTTTTTGAAGGGTTTTTTGTGTCTCTATTTCCTTCAGTTCTGCTCTGCTTTTAGTTATTTCTTGCCTTCTGCTAGCTTTTGAATGTGTTTGCTCTTGCTTCTCTAGTTCTTTTAATTGTGATGTTAGGGTATCAATTTTAGATCTTTCCTGCTTTCTCTTATGGGCATTTAGTGCTTTAAATTTCCCTCTACACACTGCTTTGACTGTGTCCCACAGATTCTGGTATGTTGTGTCTTTGTTGTCGTTGGTTTCAAAGAACATCTTTATTTCTGCCTTCATTTCGTTATGTACCCAGTAGTCATTCTGGAGAGTGTTGTCCAGTTTCCATGTAGTTGAGCGGTTTTGAGTGAGTTTCTTAATCCTGAGTTCTAGTTTGATTGCACTGTGGTCTGAGAGATGGTTTGTTATAATTTCTGTTCTTTTACATATTCTGAGGAGTGCTTTACTTCCAACTAGGTGGTCAATTTTGGAATAGTTGTGGTGTGGTGCTGAAAAGAATGTATATTCTGTTGATTTGGGGTGGAGAGTTCTGCAGATGTCTATTAGGTCCACTTGGTGCAGAGCTGAGTTCAATTCCTGGATATCTTTGTTAACTTTCTGTCTCATTGATCTGTCTAATGTTGACAGTGGGCTGTTAAAGTCTCCCATTATTATTGCGCGGGAGTCCAAGTCTCTTTGTAGGTCTCTAAGGACTTGCTTTATGAATCTGGGTGCTCCTGTATTGGGTGCATATAGATTTAGGATAGTTAGCTCTTCTTGTTGAATTGATCCCTTTACCATTATGTGATGGCCTTGTCTCTTTTGATCTTTGTTGGTTTAAACTCTGTTTTTTCAGAGACTAGGATTGCAATCCTGCTTTATTTTGTTTTCCATTTGCTTGGTAGATCTTCCTTCATCCCTTTATTTTGAGCCTATGTGTGTCTCTGCATGTGAGATGGGTTTCCTGAATACAGCACACTGATGGGTCTTGACTCTTTATCCAATTTGCCAGTCTGTGTCTTTTAATTGGAGCATTTCGCCCATTTATATTTAAGGTTTATATTGTTATGTGTGAATTTGATCCTATCATTATGATGTTAGCTGGTTATTTTGCTCGTTAGTTGATGCAGTTTCTTCCTAGCCTTGATGGTCTTTACAATTTGGAATGTTTTTGCAGTGGCCTGGTACCAGTTGTTCCTTTCCATCTTTAGTGCTTCCTTCAGGAGCTCTTTCAGGCCAGGCCTGGTGGTGACAAAATCTCTCAGCATTTCCTTGTCTGTAAAGGATTTTATTTCTCCTTCACTTATGAAGCTTGGTTTGGCTGGATATGAAATTCTGGGTTGAAAATTCTTTTCTTTAAGATTGTTGAATATTGGCCCCCACTCTCTTCTGGCTGTAGAGTTTCTGCCAAGAGATCAGCTCTTAGTCTGATGGGCTTCCCTTTGTGGGTAACCTAACCTTTCTCTCTGGCTGCCCTTAACATTTTTACCTTCAATTCAACTTTGGTAAATCTGACAATTATGTGTCTTGGAATTGCTCTTCTCGCGGAGTATCTTTGTGGCATTCTCTGTATTTCCTGAATCTGAACGTTGGCCTGCCTTGCTAGATTGGGGAAGTTCTCCTGGATAATATCCTGCAGAGTGTTTTCCAACTTGGTTCCATTCTCCCCGTCACTTTAAGGTACACCAATCAGACGTAGATTTCATCTTTCCACATAGTCCCATATTTCTTGGAGGCTTTGTTCATTTCTTTTTATTCTTTTTCTCTAAACTTCTCTTCTTGCTTCATTTCATTCATTTCATCTTCCATCACTGATACCCTTTCTTCCAGTTGATCGAATCAGCTACTGAGGCTTGTGCATTCATCTTGTAGTTCTTGTGCTGTTGTTTTCAGCTCCATCAGGTCCTTTAAGGACTTTTCTGCATTGGTTATTCTAGTTAGCCATTCGTCTGATTTTTTTTCGAGGTTCTTAACTTCTTTGTCATCAGTTCAAACTTCCTCCTTTACCTCGGAGTAGTTTGATTGTCTGAAGCCTTCTTCTCTCAACTCGTCAAAGTCATTCTCCATCCGTCATACTGCCCAAGGTAATTTATAGATTCAATGCCATCCCCATCAAGCTACCAATGACTTTCTTCACAGAATTGGAAAAAACTACTTTAAAGTTCATATGGAACCAAAAAAGAGCCTGCATTGCCAAGTCAATCCTAAGCCAAAAGAACAAAGCTGGAGGCATCATGCTACATGACTTCAAACTATACTACAAGGCTACAGTAACCAAAACAGCATGGTACTGGTACCAAAACAGAGATATAAACCAATGGAGCAGAACAGAGCCCTCAGAAATAATGCCACATATCTGCAACTATCTGATCTTTGACAAACCTGACAAAAACAAGAAATGGGGAAAGGATTCCTATTTAATAAATGGTGCTGGGAAAACTGGCTAGCCATATGTAGAAAGCTGAAACTGGATCCCTTCCTTCACCTTACACAAAAATTAATTCAAGATGGATTAAAGACTTACATGTTAGACCTAAAACCATAAAAACCCTAGAAACAAACCTAGGCAATACCATTCAGGACATAGGCATGGGCAAGGACTTCGTGACTAAAACACCAAAAGCAATTGCAACAAAAGCCAAAATTGACAAATGGGATCTAATTAAACTAAAGAGCTTCTGCACAGCAAAAGAAACTACCATCAGAGTGAACAGGCAACCTACAAAATGGGAGAAAATTTTTGCAATCTACTCATCTGACAAAGGGCTAATATCCAGAATCTACAATGAACTCAAACAAATTTACAAGAAAAAAACAAACAACCCCATCAACAAGTGGGTGAAGGATATGAACAGACACTTCTCAAAAGAAGACATTTATGCAGCCAAAAGACACATGAAAAAATGCTCATCATCACTGGCCATCAGAGAAATGCAAATCAAAACCACAATGAGATAACATCTCACACCAGTTAGAATGGCGATCATTAAAAAGTCAGGAAACAACAGGTGCTGGAGAGGATGTGGAGAAATAGGAACACTTTTACACTGTTGCTGGGACTGTAAACTAGTTCAATCATTGTGGAAGTCAGTGTGGCGATTCCTCAGGGATCTAGAACTAGAAATACCATTTGACCCAGCAATCCCATTACTGGGTATATACCCAAAAGATTATAAATCATGCTGCTATAAAGACACATGCACACATATGTTTATTGTGGCACTATTCACAATAGCAAAGACTCAGAACCAACCCAAACATCCAACAATGATAGACTGGATTAAGAAAATGTGGCACATATACACCATGGAATACTATGCAGCCATAAAAAAGGATTAGTTCATGTCCTTTGTAGGGACATGGATGAAGCTGGAAACCATCATTCTCAGCAAACCATCACAAGGACAAAAAACCAAACACCACATGTTCTCACTCATAGGTGGGAATTGACCAATGAGAACACATGGACACAGGAAGGGGAACATCACACACCAGGGCCTGTTGTGGGGTTGGGGGAGTCAGGGAAGGATAGCATTAGGAGATATACCTAATGTTAAATGATGAGTTAATGGGTGCAGCACACCAACATGGCACATGTATACATATGTAACAAACCTGCAAGTTGTGCATATGTACCCTAAATCTTAAAGTATAATTTTTAAAAAAAATGTCTTTTTTTGGTTCATTTGTTGGGGTTTTTTTTAGTTTTTATGAGTACATGGTAGATGTATAGGTAGATGTATAGATGTTTAGTTTTAGTTTTTATGAGTATATGGTAGATGTATAGGTTTATAGAGTACATGAGATATTTTGGTACACACATACCAGACACATAATGTAATAATATCATGGAAAATTTGATATCCATCCCCTCAAGCATTTATCTATTTTTTCTAACTATTTTTTTTACCCATTATCCATCCCCACTTTCTCCACACCCCACTCCTCACTGCCATTCCCAGACTCTGGGAACCATTCTTCTATTCTCTATCTTGATGAGTTCAGTCGTTTTGATTTTTAGATCCCACAAATAAGTGAGAACATGAGAGGTTTGTATTTCTGTGCCTGCTTATTTCACTTAGCATAATTACCTATACTTCCATCCATGTTGTTACAAATTATTATAGAATGACATTCTTTTTTATGGCTGAATAGTATTCCATTGTGTATATGTACCACATTTTATTTCCTTTTATTTCTTTTTTTTATATTATACTTAAGTTCTGGGATACATGTGCAGAATGTGCAGGTTTGTTACATAGGCATAGATGTGCCGTGGTGGTTTGCTGCACCCATCAACCCGTCATCTACACTAGGAATTTCTCCTACTGCTATCCCTCCTTTTCCTGATCCCCACCTGCCAATGGACCCCAGAGTGTGATCTTCCCCTCCCTGTTCCCATATATTCTCATTGTTCAACTCCCACTTATGAGTGAGAACATGAGATGTTTAATTTTCTGTTCCTGTGTTAGTTAGCTGAGAATGATGATTTCCAGCTTCATCCATGTCCCTGCAAAAAACATTAACTCATTCTTTTTATGGCTGCATAGTATTCCATGGTGTATATATGCCACATTTTTCTTTATACAGTCTATCATTGATGGGCATTTAGGTTGTTTTCAAGTCTTTGCTATTGTGAATAGTGCTGCAATAAACACACATGTGCATGTATCTTTATAGTAGAATGATTTATAAAAGTAGAATGATTTATAATTCTTTATAATCCTTTATATAGTAGAATGATTTGTAATCCTATAAACTTGATTTATAATCCAGTAATGGGATTGATGGGTATATATCCAAAGGTATTTCTAGTTCTAGATCCTTGAGGAATCACCACACTGTCTTCCAAAAGGATTGAAGTAATTTACACTCCTACCAACAGTGTAAAAGCATTCTTTTCTCCACTTCCTTTCCAGCAGCTGTTGTTTCCTGACTTTTTAATAATCGCTATTCTAAGTGGCATGAGATGGTATCTCATTGTGGTTTTGATTTGCATTTCTCTTATGACCATTGATGAGGAGCTTTTTCTCATATGTTTGTCGGCCACATAAATGTCTTCTTTGAAAAGTATCTGTTCATATCCTTCACCCACTTTTTGATGGGATTGTTTGTTTTTTTCTTGTAAATCTGTTTAAGTTCCTTGTAGATTCTGGATATTAGACCTTTGTCAGATAGAGAGATTGCAAAAATTTTCCCCCATTCTGTAGATTGCCTGTTCACTTTGATGATAGTTTCTTTTGCTGTGCAGAAGCTCTTTAGTTTAATTAGATCCCATTTGTCAATTTTGGCTTTTGTTGCAATTGCTTTTGGTGTTTTAGTCATGAAGTCCTTGCCCATGCCTATGCTCTGAATGGTATAGCCTAGGTTTTCTTCTAGGGTGTTTATGGTTTTAGGTCTTATGTTTATATCTTTAATCCATCTTGAATTAATTTTTGTATAAGGTGTAAGGAAGGGATCCAGTTTCAGCTTTCTGCATATGGCTAGCCAGTTTTCCCAGCACCATTCATTAAATAGGGAATCCTTTCCCCATTTCTTGTTTTTGTCAGGCTTCTTGAAGATCAGATGGTTGTAGATGTGTTGTGTTATTTCTGAGGCCTCTGTTTCGTTCCATTGGTCTATACATCTGTTTTGGTTCCAGTACCATGCTGTTTTGGTTACTGTAGTCTTGTAGTATAGTTTGAAGTCAGGGAGTGTGATGTCTCCAGCTTTGTTCTTTTTGTTTAGGATTGTCTTGGCTATACGGGGTCTTTTTTGGTTCCATATGAAATTTAAAGTAGTTTTTTCTAATTCTGTGAAGAAAGTCAATGGTAGCTTTATGGGAATAGCATTGAATCTATAAATTATTTTGGGCAGTATGGCCATTTTCATGATATTGATTCTTCCTATCTATGAATATGGAATATTTTTCCATTTGTTTGTGTCCTCTCTTATTTCCTTGACAAGTGGTTTGTAATTCTCCTTGAATAGGTCCTTCACATCCCTTGTAAGCTGTATTCCTAAGTATTTTATTCTCTTTGTAGCAATTGCGAATGGGAGTTCACTCATGATTTGCCTCCCTGTTTGTCTATTATTGGTGTATAGGAATGATTGTGATTTTTGCACATTGATTTTGTATCCTGAGACTTTGCTGAAGTTGCTTATCAGCTTAACAAGTTTTTGGGCTGAGACGATGGGGTTTTCTAAATATACAATTAGGTCATCTGCAAACAGAGATAACTTGACTTCCTCTCTTCCTATTTGAATACCCTTTATTTCTTTTCTTGCCTGATTGTCCTGGCCAGAACTTCCAATACTATGTTGAATAGGAGTGGTCAGAGAGGGCATCCTTGTCTTGTGCTGGCTTTCAGAGGGAATGCTTCCAGTTTTTGCCCATTCAGTATGATATTGGCTGTGGGTTTGTCATAAATAGCTCTTTTTATTTTGAGATACGTTCCATCAATACCTTGTTTACTGAGTGTTTTTAGCATGTAGGGGTATAGAATTTTATTGAAGGCCTTTTCTGCATCTATCAAGATAATCATGTGGTTTTTGTCATTGATTCTGTTTATGTGACGGATTACATTTATTGATTTGTGAATGTTGAAACAACCTTGCATCCCAGGGACAAAACCAACTTGATTGTGGTGGATAAGCTCTTTGATGTGCTGCTGGATTTGGTTTGCCAGTTTTTCATTGAGGATTTTTGCATCGATGTTCATCAGGGATATTGGCCTGAAATTTTCTTTTTTTTTTTTTTTTTTTTTTTTTTTTTGAGAAGGAGTCTTGCTGTGTCACCAAGGCTGGAGTGCAGTAGCAAGATCTTGGCTCACTGCAAGCTCTGCCTCCTGGGTTCACACCATTCTCCTGCCTCAGCCTCCTCCGGAGTAGCTGGGAATATAGGCACTCGCCACCACACCCAGGTAATTTTTTGTATTTTTAGTAGAGTCAGGGTTTCACCATGTTAGCTAGGATGGTCTCTATCTCCTGACCTAGTGATCCGCCTGCCTCAGCCTCCCAAAGTGCTGGAATTAGAGGTGTGAGCCACCGTACCCAGCCTCAAAATTTTCTTTTTTTGTTGTGTCTGCCAGGTTTTGGTATCAGGATGATGCTGGCCTCATGAAAAGAGTTAGGGAGGAGTCCCTCTTTTTCTATTGCTTGGAATAGTTTCAGAAGGAATGGTACCGGCTCCTCTTTGTACCTCTGGTAGAATTCAGCTGTGAATCCATCTGGTCCTGGGATTTTTTTTGTTGGTAGGCTATTAATTACTGCTTCAATTTCAGAACTTGTTATCGGTCTATTCAGAGATTCTACTTATTCCTGGTTTTGTTTTGGGAGGGTGTATGTGTCCAGAAATTTATCCATTTCTTCTAGATTTTCCAGCTTATTTGTGGAGAGATGTTTATAGTATTCTCTGATGGTAGTTTGTATTTCTGTGGGATTAGTGGTGATATCCCCATTTTCATTTTTTATTGTGTCTATTTGATTCTTCTCTCTTTTCTTCTTTATTAGTCTGGCTAGTGGTCCATCTATTTTGTCAGTCTTTTCAAGAAACCAGCTCCTGGATTCATTGATTTTTTTTGGAAGGGTTTTTTGTGTCTCTATTTCCTTCAGTTCTGCTCTGCTCTTGGTTATTTCTTGTTTTCTGCTAGCTTTTCAATTTGTTTGTGCTTGCTTCTCTAGTTCTTTTAATTGTGATATTAGGGTGTCGATTTTAGACATTTCTTGCTTTCTCCTGTAGGCATTTAGTGCTATAAATTTCCCTCTAAACACTGCTATAGCTGTGTCCCACAGATTCTGGTACGTTGTGTCTTTGTTCTCATTGGTTTCAAAGAACTTATTTATGTCTGCCTTAATTTTATTATTTACCCAGTAGTCATTCTGGAGCAGGTTGTTCAGTTTCCATGTAGTTTTGCAGTTTTGAGTGAGTTTCTTAATCCTGAGTTCTAATTTGTTTGCACAGTGGTCTGAGAGATTGTTTGTTAAGATTTCTGGTTTTTTGTTTTGTTTTGTTTTGCATTTGCTGAGGAGTGTTTTACTTCCAATCATGTGGTCAATTTTAGAATAAGTGCGATGTGGTGCTGAGAAGAATGTATATTCTGTTGGCTTGTGTTGAGAGTTCTGTACCTGTCTATTAGGTCCACTTCGTGCAGAGCTGAGTTCAGGTCCTGAATATCCTTGTTAATTTTCTGTCTTGTTGATCTAATATTGACAGTGGGGTGTTAAAGTTTCCCATTATTATTGTGTGGGAGTCTAAGTCTCTTTGTAGATCTCTAAGAACTTGCTTTATGAATCTGGATGCTCCTGTATTGGGTGCACATATATTTAGGATAGATAGCTTTTCTCATTGCATTGATCCCTTTACCATTATGTAATGCCCTTCTTTGTGTTTTTTGGTTTTTGTTGGTTTAAAGTCTGTTTTATCAGAGACTAGAATTGCAACTCCTGCTCTTTTTTTTTTTTTTTTTTTGGCATTCCATTTGCCTGGTAAATCTTCCTCCATCCCTTTATTTTGAGCCTACATGTGTCTTTGCAAGTGAGATGGATCTTTTGAATACAGCACACCAATGGGTTTTGACTATCCAATTTGCCAGTCTGTGTCTTTCAATTGGGCAATTTTTGCATGACAATTTTGTATTTTGTAACTTTACTGTATTTGTTTATTACTTCCAACAGTTTTTCAGTAGTGCCTTTAGGCTTTCAATATATAAAATTATGCCATCTGTGAACAAGGCTAATTTGACTTCTTTCTTTCCAACTTAGATGCCCTTCATTTCTTTCTCTTGCATAATTTCTTTGGCCAGGACTTTCAGTATTATGTTAAATGAAAGTGGTGTCTTCTTGACTTGTTCCAGTCCTTAAAGGAAAGACCTTCAATTATTCCCCATTCAATATGATGCTAGCTATGTGTCTGTCATATTTTGAGGTATATTCCTTCTATACCCATTTTGACAAGATTCTTATCATAAAAGGATATTGAATTTTATTGAATATTTTTGTGGTATCTGTTGAATTAATCATATAATTTCTTCTTGGTTCTGTTACTGTGATGTATCACATCTATTGATTTGCATATGTTGAACCATACTTGCATCCCTGGGATGAATCCCACTTGATCATGGTGAATGATCTTTTTAATGTGTTGTTGATTTTGGTTTGCTAGTATTTTGTTGAGAATTTTTGCATCTAATTTCATCAATGATATTAGCCTGTAATTTTCTTTTTGTGTGTGTCCTTGTCCAGTTTTGGTATCAGAGTAGTGTTGGCCTTGTAGAATAAGTTACAAATAATTCCCTCCTGAGTGGTAGACTTTGGCATTGAAGCCATCAAGTCCTGGGCTTTTCTTTGTTGGAAGACTTTTTACTACTGATTCAATCTTTTTATTTATTATTGGTTTACTGAGGTTTTCTATTTCTTCATGGTTTGATCTTGGTAGGTTGAATGTATACAGGAATTTATCCATTTCCTCTAGGTTTTCTAATTTCTGATGTATAGTTGAACATAATAATCTCTGATTATCTTTTTTATTTCTGTGGTATTAGTTGTTTGTCTCCTTTTTCATTTAAGACTTTGTTTATTTGGGTCTTTTCTCTTTTTTTCTTGTTAGTCTATCCAAACATTTCTCAATTTTATCTTTTCAAACAAATAACTTTTTGTGTCATTGATACTTTGTATTTTTTGTCTCTGTTTTGTTTAATTATACTCTGATCTTCATTATTTCTTTCCTTCTTATTTGGGGTTTGGTTTGTTCTTACTTTTCTAGTTCTTTGGGGCACATTATATATTACATGAAATATTTACTTTCTTGATGTAGCTATTCATTACTATAAACTTCCTTATAGAACTGCTTTTGCTGTATCCCATAGGTTTTGCCAAATTGTGTTTCCATTTTCATTTGTTTTAAGAAATTTTTTAATTTCCTTCTTAACTTCTTCATTGACCCGTTGGTCATTCAGGGGCATGTTGTTTAATTTCCAAGTATTTATACTGTTCCCAAGGTTCCTCTTTTTATTTATTTCTAGTTTTATTCCTTCGTGGCCTGAGAAGATACTTGGTATACATTTAATTTTTAAAAAATTTTTGAGACTTCTTTTGTGTCCTAACATATGATCTACCCTGGAGAATGTTTTATGTGTTGATGAGAAGAATGTGTATTCTGCAGCTGTTGGATGAAATCTTCCATAGATGTCTGTTCAGTCTATTTGGTGTAAAATACAGTTAAAATCCAATGAATGTTTCTTTGTTGATTTTCTGTCTAGATGATTTGTCTAATGCTGAGAATGGTGTGTTGCAGTCCCCAATAACTATTGTAGTTGATCTCTCCCTTTAAATATAATATTTGTTTTATATATTGGATGCTCTGGTATTAAGTGCATATATATTGAGAATTTATTTCCTGATGTCCTTTGTCTCATTTCAGTATTTTTATTTAAATTCTGTTTTATTGGTGATAAGTATAGCCATTTCTGCTACTTTTGGTTTCTGTTTGTATGGAAAATCTTTTTCCATCTCTTTGCTTTTAGTGCATATATGTCTTTATAGGTGAAGTGAGTTTCTGTAGGCATCATATAGTCAGGTCATGGGTTTTTTTAATTCATTCAGCCAATCTATATCTTTTAAGTGGAAAATTAAATTTATTTACATTCAAGGTTGTTTATTGATATATGAAGACTTATTCCTACCATTTTGTAGTTTTCTGGTTGTTTTGTATATCTTTGTTCCTTTCTTTCTCTTGTTGTTTACCATTATGATTTGGTGATTTTTCTCTAATAGTAATATTTGAGTCCTTTCTCTTCATTTGTGTTTTCTCTAGCCTTGTGTTTTATATTTTCATGTGTTTTTATGATGGTAGATATCATCTTTTCACATCCCATTGTAGGACTCCCTTAAGCATTTCTTGTAGATTCAGTCTAGTGGTGATAAATTCCCTCAGTTTCTGCTTGTCTAGAAAAGACTTTCTTTCGCCTTCATTTATGAAGGATAACTTTGATGAGTAAGGTACTCTTTCTTGGCTGGCAGTTTTTCTCTTTCACCACTTTGAATACATCATCTTATTCTTTCTTGGCCTGTAAGATTTCTGCTCAGAAATCCACTGTTCACCTGATTGGGGCTCCCTTTTATGTGACTAGATGATTTTCCCTTGCTGTTTTTAGAATTATCTCTTTGTCTTTGACTTTTGACAGTTTGACTATAATGTGCTGTGAAGGCCTTTTTGGGTTGTATCTACTCGGGGATCTGTAAGCTTCTTATAATTGTATGTCTAAATCTTTTACTAGACTTGCAAGGTTTCCAGATATTGTTTCATTAAATAGATTTTCTATGCCTTTGGTCTCTTTACCTTCTGAAACATCCAAAATTCAAATATTTGGTTCCTTTAGGATGTCATATATGTCACATGGGCTTTGGATTTTTTTATTATTTTTTCTTTGTTTTGTTTGTTTTTGTTTGACTAGGTTATTTCAAAGGAAAGACCTATCTTTGCATTCTGAATTTGCCTCTTCTGTTTGCTCTAGTCTATTGTTGAAGCTCTTGAATGACTTTTTTGTTTCATTCATTGAATTCTTCTTTTCCAGGATTTCTCTTTGGTTATTTTTTATGATATTTATACCTCTGGTGAATTTTACATTCATATCTTGAATTATTTTCCTGATTTCATTGTATTGTTTATCTGTGTTCTCTTGTGTCTCATTGAGCTTTCTTAAAACATTACTTGAATTCTTTTTCCACATTTTTATAAATTTCTTTTTTGTTGGAATCCTTTGCAGAGAATTATTGTGTTCCTTTGGAGATGTTGTATTTCCTCGGCTTTTCCGTGTTTCTTGTGTCTTTTCACTGATACCTGCACATCTTGTGTAACAGTCACTTCTTCCAACTTTTTGCATTGACTTTAATAGGGGATGACTTTTTCTTGAAGATTTAACTATAGTGTTGGTTGGGTAGGACACTTTAGCTTTGATTCTGGGTGTATGCAGTAGTGTAGTCTCTATATGATTTCTTCAGCTGTAAACACTGTCAGTGGTGTCTGTGATTTCTTCAGTGGTATAGGCTGCAGTTGTTAATAGAGGCTGTGGTGAGGTTTTATTGGGAATGGGGATGCCAGGTAGGCCACTCCTTGGATGCCAGTGGTGGCAGCAGTGGGCCAGGCATGCCTGTCCTTGGGTCCCAGTCAGAATACATGGGCATCAGTATTACCAGACACAAGTGAGCTGATTATTGTGCCTCTGGAGAGCTTGCTTGGGTGCCAGCAGTGGTAGCCATAGGGCAGGTAGGTAGGCAGATCCTTGGTCCCCTGGATAGGATGTGGAGCATGGGTGATGGCAGCAGCAGTTGGGGGACATCCCTTGGGCTTTGAAGTGGCATGCATTAGTGTTAGCAGTTGCTGCAATGGGCTAGGCAGCCCAGTTCCCAAACTTCCAGGTGGCACATGCAGCTGGTTGCTAACTATGGCATTAGCAGCAGGCTGGCTGGGCCCATGCTCAGTCCACTGGGAGAAGTACACAGATGACAGTGGTGGTGAACAGGATGGGGCAATCCCCAAGACCCCAGGTAGTGTGTTCAAGCACTGTTGAGAGAAGTAGGGGTGAGCAGGTCTGTCCCCAGGCCCCCAACTGGTGCACTTAAGTGAGGCTGTAGTGAGCAGGGCAAGGTGATGCCAGGCTCTTGGCAGAATGCTTGGGTGACTGCAGCAGCAACAGTAGGCTGGGGGAGCCTGTGTTCAGGGCATGTACAAGCGTGCTGCGGCCCTGGTGCTGGGGGACAGAGTTGCTGCCAGTGACTGCAGCGACACACAGGCAGTTCTCAGGCTCTTGGGTTAGGGAGGGTGCTTTGGCCTTCAGCGGTGGCAGTAGTGGCATCAATGGCAGCAGCAGCAGCAAGGGAAACTAGTCCTCATGGCATATGCAAGTACATGGTGGCAACCCTGATGCTAGAGGGCCAGGGTCACCGTCAGTGGCATGCACTTTGGCCCTCAGCTGCAACAGCAGCTACTGCAGATGGCAGCATAGCTTGTCCTGCTGCTGGGGGTGGGGGTTGAGGTTGCTGTCTGTGGTAACTTTCCCTGGTAGGTGGTTCTCAGACTCTACAGAGAGCATGTTGTAGCTCTCTTTGTCCTGGGGACAACCTCCTTGGTGAGCTGCACTGCCCATTCTGTGGGGCACAGACAAGTTTGTACTAGAGTGCTAGGAAGCCTGACATTCCACTGGGTCCAGCTGGCATCATGCTTCCACAGTCCTCCAGGTGAACTCAGAAGTAGGTCAGTGTACCTCCAGGGATGTGGAGATGCAGGGGCTGTTGTGGCCCCGGGCAGGATGCAGTCTGCTGGGGACTGAGCTCTCAAAATGGCACCATGCTGCATCTGCTTAGTACTCAGGAGGTATTTGGGACCCAGGATGAATTCTCTCTCTGGAGCAATGCCATTGCACAGTTTCTAGGCAGGTCACTATGCCGTTCCTAGGGCCTGCAAAAGCTGCTCCCGGGGGTAAGATTGTAAGAGTCCACAGTGGAAATGTGAACCACTCATGGTCTTTCACTTATTCTTTCCCCACATTAGGGAACCTCCCCAGGCTCCCATCCAATCCTGGCCAAGCTGGCTGCCTTGCTTTCCTCCCCTTCTGTGCCTTAGGTGTTTTCTGTCACTTCTCTATTGAATTTCAGTGTTCTCTCTTAGAAGATCTATTTGAAGTGGGATTATCCACTTACTATTTAGGTTCTTCTTGGAGGAGGCAAGTGTTGTATTCCTCTAGTCAGCCATCTTTAAGCCCCTCTCTCTAGGGTAACTTTTAAAGAAGTTTGAGGTATGACAATAAAAACTCAAATACAAATATTTCTGTAAAAAACAGGAGTTAGAAATACGAATAATGATAACATAATAACAGCTGCCATTAAAATAGTGCTTACTATCAGACATTATTCTAAGACCTTTACATTAATCAACTCATTTAATACTCATGCTATAATTACTTTTGAGATATTCACAGTGGAAGGCTGCATTAATTAGCTTTATTATGGCCTCTATATACCAAATCCAGGTTACATGCAATCATTTTATTATTTTTATACTATATTAAGCCTGTATATTTGTCTTTTGAAGAAGAAATAACACTAATTTTTAAGGTAGATTTTAACATGAAACTTAAAAGAAATCACTGAAGAAAAAATAGCAAGTCATGGGCGTGCATCCGACTTAATTATAGTTAAAAATATCTGCTATTTATTTTCATTCATGATTTCTTAAGTCTCCATTCTTCTTTTCTTTCTTCTTTCCTTCCTTCTCTCCTTCTTCGGTCCAAAATTCATCTGGTAGACCCCAGAAGGGCAGCAATGGTTGCCTGCAGGAGGATAATATTGGAGCTGGAGAGAAAAAGGAGCCTCAAAAGCTCAGTAATGTTGGCCTCTTGAAGACGGTGTTGGAGCCAGGTGGCGGGGCAGCCCTGTTTCAGCTAGTAAATAGCAGCCAATGCAAAGGTAATGTTGGAGGTAGGAAGTAGGGACAGCCTGACATGGTCAGTAACTGGCTACATAAAAAGGATTAGGCAAATTAATGATAATGAGAGCCAGGTTTCTCAATGACTGAGAACAACCTTATGTGTTGGATCAGAATTGGACTTAGCATGATCTCATGGTTTCAGAATGTGTGTGTGTGTGTGTGTGTGTAAATAATGATGTAAAGGGATGTGTGTGTTTGTGTTATTTATTGGCTCTGGCCTGGGAATAGCAACACTGAATAGCAATTAACCCATCTATTAAATAACATCCGGCACCCAGATCTTGGTTTCCAAATTCCAGTCTACATTCAAAGGAACTAGAACTTCTTAGAGAAATGGCTGAATCCAGGTCTTGGCAAGGAAAGTAGAAGATTAGCCTAATACATCTTTTGGTGCCAAATGGTAAAAATGTGCTAAAAGAACTGTGAAGATATTTCAAAAGCACACAGAAGCCAGCATAAAGGTGCATCTTATGGCCAAATCTGGGATAATTTGAACATCAGAATAATGATGACGACATATTATAAACCGTCAAATAAAACAGAAATCCATGAGTCTACACTGATCTAAACAAATAAATCAGTAAGTAAAAAGAGAGTAAAGGAAGCTCTGTTTACACTATAATACTAACTAATAAATGTAGGAATGAGACATCTATTTTGTCTAACTAGATGGAATTAGAAAAAGCACCACTTAGAAACCATCATAGTAATAATTAATTCAAGCACAAAACATCAATGGATGCTAAAAGTAGTAGGTGAGTGTGAGATGAGGAACAGATATTTACATAGTTTCAAAGTATTTCCACACAAAATACTTAATTACAGAGGATTAAAAAGCAACTTTACAATGGAGGATCCTGGGAGACAATATGTCAATCAAGTAATTAGAATTTATACCACCACTATGGGGGAAAATTGACCTTATGTGTCACCTAATTGAAATGCAAGGAGAATGCATCATTTATGTGATATTTTTGCCAAAATTTGTATAACCTGATCATGGGGAAACATTTGAAAACTCAAATTGAAGGAACATTCCACAAAGTGACTGATCTGTGACCCTAAAACATGTCAAGGATATGAAATGTGAGGGAAGACTGGAGAATGATTCCAGATTAACAGAACCTAGAGAGACATGACAACTGGTTGCAGCATGTGACTTGAGACCTTATGCTATAAGGGACATCAATGAGGCAATGAGTGAAACTTGAATGGGGTCAATAGATAAAGACAACACAGGAGGTTTTTTAAGCTGTTCTTGCAATTTTTATGCAAGTTTGAAATTGCTGTGAAATAAATTAATTTTTAAATCTCAAGTAGATTATGAAATAAAGTTGAATATGACACAGTATAAAACCAAACTGTGATTTGTACATTAAACAGAAAAATCACAGAAATCTGATGAATTATTTCTTTATTGACATAAGTACTCAAATAAGCAGAAATTTTTATTTTTAAGTATATCCTCAATAAAAGCTAAGAAATCTACCAGTTCTTCCTTTACAGAGATGGAAACTGAGGTCCAGAAAATTAAAATAGTGTTATGATTGTATCAAACTTACAGAATACTATTTATAGATAAGAATATTTTCTTTAAAAAAAATGAGGTCATTATCTTGTGTCTTGACATGATTAAAACAAAAGCCTGTTTTTCACAGTTTAAATAATGCTCCACGTAATTTTTGTAAAATGGAAACATAATGATATACCTATTTTAGTAACTGGTCTACCCAAAACCCTGTGAATTTAGACTCAGAATTTTTACTTTCATAAGAGACATCTCACTTTTAATCTTTCAGTTTGATATAACCATTTTTTATAAACACTTTGTTTCTCAATTTTTTTAGGGAGTAAAAAGAGTAAAAATCAACCTAAACACAGATTTGAGGTACAAACAACTTCCACAGATATTGTAGTAAACATTGTGAATTTCTCCTTAACTTCCATTCTTGTTCAAATGATTAATCTTAGTCAAGCACACTAATTCCCCTCTCCTGGCCAGCAGTTGCCTCCAGGATGCACAGGCCTCTCAGGGATTTTAGGGTATGGAGTGAGTCTTTTCTCTTGGGTGATGTTGAACTTCTGGAAGCCATATTATAATCATAAAAAGAAGTCTGATGATGGAATCATTGCTATGAATGACATAGTGGAGATATAGAAAAATCTCAATGTTCAGTATCAATGTTTAGCCACCGAACTAACCAACACTGAAGATTACTTTATCTGAGGATTTAGTATTAAAGAAAATAACACAATCACTATTTAAACCAGTTTGAGATGGGTTTTCCATTGCCATCAAAAGTGTCTTGATACATACATATCAATGAGAAAAAAATATAAGGTCAGCGAAGTTGTCCTACAAAGAGAATAAATCTTAAAAAATGCAAAAAATAAATAAAATATCAGATATAGGCCTCAAATTACCTGAGTTTCCATATCTCAACCAGTTTTGGGAGGTTACAGTACCTTTGCAAGTGGATTTTGTAAGCAAGAGTCCAGAGTTATCCTAAAAGCCTACCACTAGGCCAAGGCCAGAAGATCATGGAGGTACAGCAATTAGCCCCATCAAGGTCACTGCTGACAGCAGTCAACACAAGTTACTTATTAAAATTGTCTGCTCCTAATACCAAACTCAGGGACCACATTCAAAGTACCCACCCTAGTAGCCATGCATGACCTTTAGGAGAGTGTATACAACACGCTGAGTTGGAGAATTGTCAGATGGAATGGAGAGATGAGATAATAGCTGAAAGAGAATGTTAAATGGGCTCCTACCCAGCCAAAGCTATCAGGTTTCTCTGAAATGGCATGTGACTTCACTGGAGTATCAGTTTACTTTAGGCACTGTCCATTTGTCTGGACAGGGATTCCATGTAAGGGTATTGCCACCTGCTGGTCGCTTTCTTCTCAGGTACAGATATTCTTAAAATCTGGCCACTGTGCCATACCCCAGAGTATATTCTATTATTTGGCAAGTGGTGGTTTCTTTTTTATTGTTAAAGTTAGACTGTCTTCTCTGTTGATTAGACAAACATAAAATTCTCTTCAGGAAGCTGAGTAAGGTATCTCAGAAAACAAACAAAAGAGAAAAAAGAAATAGATGACAAACACATTTTGCAAGAATATCAGTTTTGCTAGAGTGGCTCACTAAAATCCTGCAGAAAAAATTGTCCTTGTGTTTAAGCAAGTATTAACACACTTTCATCAAAGTAATGTTGGCGGCTATGTTTGAGAAAAATGGAAATGTAGTGTATTGGTTTATCTGAGCATGTATTTAAACACCAAGTCTTAAAATCTCTGAGAATCCTAATCTCTTGGAGAATGTATTTTTCACATGGTATATAGAAAGAAACACTAGACTTCAGGAACAATGGTGCAGATTCAGGAGGTTAAAGTGCTCTTTTTTAGTGAAATTTTCTGAAAGCATATCTGCTTTATATTGTAGGTACAGTTGGTGTAGCCAAATCCAGTCCTTCAAGACACAATATGGGTTTTAGGACCTTAAAATTTCTTTCACTATCTTCCAGCATACCTCCAAGTCATATGAATGTAATAAGTAGGAAATTGGTCAATATTATTTCACCCACATTTCATTCTTCATTCTCTTTTCTTTAAGAACATTGCAAGACTTCCATATCAGGAAACATCTCTCAGAATAGACCAGTCAGATTTATACTATCTTACCTCATAATGGGAGGTACAAAACTTAAAAGGATAAGCAAATATATTAGAGAGCTGAAAAAGTGATGGATAAGCGAAGGTTAAAAGATTTGCCATCAAATTATTTAGTCTAGAGACAGGGAGTATACAAGGTTGCTTAATCACATGGACTTGAAAATGTCTCATAAAGAGCAAACTCTTAACTAGTTTTTTCTACTTTTGTAGAGGACACAATAAAACAAACTAAAACCACAGAGCAATGGACACAGTGCAGTAGGAAAAACTTCCACACTTGGAGTCAGAAATGTTAGTCTACTTGCTAACTCTGTGACCTTGACTAAATTAAGTATCAGAGAGAGAACATCATATCTTTGAGGTAACATGAACTTCAGAGAAAGATGGGACTGCTTTGCCCACCAGTTTTTGTTGTTTTTGTTGTTTTTGTTTATTGAGTGTATGAAATTGAGCCAATTACCTAACGTCTCTGAGCCTCAGTTTTCTCATTTGCAATGTAGGGATAATGATACCTATCTGGCAGGCTTGTTATGGGGCTATGAAATCGAATAACATTGCCAGGAATGCACTTAACAGAATGCCTGACACATTATAAGGATTCAGTAAGTGTTCTTTCCCCAAGTCTTCTGCAGCCTGTTTCATTGCCTGTAAAACGGTGGGTAATGATACCTACCTAACTAAATGACATCATAAAATGCATTCAGTACATACATGCATTCTCTCTCTTTGCCTTCTCTAAGCCTCACTTTCACCATCTATAAAATGGAATCAATAATACAACACAGGAGAGTTGTGAGTAAAAAAAGACAACGATTATAAAATCGTTCTGCACTGGATATGGTGCATAGTAAGGACTTAGTAAATCTGTTATCATCACTATTATTTAAGAATATATTCAACAATCATCTCTTGAAACATATTATTTACAATCATGCCTGACCCTAGATCAGTTGGTCTTTTTCAGCAGTCCGTAAGTCCTCAATAAAGGAACAAAAACTTTTGCCACTAGTGGTAACACCAAATGACTGAACTTTTGTCTCAGCAACAATAGTCAAGATTTCAAGCCTTAAGTAGAAAGAGATTTTCAGTAATAATAAATGATAATGAAGATTGAAATAAATGATACTGTTTAGAAACCTCAAAACATTTCATTCAACATCAATATTAGTTGATAATTGTTTTCACCATCTTTATGTTCTCTGCTTATAGTTTAATATTGAAGTATAGAAACAGAGAGAAGGAATGCACATTTTCCATGGCCTTCCCAGTTATCCTTTGAGGACACTGCTTCTCCCTCAATTTACAGGCACCGGTGAAATCCAAGAGTAACAATAATTAAATAGGTGTTCTTGCTGCCTCCAAACCAGGGTTGAGACCAGCACAACCAAGATTTGGCTAAACTGTGAAGTTTGACAGATTTGTTTCTTCTATTCTTCCTTCCTTTTCAATCCCTTAAACCATACATCTTGTCCTTTCAGCCTTTTGCCAGCACTCACGTTCACTGACCTGCCTCCAGAGCATCATCCTGTTCTTTATCTTGCTCCCAAAATGTTTCCATGTACTCTGTCCCATCTCTTCAACTCATTGCTCTGTAAACTCATAATCTCATAGTCAAATTCACAATAATGTGACAGCAAATGTTTATAGGGTTTCCTATGCCAGGTTTCTCATTTCTATTCTTACAGAGCACTTTTAGAAACTATGTCTTAAACCCAAAAAGCTGTGGTAAGCCTTTTAGTCATCAAACATTCATCGAGCACTTGCTGTCTCCTCTAAGCCTTACCTTCTCTAAGGTGCTATACTGATATTACATACATAGGTGAGATATGAACTCTGATTCAAGAAGCTCACAGTCTATTAGAAACAGATATGTATGTAATGAATTGCAATACAATTAAATAAGTAGTATTAGAGGTATGTACTATAATAGAGTGCAACTGAGACACAAAGAGTTTATGTAACCCGCTCGTCATAGACCTAGAGGTGGTAGAACTGGTATTTTGAACCATTCAGGCTCCAGAACCTGTGGCCTTGACCACTGTGGTCAAGTAGCAGTAGTGGGCATAGTCATTAACAAGATGAATTATTTTGAAATGAAAATCACAAAATAATGTATACAATGTAACTGACCAATTTCATTTTTAAAAAACTTTAAAATAATATGTTGAACCAGTAGAAGAAAAGATGTGACACATATTGAGACATCAGTCTTCACAACTTATCCCCAGTGCCCAGCATAGTGCCTGACACCTTGTAGGGTTCCAATAAATATTTTTTAAGTAAAAGACTATTTATAAAACTAAATATATGTTACCCAGCAATTCTATGCCTCAATATTTGCCCAAGAAATATGAATGCATATGTCCCTTAAAGATATTGGTTCAAAAATGTTTATAGTAGTGTTATTTGTAATAACTAAGCAAAAAAAACCCAAATATCAATCAATAGAACGGATTTTTTAAATCATTTTTTAAAATCCATTCTATTGTGGTGTATTTATATAATGAAATAATAGTCAGAAATATAAGGAACAAATTCCTGGTACATGCAACACTGATGAGTCCCAAAAATAGTATGCTGAGTAAAAGAAACTAGACACAAAATGTACATAGTGAACTTCCTATATCTAGAACTAACAAACTAACCTGAAGTAAACACACACACACAGAACAGTGGTCACCTCAGGGTAGGGAGCAAGGACATAGGGGAACCCTTTAGGGTGATAGTAATGCTCCATATTTTGGAAGGAGTTTAGGCTACACAGGCATATTCATTTGTCAAAACTCAGCAAGGTTTACTTATGATTTATGCATTTTTGTGTGAAAATTGTACCTAAAAATTTAAACAAATATTGAATTTTACTTACATATTACAGATACTGAAGTGGTTGAGGAAAGCATACTAATGTCTACAATTCAGACATCAAATGCACCAAAAAATTTTGAAATGCACCAAAAAATAAGATGGGTAGAGGGATGGAAAGATATGTAAAAGGACAAATATAGCAAAATGTGTATAGTAGAATCTATGGACAGATATATGGGTACTCACTGTAAATTTCATTAAACTTTCCTGTATATTTAAAATTTTCCAAAATAAAATGTTTTTCTTTAGATGAATGAATAGAAGTAAATAATGAAACAAAATAAATGAAAATATTAGCAGTGAAAGAATGTTTGAGATCATCTATTCTAAAATTACATCTAATGCAGGAATCTTCTCTAGAATCTCTCAAAACAATGGATCATACCAGCCTCTGTTTATAAATGTATAGTGGTTGGAGAGTCAGTATGCCCTTAGGTAGTCTACTACATATTTGAACTATGACTAAAAGTAGTTGCTTAACTTACATTTAGACTATACTTAAGCAGGGAATGCAGGAGAGACTGTAAGAAGCATAGTTCAAGGAATTAAAAACCTAGGCTTTAGTGTGATCTTTTCTCTTCCTAGATCCTTACTCCAAAAAAAGGATTGACTATTTTTTTGCCTTGGTCAACTTAACCTAACTGGCCTATAGGTTTGTATTGTTATTCATTTGTTCATTCAATAAATGATTATTGACCCCAGACTATATTTCCTAAAATCTTAAGATCTGAATGCCTGAAGATAAGCCAATGATGCTCAGATTTCTTTACACTCTGAAGCCTGTGGTCCTAGGTGAAGAATTAAAGAATTAGCCAGTTGATCTGTTCCAAATAACCGATTTAAAACGAAAAGGAGGCCGGGCGCGGTGGCTCACGCCTGTAATCCCAGCACTTTGGGAGGCCGAGGCGGGCGGATCACGAGGTCAGGAGATCGAGACCATCCTGGCTAACACAGTGAAACCCCGTCTCTACTAAAAAATACAAAAAATTAGCCGGGCGTGGTGGCGGGCGCCTGTAGTCCCAGCTACGCGGGAGGCTGAGGCAGGAGAATGGCGTGAACCCGGGAGGCGGAGCTTGCAGTGAGCCGAGATCGCGCCACTGCACTCCAGCCTGGGCGACAGAGCGAGACTCCGTCTCAAAAAAAAAAAAAAAAAAAACAAAAACAAAAAGGAAACCCATGTTATTCTTAGTGGAAGGAGCTTTATTTGAATTATATTTAATTGTCTTATTTCTTTTCCCAGTCAAATAAGGACTAGCTTATACATTTAAAATTTCCTATATAAGTGTCATTTTCAAGAAAGATCATTTCCTGAGCTATGGCGTCTTCAAGATCTTTGAGCTGCCACTCTATCAGAACTAAGCTTCTTCCTTATTAGGCCACAGCTCCTCCTTGTGGTTGACAGATGTAATACCCTTAAATGCCAGCCACAGAGGCAGTTAAAGAAACAAAGTTGATGTGATCATATTAGGGTTAACTCTAGGATAAAAAGTACTAGCATGATTTGTCTTTAATACATATCCCTAGATTCTCACTCATTCATCTGATCAGCTAATCCAGCACAGAGATTCACTGGTAGCACTTGAGAGACAATCCAGAGCGCAATGTTCGTCTGAGAATCTTTTTCAAATCTGTGGTGGTTTAAAGTCGCATATGAGTCTTAGCTACTCAAAACTAGTTCTAAGAAACACTGGTTTTGCTTTGATCTACGGTAAATTAAACTATAGCATGGAAAAATATGAACTTTACTTCATTGTGTAACCAGTCTTGTCCTGCTCAGCATAATTCTTATCAGATTTTACATATTCATTGTTAAACGAATATACGCAAGGATTTATTACACCTTCTTCTGGTAGTTAAAATACCAGGTGACCAAACTACAATCCAAAAACATTTTAACAAGGAAAAATTAGATGAGACTAATAAGATATATTTTTGAATAAAAACAGGAATTTAAGCAACATCAAATGTGATTGGCACAAAATATAAGGCCTTGAATTAACATTTTTCAGAAAATTAACTGCAACAGGATAGGAGAATCATAGATTAGCAGTAGCACATGTAAAAATGAATCAACAGTGTAAGTTTGTTATTTAAAAGCTAATATGAATCTGGTCTATATTAAAATAAACGGAAACAATATAAATGTCCCTCAACAAAGAAAGAATAAATACTGCTATAGTTACTTCAATGGAATATAATGCAGCAGTGAAAATGAATGAACTAAAGCTTCTTATATTAAATATTCAAATCTCTCAAACATAACAGAAAGTTGTAAAAGAATATATTATATATCAGATAAAATTTTTATAAAGTTTCAAGATTTTAAGTGCAAAACACTATATATTATAGTCTATACTTAGAAATACATACATATAGAATAAAAAGAAAGAAATGCAAGGTTACTTGCAGAAGCAAGAGAGTTTGGGAGATCTACACAAAGAGTTTGGACCGTCTTTAGTAATATTCCATATTTTAAATCCAGTAGTAAGTCCATGGCTACCCATTGCATTACTCTTTACGTATTTTTGTATATCTGAATTATTACATGATAATCTTTAAATTTTTTCTTTCACTTAAAGAAATAAATTGCCTACAATAAAGGAAAGTGTTCAAAGTCCTCTTCTTTTCACTAATGAGACCATGTATTGGCTTCTATGTTTTTTGGAGGGGCACCAAACATTTAAAAGAATATAGGAAAAAAGGAAGTATATTGAGAGGGAAAGGCATAATGAAGGGATTCAAATCTATGTCACAGTAAAATTCGTTAAAGAAACTTACATTTTTAAAATATAGATGCCAGGACCCAGCCTCAGGGATGCTGATGTGACTGGTTTGAGGTAGGCCGTGGGCATCAGTATTTGCAAAAATTTCCCTACATGGTTCTAATGCACAGCCAAAGTTGAACACCACTGGGATAGAAGTTGGAAGTTGTGGGGGCAGTGGAGGTATAGCTTCTACAAGGCACATCACATTTCTTACATTTTTTTTAACTATCTAACAAGTCGCAAACCTTAAAGAATAACATCTACATATATTTTACCTTTCATTTCTGATACTTAAAATGTTTTTGGAAAGTAATATATCCTGTATAATGTTATATTCACAATTTAATGAGGAATGTGACACAAATCTGAATACTAATAAACAATGTAGGCAAGGACTGTCTGTCATAGTGATTGCTATGGCATTTTGTTATTTGTTCATTCATCTGAATTCCATGGAAAGTATAGAGGGCAATTGCTGTAAATTACAATTCTGAGAAACCACAGCTGACTCAAATTGGTTAAATACTAAATTTTCTTTCCACCATCTGCAGATGGCTCCTTATTCTGGGGGAGAGAAGAAATCCTCTATTGATTAGCTAGCCCTCTCCCTTGGATCTATAAAAGCTTAAGGAAAACGTACACAGGTGTTTGACAGAAGATATGACAAACCAATGAAAAATTTTTTACTAAAAATCCATGTTTGCAAAAGGATAATCATATAGTTCTGGGGTTAGACTGGATTTTATTAACTCGCTCATTTATTTATTCATTTGATAAATAACTACTGAACAAACTCTTAAGTGTCAGGGCCTAATCCAGACACTGAAGATATATCAGTGAAAAGACAGACATTGTCTTCTCCTCGTGGGGCTTATATTCTGGTGGAGAAGGTGAACAGTGAACAAGTAAATATTGACAAACCATGATAAGTGCTATTAGGGCTGTGAATCAGTTTCACTGCTTACCAGTTCTGTGACCTTGAGCAAGTTATTAACCATTCTAAACCTCATTTGTAAAACAGAGCTAATAGGTATCCCTTACTGGCAGGGTTGTTTTGAGGATTAAATGGGTTAACTGTCTAGCACACTGTAATGCTTAATAGGAGTTATCTAGTAATATTAATAAGAATATTCCAGTGATTACACAGCATTTGAGCATTTACATATATACTTTATGTTGAAAATCCTGCTACAACAAAACCACTTTTCAGCTTATTCTCTCCTCAACAGAATTCCTTTTTAATATCACTCCTGTAAGTAAAGTCTTCCCCTTCTGTCATCTTTTGTGTATGTCATGGAAATTCAGCTCCTTTCATATTTTTCTACAAATATTTTTTCCACTCAAAACGTTATTTGTGTCTATTTTTGTCACGTACTTTCCATTTCCCTTTTCTTTTACTTTTCTCCTAAAAAGAAAGAAAAGAAAACTTCAATGTCCCTACCCCGTGAATGCCCAGACTCCTTTGTTCGTTGAAATTTGAAGACCAGGAGGGTTTGAGAGCTGTAGGTCAGTATGCCCTCATCTAGCCTGGAACAATAATGCAAATGTGATACTCTATAAGAATGAGCTCACAGAAGAGTAGAGCAATGTATTCATTTATAAAAAGGAAATTGCACTCAGGATACCTGCTTTCTAGATCAGTGAATAGATGGCTATCAAGCTAAAGTAAACCTCTTAAAAGTTAATTTTTATGTTTAAGTCAAGCTGTGCAGAATGACCCTGAGATGGAATTAGGTTTATGGGATAGGAACCAAGAAGTGCATTTACAGCTGCTCAGACACATAAGAAAAACTGCTTCCAGGATCATAACAGGTGAAAAGAATTTCAGTCATCCCTGCCAGGGAAGCAGGAGGATACAGCAGGAAAATGCATAGGTTCCAATCACGGCATCAATATTTACTAGTCGTGAGGCTTTGAGTAAGTTAGATAACCTGAGTTTGTTCATTACCAAAAAAATGAATAAGATAATAATATCTACCTCATATACTGTTTTGAGAATAAAAGGAAATTATGATTGTATGAAGCATCCTGGATCTAAACATCTATGAAATCATAAGTTTCATAAAAATTATAGAAACCCCAAAAAGGAAAAGAAAAAAATGATAGAATTGTGACTGATAGTGCAAATATCTGCACAAATCATGAAGTAAAAATGCAAAGCCCCACCAAAAGATGATAAAAAGGAGGGTTTGTAACATGGAGAAGAGATGAAGGAGAAGTCTTTAATAGGACATGATACAGTTACTACAAAGGGAAAAATTACAACAGAATTAGAGGGCATTTTAATCACGAGAGAAACTTAAATGTAAAGAACATACTTTAAGTATAAATAGTACCTCAACAAATGCTATTTCCTTTCCTTTTCTCTAGCAGAATGTCTGGAACAACAGAATTTGAAATTTTAAAACTCAAAGAAGTTAGGTACTTTTTTTTTTTTTTTTTTTTGAGACAGAGTCTAGCTCTGTCACCCAGGCTAGAGTGCAGTGGCACGATCTTGGCTCACTGCAACCTCCGTCTCCCAGGTTCAAGAGATTCTCCTGCCTCAGCCTCCTGAGTAGCTGGGATTACAGGCGACCACCACCACATCCGGCTAATTTTCGTATTTTTAGTAGAGATGGGGTTTCACCATGTTGGTCAGGCTGGTCTCAAACCCCTGACCTCAGGTGATCCACCCACCTTGGCCTCCCAAAGTGCTGGGATTACAGGTGTGAGCCACCGTGTCTGGCCCAGAAGTTAGGTTTTTAAAAAGTTATCTGGTATACATATAGTTCCCCAAAACACAAAAAGACTAGGTAGTACAGTGAGTGAAGCATGAATTTGGAATTGGAGGATCTGGGTTCATGTCCAAACTCTGTCATTTACTAGTTGTATAACCTTAGAAAAGCCCTACTTTTTCTGAGATTTGGTTATTTGTATGTAAGAAGTCAATAATAATCCCCATCTCTTCCTTTTATTACTTCATAAGGTAGTTGTGAGACGTGAAACAAAATTACAGAATGCATGTTAGAAGTGTTTTGTAAACTATAGTATGCTATATCTGTAGACACTGGGGACCTAATTGGTTTATTAAGAATTTATATTTAGTAGAAATGATATTTGATGATAAATTTTATTTACAGTAAGAGTAAGTGACTAATGTTTTTCCCCTGGAGACAGGGTCTCGTTCTGTCGCCCAGGCTGGAAGGCAGTGGCACAATCACCACACATTGCAGCCTTGACCTCCCAGGCCCAAGTGATCTTCCCACCTCAGCCTCCTGAGTAGCTGGGACTACAGGTGCCTCCTACGACTCTCAGCTGATATTTCTTTTTTTTTTTTTTGTAAAGAAAAGGTTTTGCCATGCTGACCAGGCAGGTCTCGAACTCTTTGGCTCAAGGGATCCTCCCACTTTGGCTTCTCAAAATGTTGAGATTACAGACATGAGCTGTGGCGCCTGGCCTGTTAGTGACTTCTTAAGCTCACACAAATGACACCAAGTCCTTGAAACTGATGAGCAAAGAATTCTCTTCACTACATTAATTAGGACTTAGAACCAGCAGTTAGTTTTATAAATCTTAGGAAAGGCAGATTTTGGTGAAAGAAATCACAAAGAAAACAGACCAACAAATTTAACTACATACGCTTTTAAAATTTCTATACATAAGAAATCTAAAATTAAAAGGAAGAAACATTTATAACCAATATGACAAAGATTAATATTCTTAATAAATAGAGGCTTCATAAAATTAGATGAGCAAAACAATAACACCTCAAAGAAAAATAGGACAGGAACATTAGCACTTTTACAAATAAATAAACTCATAAGAAGAAATCAACTTATTTAATCATCAAAAAAATAAAAATTAAAGCCCTAGTGTGGTATCACGTTTGAGCATTACTTAGAAAAGATTCAAAATGGCGATAATGGAGTATTAACTCAGGTGAAATAGGAAATTTCGTAGTTTCTTTGGGAACGTAAGTTGGTAAAGTCTTTTTAGATAACCAGTTCAGGCTGGGCGCCGTGGCTCACGACTGTAATCCCAGCCATTCCCAGCCCTTTGGGAGGCCGAGGGAGGCGGATCACGAGGTCAGGAGGTCGAGACCATCCCGGCTAACACAGTGAAACCCCGTCTCTACTAAAAATACAAAAAATTAACCGGGTGTGGTAGCGGGCGGCTGTAGTCCCAGCTACTCAGGAGGCTGAGGCAGGAGAATGGCGTGAACCCGGGAGGCGGAGCTTGCAGTGAGCCAAGATCGCACCACTGCACTCCAGCCTGGGCGACAGGGCGAGACTCCGTCTCAACAAAAAAAGAAAACCAGTTAAATAATACATGTCAAGAGGCTTTAAAAATGGTCAAACCCTTGGTCCAGAAATTCTACTTCCTAAACCAGAGATAAGTCCTGAAAACATCCAGCAGTTCATGGAAATAAAAGTATGTAATAGCAACAGTAATAGTCATAGCCAGTTTAAATGTTCATTGTTTTAACTTACTTATATTTTCCTGCTTAACCTATACAGAAGTCCTGTTATTTTTCTTATCCGAAATAAGAAACTGAGGCAGAGAAAGATTAATTCACAAAATGTCACACATTTGTTAAGTACAGAAGCTTGGATTTGAGTTCAGGCACTTGGACAACAAAGTCCACTCTTTTTATTTAAAAGATAAACTGCAACAAAAGCCTATATGACAATAAAGGCCAAAGAAATGTCATATGGGCCACTTATTTTGTTGGTAAATGTTACCATGACTCTCAAGGGGAGAATTTCCATTTTTGGAGAAAAACATTGAATTTCTTTGGCAATTTACGTAGTTTAAATTCTTTTAAAAGTTGGTAACTGAAAATTATTAGGAGAATAACAGGTAGAGGTGGAAAAATTAATGCATATAAAGTCCCTTAGAATGGGACTTGACTTTATTCTCAGGACTATTAATGACCCAATGGATAATATAGTTTGGGATAACTTAACCTTCATGTTTGTGAAAGCCTCTGCTTTCCCATGCACTCTTTTCTTCCCACCTGTCTTTCTTTTTTTTTTTTTTCTTTTTTTTTGAGACATAGTCTTCCTCTGTCGCCCAGGCTGGAGTGCAATGGCGATCTCAGCTCACTGCAACCTCCACCTCCTGGGTTCAAGCGATTCTCCTGCCTCAGCCTCTCTAGTAGCTGAATTACAGGTGCGTGCCACTGCACCTGGCTAATTTTTGTATTTTTAGTAGAGACGGGGTTTCGCCATGTTGATCAGGCTGGCCTCGAACTCCTGACCTCGTGATCCGCCCGCCTTGGCCTCCCAAAGTGCTGGCGTGAGCCACCGCGCCCAGCCCCCACCAGTCTTTCTTATACATTACACTGACTGTCTAGGTGTTCAACCCACTACCCCCACCTAAACCTTGGAAGCTCTTGTCCCATTCTCCATGCCCACGGTTAAATCATACATCTAAAATCTAAGTTTACATGGGACCTACTATTTAAATCATATAATATAGGCCTATTTGAAGACTTTCATTAACCTTCATTCTTTGAGGATAGAGCACTCCTCTACAAACCAAACAATGTGCTGTTTGAAACCCTTAAAAGGGCAACAAACTTGGTTGATGCTTTCAAAATTTTCCATGAAACTAAAGAAAAACGCCAGGCAGCCAAGTTGAAACAAAACCCTAACTTCGTTCACTCAGTTGCTCCCATCTTATCTATTTTAATGTGTCTTACATGATGTCCACATTCATATTTTATGACACTGTTAATAATGAAATTCTTGTGCAAAAAGCATATAAAAGCCAAAAGTGGTTTTATTTATAAATAAGGTGTTCACTGGATATATTAAAAATATATTAACATGAGATCACCTAATTTAAAATTTTAACAGATATCTACTAGTGATAAAAATGGAAAGTTCCATTTAAATTCCATATAAACCATAAATTAAGCAATTTTTATTTTATTTGGTTAAAACTTTTTCTTTCTTAGTATATTTTCATACATATTAACAATTTGAAAATGACCACTTTTTTTCCCCAATAAATACATTCATAAGCAGTGCTGACATTTCTTTGGATTTCACTTAAACTGCCAGAGATTTTTGGCATTTTGCAAAAAGTCTAATTGCAGTGTATGTGTGTGCCAAGGAATGAACTTCTCTGCTTTAAAGGGAGTATCTGTGACTGTTAAAGTGACATACAAAAATATGCTACAGGCCAGAGAGATGTCTTGAGGAATATTTCCAAGGTCTCTTAATAGAGTTCACAGATTTTTTTCAACATCACAAAGCTTTCCAAACTTTCTCTTCTTCTTCTAATTACCATATGTAAAATGCCTACACACAACAGTCTCATAGTCTCTCTTCTTTCTGTATTTATGTCTAGAGGCAAGAGGAGGACAGGGTGGAAGCTAAAAAGAACACTAAATAATGTTGAGTCTTAACTTTTGGTAACAACATCTATACTTTATGTTTGTGTCATACTGTTTTTCTTCCCTGCCTATCAGTTTTCTAGGAACTGCATTTTATAACTATGAAAATAAACAACACAAATCCCATGTACACATATATATGTGTGTGTATGTGTGCATGTGTATATACATATAACACTATATATATAAATATAGCTTTTAATCATGGAATAAATATTCCATCAAAGAGACTTTTATGTTCCACAGAGGCAGTTCTCAAGTGACTTCATGGTATCATGTTAAAAACCAGAACACAGTCCATTTTTACAGTAGATTTACTCAATCACAGTTACTAATCAGATTAGCACTGCCTTTATGTACAACAAATTTTAAAAGTTGAAGGATCATTAAAGAAGCTACATGTTATGAGCCTGTAGCCTGCATTTTTTCACTTGTTAACCTTTTTTAAAAAATGGTCTTCAAACATAACTTCAAGGAGTTATTTTTCTTTTTAAACTACACTTAGAATATGAATGTATATTACAAATCAGCTTATTAATTTGTAATAATATATTGAGAGCAGAGCATTTTTATCTTAAAATGAGTTCATCGTTACCTATATCAACGTATTAAACAGCTAAGCTCCATTTCTACACAGACAACATTTGAGAATGGTACAGGGATATTACATTTACAGTGAAGAGTTTCTCAAATTAACTGTAACACAAAAAGATCTCCTGTATATGGGAAATGGAAAGTCTGAAAAGTCACCCAGCCCAAGCTATTACAATTCTTAAAGGAAGTAACATAAATCAATATAAATAACTTTACCTGGGTAGAAAATGGCAAATTTCCATGCCTCTGAAATTCTTATAATTTAAATAAAAGAAACATTTAAACCATTTTGTCTGGCTTTAATTAGATTAAACTGATGTCTTCCATCAAAAAGTCAAAAATTAAGTTACCTAATTATGTTATTTGATGAAGGATGCTTAAGAATAAACAACAAATTGGTAGAACAAACCAAAAGAAGTCAATGTTTGTTTTTGCTAATAATAGAAAACAGGTAAATAGGCCTCTAACAAAGCTTCTGATATGCCACAAACTGATTAGTTCAAATTTCATCTCCTGATTTTTGTGGTCCACACTTGGGAGGCTATACTGAGAACCAGTCAAAACTTTTGAAGCCCAAGCTAAAATTCAGTATCTGAGAATTTGCAATACAAATGCTTTGGCCCAACACATAGCCAATAAAGTCTTCCCTTGGAAAACAAAGACCCAAAATAAAGTGAGTAAAAACCTCACTTTTATCAACATGGATTCATCTACTATTCTGAGGTCTCTAAGTCTAATTTTTCTTTGAATTAGTTTATTCCATATACCCTTATTTAAAATTGATTACAAAATAAATTATAAATATATGTATTACATGATGCAAAGAGGAAATTGGACCATTCTGAAGGAAGTATAGTTTATTTTTTAAATCTCTTTGCAGAAAATTCCATTTTTTGGCATTGTGTTGCAGGGGTAGAGGAAAAAGGAAGGAAGTTAGGAAGTTAATAGACCGTGTCCATAGATCCCACAAATGAATGATCAATTTTCAAAGGATTTTTAAGTATCCAGGTGTCTAATAGATTTCCCCATGGCTTATCTATTAAAATTCTAGATGACAGCAATGACATTCACAGACATGACTGCAATTTGGGAGGCATAGAAGTGACTGGCCTCAAGTTAAAAGAAGCTCTTCAGGGTGGTCCCATGAAATAACTACAAGAACTTGGTGCTTCCAGGAGCTGAAGAGAGAAGTAAGGCAATCATTCAAGGAAATGTCGTTTTAACTAGAACACAAAGATAATTTTTCCAAGATACAGTAACTTGTCAGGATTCTTCAAGAGAATTGTATGAGTAATAAGTGAATTCCCTGAGTATTGAGTAATGAGTAATTCTGTCAGAGAACTGTATGTGTTCAAAATATTGTATAATATCTAAGAAAACTATGAAGGAAGACATAAGAGGAGGAAATAAGCAATGGGACTCAGAGAAGAATTCATGCCAACAAAATTTCCAAGATACCTGAGCAGGTCACTCAATGAAGTAAGGACAAGAAAAACCTATGAAGTCCAACTGAAAACTCCAGTCGAAAGAATCAAGTCTAAGTATATGATCAGTAGGTGAAGTGCAAGGGGATAGAGGCAGGGAACGGGCTACAAATTACTATTTATCATTCACCAAATAACTCAGAGGAAAGAGAACTTCTAGAAAAACTTCAGTCAAAGATCAGACCTCCATGTTTCAGAGAGTCCACACAAAGAACCAGAGAATCATAATGAATGTGAAACTTGATTTGGCTTAAAGTAAAATAGTCTTGCCATGAAACTACACTGAACATTTTAACCTGACTTTCAGGATTGAGAAAACATCAAGATCTTGAAGGCTATCTTTGATATTATTATTAACTTCTTTATTAATACTACTACTTAGTACTTGTTGCCCTAATGAGTTCTTGTATCTGGGATCCATCTCTCAGGAAGTGCTTTCATTTAGATTGCTTCCACCAAAATCTAAGACCATACACCACAATTCAAAAAAAAGCTATAAAATAGCTTGCTTCATGTAATCATAGATATTCACTAGACACTATTTTTTGCCCTTCCCAATGTTCCTAGGGTAAAAATGTCTGCCATGGCTCCTCCATAGAATTTTTGAGAGATAGAAAGAGAAAAAATGTAACTTCTGTTAGACTTAGTGTTTAACTTCTTTAAATTCCTCAGTAGACAAAAGTTGGCAAGAAGATATGATCTTCTTAATGCAAGATTATCCACTCTACATTGTTCCCGTTGAGTCTTTTACATTGACCTATTCCTTGGGTCTACTGACCTCCTGAAGTAGTAAAAGGCATTTTGCTCAAGGTGGTATGAGAAAATTTAGGAATAGGATTTTTAGGCCAGGAAATAAAGACAGCTAAATAAGAAGGGTCAATCATGAATAAAGAACAGACCTAAAGAAAAGAAGGGAAATAGCAAACATAGGCCTTAACTTATACTACAGAAATATTCTTGATTAAAAACAATAATTGTGTTCATAATTCTGATAAAAATAACATAAGTATTGTTTACTTACCATGCACCAGGCTAACATTTAAAACAGGTAAAATAGAGGATAAAGTTAACCAAATGATTAGATAGTATTTTTCTAAAATACACAATGCCTGAAAATAGTCTGCTTTCGCCTAATGTATTTCCTCAGTCACAATCTCAGAATCATAGTATATAGCACAGTATTACAGTTAAGCCAGTCCACTCCAGAAAGTACTGTAACCAAACTTTTCCACTGAAAAATTCTCAAAAGACTACAAATTGCTTTGGTAATATAGTCCAGTGATTCACAACCCCAACACAAGAAATTCTTACTACAAAAACTAGATTTCAAGTTCTTTGAGAATAGTGACTTTATTTCTACTTTAGGTAAAACAGTGAAATGGACAGTTTATCTTCAGTGTTGCTAGTGCCTTTCCTTCAGAACTCTCCTCAACTTTTCTATATAGACCCCTGTCCACTTGATCAAGGACATAAGCCTTCTGGTTCCTCTTGATTCCCCCACCCTGACACCTTGGCCATCTAAAAGTTCTCTCAAGAGACAATCTCATAAACTCACCTCGTTGAGATATGAAAACATTCAAAAATATCAAATCCATTACCTTTACCTGAGTACAAGAATCTTTTTACAATAGCAATTTTCTCTTACCAAAAGTTCTAATCTCCTGCATACTTTTTTAGCAACCATGGGAATTTCAATTCTTGAAGATAAATTGTATGTCATTCCTATCAGAGATAAGCAGAAAAAGAAGAAAGTAGTAGTTGGTAATAGAAAAGACAGAGTGTATCTCAGAGCAGCAATATAAATGTTTGCATTGGACCTTCTTCAGAGATAGAAAGGCTGAGGAAAAGTAACCTTGAGCATTGGAATTACAATTCTACTTCTGTGAGTGGGTAGGAAGTTGAGTTATACTTAAGAGCTGTGGTGGTATGATTTTATGCAAATTGCAGTGATCAGAGCCATAGCTATAAAATCTTGGGTTGAGGATATAATTTAGGAACTAACTACTTAGTTATGCCAAATATGTAAAATAAAGAATTCTCAAAACTAGATCAATGTCAGATATCTAAGTTACAGTATATTTGTGGGACCACAGTGGAATCTGGAGACAAAGTCAACAACTCCGGACCATTAAGGCATTCAGACACAAAAGATATCATCTCTTCATGTATGTATTATCTCTCAGAAGGCAAACTGAACACTTTTTATATCTCTTTGAAACTCTAGCAGACAGACATCCTTGAAAATTTTATAAGCAACAAGCACTGATGGATAGGTGGAAATTATTTATAAAGTATGTATTATTATTAATATCAAATGGATGAAGTGCTATGCACTGTATTTGGTGTTTTATATTCTTGACTTTAAGATTATTTATAAGAACTCTTATGTGTTTCTAAAACTTCAGTCTCTGTTTATCTGATAATGTCTTGTATTCTTTACCTATGAATTTTCTTAGAGTTTTTCAGGAACTTGGCAGTCTCAGTAGGGGGAGAGTCTGCTCTGTTTGCATTTCCAAGTAGGTAAAGTCTTAAAAATCTGGGGTTGGGGGCAGAGATGGAAGGAAACAAGTCATGCTTGCTGCTAAAGCTAAACTTGTCACACAGAATCAACTTTCACTAAATATCCTGGGCAGTCACTAAGTTAAAGTGATTAACTGATATCCCCACTGCAAATCTGAACCTATTGCTCTTTTTCTTTTGTAATATAAATTATTATTTATAATTATATTATTATAAACATATAATTCATAATCTATATTTCTATGTTTTGAGGTAAATATAAGTAGAGTAATACTTTTAGGAAATTAGCAGATTCAGATACAAAGAAAAAAGTCCATCTTCTGCTTGACCACATGTATTACTCACGACCACATATATTCCTGTTTTTCTCAAACTATCTGAAATTATTTCGACAAGGTCTTCTTCCATGACAATTATGATAAATTAATAAAATCTCTAATTAAACCCCTAAAACTATCCTGATGAATTTTAAGACCAGAAACATAGGATTGCTTTTAATCAAATTATTGCCTGGGAAAAAAAATAAATGTTATGTGATACAACAAATTAAACTGACTTTTAATCAGGTTGATATGTATGAAGGTGCTTCTATTTTCCTTTACAATTGAGTAATGGGTTAGCTCTATTAACTTAATGCATCTATAGCCTCTTTTAATAAATAAAATATTCCTGCAAATATAGATATAAAGGAATTGAAACTTATGTTTAAAAGAGAAGCAGCACATAAAAGTTTGGAAAATTTGCAGCCTCAAGATGCAATAGAAAAGAAAACCCCATTTTCTGAGGAGACATTCAAGCCCGCTGCAGAAATTTGCATAAGTAATGAGGAATCAAATGTTAATCACCAAGACAATGGGGAAAATGTCTCCAGAGCACATCAGAGACCTTCATGGCAGCCCCTCCCATCACAGGCCCAGAGGCCTAGGAGGAAAAAATGGTTTCATGGGCCGGGCCCAGGGCTTTGCTGTTTTGGGCAGTCTCGAGATGAGATGTGGTGCCCTGCATCCCAGCCGTGGCTTAAAAACGACCAATTTACAGCTCAGGCCATTGCTTCAGAGGGTGCAAGCCCCAAGCCTTGTCAGTTTACATGTGATGTTGATCGTGAAGGCACGCAAAAGTCAAGAGTTGAGGTTTGGGAACCTCCACCTAGATTTCAGAGGATGTATGGAAATGCCTGGATGCCTAGGCAGAAGTTTGCTGTAGGGGTGGGGCCCTCATGGAGAACCTCTGCTAGGGTAGTGCAGAAGGGAAATGTGGGGTCAGAGCCCTCACACAGAGTCCCCACTGGGGAGCTGCCTAGTGGAGCTGTAAGAAGAGAGTCACCATCCTCCAGACGCCAGAATTGTAGATCCACCAACAGCTTGCACTGTGCACCTACAAAAGCTGCAGACAATGCCAGCCTGTGAAAGCAGCCAGGACAGGGGCTGTACCCTGCAAAGCCACAGGGGTGGAGCTGCTCAAGACCATGGTAGCCCACCTCTTGCATCAGTGTGACCTGGATGTGAGATATGGTGTCAAAGGAGATCATTTTGGAGCTTTAAGATTGGACTGCCCTATTGGATTTCAGACTTGCATGGGGCCTGTAGCCCCTTTGTTTTGGTCAATTTCTCCCATTTGTAATGGGTATATTTACCCAATGCCTGTATCCTCATTGTATCTTGGAAGTAACAAACTTGCTTTTGATTTTACAGGCTCATAGACAGAAGGGACTTGCTTTGTCTCAAATGAGGCTTTGCACTTGGACTTTTTGGGGCAATGCTGGAATTAATTAAGACTTTGGGGGACTGTTGGGAATGCATGATTGGTTTTAAAATGTGAAAGGGACATGAGATTTGGGAGGGAAGAGAGGCAAAATGATGTGGTTAGGCTTTGTGTGCCCACCCAAATATTATCAGGAATTATAATCCCCATAATCCCCACATGTCAAGAAAGAGATCAGGTGGACATAATTGGTTTCCCCCATGCTCTTCATGTGATAATGAGCGAGTTCTCACGATATCTGATGGTTTTATATGGGGCTCTTCCCCCTTAACTCTTGGCACTTCTCCTTCCTGCCACCTTGTGAAGAAGTTGCCTTGCTTCCCTTTGCCTTCCGCCATGATTTTAAGTTTCCTAAGGCCTCCCCAGCCATGTTGAACTGTGAGTCAATTAAACTTCTTTCCTTTCCAAACATAAATTACCCAGCCTCAAGCAGTCTTTATAGCAGTATGAAAATGAACTAATACAAGCTGGTTGTTAAAAAGAGCCTGGCACCTCTTCCTCTCTTGCTCCCTCTATCATTGTATAACACGCCTGCTATCTCTTTGCCTTCCAACATGACTGTAAGCATCCCCAGACCCTTACCAGAAGCAGATGCTGGCTCCAGGTTTCTTGTACAGTTTGCAGGACCATGATCCAAATAAACCCCTTTTCTTTATAAATTACCTATCTTCAGGCATTCCTTTATAGCAATGCAAAACAGACTAACACAAGAAGTATGATCAGACAAAAGGGTATAATCTAATATTAATAAACTGAGAGGAACTTAGCAAGGCCTATAGGTTCAGATTCTTCTCTGTGTCTCTTACTATCCTTAGAGGTAAGGATGTTCTTTTTCTCTAGGTATAGGAAGGATACCTCTAGAATGAGGGTCTTATGACCTGCTTCAGGAGTGAAGGACAGGAGAAGGTCAGAGAATGACCTTCCTGCTTTTGTTGTTTTCTCAAATGCCAATATGGCATTTTGGAGTAGCATGTTCTGAACTCTATCAGTGCTTTCCATCATAAGTTTGTACTTCCAAAGGGGCCTTGTTAGAAGAGATATGACAAGGAAAAATGTTTTATGTGAGCCAGCTTTCCTCTTTTTGAAGGCTGTCATGCTTAAAATTCACTTAAAAGACTCTAGGGTTTCTTCTCGTCTTTGGTCCAAATCTCAACATAGAGCCTCACACCTGTTCTGTCTGCAAACAGGTGTGGCCCTACAGGAACGATTAACTAATGGTTTGAAAATGTCAACTTTTTCTTTACAGAAAGGGAGAGAAAACCCTTGGCAAGGACAGTATTACTTTACATTTGCAAAGAGCTTTCCAGGATACAAAGTACCTTCATATCCATTCTTCTATTTGATTCTCAAAATAACCCTATAGGTTAAAACAGCTGTTATTTCTATTTTATGTAAGGAAATTGAGGCTCAGAGATATTAAGTGACTTGTCTGAAGTCCTCAGATTGTTAAGTGATGGAGTCATAATTTTAACCCTGCTTTAAATTCCAAGAACAACAGTCTTTTCATCACCACTCAGAAAAGACTGAATACTGAAACACTAGTGGACACATTGGTGGAAACACAGTCTCATCCCTCAAGGAGAGAATGGAAATTTTTATATGTTAGTAACATGCTGGAAACTTCTAAGAGGTATGATTCTCTTTTACGTAATTTTCCTAAAATATCACTAAATCTTTTCTTTCAAGGAAGTAGTAGAGAAACAGGAGTGTCATTTAAACTTTAAAGCTCAAGGTGGAAAACTGTAAGACATATGCAGGCATCTTATCAATAAGTTAGACATAAAGGGGCAGCTGAAGGTTTAACATACAAACCAGGAAATCTGTTTCCATGCAGTGCTAAACAAACAGCTCAAGGGGGTGAAAGAACAGATCCAAGCTGCTGTTCCTTGTGCAACCAGCTCTCTTTCTTTGCAGCTTCCTGGTGTATGTCTTTGCCCGTAAACAGTTATGAAATGGTGTGATTTTAACCAGCTTTGACTGCACCTTGCTCTAAAGGATTACTCAGTGCAGTCCTTAGAGGCACATTACTATACGGCCCTTTTCCAGGGAAGAAGTCTGTTCTTCATCAGCTTTAGAAAGACAGGAGTGCTTTTGTCTCACCGTTCCAGAGCTAAAGAAAGACCTGAGACCCAGATGACTGGCCACGGACTTGGTCTTGCCAAACTGCAACCACACTGTAAATAGGCCAGTGTGTAACCCAATTCCCTAGTAATGACTTAGCAGAGGTATGTAAAAATGGCACAGTCTCTAAGACTACTCAATCCCTAGTTACATTTCTCTATACCAATTTAGCACAAACAAAATTCCCAAACCATCAAATGTATTCAGCACAACCCAGTAAAAATGATGTATAATACTATACTAAGAATACATGTGGATACTTGCCCCCAGATTTCATAGATTTATCAAGAATCCCTAAGGACACTCAGATATATTCATTTACTCAGTCATTTAACAAATAATGTCAGGGACTAGTTATTTGGTGGTAAACAGTCATAGTTTAAGTGTTAGTTATATTATAATAAATAAAAGTCATAATATCTACAATCATGAAGTTTAGAATCTAAGCAAAAGATAGTCCATAAACAGGTAAATAAGTAAACATAAAATGTAATTATAAGCTAAGATAAGTGCTGCAGGAGATAAATAAAAAAATAAAGCACTATAATAGGAAACAAGAATGCCTGGGTGGTGAATGATAATTAGATGAGATGACCAGGGAAGAACTTTATAAGAATTTAACCTGAAACTTGAAGAACGATAAAAGAGATAATCATGTGGAAACTCACCAAAAAAATAAATAAATAAACAAAGAAAAACAACAACAAAAAACACTCTCTTGATAGTTTCCTTTGCTGTGCAGAAGCCCTTCAGTTTAACTATGTACCATTGTCAAATTTGTTCTTGCTGCAGTTGCTTTTAAGGACTGTCATAAATCCTTAGTCAAGGCTGATATCCAGAATGGTATTTCATAGGTTTTCTTCTAGAATGTTTAGAGTTTGAGGTTTTACATCTAAACCTTTAACCCATCTTGAGTTAATTTTTGTATATGGTGAAAGATAGAGATGCAGTGTCATTCTTCTGCATATGGCTAGCCAGTTATCACAGCACCGTTTATTGAATATGGAGTGTTTTCCCTATTGCTTATTTTTGTCAACTTTGTCAAAGATCAGGTGGTTGTAGGTGTACAGCTTTATTTCTGGGTTCTCTTTTCTGTTATATTGGTCTATATATCTGTTTTTTAACCAGTAGCATACTGTAACCTTGTAGTATCGTTTGAAACCTGGTAATGTGATACCTCCAGCTTTGTTCTTTTTGCTTAGGATTGTTTTGGCTACTGGGGCTTTTTTGGGGGCCCATATGAATTTTAGAATTTTTTTTCTAATTATGTGAAAAATGACATTGGTAGTTTGATAGGAACAGTGTTGAATCTATAGATTGCTTTGGGTAGCAGGGTCATTTCCATGATACTGATTCTTCTGATCCACGAGCATGAAATGGTTTTCCATTTGTTTGTATTATCTGTGATTTCTTTCAGCAGTGTTTTGTAGTTCTCCTTGTAGAGATCTTTGAACTTCCTGGTTAGATGTATTCCTAGGTATTTTATTTCTTTGTGTGACTATTATAAATAGAATTACATTCTTGATTTGGCTCTCAACTTGAACATTATTGGTGCACAGAAATGTTACTAATTTTTATGCACTGATTTTGCATCTTGGAACTTTACTGAAGTCATTTATCAGTTCTAGGAGGCTTTTGGTGTAATCTTTATGTTTTCTACATATAGAATCACACTGTCAGCAAAGAGATAATTTGACTTCTTTTCCTATGTGTATGCCTTTTATTTCTTTTGCTTACCTGGTTGTTCTGGCTAGAACTTCCAGTACTATGTTATCAAATTCATTTATCAAAGATAAGACTTTTTGTGGAGTCTTTAGGGTTTTCTAGATATAAAATCATATCATTCTGTTCTCTCTTTCTCTTGATGTTGGCTGTGGGTTGTCATAGATGCTTCTTGTTATTGTGAGATATGTTCATTCAATGCCCAGTTGGTTGAGGGTTTTTATCATTAAAGAATGTGGATTTTATTAAAAGCTTTTTCTGCATGTATTGAGATGATCATATGGTTGTTGTTTTTAATTCTGTTTATGTGGTGAATCACAATTATTGATTTGCACATGTTGAACAAACCTTGCATCCCAGGAATGAAGCCTATTCAAGCATGGTGAACTAACTTTTTGATGTGCTGCCGGGTTTGGTTTGCTAATATTTTGATGAGAATCTTTGCATCTAGCCCAATCTCTTCAGGCTTGCAAGGATTCTGTTGAGAAGTCCACTGTTAGCCTAATGGGGTTCACTTTGTATATGATTTGACCTTTTTCTCTGGCTGCTTTTAAGATTTTTTCTTTAGCATTGACTTTGGGTTGTCTGGTGACTACATGCCTTGGTGATGTTTGTTTTATATAGTATCTCACAGTAATACCACATTTTCTTTAGTCAGTCTTGCATTGATGAACACTTAGGTTGATTCTGCATCTTTGTTATTGAGAATAGTGCTGCTATAAACATACAGACCAGATATATTTTTCATATAATAATTTTATTTCCTTTGGGCAGATAGTCATGGGATTGCTGGATCAAATGATATTACAATTTTTAGCTCCTTCAGAAATCTCCATACTGTTTTCCATAAAGGTTATACTAATTTAACTTCCCACCTACTGTCCAGTTTTCCCAGCACCATTTATTGAAAAGGTTGTCCTTTCAATCATGTATGTGCTTGCTGATTTCGTCAAAGATTAGTTGGGTGCAAATATGTGGCTTTATTTCTGCGTTCTCTATTCTTCTCCATTTATCTGTGAGTCTGTTTTATTTTTGCTTGTTTGTTTAGATACAGTTTTGCTCTTGTCACCCAGGCTGGAGTGCAATGGCACAAACTCGGCTCATTGCAACCTCTGCCTCCCGGGTAGAATACCATTCTACCCAGCAATCCCATTACTGGATATATACCCAAAGAAATATAAATTGTTCTATTATAAAGACACATGCATGTGTATGGACATTGCAGCACTATTCATAATGGCAAAGACACGGAATCAACTTAAATGCCCATCAATGATAGACTGGATAAAGAAAATGTGGTGTGCATATACCACAGAATAAAAAGCCATAAAAAAGAATGAGGGCCGGCTGCAGTAGCTCACGACTGTAATCCCAGCACTGTGGGAGGCTGAGGTGGGTGGATCACAAGGTCAGGAGATCGAGACCATCCTGGCTAACACGGTGAAACCCCATCTCTACTAAAAATGCAAAAAATTAGCTGGGCATGGTGGCGGGCGCCTGTAGTCCCAGCTACTCGGGAGGCTGAGGCAGGAGAATAGCATGAACCCGGGAGGCGGAGCTTGCAGTGAACGGAGATTGTGCCACTGCACTCCAGCCTGGGCGACAGAGTGAGACTCCACCTCAATAAATAAATAAATAAATAAATAAATAAATAAATAAATAAATGAGATAGTGTAATTTGTAGGGACCATGGATGGAGGCCATTATCCTTAGCAAACTAATGCAGGAACAGAAAAACCAAATACCACATGTTCTCACTTGTAAGTGGGAGCTAAATGATTAGAACACACGGACACGTAGAGGGGAATAACACACACAGGGGCCTATTGGAGGGTAGAATGTGGGAGCAGGGAGAGGATCAGGAAAAACAACTAATAAGTACTAGGCTTAATACGTTGGTGGTGATGAAATAATCTGTACAACAAACCCCCATGACACAAGTTTACCTATATAACAAGCATGCACATGTATCCTGAACTTAAAATACAAGTTTAAAAAATCAAAAATAAATGAATAAAATACAATGTAAAAAAATTCTTCTGATCCATAAGTATGGAATGTTTTTCCATTTGTTTGTGTCATCTACAATTTCGTTCATCATTGCTTTATACTTGTCCTTATAGAGATCTTTTATCTACACAAATAAACTATTAGGCATTTTATCTTTTGTAGCTATTCTAAATAGTATGGCCTTCTTGATTTGATTCTCTACTGGATTGTTATTGATGTATGGAAATGCTACTGACTTTGGAACACTGCTTTTATATACAGAAACTTTACTGAATTCATTTATCAAAGTTAATGTTTTTGTGGAGTCTCTAGGGTTTTCTAGACATAAGATTGTACCATCAGTGAAGAGGAATAATTTTACTTATTCTTTCCCACTTTGGATACCACTTATTTCTTTCTTTTGCCAGATTGCTCTGGCCAGGACTTCCAGTACTAGCAATGTTGAACAACAGTGGTGAAAATAGGCATCCTTCTCTTGTCCAGTTCTTAGAGGAAACTTTTCCACATTTGTTTCTTCAGTATGATAATGGCAATGGTTTTGTCATATATGGCCTTTATTATTTTTAGATATGTTCCTTCTAGTTTGTTGAGGGTTTTTATCAGAAAGAGACTGTAATTTGTCAAATGTTTTTTCGACGTCTATTGAGATGATATAGTTTTTTTTTTCTGTCCTGCTTCTCAGGTATAATTTATTTTTTTTATTTTAATATTATTATACTTTTAAGTTTTAGGGTACATGTGCACAATGTGCAGGTTTGTTACATATGTATACATGTGCAATGTTGGTGTGCTGCACCCATTAACTCATCATTTAGCATTAGGTATATCTCCTAATGCTATCCCTCCCCCTTCCCCCCACCCCACAACAGTCACCAGAGTGTGATGTTCCCCTTCCTGTGTCAATGTGTTCTCATTGTTCAATTCCACCTATGAGTGACAACATACGGTGTTTGGTTTTTTGTCCTTGAGATAGTTTGCTGAGAATGATGGTTTCCAGTTTCATCCATGTCCCTACAAAGGACATAAACTCTTCATTTTTTATGGCTGCATAGTATTCCAGGGTGTATATGTGTCACATTTTCTTAATCCAGACTATTGTTGTTGGACATTTGGGTTGGTTCCAAGTCTTTGCTATTGTGAATAATGCCGCAATAAACATACGTGTGTATGTGTCTTTATAGCAGCATGATTTATAATCCTTTGGGTATATATTCAGTAATGGGATTGCTGCGTCAAATGGTATTTCTAGTTCTAGATCCCTGAGGAATCACCACACTGACTTCCACAATGGTTGAACTAGTTTACAAACCCACCAACAGTGTAAAAGTATTCCTATTTCTCCACATCCTCTCCAGCATCTGCTGTTTCCTGACTTTTTAATGATCGGCATTCTAACTGGTGTGAGATGGTATCTCATTGTGGTTTTGATTTGCATTTCTCTGACGGCCAGTGATGAAGAGAATTTTTTCATGTGTTTTTTGGGTGCATAAATATCTTCTTTTGAAGAAGTATCTGTTCATATCCTTCGCCCACTTGTTGATGGGGTTGTTTTTTTCTTGTAAATTTGTTTGAGTTCATTGTAGACTCTGGATATTAGCCCTTTGTCAGATGAGTAGGTTGTGAAAATTTTCTCCCATTTTGTAGGTTGCCTGTTCACTCTGATGGTAGTTTCTTTTGCTGTGCAGAAGCTCTTTAGTTTAATTACATCATGTTTGTCAATTTTGGTTTTTGTTGCCATTGCTTTTGGTGTTTTAGACATGAAGACCTTGCCCATACCTATGTCCTGAATGGTAATGCCTAGGTTTTCTTCTAGGGTTTTTATGGTTTTAGGTCTAACATTTACATCTTTAATCCATCTTGAATTAATTTTTGTATAAGGTGTTAAGAAGGGATCCAGTTTCAGCTTTCTACATATGGCTAGCCAGTTTTCCCAGCACCATTTATTAAATAGGGAATCCTTTCCCCATTGCTTGTTTTTGTCAAGTTGGTCAAAGATCAGATGGTTGTAGATATGCGGCATTATTTCTGAGGGCTCTGTTCTGTTCCATTGATCTATATCTCTGTTTTGGTACCAGTACCATGCTGTTTTGGTTACTGTAGCCTTGTAGTATAGTTTGAAGTCAGGTAGTGTGATGCCTCCAGCTTTGTTCTTTTGGCTTAGGATTGACTTGGCGATGCAGGCTCTTTTTTGGTTCCATATGAACTTTAAAGTAGTTTTTTACAATTCTGTGAAGAAAGCCATTGGTAGCTTGATGGGGATGACATTGAATCTATATATTACCTTGGGCAGTTTGGCCATTTTCACGATATTGATTCTTCCTACCCATGAGCATGGAATGTTCTTCCATTTGTTTGTATCCTCTTTTATTTCATTGAGCACTGGTTTGTAGTTCTCCTTGAAGAGCTCCTTCACGTCCCTTGTGAGTTGGATTCCTAGGTATTTTATTCTCTTTGAAGCAATTGTGAATGGGAGTTCACTCATGATTTGGCTCTCTGTTTGTCTGTTATTGGTGTATAAGAATGCCTGTGATTTTTGTACATTGATTTTGTATCCTGAGACTTTGCTGAAGTTGCTTATCAGCTTAAGGAGATTTTGGGCTGAGATGATGGGGTTTTCTAGATATACAATCTTGTCATCTGCAAACAGGGACAATTTGACTTCCTCTTTTCCTAATTGAATACCCTTTATTTCCTTCTCCTGCCTAATTGCCCTGGCCAGAACTTCCAACACTATGTTGAATAGGAGTGGTGAGAGAGGGCACCCCTGTCTTGTGCCTGTTTTCAAAGAGAATGCTTCCAGTTTTTGCCCATTCAGTATGATATTGGCTGTGGGTGTGTCATAGATAGCTCTTATTATTTTGAGATACGTCCCATCAATACCTAATTTAATAAGAGTTTGTACCATGAAGGGTTGTTGAATTTTGTCAAAGGCCTTTTCTGCATCTATTGAGATAATCATGTGGTTTTTGTCTTTGGTTCTGTTTATATGCTGGATTACATTTCTTGATTTGCGTATGTTGAGCCAGTCTTGCATCCCAGGGATGGAGCCCACTTGATCATGGTGGATAAGCTTTTCCATGTGCTGCTGGATTTGGTTTGCCAGTATTTTATTGAGAATTTTTGCATCAATGTTCATCAAGGATATTGGTCTAAAATTCTCTTTTTTGGTTGTGTCTCTGCCATGCTTTGGTATCCAGATGATGCTGGACTCATAAAATGAGTTAGGGAGGATTCCCTCTTTTTCTATTGATTGGAATAGTTTCAGAAGGAATGGTACCAGCTCCTCCCTGTACCTCTGGTAGAATTCGGCTGTGAATCCATCTGGTCCTGGACTCTTTTTGGTTGGTAAGGTATTGATTATTGCCACAATTTCAGAGCCTGTTATTGGTCTATTCTGAGATTCAACTTCTTCCTGGTTTAGTCTTGGGAGGGTGTATGTGTCGAGGAATTTATCCATTTCCTCTAGATTTTCTAGTTTATTTGCGTAGAGGTGTTTGTAGTATTCTCTGATGGTAGTTTGTATTGCTGTGGGATCGGTGGTGATATCCTCTTTATCATTTTTTATTGCATCTATTTGATTCTTCTCTCTTTTCTTCTTTATTAGTCTTGCTACCAGTCTATCAATTTTGTTGATCTTTTCAAAAAACCAGCTCCTGGATTCATTAATTTTTTGAATGGTTTTTTGTGTCTCTATTTCCTTCACTTCTGCTCTGATTTTAGTTATTTCTTGCCTTCTGCTAGCTTTTGAATGTGTTTGCTCTTGCTTCTCTAGTTCTTTTAATTGTGACGTTAGGGTGTCAATTTTAGATCTTTCCTGCTTTCTCTTGTGGGCATTTAGTGCTATAAATTTCCCTCTACACACTGTGTCCCAGAGATTCTGGTATGTTGTGTCTTTGTTCTCGTTGGTTTCAAAGAACATCTTTATTTCTGCCTTCATTTCGTTATGTACCCAGTAGTCATTCAGGAGCAGGTTGTTCAGTTTCCATGTAGTTGAGTGGTTTTGAGTGAGTTTCTTAATCCTGAGTTCTAGTTTGATTGCACTGTGGTTTGAGAGACAGTTTGTTATAATTTCTGTTCTTTTACATTTGCTGAGGAGTGCTTCACTTCCAACTATGTGGTCAATTTTGGAATAGGTGTGTTGTGGGGCTGAAAAAAATGTATATTCTGTTGATTTGGGGTGGAGAGTTCTGTAGATGTCTCTTAGGTCCGCTTGGTGCAGAGCTGAGTTCAATTCCTGGATATCCTTGTCAACATTCTGTCTCGTTGATCTGTCTAATGTTGACAGTGGGGTGTTAAAGTCTCCCATTATTATTGTGTGGGAGTCTAAGTCTCTTTGTAGGTCACTAATGACTTGCTTTATGAATCTGGGTGCTCCTGTATTGGGTGCATATGTATTTAGGATAGTGAGCTCCTCTTGTTGAATTGATCCCTTTACCATTATGTAATGGCCTTCTTTGTCTCCTTTGATCTTTGTTGGTTTAAATTCTGTTTTATCAGAGACTAGGATTGCAACCCCTGCCTTTTTTTCTTTTCCATTTGCTTGGTAGATCTTCCTCCATCCCTTTATTTTGAGCCTATGTGTGTCTCTGCACATGAGATGGGTTTCTGAATACAGCACACTGATGGGTCTTGACTCTTTATCCAATTTGCCAGTCTGTGTCTTTTACCTGGAGCATTTCGCCCATTTACATTTAAAGTTAATGTTGTTATGTGTGAATTTGGTACTGTCATTATGATGTTAGGTGGTTATTTTGCTAGTTAGTTGATGCAGTTTCTTCCTAGCCTCGATGGTCTTTACATTTTGGCATGTTTTTGCAGTGGCTGGTACTGGTTGTTCCTTTCCATGTTTAGTGCTTCCTTCAGGAGCTCTTGTAGGGCAGGCCTGGTGGTGACAAAATCTCTCAGCATTTGCTTGTCTGTAAAGAATTTTATTTCTCCTTCACTTATGAAGCTTAGTTTGGCTGGATATGAAATGCGGGGTTGAAAATTATTTTCTTTAACTATGTTGAATATTGGCCCCCACTCTCTTCTGGCTTGTAGAGTTTCTGCTGAGAGATCAGCTGTTAGTCTGATGGGCTTCCCTTTGTGGGTAACCCGACCTTTCTCTCTGGCTGCCCTTAACATTTTTTCCTTCATTTCAACTTTGGTGAATTTGACAATTATGTGTCTTGGAGTTGCTCTTCTCGAGGAGTATCTTTGTGGTGTTCTCTGTATTTCCTGAATCTGAGTGTTGGCCTGCCTTGCTAGATTGGGGAAGTTCTCCTGGATAATATCCTGCAGAGTGTTTTCCAACTTGGTTCCATTCTCCCCGTCACTTTCAGGTACACCAATCAGATGCAGATTTGGTCTTTTCACATAGTCCCATATTTCTTGGCGGCTTAGTTCATTTCTTTTTATTCTTTTTCTCTAAACTTCCCTTCTCGCTTCATTTCATTCATTTCATCTTCCATCACTGATACCCTTTCTTCCAGTTGATCACATCAGCTCCTGAGTCTTCCGCATTCTTCACGTAGTTCTCGAGCCTTGGTTTTCAGCTCCATCAGCTCCTTTGAGGACTTCTCTGCATTGGTTATTCTAGTTATCCATTCGTCTAAATTTTTTTCACAGTTTTTAACTTCTTTGCCATTGGTTTGAATTTCCTCCTGTAGCTCAGAGTAGTTTGATCGTTTGAAGCCTTCTTGTCTCAGCTCGTCAAAGTCATTCTCCATCAGTTTTGTTCCATTGCTGGTGAGGAGCTGTGTTCCTTTGGGGGAGGAGAGGTGCCGTGCTTTTTAGAGTTTCCAATTTTTCTGCTCTGTTTTTTTCCCCATCTTTGTGGTTTTATCTACTTTTGGTCTTTGATGATGGTGACGTACAGAAGAGTTTTTGGTGTGGATGTCCTTTCTGTTTGTTAGTTTTCCTTCTAACAGACAGGACCCTCAGCTGCAGGTCTGCTGGACTTTGCTAGAGGTCCACTCCAGACCCTGTTTGCCTGGGTATCAGGAGCGGTGGCTGCAGAACAGCAGTGGCTGTAGAACAGCGGATCTTGGTGAACCGCAAATGCTGCTTCCTGATCGTTCCTCTGGATGTTTTGTCTCAAAGGAGTACCCGGCCGTGTGAGATGTCTGTCTGCCCCTACTAGGGGGTGCCTCCCAGTTAGGCTGCTCGGGGGTCAAGGACTCACTTGAGGAGGCTGTCTGCCCATTCTCAGATCTCCAGCTGTGTGCTGAGAGAGCCACTACTCTCTTCAAAGTTGTCAGACAGGGACATTGAAGTCTGCAGAGGTTACTGCTGTCTTTTTGTTTGTCTGGGCCCTGCCCCCAGAGGTGGAGCCTACAGAGGCAGGCAGGCCTCCCTGAGCTGTGGTGGGCTCCACCCAGTTCGAGCTTCCCCGCTGCTTTGTTTACCTAATCAAAACTGGGCAATTGCAGGCGCCCCTCCCCCAGCCTGGCTGCCAGGTTGCAGTTTGATCTCAGACTGCTGTGCTAGCAATCAGCGAGACTCCATGGGCGTAGGACCCTCTGAGCCATGTGCGGGATATAATCTCCTGGTGTGCCGTTTTTTAAGCCCGTTGGAAAAGCGCAGTATTAGGGTGGGAGTGACCCGATTTTCCAGGTGCCGTCTGTCACCTCTTTCTTTGACTAGGAAAGGGAACTCCCTGACCCCTTGCACTTCCCGAGTGAGGCAATGCCTTGCCCTGCTTTGCCTCATGCACGGTGCGCTGCACCCACTGTCTGGCACTCCCTAGTGAGATGAACCTGGTACCTCAGATGGAAATACAGAAATCACCCATCTTCTGTGTCGCTCACGCTGGGAGCTGTAGACTGGAGCTCTTCCTATTCGGCCATCTTGGCTCCACCTCCTCCAAGATGATATATAGTTTTTGTCCTTTTTCTGTTTATGTGATTTATCACATTTATTGATTTCCATATGTTGAACCATCCTTGCATCTCTGGTATAAAACCCACTTTGTCTTAGTGTTTTATCTTTTTGATGTGCTGGTGAATTTGTTAGTAGTACTTCATTGAGAATTTTTGCATATTAATCAGGAGTATTGATCTGTAGTTTTTTTTTGTCATGTCTTTGTCTGATTCTGTTATCAGGGTGACACTGGCCTCATAGAATGAGTAAGGCAAAATGTCCTCCTCCTTGGCTTTTGAAAAGGTTTCAAGAGACATGGTATCAGCTCTTCCCTGCACATTTGATAGAATTCAGCTGTGAATCTGACTGTCATGCTCTTTTCTTTTTGAGATTTTTTGTTACTAATTTAATCTCACAACTCATCTTCAATCTGTTTAAGATTTCTATTTCTTCCTGGTTCAATCTTAGGAGGTGTTTTGTTTCCAGAAATTTATCCATTTCCTCTAGGTTTCCTAGTTTGGGAGCATATAGTTGTTCATAATAATCTGTGATAATGTTTTGTATTTCTGTGGTATCAGTTTTAACATCTCCTTTTTCATTTCTGATTTTCTTTATTTGGGTCTTAGTCTAGCTAGTAGTTATTCACTTTTGTTTATGTTTTTGAAGAACCAATTTTTCATTTCATTGATCCTTTGTATGATTTTTTTAAATTTCTAGTTCATTTGGTTCTGCTCTGATTTTTGTTATTTCTTTCTTCTGCTAAATTTGGGTTTGTTGTTTTCTAACTCCTTGAGGTGCAACACTAGGTTGTTAGTTTTTATTCTTTCTACTTTTCTGATGTAGGCATTTAATGCTATAAAGTTTCCTTTTAGCACTGTTTCTGCTGTATCTTACAGGTTTTGGTAACTTGTGTTTCCATTTTTGTTTGTTTCTTTTTATATTTCCACCTTAATTTATTGGCCCAATGATTGTTCAGGAGCATGTTGTTTAATTTCCATGTGTTTGTATAATTTCCAAAGTTCCTCTTCATACTGATTTGTAGTTTTTATTCCCCTGTAGTCTGATAAAATGTTTGATATAATTTCAATTATTTTTAATTTTTTGAGCCTTGTTTTGTGACCTAAATACGGTCTATCGTGAAGAATATGCCATGTGCTAATAAGAATATATATTCTGCAGTTATTGGGTAGGATATTCTGTAGATGTCAATTAGGTCCATTTGGTGTAAAGTCAGAGGCTACCTAAGGCACATTGCCTGACTTTGATGGATCAGCCAGTCTTCTAAGAAATAACAGAGCTGTTGGACTCAGTTGAAGATATAAACATAATGACCAGAGTAATTGAGGTTTTCCATGTGCCCATCAAATTTTACAAATTTAAGCAACTTATGAGAAAAATAAAATTGTCTTTGCAAAATAGTACACAGTTACTTCAAGAGAAATTTACTAAAAAAAATTATACTTTTCAAATAAGAGAATGGACTTCAGGTCTTTGGGCCTTACTTTAATCTCCTATTCTCCAAAACTATGAATTCAAATAGGTCGACAATAAAAATTATTTGATGTGTTTCTGAATGCCATGGGGATTTCCACTTTGTTGGGAACAGAGTTAGAGAAGGTTTCACATGGGTGATGACACATCTGCTGGGATAAAATTGAGGATGAAGAACAAGAAGGCTTTTCCAAGGCACATAATCTGAAGTCAAAGCATTACAGGCGGCAGGGAATTCTGTGGGGATGCTTAAGATGTAATGTTATTTGCTATGGCTTGGCCAGTATTTTATTTTATTTTACTTTGTTATATAGGTATACATGTGCCACGGTGATTTGCTGCACCTATTGACCTGTCCTCTAAGTTCCCTCCCCTTGTCCCTCACCCCCAACAGGCCCTGGTGTGCGTTGTTCCCCTCCCTGTGTCGATGTGTTCTCATTGTTCAACTCCCACTTATGAGTGAGAACATGTGGTGTTTGGTTTTCTGTGTGTGTAAGAATGGGTACAGTTTTAGTTTTCTGAATATGGCTAGCCAGTTTTCCCAGCACCATTAACTGAATAGGACATTTTTCCTCATTGCTTGTTTTTGTCAGGTTTGTCAAAGATCAGATGGTTGTAGACGTGTTGTGTTATTGCTGAGGTCCCTGCTCTGTTCCATTGGTCTATATGTCGGTTTTGGTACCAGTACCATTCTGTTTTGGTTACTGCAGCCTTGTAGTATAGTTTGAAGTCAGGTAGCATGATACCTCCAGCTTTGTTCTTTTTGCTTAGAACTGTGTTGACTATACAGACTCTTCTTTGATTCTATATGAAATTTAAAGTAGTTTTTTCTAATTCTGTGAAGAATGTCAATGGTAGTTTGATGGGAATAGCACTGAATCTATAAATTACTTTGCAGAGTATCGCCATTTTCACAATATTGATTCTTTCTATCCATGAGGAAGAAATGTGTTTCCATTTGTTTGTGTCCTCTCCTATTTCCTTGAGCAGCAGTTTGTACGTTTCCTTGAAGAGGTCCTTCACAACCCTTGTCAGCTGTACTACTAGGTATTTTATTCCTTTGTAGCAATTGTGAATGGGAGTTCATTCATGATTTGGCTCTCCCTTGTTTATTGTTGGTTTAAAGAAATGCTTGTGATTTTTGCACCTTGATTTTGTATCCTGAGACTTTGCTGAAGTTGCTTATCAGTTTAAGGAGTTTGGGGGCTGAGATGATAGGTTTTTTAAATAAAAAATTATGTCATCTGCAAGCAGAGACAATTTGACTTCCTCTCCTCCTATGTGAATACACTAATTTCTTTATCTTGCCTGACTGCCCTCGCTGGAACTTCCAATACTATGGTAAATAGCAATGGTGAGAGAGGGCATCCTTGTCTAGTGCCATTTTTCAAAGGGAATGCTTTCAGCTTTTTCCCATTCAATATGATATTGGCTGTTGGATTGTAATAAACAGCTCTTATTATTTTAAGATATGTTCCATCAATACCTAGTTTATTGAGAGTTTTTAACAAGAAGGAATGTTGGATTTTATCAAAGGCCTTTTCTGCATCAATTGAGTTAATCATGTGGTTTTTGTCATTGGTTCTGTTTATGTGATGGATTATGTTTGTTGATTTGTGTATGTTGAACCAGCCTTGCATCCCAGAGATGAAGCCCACTTGATCATAGTGGATAAGCTTTTTGATGTGCTGATGGATTCGGTTTGCCAGTATTTTATTGAGGATTTTTGCATCAATGTTCATCAGGGATATTGGTCTAAAATTCTCTATTTTGGTTGTGTCTCTGCCACGCTTTGGTATCAGGATGATGCTGGCCTCATAAAATAAGTTAGGGAGGATTCCCCCTTTTTCTATTGATTGGAATAGTTTCAGAAGGAATGGTACCAGCTCCTCCCTGTACCTCTGGAAGAATTCGGCTGTGAATCCATCTGGTCTTGGACTTTTTTTGCTTGGTAAGGTCTTAATTATTGCATCAATTTCAGAGCCTGTTATTGGTCTATTCGGAGATTCAACTTCTTCCTGGTTTAGTCTTGGGAGGGTGTATGTGTCCAGGAATTTATCCATTTCTTCTAGATTTTCTAGTTTATTTGCATAGAGGTGTTTATAGTATTCACTGATGGTAGTTTGTATTTCTGTGGGATTGGTGATGATATCCCCTTTATCATTTTTTATTGCGTCTATTTGATTCTTCTCTCTTTTCTTCTTTATTGGTCTTGCTACCAGTCTATCAATTTTGTTGATCTTTTCAAAAAACCAGCTCCTGGATTCATTAATTTTTTGAATGGTTTTTTGTGTCTCTATTTCCTTCACTTCTGCTCTGATTTTAGTTATTTCTTGCCTTCTGCTAGCTTTTGAATGTGTTTGCTCTTGCTTCTCTAGTTCTTTTAATTGTGATGTTAGGGTGTCAATTTTAGATCTTTCCTGCTTTCTCTTGTGGGCATTTAGTGCTATAAATTTCCCTCTACACACTGTTTTCAATGTGTCCCAGAGATTCTGGTATGTTGTGTCTTTGTTCTCGTTGGTTTCAAAGAACATCTTTACGTCTGCCTTCATTTTGTTATGTACCCAGTAGTCATTCAGGAGCAGGTTGTTCAGTTTCCATGTAGTTGAGTGGTTTTGAGTGAGTTTCTTAATCCTGAGTTCTAGTTTGATTGCACTGTGGTTTGAGAGACAGTTTGTTATAATTTCTGTTCTTTTACGTTTGCTGAGGAGTGCTTCACTTCCAACTATGTGGTCAATTTTGGAATAGGTGTGGTGTGGTGCAGAAAAGAATGTACATTCTGTTGATTTGGGGTGGAGGCTTCTGTAGATGTCTCTTAGGTCCGCTTGGTGCAGAGCTGAGTTCAATTCCTGGATATCCTTGTCAACATTCTGTCTCGTTGATCTGTCTAATGTTGACAGTGGGGTGTTAAAGTCTCCCATTATTATTGTGTGGAAGTCTAAGTCTCTTTGTAGGTCTCTAAGGACTTGCTTTATGAATCTGGGTGCTCCTGTATTGGGTGCATATATATTTAGGATAGTGAGCTCTTCTTGTTGAATTGATCCCTTTACCATGATGTAATGGCCTTCTTTGTCTCTTTTGATCTTTGTTGGTTTAAAGTCTGTTTTATCAGAGACTAGGATTGCAACCCCTGCCTTTTTTTCTTTTCCATTTGCTTGGCAGATCTTCCTCCATTCCTTTATTTTGAGCCTGTGTGTGTCTCTGCATGTGAGATGGGTTTCCTGAATACAGCACACTGGTGGGTCTTGACTCTATCCAATTTGCCAGTCTGTGTCTTTTAATTGGAGCATTTAGTCCATTTACATTTAAGGTTAATATTGTTATGTGTGAATTTGATCCTGTCATTATGATGTTAGCTGGTTACTTTGCAAGTTAGTTGATGCAGTTTCTTCCTAGCCTCGATGGTCTTTACAATTTGGCATGTTTTCGGAGTGGCTGGTACTGGTTTTTCCATTCCATGTTTAGTGCTTCCTTCAGGAGCTCTTGTAGGGCAGGCCTGGTGGTGACAAAATCTCTCAGCATTTGCTTGTCTGTAAAGGATTTTATTTCTCCTTCACTTATGAAGCTTAGTTTGGCTGGATATGAAATGCTGGGTTGAAAATTCTTTTCTTTAAGAATGTTGAAGATTGGCCCCCACTCTCTTCTGGCTTGTAGAATTTCTGCTGAGAGATCAGCTGTTAGTCTGATGGGCTTCCCTTTGTGGGTAACCCGACCTTTCTCTGGCTGCCCTTAACATTTTTTCCTTCATTTCAACTTTGGTGAATCTGACCATTATGTGTCTTGGAATTGCTCTTCTCCAGGAGTGTCTTCATGGCATTCTCTGTATTTCCTGAATCTGAATGTTGGCCTGCCTTGCTAGATTGGGGAAGTTCTCCTGGATAATATCCTGCAGAGTGTTTTCCAACTTGGTTCCATTCTCCCCATCACTTTAAGGTACACCAATCAGATGTAGATTTCATCTTTCCACATTGTGCCATATTTCTTGGAGGCTTTGTTTCTTTTTATTCTTTTTTCTCTAAATTTCTCTTCTCGCTTCATTTCATTCATTTGATCTTCCATCACTGATACCCTTTCTTCCAGTTGATCGAATCGGCTACTGAGGCTTGTGCATTCATCATGTAGTTCTCATGCCGTGGTTTTCAGCTCCATCAGGTCCTTTAAGGACTTCTCTGCATTGGTTATTCTAGTTAGCCATTTGTCTAATCTTTTTTCCAGGTTTTTAACTTCTTCGCCATGGGCTCGAACTTCCTCCTTTACCTCAGAGTAGTATGATCATCTGAAGCATTCTTCTCTCAACTCATCAAAGTCATCCTCCACCCAGCTTTGAGCTTTGCTGGTGAGGAGCTGCGTTCCTTTGGAGGAGGAGAGGCACTCTGATTTTTAGTATTTTCAGTTTTTCTTCTCTGTTTTTTTCCCATGTTTGTGGTTTTATCTACCTTTGGTCTTTGATGATGGTGACGTACGGATGAGGTTTTGGTGTGGATGTCCTTTCTGTTTGTTAGTTTTCCTTCTAACAGTCAGGACCCTCAGCTGCAGGTCTGTTGGAGTTTGCTGGAGGTCCACTCCAGATCCTGTTTTCCTGGGTATCAGCAGCAGTGGCTGCAGAACAGCAGATATTGATGAACAGCAAATGTTGCTGCCTGATCGTTCCCCTGGAAGTTTTGTCTCAGAGGAGTACCCGGCCATGTGAGGTGTCAGTCTGCCCCTACTGGGGGGTGCCTACCAGTTAGGCTACTCGAGGGTCAGGGACCCACTTGAGGAGGCAGTCTGTGCATTCTCAGATCCCAAGCTGCATGCTGGGAGAACCACTACTCTCTTCAAAGCTGTCAGACAGGGACATTTAAGTCTGCAGAGGTTTCTACTGCCTTTTGTTTGGCTATGCCCTGCCCCCAGAGGTGGAGTCTACAGAGGCAGGCAGGCCTCCATGAGCTGCAGTGGGCTCCACCCAGTTCAAGCTTCCTGGCCTCTTTGTTTACCTACTCAAGCTTCAGCAATGGCCGGCACCCCTCCCCAGCCTCACTGCCACCTTGCAGTTTGATATCAGACTGCTGTGCTAGCAATGAGCAAGGCTTCGTGGGTGTAGGACCCTCCAAGTCAGGCACAGGATACAATCTCCTGGTGTGCCATTTGCTAAGACTGTTGGAAAAGCACAGTATTAGGGTGGAAGTGACCTGATTTTCCAGGTGCTGTCTGTCACCCCTTTCCTTGGCTAAGAAAGGGAATTCCCTGACCCCTTATGCTTCCTGGGTGAGGCGATGCCTCACCCTGCTTCAACTCACGCTCGTTGTGCTGCACCCACTGTCCTGCACCCACTGTCCAACAATCCCCAGTGAGATGAGCCCAGTACCTCAGTTGGAAATGCAGAAATCATACGTCTTCTGCATCGCTCATGCTGGGAGCTGTAGACTGGAGCTGTTCCTATTCGGCCATCTTCCTTTTTTAGCTTTCTGATGTGGGCATCTAGTGCTATAACTGTTCCTCTTACCAGTGCTTTAGCTGTGTCCCAGAGATTCTGGTACGTTGTCCCTTTCTTCTCATTGGTTTCAAAAAACTTCTTGATTGTTGCCTTAATTTCATTATTTACCCAGGAGTCATTCAGGAGCAGGTTGTTCAATTTCCATATAATTGTGTGGTTTTGAGTGAGTTTTTTAATGCTGAGTTCTAATTTGATTGCGCTGTGGTTTAAGAGACTGTTGCTTATGATTTTAGGGGTTTTTTTTGCATTTCCTAAGGAGTGGTTTACTTCCAATTATGAGGTTGATTTTAGAATAAGTGCCATGTAGCACTGAGAATAATATATAGTCTGTCGAAATGTGGTGGAGAGTTCTGTAGATGTCTATAGATCCACTTGACCCAGAGCTGAGTTCAAGTCCTGAATATCCTTGTTAATTTTCTGTCTTGTTGATCTGTCTAATATTGACAGTGGGGTGTTAAATTCTCCCACTATTATTGTGTGGGAGTCTAGGTCTCCTTGTAGGTTTCTAAGAACTTGTTTTATGAATCTGGATGCTCCTGTATTTGGTGCATATATATTTAGAATAGTTAGCTCTTCTTGTTGAATTGTTCCCTTTACCATTATGTAATGCTGTTTTTTGTCTTTTTTTATCTTTGTTGGTTTAAAGTCTGTTTTGTCAGAGACTAGGATTGCAAGCCCTGCCTTTTTTGCTTTCCATTTGCTTGGTAAATACTCCTCCATCCCTTTATTCTGAGCCCCTGTGTGTCTTTGCATGTGAGATGGGCCTCCTGGATACAGCACACCAATGGGCCTTGACTCTTTATCCAATTTGCCACTCTGTGTCTTTTAATTGGGCCGTTTAGCCCATTTACATTTAATGTTAGTATTGTTATGAGTGAATTTGATCCCATCATCATGATGCTGGCTGCTTATTTTGCACACTTGTTGGTGCAGTTTCTTCATATTGTCTTGGCCTTTATATTTTGGTGTGTTTTTGCAGTGGCTGGTACTGGTTTTTCTTTTCCATATTTAGCACTTTTTTCAGGAGCTCTTGCAAGGCAGGCCTGGTAGTAATGAAATCTCTCAGCATTTGCTTGTCTGAAAAGGATTTTATTTCTCCATTGCTTATGAAGCTTAGTGGCTGGATATGAAATTCTAGGTTGAAAATTCTTTTCTTTAAGAATGTTGAGTATTGGCCCCCAATCTCTTCTGCCTTGTAGGGTTTCTGCTGAGAGGTCTGCTGTTAGTCTGATGGGCTTCCCTTTGTAGATGACCTGACCTTTCTCTCTGGCTGCCCTTAACATTTTTTCCTTCACTTCAACGTTGGAGAATCTGAGGATTATGTCTCTGGGGGTTGATCTGCTTGTGGATTATTTTAGTGGTGTTCTCTGTATTTCTTAAATTTCCATGTTGGCCTGTCTTGCTAGGTTGGGGAAATTCTCCTGGATAATACCCTGAAGTGTGTTTTCCAGCTTGTCTCCATTCTCCCCATCTCGTTCAGGTACTCCAGTGAATAGTAGGTTTTGTCTTTTTATGAAGTCCCTCATTTCTTGGAGTCTTTTTTCATTCCTCTTCATTTTTTTTCTCTAGTCTTGTCTGCATGCCTTATTTCAGCAAGGTGGTCTTCAAACTCTGATATCCTTTCTTCTGCTCAGTCAATTCAGCTATTGATACTTGTGTATCCTTCACGAAGTTTTCATGCTGTGTTTTCCAGCTCCATGAGGTCATTTATGTTCCTCTCTAAACTGGATATTCTAGTTAGCAGCTCCTTTAATCTTTATCAAGGTTCTTAGCTCCTTTGCACTGGGTTAGAACTTGATCTTTTAGCTCAGCGTAGTTTTTTATCAACTGTCTTTTGAAGCCTACTTCTGTCTACTTGTCCATCTCATTATCCGTCCAGTTCTGCACTTTTGCTGGAGAAATGCTGCAATCATTTGGAGAAGAAGAGACACTCTGGCCTTTTGGGTTTTCAACATCTTTTCATTGATTCCTTCTCATCTTTGTGAGTTTGTATAGTTTCGATTTGAGGCTGCTGACCTTTGGAATGGGTTTCTGTGGGGACTTCTTTATTGTTGTCGATGCTATTGTTGTTACTTTTTGTTTGTTTTTCTTTCAATGGTCAGGTCCCTCTTCTGTAGGGCTGCTGCAGTTTGCTGGGGGTTCACTTCAGGCCCTATTCATCTGGTTCACTCCCGCACCTGGAGATGTCACTCAAGGAGGCTGAGAACAGCAAAGATGGGTGCCTGCTCTTTTTTCTGGGATCTCTGACCTCAGGAGGCATCAACCTGATGCCAGTAGGATTGCTCCTGTATAGGGTGTCTGACAGACAACTCCTGTTGGAAGGTCTCACCCAGTTTGGTGGCACGGGGAACAGGACCCATTTAATGAATCACTTTCACTGCCCCTTGGTGGAGGCGGTGTGCTTCACTGGGGGGAAGCACATTCATCTGGGCTGTCTATACTCCTCAGAACTACCAGGAGGAAAGGCTAAATCTGCTGTTCTGCAAAGACTGCAGGTACTCCTTCCCCTAGGGGCTCAGGCCCAGGGAGATCCAGGTTCTGTCTGGGAGCCTCTGGCTGGAGTTATTGGAGTTCCTGCAGGGAAGCCTCACCCAGTAAGGATGAGTCAGGGTCACGCCTGAAGAGGCACTCTGGCCAGTCTGCCACAGCCAGTGTGTTGGGCTGTGGGGGAACATGTCTTGGGACCAAGTTGTCCAGTCTCCCTTGCTTCAGCAGGGTAAAAGCACAGCCTGGAGCAATAGAGATGAATGCCGCTCTTCCCCTACCCAGGGAGCTTAGCGTGTTAGGCAGTTGTGAGTCCCGGTGCTGGCTTCTGCCCTTCCCCCAAGGAGCTCAAATGGCTTAGACAGCAGGCAGCCACAGCTGTGGTGCTGGTCACCCCTCCCCCCGGGAGCTCGGTAGGCTAAGCAGATTCCAGCTGCTAGACTGTTGAGAATATGCACAGCTCTGGGGTGAGACACTAGGCGCCATTGGCGTGGGTACACGAGTGTGATCTTTCGATTCATGGGTTGCACAGTTCCATGGAAAAAGCACGGTTTACCTGGCCAGGTAGCACACTCACTCACCACCTCCCTTGGCTGGGGGGTGGAGTATCCCCTGCCCTGTGTGGCTCTTAGGTGGGCCGCTGTGCTACACTGCCCTTCCTTCCTCTCCACAGATCATGCCAGCCTCCTAGTCAGTTCTGATAAGATAATCTGGATACCTTGGTTGCCAGTGAAGGATTTACATGCTTATTATCGTTCTTTTTAATGGAAGCCTCTGATCACCACTGTTTCTAGTCTGCCATCTTGGCCCCACCCATTGGCCAGTATCTTAAACATTTGTGTAGAAGGTGAAGCAATTATGAATCAGGGACCCCAGGGTCACCACAGCTTTCAAGGAATGTGTAATGCTCTTTTCCTTTTATATAAACTAGAATTGATTTTACCAATCCAAAAGTCTGTGAAATATGCAAAATAAAATGAGTCCATGAAGTAAAGACAAAAACGATAACAAAAAATTTATATTCATTCATATTATTTGACTACCCATTATATTTAGCTTCAATACCAGCAAAATTTGCTATCCAATTAAACATATTAGATTTAAAACTACACAAAAACTCAGTATAAAACCATTTTTTAGAGACAACAGTATGTTTCATAATTTTTTCGCCCTGTGTTATCCATGAAAAGCACACTTACCACCTGCCTTTAATGTATCCTATTGTCCAACCTGTTTCCCAATTTTTATCTAATAACAGTGATGTAACAGTATATGCTAAAAGCTTTACATGTACTATGTTATTATTTAATTTAGTGATCATCCCACTTTGCACATAAAATAATTGAGGCATAGAAAGTTAATATAGAAAAAAAGAATTTGAATCTATAAGTTGTACTGTACATAAAAGTTAACTCCAAATAGACCATAGATATAAATGTAAAACTTAAAACTATAAAATTGCCTGACCGAGCAGTCCTACTTCTCTGTGAACTCAGTGGAAGGGCGTAGCCTCCTGTTATCCCAGGAAATACCCAAACAGCAGGGCAGGTGACCCCGCCTACCCCCACCACTTGCAGCCAGACAGATGACACCTGCTAGAGCATCTGAACCAGCAGTTCTGCTTCTGTGTGAACTTAGCCAGAGGGCTCAGCCTCCTAATGTCCCAGGATATACCTGCATGGCAGGGAGGGCAACCCCACCCACACTCACCACTGGTAGCCAGGCAGGCAATGCTTGCTAGAGCTTGTAGCCCATAGAGCAGACCTGCTTCTATGGCAACTCAAAGAGTGCAGCCTCCTGTTGTCCTGGGAGACACCCAGAAGGTGGGAATCACCCCACCTATCCCTGCCACTGGTTGCCAGGAGGACAACACCTTTTAGAGCTTCTGGCCCAGCAGTCCCACTTCTGCCTGAATTCTGCAGTCAGGCACAACCCCATGTTCTACCAGGAAGCACTTGGTCACCAGATTAGGGCTGACCTGGCAAGGATATAGCCTGTCCACAAAATGCAGTCCCTGCCTGAGGGAGCAGAACTTCCAGAACACCCAACAAAAGAAACATGGGTACAAAAACAGCTATCAAAGGATGCTCCTCCAAGACCCAGAAGCAGGCTAAAATAGAAGCCAGTTGACTGAGGCCACTTTATACCACAATCAAACCTCTAAAGGAATCAAAAAAGATAAAAGCAAAAAAACTCATCCAAACGACAGCAACTTCAAAAATCATCAGCCCACACAGATGAGAAATAACCAGTGCAAAAACTCTGGCAACTCAAAAACTCAGTGTCTTCTTACCTCCAAATGATTGCACTAGTTCCCCAGCAATAATTCTTAACCAGGCTGAAATGGCTGAAATGTCAGAAGTAGAATTTAGAATATGAATAGGAATGAAGGTCATCAACACTTAGGAGAAAGTTGAAAACCAATCCAAGGAATCTAAGGAATACAATAAAATGATACAGGAGATAAAAAATTAAATGGCCATTTCAAGAAAGAGCCAACCTGAACTGAGCTAAAAAAATTATCTTCATGAATTTCATAATACAATCACAAATATTAACAGCAGAAATGACCAAATTGAGGAAAGAATGTCCAAGTTTGAAGACCAATTCTCTGAAATAACAGTCACAATAATTTAAAAAATAAAGGAAAATGAAAAAAACCTCTGAGAAATATGAGATTACATAAAGAGACCAAATCTATGTCATACTGTCAACCCTAAAAGAGAGGGAGAGAAAGCAAGCAACTTGAAAAACATATTTGAGGATATCATTGATGAAAATTTCCCTAACTTCGCTAGGGAAGCCAACATTCAAATCCAAGAAATGCAGAGAACTCCTATGAGATACTATACAAGAGACCACCCCCAAGCCACATTGTCATCAGATTATCCAAAGTTGAAATGAAAGAAAAATGGCTAAAGGCAACTAGGAAGAAGGGGCAGGCCGCCTACAAACGGAGCCCATCAGGCTAACAGCAGAGCTTTAGCAGAAACCCTTCAAGTCAGCATTCTTAAATAAAATAAATTCTAACCAAGAATTTCTTATCCAACCAAACTAAATTTCATAAGTGAAGGAGAAATGAGATCCTTTTCAGACAAGCAAATTCTAAGGGAATTTTATTTCACCAGACTTGCCTTACAATGTGTCCTTAAGGGTCCTTGAGGGACTGCTAAATACGGAAAGAAAAGACAATTACTGGCTACTACAAAAACACACTTAAGAACACAGACACAACAAAACAATACAATCAAGGCTGCATAATAACCAGCTAATAACATGATGACAGGTTCAAACCCACACATATAAATATTAACCTTGAATGTAAATGGGCTAAATGCCCCAATTAAAAGGCATAGAGTGGCAAGTTGAATGAAGAAACAAGACCCAACTGTATGCTGTCTACAGGAGACCCACTCCACATGCAGTGACACTTATAGGCTCAAAATAAAGGGAAAGAGAAAAATCTACCAAACAAACAGAAAACAGAAAAAAAGCAGGAGTTGATAATCTAATTTCAGACAAAACAGATGTTAAACCAGCAATGATCGAAAAAGAAAAAGAAGGGCCGGGCGCAGTGGCTCACGCCTGTAATCCCAGCACTTTGGGAGGCCGAGGCGGGTGGCTCATGAGGTCAGGAGATCAAGACCATCCTGGATAACATGGTGAAACCCCGTGTCTACTAAAAATACAAAAAAATAGCCGGGCGTGGTGGTGGGCGCCTGTAGTCCCAGCTACTCGGAAGGCTGAGGCAGGAGAATGGCGTGAACCTGGGAGGCGGAGCTTGCAGTGAGCCGAGATCATGCCACTGCACTCCAGTCCCTGGGCGACAGAGCAAGACTCCATCTCAAAAAAAAAAAAAAGAAAAAGAAAAAGAAAAAGAAGAGCATTACACAATGGGAAAGGGTTCAATTCAATAAGATCTGACTATTGTACATATATATGCACCCAGCACAAGAGCACCCAGATTCATAAAGCATGTTCTTAGAGACCTATGAATAGACTCAGATAACCACAGAATAATAGTGAGAGACTTCCACACCCCACTGACAGTATTACAGATCACTGAGCCAGAAAACTAACAAAGATATTTGAGATCTGAACTTGATGTACGACCAAATGGGCCTAACAGACATCTCCAGAACACTTCATCCAAAGACAACAGAATACACATTCTTCTCACCTGCATATGGAACATACTCTAAAACCAACCACACAATCAGCCATAACACAATTCTCAGCAAATTTTAAAAAAAGAAACCGTGACAAACACACTCTCAGATCACAGCACAATGAAAATAGAAAATAATGCTAAAAATATCACTCAACACCAAAAAATTACATGGAAATTAAACAACCTGCTCCTGAATGACTTTTGGGCAAGCAATAAAGTTAAGGCAGAAACAAATTATTTGAAACCAATGAAAACAAAGATACAACATACCAGAATCTCTAGAACACAACTAAAGCAGTGTTAGTGTTAGGAGGGAAGTGTATAGTCCTAAAAACTCACATCAAAAAGTTATGAAAACTTCAAATTAACAACCCAGCACCACACCTAGAGGAACTAGAAAAACAAGAGGAAGCCAACTCCAAAGGTAGCAAAAGACAGAGTTGAATGGAAGCTAACTGAGACATGAAAAACCATATGAAAGATCAATGAATCCATGAGTTGGTTCCTTGAAAGAGCATAAATAAGACTGATAGACCACTAGCTACACTAATTTTTTTTAAAAAAATAGAATATTCAAATTAAAAAATCAGAAATGACAAAAAGATATTACTACGAACACCAGAGAAATACAAAAAAAAAAAAAACCTTAGAGACCTCAGAGTCTAGTATGAACACCTCTATACACACAAACTAGAAAACCTAGAAGAAATGGATATATTCCTGGAAACATATGACCTCCCAAGACTGAACCAGGAAGAAATTGAATCCCTGAACACACTGATAATCAGTTTCAAAGTTAAATCAGTATAAAAAGCTTACCAACCAAAAAACCCCAGAACCTGGCCAGGCACAGTGGCTCACACCTGTAATCCCAGCACTTTGGGAGGCTGAGGCGGGAAGATCACTTGAGGTCAGGAGTTTGAAACAAGCCTGGCCAATATGGTGAAATGCCATCTCTACTAAAAATACAAAAATTAGCTGGGCGTGGTGACAGGTGGCTGTAATCCCACCTACTTGGGAGGCTGAGGCAAGAGAATCACTTGAGCCCAGGAGGCAAAGGTTTCAGTAAGCCACGATCGCCCCACTGCACTCCAGCGTGGGTGACAGAGCAACACTTTGTCTAAAAATAAATGCCCACAGCAGATGGACTTACAGCCAAATTCTACCAGATGTATAAAAAGAGCTGCTACCTTTCCTCCTAAAAATATTCCAAAAAACTGAGGTAAAGCAACTCCTCCCTAACTCATTTTATGAGGCCAGCATCATCCTGATACCAAACCTGGCAGAGACAAAACAAAAAAAAAAGAAAACTTTAGGCTAATATCCTTGATGAATATTGATGCAAAAATCCTCAACAAAATACTAGCAAATTGAATCCAGCAGCACATCAAAAAGCATATTAATGATGCTCAAGTAGGCTTTATCCCTGGGATGCAAGGTCGGTTCAACATATGTAAATCAATAAATGTGATTCATCACATAAACAGAACTAAAGACAGAAACCATATGATTATCTCAATAGATGCAGAAAAGGCTTTTGATAAAATTAAACATTCCTTCATGTTAGAAACTCTCAATAAATTAGGTATTGAGGGAACATACCTTAAAATAGTAAGAGCCATCTCTGAAAAACCCACAGCCAACATCATATTGAATGGGCAAAAGCTGGAAACATTCTCCTTGAAAACCAGCTCAAGACAAGGATGTCCTCTTTCACCACTCCTATTCAACATAGTATTGGAAGTTCTGGGCTCAGAAATCAGGAAACAGAAAGAAATAAAAGGCATTCAAATAGAAAGAGAGGAAGTCAAACTACCCCTATTTGCAGATGACATGATCCTATATCTAGAAAACCCCATAGTCTCATCCCAAAAGCTCCTTAAGCTGATAAACAACTCCAGCAAAGTCTAAGGATACAAAATCAATATACAAAAATCAGTAGCATATCTATACACCAACAACAACCAAACTGAGAGACAAATCAAGAATACAATCTCGGCCTCGCACAATGGCTCATGCCTGTAATTCCAGCACTTTGGGAGGCTGAAGCGGGCAGATCTCCTGAGCTCAGGAGTTCATGACCACCCTGGGCAACATGGTGAAACCCTGTCTCTACTAAAATACAAAAAAAAATAGCTGGGCATGGTGGCACGCACCAGTAGTCCCAGCTACTCAGAAGGCTGAGGCACGAGAATCACTTGAGCCCCGGTGGTGGAGGTTGCAGTGATCCGTGATCGCACCGCAGCACTCCAGCTTGGGCTACAGAGTGAGACTCCGTCTCAAAGAAAATAAATAAATAAATGCAATCTCATTCACAATAGCCACAAAAAGAATAAGATGCTTAGGAATACAGCTAATAAAAAGGTGAAAAATCTCTGCAATAAGAATTACAAAACACTGCTCAGAGAAATCAAAGCTGACCCAAACAAATGAAAAAAGCATTCCATGCCCATGGATAGGAAGAATCAATATTGTTAAAATGGCCACACTGCCTAAAGAAACCTACAGATTCAATGCTATTCCTATCAAGCTACCAATAACATTCTTTACAGAAAATGAAAAAACTATTTTAAAATTTATATGAGACCAAAAAAAAGCTTGAACAGCCAAGGCAATCCTAAGCAAAAATAGCAAAGCTGAAGACACTACATTACCTGCCTTCAAACTATACTACAAGGCTTCAGTAACCAAAAGAGCATGCTACTGGTACAAAAACAGACACATAGACCAGTGGAACAGAAATAGAGAACTCAGAAATAAAGCTGTACCTCAACATCCATCTTATATTCAACAAAGTCAGCAAATACAAGCAATGGGAAAAGGACTCCCTATTCAATAAATGCTGCTAGGATAACTGGCTAGCCATATGCAAAAGATTGAAGCTGGACCTCTTCCTTACACCATGTACAAAAATTAACTCAAGAAGGATTGTAGATATAAATGTAAAACTTTTATACAAACCCTGGAAGATGACCTAGGAAATACCATTCCAGACTTAGGTCCTGGCAAAGATTCCATGACAAAAACCTCAAAAGCAATTGCAACAAAAACAAAAGTTGACAAATGGGACCTGATTAAACTGAGGAGCTTCTGCAGAGCAAAAGAAATTGCCAACACAGTAAACGGACAACCTACAGAATTGGAGAAAATATTTGCAAACTGTGTACCCAACAAATGGCTAATACCCAGAATCTATAAAAAACTTAAATTAACAAGCAAAAACCAAACTACCTCATTAAAAAATGGGCCAAGGACATGAAGAGACACTTCTCAAAAGAAGGCAAATGTGACAAACAAGCATATGAAAACACGCTCAACATCACTAATCATCAGAGAAATGCAAACCAAAACCACAATGAGATACTATCTCACACCAGTCAGAATGGCTATTATTAAAAAGTCAAAAAAATAACAGATGTAGGCAAGGTTGCAGAAAAAAAAAGGAACACTTATACACTGCTGGTAGTAATGTAAACAGTTCAGCCATTGTGGAAAGCAGTGTGGCAATTCCTCAAAGAACATAAAACAGAACTACCATTCAAACCCAGAAATCCCATTACTGAGTATACACCCAAAGGAATATAAATCATTCCACCATAAAGACACATGCACTTATATGTTCATTGCAGTGCTATTCACAATAGCAAAGACATGGAATCAACCTAAATGCTCATCAATAATAGACTGGATAAAGAAATGTGGTACATACGCACCATGGAATACTATGCAGCCACAAAAAAGAACAAAATCATATCCTTTGAACCAACATGGATACAGCCGGACATCATTGTCCTAAGCAAACTAATGTAGAAACACAAAACCAAATACCACATATTCTCACTTATAAGTGAGAGCTAAACACTGGTTACACATGGACACAAAGAAGGGAACAACAGACACCAGGGCCTCATTGAGGGTGGAGGTTAGGGGAGTGAAGATGGAAATACTACCTATTGGGTACTATGCCAATGAAATAATCTGCACACCAAATGTCCATGACACAAAATCTACCAATTTCACACACCTGCACATTGTACCCCTAAACCTAAAATAAAAGTGAAAAAAAAAATCTGCAGTTATTGTAGCTGTGAGACCAAGGGCTGCTAAAAGTTAAAGATTATATATGTAGCTTTGGGATCATATCTGATAAGAGTTGAAGAAGAAGGAATATTTTTATCAAAATTTAAAAATTAGATGATTCAGTTCAAAAGGTTGAATCCACATGCAAATCCAAGTAGAGGTGGGCACTTAGAAGAAAGGCCACACCTAAGATAAAGTGCGGAGGAGGTAAAAATTGTCTTGGCATCCTCCTGCTTTTCTTGTTCATGTGCCTGTCCTTTCCCTGGTACTCTCAGCCAGGTGACACCCTCTACTCTCCACACTACCTCTCCACCTAAAATGTGCATGTGTGTGTGCGCGCACACCCCTCACTCTGACTGTTACCTCATTTTTTAAAATCCTTGCTGAAGCGGCCGGGCGCGGTGGCTCACGCCTGTAATCCCAGCACTTTGGGAGGCGGAGGCGGGCGGATCACGAGGTCAGGAGATCGAGACCATCCTGGCTAACACGGTGAAACCCCGTCTCTACTAAAAATACAAAAAATTAGCTGGGCGTGGTAGTGGGCGCCTGTAGTCCCAGCTACTCGGGAGGCTGAGGCAGGAGAATGGCGTGAACCCGGGAGGTGGAGCTTGCAGTGAGCCGAGATCGTGCCACTGCACTCCAGCCTGGGCAACAAAGCAAGACTCCGTCTCAAAAAAAAAAAAAAAAAATCCTTGCTGAAGCATTAACTGATAAAACAACAGACTGAAGTGTTAGTTGAAAAGGGATCCATGTGTGAACTTTCCCACCTTGCATTTTGACAGAGGTCTCCTAAAAATCCAGCAACCACTATTTGAACCCAATAAATAGAGGTTTAATGCTGCAGGTGCTAACTGGGGGCACAGGATCCTGTCTCCAATTACCTTTCAGAAGGGTAATTTTTTTTGTTCACAAGGCCAGTACAGTCTGGAAGGGTCAATACACACATATCTGCCACTGTCATGTTTGTCTTCTTAAGCCTGTAACCTAAAGGCATAATATATATTATGTTAGGGTTGAGAAGGAACAATTTAAGTGTTCATTCAACAAATACGTATTAAGTGGTTACTATGTGCTAGGCCTAGCAGTATGTCCTGTGTCTCTAACATTCTTTCTTTTAAGTAACATACAGTATTTAATTTTAAAATGAAGCTGGTATTCTATTGACATTTCTTTAAATTTACCTTACAGTCATATGCTTTACAAATGTCAAGTTAGTCAATAAATTTTGTAACATTATTAGAGTTACAAAAGAGAGATTTCAAGTCAATAATCTAATTATAAAAAACAGAGCTGAAGTTAATTAAAACAAACGAAAAAGAAAATCAATGAAGCCAAAAGTTTGTACTGTGAAAAAATAAACAAAGTAAACCAACCTTTAGCAAGATTGACAAAAAGAAAGAAGACTCAAATTACTAAAATCATGAAGAAAAAGGGAAATGTTACTGCTGAACATACACAAATATAAAAGATTATAAGGAAAAACAATGAACAATTGTAAAGAAACAAATTAGATAACTTAGATAATATGGGAAAGTGCCCAGAAAGGAAGACATACCAAAATTGACTCAAGAAAAAATTCAAAATCTGGTGCATATGAACAAAGAGAAGGGAATAACAGGCACCAGAGCCTAGTAGAAGGTGGAGGGACGGAGGATGGTAAGGATTGAAAAACTACTTCTTGTACTATGCTTATTACCTGTGTGGTAAAATAATCTGTACACCAAACCCCTGTGACATGCAATTTTCTGTCAAAAAACCTGCACATGTACTCCTGAACATGAAACAAAAACTAAAAAAAAAAAATCAAAATCTCAATAGACCTATAACAAGAAAAGAAATTGAGTGAGTAATCAAAAAACTTTCCACAAAGAAAGGTCTAGTACCAAATGACTTAACTGATAACTTCTACCAAATGTTGAATGAACAGACAACCTACAGAATGGGAGAAAGTTAGACCTTTGTCAGATGCAAATTATGCATCCAGCATCTATAAGGAACTTGAACAAATTTGCAAGAAACAAAACAAACAACCCCATTAAAAAGTGGGCAAAGGGCATGAACAGACAGTTTTCAAAAGAAAATATACATGCAGCCAAAAACCGTATGAAAAAAAAACTCAACATCAGTGATCATTAGAGAAATGCAAATCAAAACCACAGTGAGATAGCACTTCACACCAGTCAGAATAACTATTATTAAAAAGTCAAAAAATAACAGATGCTGGCAAGGTTATGGAGAAAAAGGAACACTTATACACTGTTGGTGGGAGTATAAACTAGTTCAACCATTATGGAAGACGTTGTGGTGATTCCTCAAAGACCTAAACACAGAATTACCATGTGATCCAGCAATTCCATTACTGGGTATATACCCAAAGGAATATAAATTTTTCTATCATAAAGACATGTGTGGACATGTGTCCATATGTTCATTGTGGCATGATTCACAACAGCAAAGACATGGAATCAACCTAAATACCCATCAATGGTAGACTAAATAAAGAAAATGTGGTACATATACACCATGGAGTACTATGCAGCTATAAGCGAGATCCTATCCTTTGCAGGAACATGGAAGAAGCTGAAGGCCATTATTCTTATCAAACTAACACAGGAACAGAAAACCAAATACCGTATGTTCTCACTTACAAGTGGGAGCTAAATAATGAGAACCTATGAACACATAGAGGAGAAAAACACACACTGGGGCCTATCAGAAGGTGGAGGGTGGGAGGAAGGAGAGGATCAGGAGAAATAACTAATGGGTACTAAGCTTAATACCAATATGACAAAATAATCTGTACAATAAACCCCCATGACACAAGTTTATCTATATAGCAAACCTGCCCTGAACTTACAAGTTAAATTAAAAATAATAATTAATAAACAACAACAAAAAGAATAATTAATATTAATTCTTTACAAACTCTTCCAGAAAACAGAAGAGAATCAAAACTTTCTAGTTTATTGTGTGAGGATAGTATTATCCTGATAACAAAATTAGACAAATATACCACACACACACACACACACAAAAGACTACAAGCAATTATATCGTATGAATATAGACACAAAAATCCTTAACAAAATACTAGCCAATCAAACAAACAAAATAAAAAGGAGTAGACACCATATAAGACACCTGGAATAAGTAGGACTTATTCCAGGAATAAAGGTTGGTTCAACATTCAAAAATCAGCCAATATAATGCACCATATTAATAGAATGACAGTTTAAAACTACACACACTCATGATCAAATCAACAAAGAAAAATCATTTGAAAAAATCCATCAACCCTTCATTATAAAAGCATTCAACAAACTAGGAAAACAGAACTTTCTCAATCTAATAAAGGTCATATGAAAAACCTATAACTAACATCAAAATTAATGGTGAAAGACTGAAAGCTTTCTGCCTAAGGTAAGAAGTAAGAGAAGGATGATAATTCTCACCACTTCTAGTCAACATTGTACTGGAAATCCTAGCCAAGGTAATTAGGCAAGAAAAAGAAATAAAAGGGATCCAGATTGAGAGGGAAGGAATAAAACTATCTCTATAGGTAGATGGCATGATCTTAACTGTAAAAATCCTAAAATACTAATAAAAACCTGTTAGAACTAATAAATGAGTTCAGCAAAGTTGAAGAATACAAGGCCAGTATGCAAAAATAAGTAGTATTTCAACACACTGGCAATGAACAACCTAAAAGTGAATTTAAGGAGACAAATTCATTTATAAAGGCATCAAACAAAAATAAAACACAAAGTTGTCATTTAACATAAGATGCACAAAAACTGTACACTAAGAATTACAAAACTTCACTGAAAGAAATTAAATATCTCTGCTTTTATTTTAGTAAATGGATAGATATCCTGTGTTCACAGATTTGAAGACTTAAATTGTTAAGCTACTCCCAAATTGACTTAGTGATTCAATGCACTCACTATCAAAACTTCAACTGACTTTTTGACAGAAATGGAGAGCTGATCCTAAAATTCTATGAAATTATAGGAGTTCCAAAACAGGCAAAGAAATCTTGAAAAAAAAAGGGACAAAGTTAGAGAACTCACACTTCTCAATTTTAAATTCTACTACAAAGCTACAATAATCAAGACAGTGTGGAACTGACATAAAGATAAATATATATTAGTGGATTATAATTGTAAGTCCAGAAATAAACCTATACATCTATGATCAATTGGTTTTAGAAGAGAGTGCTGTTATAGTCCATCTTCTATTGCTTATAATCAAACACCTGAAACTGGGTAATTTATAAAGAAAAGGGATTCATTTCTTTGGAAGCTGAGAAGTCCAAGGTCAAGGGACCACATCTGCTGAAGGTATTTGTGCTAGTGGGGTGTACTCTGCAGAGCGCCAAGATGGCCAAGTGCATTACATGGCACAGGAGCTGAGCATGCTAGCTCAGGTCTCTCTTCCTCTTTTTATAAATACACCAGTCCAATTCCCAAAATAACTCATTAATCCATTAATCCATTGATTAATGTATGTATTAATTCATTCATGAGGGCAGAGCCTTCATGACCCAATCACTTCTTAATGACCTCACCTCTCAATACTTCCACATTGAGGATTAAGTTTCAACATGAGTTTTGGAGGGCACAAACACCCAAACCCTAGCATGTTCCAGAAGCATTCTATGAGAGAAGAATGCTCATTTTAATAAATGGCAAGAGAAGGCTAATATCTATATTCAAAAGAATGAATTTGAATGCCTACCTCACACCATATACAACACTGAAGTCAAAATGGTTCAAGGATCTAAACAGAAGAGCTTACACTATAACAGTCTTAGAAGAAAACATAAGTGTAAGCCTTTGTAATTGTCTTAGTCCATTCACGTTAAAACAAAAATTCTAAAGATTAGGTGGCCTGAAATAACAAACATTTATTTCTAATAGTTCTTGAAGCTGGAAAGTCCAAGATCAAGTAGATTCAGTCTACAATGAGGACTTCTTTTCTGGTACATAGATAGCTTTCTTCTCACTGTGTTCTCACATGGTAGAAAGGCTGAGAGAGCTTTCTGGGGTGTCTTTTATAAGGAGACAAATTTGATAAGCTTGTTTCAGTGATTATAATTTTTCTTCTTTGCAACTTTTGGCAATGTTGGCCATTCCCTCCTTGAAGCCTTCTTGCTTCTCAGAAACCTTCTATCATTTCTGCACTGCCCCCACACCCATCTCTTTCCACTCTTCTAGAGAATAGCCTTGTCAGGCTCCTTAAAGCCCTGTCTAGCACTAACTGCTTCTTATGTCAGTGTTCCAGAGTTGTGGGCTCAGTGTTTTTCACTCCATAGTTCATTTCTTTCTTTTGTTGACTGATTGATTTCCTCATTTATTCATCATCTGGCACAGTACATGACACCCTGAAGCAAATTCTTGTGACTCAAAACTCAGCTTCAAGGTCATTTCCTCAGGGAAGACTTCTCTTAACTACTACAGATATAGCCCAGCTCAGTTCAACTTTGAGGCAACTCACGCCTGAGGATCTTGGTACTTATCCCTGCTCTAAAACTTTCCCCACTGTTGTAATGATTGTCTGAGATTCCGCCACTAGACTCTGAGCCCTTGGAGACAGGAATGATTTTCTAGTAATTTTTGTTTCCCCATAATGCCCAGAAAAAGAAAAAGAGTCTATTAGTGTTAATTGAATAAATTAAAATATTTTGTAAGCTATTGTACTCTGCATGATTAGTGTTCCAAAATTAGAGAGATATCCTTTATCTCTAAATTGCAAAAAACACTTGGAAGAAAGAACACTGAAGATCAAATAACTGATCCTTTCTTAAGGACAGGCTTGGACAGAGGAGAAGTGTGTGGTAGGAAACAGTGAAAACAGGGACTCCCTCAAACAGACACGTGCCCAAAGCCTGGCTTACTTACTTACTAAGTCATTTGGCCCCTCTGAAATTCAGTTTCTATAGAAATTCTTGTAGAGTTTATAAATGAAGGGGGTAAATCACTTAAAATACTGAGACTTAGTAAACCCTAATAAATTTTAGGAATTGTTGCTGAATTTTATACAATCCAAAAATTCATCAGTGTCTTAGTCAGTTCTGTGAAGCTATAACAGAATACCACAGACTGAGTAACTCAGACAGAAATTTATTTGCTCACAGTTCTGGAGGCTGGGAAGTACAAAATTGAGGGGCTAGCATCTGGTGAGTGCTTTCTTGCTGCATAACTCCATGGCATCAGGGTAAAGAGAGTAAAAGAGAGTGGTGGGGGAAAGAGAAAGAAAGAGGGATGGAAAGAACAAGAAAGAAGTATTTAACTCATCCTTTTATAAGGAAGGAACCCCCTCCCACAATAACATTAATCCATTCATAAGGGCAAAGCCCTCGTGGCCTAATCACCTCTTAAAAGTCCTACTTCTTAATATTATTACAATGACAATTAAATTTGAACATGGGTTTGGAAAAAGATAAACATTCAAATCATATTAATCATTTTTTAATCCATACTTTGTGTACTGCTAAGAAAAATATGCCATTGATTGAAAGACCCATTCTTTTTTTTTTTAAGTGAGATGAGGGCTCACTCTGTTGTTCAGGTTGGTCTTGAACTCCTAGGCTCAAGCAATCCTCCCCCTACCTCAGCTTTCCAAAGTGCTGGGATTACAAAGCCACCATGCCTGGCCAAAAGACCCATTCTTATTTCAGAAGTGCTGAAGTATTCATGGAATAGATTACAGAATCAATAAAATCCCTTACTGCTGTTGCTATGGCCTGAATGTTTATATCTCACTCCTGAAATTTATGTTTAAATCCTCCCCCAATTCCCAAGGTGATGGTGTTAGGAAGTAGGATCTTTGGGAGGTAATTAGGTCATGAGGACTCTGATCACATGAATGGGATTAGTGCCCTCATAGCAGAGGCCTGAGTGAGCTGTTTGCCCCTTCCACCATGTAAGGACACAGCAAGAAGGCACCATTTATAAGGAAGCAGGCCCTCATCAGATACCAAATCTGCCAGCACCTTGATCTTTGATTTTCCAGTTCCAGAACTGTGAGCAATAAATTTCCGTTGCTAATAAGCCACCCAATTTATGGTATTTTGATATAGGAATCCAAAAGTACTAAGACAATTATGCCTTACAGGAAAAAACAAAATTGCAGAGGATAAAGACTAGACTGTAAGAGGTTATTTTGGGGACTCTGAGATAGGAGAAGTTAGTCCTATCATATAATATATACTAGGATATAAAAAGGCAAACATCCTCTCCCCATTTCTTTCATTTCAGATGCAAGGTGCTGGACATTGGAACCCTGCTGCATGCAAAGGAAGATGAAAAGACACTGTAATTAATGTGAACCATCCTCTCATGAACAGACATTTACGGAACTAAAGGGGAGTCAGAGCATTTCAAGGTATGAACTCATTAAAACTAAGCTTCTCTGAAATGAGAATGACTAAGTACAAAATATCTCATGCAACTGATAACTTGTTTTTTAGACAATTAAAAATATGAAAAAGAAACTGACTTCTAATACTTTTATATATTCAATACTTTTAAAGGCACATTTTCATATAAATTAGTGAAGTTTTGGACCTACTTTCAACTTGTTCCCCCACTTTGGCATTCTATCACATCAAATCACAGTAGTGTACAGGTCTCCTCTTTGGAATTTTGAAACTCAGTGTGAAATATAAGAGCACTATTTTAGATGAAAGTAAAGATCTTGCTATAAGAAACAGCCGAAGTAATCAATTCGTTTTAATCACAGGGCTAAGATGTGTCCTTTAGTAGATAATCTGTGACATGAGGCCAAAAAAAAAAAAAAAGAAACAATTGTCAAAGGTGACTGGGACAATGAGCACAGTGAGTATAGCTGTTCTTATCTCTGGAGACTAGAGCACTCATGTGGATGGAGCATTAGTCAAAAATTGGGGTGGTGAATGCAATTGTTGCTAATGGTTACTCCATAGCAATATATAATGGAGTATGATTGGCATTGGCATTGCCTGCCAAACAAGAGATGCTGGACTATAATTAGAATGTTGGTGCTCATCAAAATGCAGTAAAACAAGAACAGTAATTACTTAAACCTGAACCTACATTCCACAAGATGACTTTGCTTTTTAAATTATTTATTCTGTTTTAGCATTTATTAACAAAAAAAAAACTATAGGTCATGAAAAATTAAGATCCCATAGAGTAGAAAGATGAGATGAGTCTGAGATTTCTATATAATGACCAATATTTAGAAAAGTGTAAATTTCAATGAAAATCACTGCAGAGTGTTTGTCTTTCTCAAAAACAGATTTCCTTTTGCTAATAGTTACCTCCTCATCTCTACTTCATTCTTTTGTACCACTGTGTCTGCATTGAGACAGAGCTGACCACCATACCATAATATCAACAAAGAAATGACTTACAGGCTTGAACTGGAGCTTTCTGTTCTCTGAGAATGATTGATGATTGTGCAGTTATCAAAGTTCTCTCTGTAGATGAAGTCGAATCCAGCCTTGCATATTTTGTTTTGAATTTTTCAATGCTTCCTATATGTATGAAGATTTAGGTAAACCACAATCATTCTAACATTTCTAACATATTATTCGTGGTCTCCTAGGCCTTAATTCTAAAGAATTGAATTAAATTTTTAAAAATTACACTTAATTTTTTCTTTTTCTTATACTTACTATACACAGTATAGATATTTTCCCTTCAGACCTAAGTTACACCTAAACTGTGTTTTGTTGTTTGTTGTAAATGAAATTGGCAAGAAATAGAAAAGGACCATTCTAGTTAGTCATGAGATCACTGGTGATGTAAATTAGTTTGATTAAATAGCATTTTTGAAAAACTAAATTATAATGGTCCTCATAAGCAACTTCACTATATTTTCTCATATTTGATAGATGAAACATGGATTAGTCCAGTAGTCAATCAGCAAGCATACAACATGATATGGACCTAAAATTTTCAGATTTTAGTCTGTTTCACATATGACCCACATTTATATGTATAGCCCCAACACACTCTCACATCCAGGCCTTCCAACGCACTTGCAGAAATGTAATTTTTAGTACATTTTATAGATCAGGTCAAATTTTTGTTAAACATTATCTTGTAACATTTGCTTTTACCTGATGGAGTTTAATTCTTCCCACTAGCAGGTTAGGCAACTCCAAAAAGCTATACTTTCTAGAAGTTATATACATAAGCTAAATTGAAGTATGGCTTCATAAATCATACATATCTAACTTTTTAATCACTGTTTGAAACTATATATGCTATTGCTTTTATAATTACCATGTTACATAAGTGTAAATAATTCAGTACAGACTTGGATATTTAATTTATGAACATCTGCGCTGGTTAAGCTTGCCTGCAAAGTCTTTCAATGATTCAGTGTAAAAATTATTCAATGTAATGTTGCTTGAACATTTCATACAACTTTGCTGGCCCACCTGCCCAACGGTAGCAACCATACTTGTATGACATACTTGTATTGCATAGCAAGAATGCTCCACGATGTTGTAAAACATCAACAGAAAACAGAAAAAGTTGCAACAACTGACAACTATTTCTGTGTCTGTTACAACCTTATGAGCTAACAACTAACACTTAATAACATCAGACATGGAGCTATGCACAATTCATGTACACTAACCCCATTCTCAGAACTACGTTGTAGGGTTGGTGCTATTATTTACCACAGGAAACTGTGCAACAGACATAATCACACAGAACTGATCAGTGGAGGAGTCAAGGTTTGAACTCTGGTCAGCTGGTCTTACCACTGTGTAACTATTAATGATAACTGAAATTCATTAAGTTATTTATCATTGAATTGGTTGAAGTTTGGATATTCAAAATATTAGACTTTTTTCTTCAGTTAACTTAAGGTCAAAGTTAACTTACCATTAGTCACAAATGATACTATGTCATGGACCTATTCCTCTTAATTTTTTTTATTTGCTTATTTTCAAGACACTCAAAATGTTTTATTTCAGCCTTGACCAAATACATTAATAATCCTTTCACTAAAAATCATTAATCCAGAAAAATTGCCTTAGACTTTCTCCAAATAGTATTGAATAATGCTGGTCAAAATGTATCATGTAGATACCTAGTGCAACATTTTGTAAAGCAAACTGTACTTAAATAAACACAGACTTGGTTTGTCTGTGTAAAGACTGTATTTTCTGCTAGCTGCATAAAATGGACCACAGCCATGGAGGTGTATTCTCTTCAGTAGCGTTTTAAATACGCTCAGTAACCAGATTAACAAAGCACTGTTACGTAAGTTTATCTTCTTGCTTCTCATTTTATTCTGGTGGAATGCACTGTATACTCAGGACTATGCTAAAGCACCTAAACACTGCAACCCCATTCACTCTCCTCAGGTCCTGGGTTTCTAGACTTAATTTCTTCTCCCAACATTTGCCATTATCCATGATGATATTTCCAAGCCTATTTTGCATTGAAGATTTACAGCAAATAATTCTTAACTGAGTCACCCACTAGGGTGGTCTTTTGAGAAAAACAACTGTTTCAGCATTATCCCCTAAAATTTTCTCCAGGGTTACTTTTAGAGAAACATATTTAAAAATTCAAACAGGTGATCAGTATCATTATTCTTACTTCTTTAAAAAAATTCTTGTCTGTATGTAAACAAGCAGCAGAATTTGTTTTCAGTGAAAGCATTTGGCTACAACATGGAGATACAGGATGTTATTGAACAATTTTGCTAATCATATCTGTGCAATAATAAATTTCTCTCTTCCATTCTCTGAACTACACAAGCTTTGCTCCAGGATTAGTTCTAAACTTAAAGACTTTGCAAGACTGCCTAATTTTGGAAGAATGTAGTTAATATCTCGTTCCAAGAGTCTACCTGAGCTACTCACAGCCATATTCGAAAACACATTTTGGTAACCACAAAGCAAAAATACTTAATAGAAACACAAAACAAAAATAGAAAAGATTCAAAGCATACTACTACAGAAAAACCATCAACCACGAAGGAAGACAGTAAGACAGGAGGAAAGAACAAATGTATATCCAAAACAACAAGAAAGTAACTAACAAAATGGCAGTAGTAGGTCCTTACCTAATGATAATTTCCCTGAATGTAAATGGATTAAATTCTCCCATAAAAAGACACAAAGTCACTGAATGGACTGAAAAAACAAGACCCAACTATACGCTGCATACAAAAGAATAATGGCACACGCAAATACACTGAAAGTGAAGAAATGTAAGAAGACATTCCATGCAGGTGGAAACCAAAAGAGTAGTGTTAGCTATACTTATATCCAATAAAACTGACTTTGTCAAAAACTGTAAAAAGAAGCAAAAAAAAGGACATTATGTAATGATAAATGGGTCAATTTATCAAGAAAATACAACTGTAGGTATACATGTACCCAACATCAGAGCATCTAAATATATAAAACAAATATTAAAGGGTCTGAAGGGAGAAAGAAATCACAATTCAATAATTATAGAAGATTTCAGTACCCCACTTAAAACAATAAATAGATCATCCAGACAGAAAGTTAATAAGGAAACATTAAACTTGAAAAATATTTTAGACTAAATGGATCTAACAGACATACATAGAATATTCCATCCAACAGCAGCAGAATACACATTGTGTTGAAGTGCACACAAAATATTCTCCAGGATAGATCACATGCTAGAGCACAAAACAAGCCTCAGCAAATTTAAGAAGACTGAAATTATATCAAGTAGTTTTTCCAACCACAATGTTATAAAAATAGAAATCAATACCAAGAAAATTTCAGAAAATTAACAAATACATGGAAATCAAACAACATGGTCCTGAACAACCAATGGGTCACCGAAGAAATTAAAAGGGAAATTTAAAACTATCTTGGAAGTCCAGGTATGGTGGCTCACACCTGTAATCCCAGCACTTTTGGAGGCTGAGGTGGAAGGACTCCTTGAGCCCAGTAGTTCAAAGTTGTAGTGAGATATGATCATGCCACTACAGCCCAGCCTGGGAGACAAATGACATAGAAAATATAAAAATATAGATAAATATAAATTTAGGTATGTTGTATGTAAGTATATATACATACATATATATATACATATATACACATATATATATATAGAGAGAGAGAGAGAGCAAAAAAAAGTAAATACAACACACCAAAACTTATGGGATACAGCATAAGCAGTTCTAAGAGGAAAATTTATACTAATAAATTCCTATGTTATAAAAGAAGAAAGATCTCAAATAAACAACTTAACATTCTACCTCAAAGAGCTATAAAAAAAGAAGAAGAAACTAAACCCAAAGCAAGCAGAAGGAAAGAGATAATAAAGATCAGAGGAGAAATAAATAAAATGGAGACTAGAAAAACAATTTAATTGTTTAATTAATTGTTAATCAATGAAAATGAGTTGATTTTTTAAAAAGATAAACAAAATTGGCAAACTTTCAGTTAGACTGATTAAAAATAGAAGATTCAAATAAATAAAATCAGAAATGAAAGAGGAGACATTACAACTGATATCACAGAAATAAAAACCATCACAGGAGACTACTATGAATAATTATACATGAATAAATTGGATAACCTAGAAGAAACTGATAAATTCCTAGACTCATAAAATCTACCAAAAGTGAATAATGAAGAAATAGAAAATCTGAAGAGACCAATAATTAGTAAGGAGATACAATCAGTAATAAAAAGTCTCCCATCAAAGAAAAGCCTAGGACCTGATGACTTCACTGCTGAATTCCACAAAACATTTAAAGAACTAATACCAACCCTTCTCAAAGTCTTCCAAAAAAATCAAAAAAGAAGTAACACTTCCAAACTCTTTATGAGGCCAGCATTATCAATAAATGTGACACATCACATTAACAGAATGAAGAAGAAAAATCATATGATCACCTGGTAGGTGTAGAAAAAGCATTTGATTAAATTCGACATCCTTTCACGATTAAAAAAAAAAAACTCACCAAATTAGGTATAGAAGAAATGTATCACAACACAATGAAGTCCATATATGAGAATCCTACAGCTAACATACTCAGTGATGAAAAATTGAAAGCATTTCCTCTAAGATCTGGAACAAGACAAGGATGCCTATTCTTACCATTTCTATTCAACATAGTATTGCAAGTCGTTGCCAGTGAAATTAAGCAAGAGAAAGAAATAAAAGGCATCCAAATAGAAAAGAAAGAAGTAAACCTGTCACTGTTTGTTGATGCCATGATCTTATATATAGAAAACCCTACATACTCCACCAAAAAAAAAAAAAAATCTGCCAGAACTAATAAATACAGTAAAGTTGCAAGGCACAAAATCAACGCACAAAAATCAGTAGCATTTCTACACACTAACAACAAACTAACCAGAAAGAATTAAAGAGAACAATCCCACTTACAATAGGTACAAAAAAAGGAATAAATTTAACTAAAGAGGTAAAAAAATCTGTACACTAAAAACTATAAAAAATCATGAAAGAAATCAAAGAAGACACTAATAAATTAAAAGATATTCCACATTCATGGATTGAAAGAACTAATAGTGTGAAAATGTCCATATTACACAAAGTGATCTATAGAGTCTATGCAATCTCTATCAAAATTCCAGGGTCATTTTTACATAGAAATGGAAAAAATAATCCTAAAATCTGTATAGAACCACAAAAGACACTGACTAGGCAAAGCAATCTTGAGCAAAAGGAACAAAGCTGGAGGCATCACACTACCTGACTTCAAAATCCACTACAAAGCCATAGTAATCAAAACAGCATAGTACTGGCATTAAAGTAGACATATAGAACAGCAGAACAGAAGAGAGATCCCAGAAATAAACTCATGTATATATGGTCAATTGATCTCCCACGAAGGTGCTAAGGACACGCATTGGAAAAAGACAGTCTCTTCAATAAATGGTGTCGGGAAAATTGAATATCCACATGCAGACTAAATTGAACCCTTATCTCAAATCATATACAAAAATCAACTCAAAATGGATTAAAGACTTACATATAAGACTAGAAAGTGTAAAATTACTAGAAGAAAACATAGGAGAAAAACTATAAAACATTGATCTGAGAAATGATCAATGTATTTGACCTCAAATGCACAGCCAAGTAAAGCAAAAATTGTGAAACTGGATTACATCAAACTAAAAAGCTTCTGCACAGCAAAGAAAACAATTAACAGTGTGAGAGAAAATCCACAAATTGGGAGAAAATATTTGCAATCCATATATCCAGTAATTGGTTAATATCCAAAATATACAAGGAGCTCAAACAACTCAGTTAAAACTCAGCAAAAAAACAAAAAACTCATTTAAAAAATGGGCATGGGGCCTAAATAGACTTTCTCAAAAGAAGACATACACACTTTGGGCCGAGGCAGGCAGATCACGAGGTCAGGAGATCGAGACCCTTCTGGCTAACACGGTGAAACCCCATCTCTACTAAAAATACAAAAAATTAGCTGGGTGTGATGGCAGGTGCCTGTAGTCCCAGCTACTTGGGAGGCTGAGGCAGGAGAATGGCGTGAACCCAGGAGGCAGAGCTTGCAGTGAGCCAAGATCATGCCACTGCACTCCAGCCTGGGCGAGAGTCAGACTCCGTCTTAAAAAGAAAAAAAAAAGACATACAAATGGCCAACAGACATATTTTTTAAATGATTAATATTGCTAACCATTAGGGAAATGCAAGGTAAAACCACAAGAAGGTAGCATTTCACACCTGTTAGAATGACTATTATAAAAATGACGAAAGATAAGTATTGGCAAGAATGTGACAAAAAGGGAACCCTTGGTGGTTCAACCTTCTATTATTGCTAGGAATGTAAATTAGGACAGCTATTAAGGAAAACTGTATGGTTTCTCAAAAAACTAAAAATAGATTTACCATGATCCAGCAATCCCACTTCTGAGTATTTACCCAAACAAGGTCAAATCAGTTGGTAGAAGAGGTGTTGGCAGTCCTACATTTATTGCAGCACTATTCACAATAGCCAAGTTATGGAATCAAGTAAAATGTCCATCAACAGATGAACAAATTAATAAAATGTGGTCTACATACGCAGTAGGATACTATTCAGTCTTTTAAAAAGAAGAAAATTTTATCATTTCTGAAAACATGGATGGAATTGGAGAACATTATCCTAAGTGAAATAAGCCAGGCAAAGAAAGACAAATCCTGCATGTACTCATTTATATGTGAAATCTAAAACAATCAAACTTATAGAAGCAAAGAGTAGAATGGTGGTTACAGAGGTTAGGGGTTGGGAGAGATGGGAAGATTATGATCAAAAGGTACAAAATCTCAAGCAGAAGGAATAAGATTATGGTCAAAGGGTAAAAAATCTCAGACAGAAGGAATTTTTTTTTACAACTGTATGCAGCGTAGTGCATACAGTTTTAGAGTAATGTACATTTCTAAACTAAGGGTACATTTCAAATATTCTCATCACAAATATGCTAAGTATTTGAAGTGATGGATATGTTAACTAGCTCTATTTAATTATTTAACATCATATTCATAAAACGTAATATCACTTTTTATCCCATAAATGTATATGATTAAATTGTCAATTTACAATAAAAAATAAAAATAAAATGCACACAAGAAAGCATACTGCAGAGGCAAAGACTAAACCCGAGAATAGCAAAGCAACTAATTTAAAGTCTTTCAAAGAGTCTAAGATAGCAGCTGTGCTGCTTCACATTCCTACATGTTTCCATCAGACTTTGAAGTTCAACCTAAGTCCAGGTGATAGTGACAGCCTCTGCAGGACTTGGAAGCCAGTAAAGAAAGACTTTACTCAGGACATTTGGGAGTAGAGGTCTGGAGCTTATAATTTACAATCATAGTTGTGTATGTAAGTGTGTCTTGTAAAGTTCTAACCACATACCAAGGGCTTTTCTTTGTTTTCCTAAATCCATAGTGTAAATCATAGAACACAAGTGCTATAAGTAATTCAATGAACAATTTTTCCCCCAGTAATCCGCATAAATATTTTATGGAACTAATCTTTCTTTTATTTTTTCAGAACACACTTTTTGAGAAAGGTTGTTCTAAATGTCTATCAAGAGTATACTCTTTGGGTAAATGAGCTGAATAGACAACTCTCAAAAGAAGACATACAAAGTGCCAACAGGTATATTAAAAAAATGCTCAACATCAGTAATTATCAGGGAAATGCACATCAAAACCACAATGAGATCTCATCTCACCCCAGTTAGAATGGCTATTATCAAAAAGACAAAAAATAACAAATGCTGGCAAGGATTGAAAGAAAAGGGAACTCTTTTTTTTTTTTTTTTTTCGGAGATGGGGTCTCACTCATAGAAAAATAATAAAAGTTTGAGTTAATGGATATGCTGATTACCGTGATTTGACCATCACACATTGCATACATGTATCGGAATATCACCCTGTATCCCATAAATATACACAATTATTACATGTCAACTAAAAATAAAAGGAAAAAAAGAAAGTAAAAAGACAACACAAAAAATCAGAGAAAATATTGCAAATCATATATTTGATGAGGGTCTAGTAACCAGAATGTTTAAAGAATCCTTACAATTCAACGATAAAGAGACAAATAACCCAATTTAAAATGGATAACAGATTTTAATAGATATTTTTCCAAAAAAGATACACAAGTGGCAAATAAGCACATGAAAAGATGCTGAATATGCTGAATATTGTTAGTTGCTAAAGAAATGCAAATCAAAACTGCAAGCAATACCACTTTATACCCACTAGGATGGTTATAATTTTTTTAAAAAGAAAATGAAAAGAATTATTGGTGAGGAAAAGAAAGGAAGAGAATCGCTGGTCCGAGGATAGTAAGGAAGAGAATCACTGGCCTGATGATGGTGGGTTATCAGAACTTATTAACATCAGCATCACTGAAGTTGGTATACAACTCTCCACTGCTAAATTTGACTGTCTTTAAAAAAAAAAAAGAAAAAAAAAGGAAGAGAATTGTTGGTTTTGAAACCAATTGTTGGTGAGGAGGAGAAACCTCATTGCTGATAGGACTATAATATGATGCAGGCACCAGTGAATTAATTTGATAGTTCCTTAAAAAGACAAACATAAAATTCTAATATCACCAAGTATATTAGTTTTCTGGGACTTCCATAATAAATTGCCAAAAATTAGATGGCTCTAAACAACAGAAACTTAGTCTCTCATAGTTCTGGAGGCTAGAAGCCCAAAATCATGCTGTTGGCAGTCATGCTTCCTCTGAAGGCTCTAGGGAAGAATTTTTCCTTGCCTCTTCAAGCTTCTAGGGGTTTTTGGAAATCCTTCGCTTTCCTGGCTTGTAGCTGGAAAACTTCCAAAATATGTGAAGATTGAACATTATGTTTCTATATAGTACATAAGTCCAAAAAATCACAAGGAACTTAGAAAATACTTTGAACTAAAGAATAATGAGAACACAACATGCCAAAATTTGTGGGACCACCTAAAACAAGGTTTTGAAGAAAATTTATAGCTTTAAAAGGTTATATTGGAAAAGAATAAATGTTCAAAAATAAATTATCTAAACATCCAGCTTAAAGAGCTAGGAAAAGAAGGGCAAATTAAACCCAAAGTAAGAAATAATAAAAATTTAAGTGAAAAACAATAAAATGGAAAAGAGAAAAATAAATTAAATATAAGCCAGTTCATGAAAAAGTACAATAAAATTGAAAAACCTTTAGATAAAAAAGAGAGAAAAGACAATTACTAATATTGAGATTAAAAGAAGAAATATCTCTATAACAGTAAATGCCCACAAGAGAAATAGGAAAAATCTAAAATCCACACCCTAACATCACAATTAAAAGAACTAGAGAACCAAGAGCAAACAAATTCAAAAGCTAGCAGAAGACAAGAAATAACTAAGATCAGAGCAGAACTGAAGGAGATAGAGACACAAAAAAAACCTTCAAAAAATCAATGAATCCAAGAGCTAATTTTTTGAAAAGATCAACAAAACAGATACACTGCTAGCAAGACTAATAAAGAAGAAAAGAGAGAAGAATCAAATAGACACAATAAAAGTGATTAAGGAGATATCACCACCAATCCCACAGAAATACAAACTACCATCAGAGAATACTATAAACACCTCTACGCAAATAAATTACAAAATCCAGAAGAAATGGATAAATTCCTGGACACACACACCCTCCCAAGACTAAGCCAGGAAGAAGTCAAATCTCTGAATAGACCAACAACAGGTTCTGAAATTGAGGCAATAATTAATAGCCTACCAACCAAAAAAAGCCCAGGTCCACACGGATTCACAGCCGAATTCTACCAGAGGTACAAAGAGGAGCTGGTACCATTCCTTCCGAAACTATTCCAAACAATAGAAAAAGAGGGAATCCTCCCTACCTCATTTTATGAGGCCAGCATCATCTTGATACCAAAGCCTGGCAGACACACAACAACAAAAAAAGAGAATGTTAGGCCAATATCCCTGATGAACATTGATGCGAAAATCTTCAATAAAATAGTGGCAAACTGAATCCAGCAGCATATCAAACAGCTTATCCACCACGAACAAGTTGGCTTCATCCCTGATATGCAAGGCTGGTTCAACATACACAAAGCAATAAACATAATCCATCACATAAACAGAACGACAAAAAACCACGTGATTATCTATTGAGAAATAGGTAAGAAAAGGCCTTTGACAAAATTCAACAGTCATTCATGCCAAAAACTCTCAGTAAACTAGGTATTGATGGAACATATCTCAAAATAATAAGAGCTATTTATGACAAACCCACAGCCAATATCATACTGAATGGGCAAAAACGGGAAACATTCCCTTTGAAAACCAGTGCAAGACAAGGACACCTTCTCTCACCACTCCTATTCAACATAGTGTTGGAAGTTCTGGCCAGGGCAGTCAGGCAAGAGAAAGAAATAAAGGGTGTTCCATTAGGAAAAAAGGAAGTCAAATTGTCTCTGTTTGCAGATGACATAACTGTATATTTAGAAAACCCCATCGTCTCAGCCCAAAATCTCCTTAAGCTGATAAGCAACGTCAGCAAAGTCTCAGGATACAAAATCAATGTGCAAAAATCACAAGCATTCCTATACACCAATAACAGACAAACAGAGACCCAAATCATGAGTGAACTCCCATTCACAATTACTACAAAGAGAATGAAATACCTAGGAATCCAACTTACAAGGGATGTGAAGGACCTCTTCAAGGAGAACTACAAACCACTACTCAGCAAAATAAAAGAGGACACAAACAAATGGAAGAACATTCCATGCTCATGGATAGGAAGAATCAATATCGTGAAAATGGTCATACTGCCCAAAGTAATTTATAGATTCAATGCTATTGCCATCAAGCTACCACTGACTTTCTTCACAGAATTGGAAAAAAACTATTTCAAAGTTCATATGGAACCAAAAAAGAGTTCACATAGACAAGACAATCCTAAGCAAAAAGAACAAAGCTGGAAGCATCAGGCTACCTGACTTCAAACTATAATACAAGGTTACAGTAACCAAAACAGCATGGTACTTGTACCAAAACAGATATATAGACCGATGGCACAGAACAGAGGCCTCAGAAATAACACCACACATCTACAACCATCTGATCTTTGACAAACCTGACAAAAACAAGAAATGGGGAAAGGATTCCCTATTTAATAAATGGAAAACTGGGTAGCCATATGTAGAAAGCTGAAACTGTATCCCTTCCTTACACCTTATACAAAAATTAACTCAAGATAGATAAAAGACTTAAATGTAAGACCTAAAACCATAAAAACCTTAGAAGGAAACCTAGGCAATACCACTCACGACATAGGCATGGGCAAGGACTTCATGACTTAAACACCAAAAGCAATGGCAACAAAAGCCAACATTGACAAATGGGATCTAATTTAACTAAAGAGCTTCTGCACAGCAAAAGAAACTATCATCAGAATGAACAGGCAACCTACAGAATGGAAGACCATGTTTGCCATCTATCTATCTGACAAAGGGCTATTATCCAGAATCTACAAAGAATTTCAACAAATTTACAAGAAAAAAAAACCTCATCAAAAATTGGGCAAAGGATATGAACAGACACTTCTCAAAAGAAGATATTTATGCAGCCAAGAGACATATGAAAAAAATGCTCATCATCACTGGTCATTAGAGAAATGCAAATCAAAACCACAATGAGATACCATCTCATGCCAGTTAGAATAGCAATCATTAAAAAGTCAGGAAATGACAGATGCTGGAGAGGAGGTGGAGAAATAGGAATGCTTTAACACTGTTGGTGGGAGTGTAAATTAGTTCAATCATTGTGGAAGACAGTGTGGCGATTCCTCAGGGATCTAGAACTAGAAATACCATTTGACCCAGCAATCCCATTACTGGGTATATACCCAAAGGATTATAAATCATGCTACTATAAAGACACATGCACACGTATGTTTATTGCAGCACAATTCACAATAGCAAAGTCTTGGAACCAACCCAAATGTCCATCAGTAATAGACTGGATAAAGAAAATGTGACACGTATACACCATGGAATACTACGCAGCCATAAAAAAGGATGAGTTCATGTCTTTTGCAGGGACATGGGTGAAGCTGGAAACCATCATTCTCAGCAAACTATCACAAGGACAGAAAAACAAACACCACATGTTCTCACTCATAAATGGGAGTTGAACAATGAGAACACATGGACATAGGGAGGGGAACATCACACAAGAGGGCTAGTCATGGGGTGGGGTCTGGGAGAGGGATAGCATTAGGAGAAATACCTAATGTAAATAACAAGTTGATGGGTACAGCAAACCAACATGGCACGTGTATACCTATGTAACAAACCCACACATTCTACCTATGTACCTCAGAACTTAAAGTATTATATATATATATATATATATAGAGAGAGAGAGAGAGAGAGAGAGAGAGAGAGAGAGAGAGAAAACCTGCTAAATGCAAGGTACTGTGTTGATAAGAAGAATGTAATGGCAGGCCAGACAGACGATTCCTGCCCTCAGGCAGCTCCCAGTAATCAAAGGCATCAGTAAAATTATAAGGACTTCTTAATTTAAGGTGGCAGGAGAAGGCCCTTCTGACGAGGTGACATTTATGCTGAGATCTGAGGACTAAGGAGAGACAGCCATGAAGAGAGAGAACAGGTGGTACAGAGGCTGTCCTATCTCCATTCCTCCAGCCTACAAGGAGAACCTGGCTTTTCCCTGCAGCCAAGTGTCTGCCACTCACTGATCTGGAGGGAGTTGCAGGAGCTCAGAGGAGAACAGGCATTTAACTCCAGACAGCATTCAGAGTCTTATAGAAACCCCAGGGAGTTTATCACATCTAAGACCCTGATAGCATCTGTATTAGAAATAAGAATCCGACCAGACAGCTCATGAAAGATTAGCTTTAATTCTTTCAGAAGAGAAAATGGCTTATACCAAAAAACAGAAGAAATATCACTAAGATCCTACAGACACTTAAAAAAAGGTACTATTATTTAAATTTTTAAGTGAAAAAATGTTGATTGCTTAGTTGAAACTGACATATTCCTTGAAAGAATGAGTTACCAAAACTGATTCTAGAAGAGCAGAAAATCTGAATAACTCCCTTGTCAATTAAAGAAACTGTATTAGAATTAAGCCCTTCCTATAAATAAAATTCAAAACTCAGATGACTTCACTTTCAAAGAGTTTTAAAAAGAACTCTTTTAGAAAATAGAGGAAGAGAAACCATTTCTCAACTGATTTTGTGAAACAGGGCTTTCCCAATACCAATATGAGGCAAAAACATTACAAGAAAAGAAAAGACCAGGTTGGGGGCAGTGGCTTATGCCTGTAACCCCAGCAATTTGGGAGGCTGAGATGGGAGGATTGTTTAAGTACAGGAGTTTGAGATCAGCCAGGGCAAGATGGCAAGACCCCATCTCCACAAAAAAATTTAAAACTTAACCGAACATAGTGGCACACACTTGTGGTCCCAGCTACTCAGGAGGCTACGGTGAGAGGATCACTTGAACCCAAAAAGTCGAAGCTGCAGTGAGCCATGATTGCGCCACTGTAGTCTGGGCAACAGAGCAAGACTTAGACCTTGTCTCAAAAAAAAAAAAATGACCAATATTCCCCATGTACACAGAGGCAAAAATCTTTAATAAAGTGCAAGCCAATTAAATCCATTAATACATAAAAGGTACAATACATCATGTCCAAGTGTGGTTTTCTCAAGAATACAAGGTTGGTATAATATTTGAAAATAATATAATTCACCATACTAACCAAATTAAAAAGATATCAGAGCATCTCAATAAATGCAGACAAAGCATTTGACAAAATTCAACACTCATTAATAATTTTAAAATCTCAGAAAACTGGGACTAGAAGAAAGCCTGAGAAAGAGTATCTACTAAATATCTACAGCTAACATCATGCTTAATAGTATGATATTACACTATTTCAGTAGTAGTGAAGACAAGGCAAAGATGTCTGCTGTAACTTCTGTTTCACGTTGTGTTTGAGGTTGTACTCAAGAAACCATGCAAGAAAAGAAATAAAAGTCATACTACTTGGAAAAAAAGAGCCAAAATTGTCTTAATTTGAAAGACATGACTGTACATAAAAAATACCAAAAAATTTACCCAAAAAGTGACTAGAATTAAGAACCAAACTTAGCAAATTTGCAGGATACAAAATCAATATGCAAGACTCAGTTATGTTGATATATCCCAGCATAAACAATTAGAAGATGAGATTTAGAAAATAATACTATTTACAGTAACATAAAAATGAGATATTTAGGGATAAATTTAATAAAATATATACACTGAAAATTATAAAACATGGCTGAGAACAATTAAAGACCTGTGTAGATGAAAGATATTGGGAAACTCAATAAAATTGATCCAAAGATTCAATACAGTCCTAATCAAAATTCTATCAGGTTTTTTCTAAAAGGTAAAAACTTGATTATAATATTTATATGGAAATAAAAGAGACATATAACAGTAAAAACAATTTTGAAAAAGAACAAAGTTGCAGGGCTTGCAATATTTATTTGAATATTTATAGTTATATTTTTCAGAACAGTGTGCATTAGCCTAAGGATAGACAAATAAAATAGACAGCCCAGTAATGGACCATTGCATATAGGGTCAATTTATTTTTTACAAAGATACCAATAATTCGATGGGGAGAGGACAGTCTTTTCAACAAACTATGCTGGAACAACTGGAAATCCATATGGGAAAAAGTGAAACTAAACACTTATCTCATACTACACACACAAAAAGAACACCCCAAATGGCCTATAGATATAAATGTTGAATATATAGAGCTTCCAGAAGAAAACAAAGGAGAAAATCTTTAAGACTAAAGGGTAGGCAAATATTGACTTGGTTTGGCCAATAAAACACGAATGAAGCGAGGTGCAGTGGCTAGTCCCTGTAATTCCAGTGTCTCTAGAGGCTGAGGTGAGTGGATGGGAGGATTGCTTGAGCCCAGGAGTCCAAGACCAGCCTAAGCAACATAACACGACCCCATCTCTGAAAAATATTAAATTTTTTAAAAATTAAATTAAATTTGAATGAATTATATCACTTCAGGGTGGAAGCTTTAAGAGATAGCACATAATTTACTGTTTTATTTTTTCTATGCAATCATGAAAGTATCGGTTGAAGTAGAATCTCTGTCAACCTGTATCCCTAAGTGTATATGACAGACACTGCCAATAATTTCTGGACATGTAGCATGGGTGAGAATTAAGTATTTATTGTGTTACATCATGAGATTTGGGCATTCTTTGTTCTGAAGTATGACCTCAAGGAAGGGATGGATGTTCTGTTAAAGGTGATTTGTACAAAGAAAAATTGAAAAGTATTAAAAAATGATGCCAACAGATTGCTGTGAAACTGTTTCCAGTGAACATTGCTCTAGATTTTAAATCTCCATACTTTTAATCTACATGAAGATGACCCTATTCTAACAGCCAATCCATGCCTCCTTACTAAACTTAACAAAGATTAGAAAGAAATGAAGAGTCCATTCCAACCAACTGGCTTAAGAACAAGTTAAATGGCCCTAATTCACCCTGGACTTTGATTCCAAATATTACAATGACACACTCATTTTGTTGATTCATTGCCTTCATAGGAAGCAAATAAATCAGTGTTTTTGACCCTGAACACTTCCCCCTTTTAATTGGCAAATGGAAGTTAGAAATGGTATGCCAACATTTCACCATGAAGCTATCAGTTTCCTTCCCAAAGTCTGATCCACACACATCATAAAAGATTAACACACAAAAGTTAATCCAAGTGTTTCTCCCCTTTCCCAAAATGTACATGTTGAGGCCACTTTACAACAACCAAGATCATCCAATTTTGCATGTGGAGCTTGTTAAAAGCTTAGCCAAGAGAAAAGACAGCCTGAAGGGAAGTAAAAAAGTTGTGTTGCTCTATGCTCTATGACCATGGCCAGTAGATTGTATTCAAGTTAACTTCTTGCAGGCATAATCCATCATTGACAGAACCAATTTGTTAACGCATATTCTCTGACTTAATTAAGCCATAGGCCTGCTTCCCTGCATATCCGTATCTGTAAACATGCCAAATAATAATCCTCTTTTGGTTGGGCAACCTGAACTAAAAATCCCTCAAAGACACTTGTAAACTGCTTACCTTGCCATATCTGCCAGATCTTTTTATAACCACTGAAAGAATGCACTGGCTTTCCTGAACACTCAGTAATCAAAATATTGGAGCCTTTTACAAAGTGACAAGACTTGTGCTACAGTACGATTATATAATATGTTTATCACAAATATACATCTACATTACATGTATAAATAAACTTCTAATTTAATATTTTCATGACCTATTGATTTCCCAACAAGCCAATGGACATAGCATTTTAAAGATAATGTTCAAAACACTTTTCGACTGAAACCAACAATGCTTTATCCTTGCCATTAAAACTCTATAAACTTTTATACCAAACGCTCCCCTTTACTTTACACCTAACTAGAAAATTGGGAAGACAAACATTTGGCAAGTCCTAAAAAGCAAAGACTTGCAACACATGAATTAGAAATCAAGAAGCTAATTTTTCTGTTCATCTTTTCAAAAGGTCTTTTAATTTTTTTAACATTTCTACATAAATATAATAATTTTTAAAAGTTGCCATGGTATTTCACGATGATGGTATGAGCACAAGATACCACAATAAAGAGAACTACAATGCATCAAAATGAAACCTTACACAGTATTCATTTCTAAACTCCTGTCAATGTCACAAATGTTATAAGATTCCTGGCTTGTTAGCTAGTGAAAGATATAATAACCAAGGCATTTCATGGTGTTTTAAACTAGATTGGATTGCCAAGAAATCTACTTCTCCTCCAACTGCTCCTGTCTATTATTAAATCGGGCTGTTCAAAATCACTGTAGGGTCAACACAAATGGAAATTCAAATCTTTAGGCTCCTTTGTCATGGAATATTGTCCCAAACATATATCACTAAAAAGAGAGGTGTATCTTTTCCTGTGTGTTCTCTTTCACAAATCTTCTGTTCAGAGATCAGCAAATATCCAGACAGACGGCAAACATGTGTTAAACATTTACAGTGTTCTAGTTATCACGCTAGACTCCTGACACAGAAGTGAATAAGATACAATCCTGATCTCAAGTTGTTTATATTCTAGTAAAGAAAATGCATTTTAATTATGCAAAGATAATACATTCTCAAGGTGTTAATGGTATTAATTTATCAGGTATAATGCAAGTCTGGTACTTGGATGGACCATCTCAAATAAAATTTAACTATAAAAGTATTCAAAAGTGTATTACACATGGCAGGAAAAACATCTTTCTTTTCTATGTTTTATTTTGTTTATCCATATCTCATGTAGAAAATTTTCCTGGGATTTTTAATAAACCAATTTTAATTTTTCAAAAGTAATCCTTCCAGAAATTTTGTCAATATCTACAACTCTCTTATTGCCATACTCTAAAAGATTCATGCTACAACAGGATTGGATCATCTGCTTCACCCAAACCTCAAGAAACAGCTTGACAAGTGAGACTGGGTTCTCAAGAGGTCAAGCTACAAGATATCATTAGTGGACAGAGTTAAGGAACATTTCAGCTATTACCACCCTACCAAAGAATATAGGCCACATTTTCTTTTGATCTAGACCAACCCAATCTTCAATTAATGTCATATGCAAGCTAGAATGACTAAAACAGTCACTTGATCCCTGGGGAAAAAAGCATAATATTTTTTGAAGTATATTAACAGGCCTGTCCCTTTTACATTCCTTACAGACATACTAAGGTATCCATCTTCCTTGGAAAGTGAGGTGAATAGATCAGTGTTGTTGCCCCATTAATATAAAGAGAAAAAAATTTAGTAATCACTTGGACCACAAAATAAAAATTTCAAGTCAATAAGGATAAAAAACAGTCTTGAAAGTCAGGCTTTGTAAAAATAACTTTCTAGATGGCCGAATAGGAACAGCTCCAGTCTGCAGCTCCCAGAGACCAATGCAGAAGGCAGGTGATTTCTGCATTTCTAACTGAGGTACCAGGTTCATCTCATTGGGACTGGTTAAGCAGTGGGTGTAGCTCACAGAGGGTAAGCTGAAGCAGGGTGGGGTGTTGCCTCACTAGGGAAGCACAAGGGGTCAGGGAACTCCGTCCCCTAGCCAAGGGAAGCTTTGAGGGACTATGCCATGAGGGACAGTGCTATCCAGCCCAGATACTATGCTTTTCCCATGGTTTTTGCAACCCACAGAACAGGAGATTCCCTCAGGTGCCTACACCACCAGGGCCCTGGGTTTCAAGCACAAAACTGGGCTGTCATTTGAGCAGACACCAAGCTAGCTGCAGGAGTTTTATTTCTGTACCCCAGTGGTGCCTGGAACCCCAGCAAGACAAGAAGCATTCACTACCCTGAAAGGCGGCTAAGGCCAGGGAGCCAAGTGGTGTTGCTAAACAGGTCCCACCCACACAGATCCCAACAAGTTAAGATCACAGGCTGGAAATTCTCACTGCCAGCACGCAGTCTGAAGTCCACCTGGGACACTCCAGGTTGGTGGGGGGAGGGGTGTCTACCATTACTGAGGCTTGAGTAGGCAGTTTTCCCCTCACAGTGTAAACAAAGCCACTGGGAAGGTCAGACTGGGCAGAGCCCACCTCGGTGCAGCAAAGCTCCTGTAGCCAGATTGCCTCTCTAGATTCCTCCTCTCTGGGCAGGGCCTCTCTGAAAGGAAGACAGCAGCCCCAGTCAGGGGCTTACAGATAAAAGTCCCATCTCCTTGGGACAGAGCACCTGGAGGAAGACGCGGCTGTGGGTGCAGCTTCAGCAGACTTAAACGTTCCTGCCTGCCAGCTCTGAAGAGAGCAGCATATCTCCCAGCACAGCGCTCAAGCTCTGCTACAGACAGACTGCCTCCTGACTGAAAGAGACCTCCGAGCAGGGATCGACAGACACCTCATACAGAAGAGCTCCGACTGGCATCTGGCAGGTGCTCCTCTGGGATGAAGATTCCAGAGGAAGGAGAAGGCAGCAATCTTTGCTGTTCTGCAGCCTCCACTGGTGATGCCCAGGAAAACAGGGTCTGGAGTGGACCTCCAGCAAACTCCAGCTGATCTGGAGAAGAGGGGACTGATTGTTAGGAGAAAAACTAGCAAACAGAAAGCAATAACATCAACATCAACAAAAAGGACACACATGCAAAAACTCAATCCAAAGGTCCTCTGCATTAAAGAGCAACAGTAGATAAATCCATGATGATGAGGAAAAAACAGCACCAAAAGGCTGAAAATTCCAAAAACCAGAATGCATCTTCTCCTCCAAAGGATCACAATTCCTCGCCAGCAAGGGAACACAACTGGATCGAGAATGAGTTTGACGAATTGACAGAAGTAGGCTTCAGAAGGTGGGTAATACCAAACTCTTCCAAGCTAAAGAAGCATGTTCTAACCCAATGCAAGGAAGCTAAGAACCCTGATAAAAGGTTACAGGAAATGCTAACTAGAATAATCAGTTTAGAGAAGAACATAAATGACCTGATGAAGCTGAAAAACACAGCATGAGAACTTTGTGAAGCATACACAAGTATCAAGAGTCAAATCGATCAAGCAGAAGAAAGGATATCCAAGATTGAAAATCAAATTAATGAAATAAAGGATGAAGACAAGATTAGAGAAAAAAGAATGAAAAGGAACGAATGAAGCCTCCAAGAAATACGGGACTACGTGAAAAAAACAAACGTACAATTCATTGGTGTACCTGAAACTGATGGGGAGAATGGAACCAAGTTGGAAAACACACTTCAGGATATTATCCAGGAGAACTTCCCCAATCTAGCAAGCCAGGCCAACATTCAAATTCAGGAAATACAGGGAACATCATTAAGATACTCCTCAAGAAGAGCACCCACAAGACACATAATTGTCAGATTCACCAAGGCTGAAACAAAGAAAAAAATGTTAAGGGCAGCCAGAGAGAAAGGTCAGATTACCCACAAAGGGAAGCCCATCAGACTAACAGCAGATTTCTCTGCAGAAACCCTACAAGCCAGAAGACAGTGGGGGCCAATATTCAACATTCTTAAAAAAAAAAAAAAAAAAGATTTTTCAACCCAGAATTTCATTTCCAGCCAAAATAAGCTTCAGAAGTGAAGAAAAAAAAAATCCTTTACAGTCAAGCAAATGCTAAGGGATTTTGTCACTACCAGGCCTGCCTTACAAGAGCTCCTAAAGGAAGCACTAAATATGGAAAGAAAAAACAGGTACCAGCCACTATAAAAACATACCAAAATATATAGACCAACGACACTATGAAGAAACTGCATCAACTAATGTGCAAAATAACCAGTTAGCATCATGATGACAGCATCAAATTCACACATAACAATATTAACCTTAAATGTAAATGGGCTAAATGCCCCAATTAAAAGACACAGACTGGCATAATGGATAGAGTCAAGACCCATCGGTGTGCTGTATTCAGGAGACCCATCTCATGTGCAAAGACACATATAGGCTCAAAATAAAGAGATGGAAGAATATTTACCAAGCAAATCTAAATAAAAAAAAAGCAGGGGTTTCAATCCTGTCTCTGATAAAACAGACTTTAAACCAACAAAGATCAGAAAAGACAAAGAAGGGCATTACTTAATGGTAAAGGGATCAATGCAACAAGAAGAGCTAACCATCCTAATTATATATGTGCCCAACACAGGAATATCCAGATTTAAAAGGAAGTTTTTAGAGACATACTAGACAATAATAGACTTAGACTCCCACACAATAATAGTGGGAGACTTTACACTCCACTGTCAATATTAGACAGATCAATGAGACAGAAAATTAACAAGGATATTCAGGCCTTGAACTCAGCTCTGGACCAAGAGGACCTAATAGACATCTACAGAACTCTCCACCCCAAATCAACAGAATATATATTCTTCTCACCACCACGTAGCACTTATTCTAAAATTGACCACATAATTGGAAGTAAAACACTTCTCAGCAAATGTAAAAAAATGGAAATCATAACAAACAGTCTCTCAGACCACAGTACAATCAAATTAGAACTCAGGATTAAGAAACTCACTCAAAACCACACGACTACATGGAAACTGAACAACCTGCTCCCGAATCACTACTAGGTAAATAACAAAATTAAGGTAAAAATAAATAAGTTCTTTGAAACCAATGAGAACAAAGACACAATATACCAGAATCTCTGGGACACAGCTAAAGCAGTGTTTAGTGGGAAATTTATAGCACAATGCTCATATCAAAAAGCAGGAAAGATCTAAAATCAACATCCTAACATTGCAATTAAAGAACTAGAGAAGCAAGAGCAAACAAATTCAAAAGCTAGCAGAAGACAAGAAATAACTAAGATCAGAGCAGAACTGAGGAGAGAGAGACATGAAAAACCCTTCAAAAAATTAATGAATCCAAGAGCTGGATTTTTGAAAAGATTAACAAAATAGATAGCCCACTAGCCTGACTAATAAAAAAGAAAAGACAAAAGAATCAGGCTGGGTGTGGTGGCACATACCTGTAATCCCAGCACTTTGGGAGGCTGAGACAGGCAGAAAACGAGGTCAGGAGATCAAGACCATCCTGGCTAACACAGCGAAACCCCATCTCTATTAAAATTACAAAAACAAAAATTAGCCAGTCATGGTGGCGGGCACCTGTAGTCCCAGCTACTTGGGAGGCTGAGGCAGGAGAATGACGTGAACCCAGGAGGCAGAGCTTGCAGAACCAAGATCATACCACTGCACTCCAGTCTGGGCGATAGAGCGAGACTCCATCTCAAAAAAAAAAAAAAAAGAAAGAAAGAAAAGAGAGAAGAATCAAATAGACAGAATAAAAATGATAAAGGGGGTATCACCACTGATCTCACAGAAATACAAACTACCATCATAGAATACTATAAACACCTCTACGCAAATAAATTACAAAATCTAGAAGACATGGATAAATCCCTAGACACATACACCCTCCCAAGACTAAGCCAGGAAGAAGTCAAATCCCTGAATAAACCAATAACAAGTTCTGAAATTGAGGCAATAATTAATAGCCTACCAACCAAAAAAATCCCAGGTCCAGACGGATTCACAGCGGAATTCTACCAGAGGTACAAAGAGGAGCTGGTACCACTCCTTCTGAAACTATTCCAAACAATAGAAAAAGAGGGACTCCTCCCTAACTCATTTTAAGAGGCCAGCATCATCCTGATACCAAAACCTGGCAAAGACACAACAAAAAAAAGAAAATTTCAGGACAATATCCCTGATGAACATTGATGTGAAAAATCCTCAATAAAATAGTGGCAAACCGAATCCAGCAGCACATCAAAAAGCTTATCCACCACAATCAAGTCAGTTTCATCCGTGGGATGCATGGTTAGTTCAACATACACAAATCAATAAACATAATTTGTCACATAAACAGAACCAATGACAAAAACCACATGATTATCTCAATTGATGTAGAAAAGCCCTTCAATAAACTTCAACACCCCTTCATGCTAAAAACACTCATGAAACTAGGTATTGATGGAACATATCTCAAAATAATAAGAGCTATCTACGACAAACCCACAGCCAATATCATACTGAATGGGCAAAAGCTGGAAGCATTCCCTTTGAATGCTGGCACAAGACAAGGATGCCCTCTCTCACCACTCCAGTTAAACATAGTATTGGAAGTTCTGGCCAGGGCAATCAGGCAAGAGAAAGAAATAAACGGTATTCAAATAGGAAGACAGGAAGTCAAATTGTCTGTGTTTGCAGATTATATGATTGTATATTTAGAAAACCCCATCATCTCAGTCCCAAAACTCCTTAAGCTAATAAGCAACTTCAGCAGTCTCAGGATACAAAATCAGTGTGCAAAAATTACAAGCGTTCCTATACACAATAATAGACAGAGTCAAATCATGAGTGAACTCCCATTCACAGTTGCTACCAAGAGAATAAAATGCCTAGGAATACAACTTACAAAGGATGTAAAGGACCTCTTCAAGGAGAACCACAAACCACTGCTCAAGGAAATAAGAGAGGACACAAACAAGTGGAAAAACATTCCATATTCATGGGTAGAAAGAATCAATACCATGAAAATGGCCATACTGCCCAAAGTAATATATAGATTCAATGCTATTCCCATCAAGCTACCATTGAATTTCTTCACAGAATTAGAGAAAACTACTTTAAGTCTCATATGGAACCAAAAAAGAGCCCATATAAGCCAAGACAATCCTAAGCAAAAAGAACAAATCTGGAGGCATCACACTACCTGACTCAAACTATACTACAAGGCTATAGTAACCAAAACAAGAAGACTGTTACTGAAACAGACATATAGAACAATGGAAGAGAACAGAGGTCTCAGAAATAACACCACACGTCTACAACCATCTGATGTTTAACAAACCTGACAAAAACAAGCAATAGGGGAAAGAATTCCCTATTTAATAAATGGTGCTGGGAAAACTGGCTAGCCATATGCAGAAAACTGAAACTGGACCCCTTCCTTACACCTAATGCAAAGATTAACTCAAGATGGATTCAAGACTTAAATGTAAGACTTAAAGCCATAAAAACCCTAGAAGAAAACCTAGGCAGTACCATTCAGGACATAGGCACAGGCAACGACTTCATGACTAAAACATCAAAAGCAACTGCAACGAAAGCCAAAATTGACAAATGGTATGTAATTAAAGAGCTTCCACACAGCAAAAGAAAGCAGAGTGAGCAGGCAACCTACAGAACAGGAAAGTGAACATCATCATAGTAAACAGGCAACCTACAGAATGGGAGAAAATTTTTGCAATATATCCATCTGACAAAGGGATAATATCCAGAATTTATGAGGCACTTAAATTTACAAAAACAAAAACCATTAAAAAGTGGACAAAGATATGAACAGACACTTCTCAAAAGAAGACATTTTTGCAGCCAACAAACATGATAAAAAGCTCATCATCACTGGTCATTAGAGAAATGCAAATCAAAACCACAATGAGATACCATCTCACGCCAGTTAGAATAGTGATCATTAAAAATTCAGGAAACAGCAGATGCTGAAGAGGATGTGGAGAAATAGGTACGCTTTTACATTGTTGGTGGGAGTGTAAATTAGTTCAACCATTGTGGAAGACAATGTGGTGATTCTTCAAGGATCTAGAACCAGAAATATCATTTGACCCAGCAATCCCATTACTGGGTATATTCCCAAAGGATTATAAATCATTCTACTATAAAGTCACATGCACATGTATGTTTATTGCAGCACTATTCACAACAGCAAAGACTTGGAACCAACCCACATGCCCAACAATGATAGACAGGATAAAGAAAATGTGACATTTATACACCATGGAATACTATTCAGCCATAGAAAAAGAATGAGTTCATGTCTTTTGCAGGGACATGGATGAAGCTGGAAACTATCATTCTCAGCAAACTAACACAGGAACAGAAAACCAAACACCGCATGTTCTCACTCATAAGTGGAGTTGAACAACAAGAACACATGGACACACGGAGAGGAACATCACACACCAGGGCTTGTCAGGGGGTGGGAGGCAAGGGGAGGGATAGCATTAGGAGAAATATGTAATGTAGATGACGGGTTGATGGGTGCAGCAAACCACCATGGCACATGTATACCTATGTAACAAACCTACACATTCTGCACATGTACCCCAGAATTTAAAGTATAATAAAACAAAATAATTTTCTAAATTTTTTATCCCCCTCTTTAACAAATGAAGAGGCAGATCTGGTCATCTTAATCATAGACTTTCATGTAGAAGAAGTCCAAACAAGACAGAAAGAAATGTGAAAGCTTATTCTTTTCTTTGCCAGTGCACTTTGGGAAGAGAAGGAAAACAGAGAGAGAGAAAGCAGCAAAAGAAACAAGTACATTTTATGACCTACCCTCTCCAAGCTGAAGTTCCAGAGAGGAGAAACTTTTATATAAGATGAAAGGAATGTTGAGAGTAAAAGAGGTTTTTGGCCCTTTGGGACTCGAGCAAAACTGCTGTGCAAGACAAACCTGTACTAATATGGTACAGTCCCAGCAGAGTAAAGAGGGCAGAGAAGGAAAGTTGAGCAGAAAAGGCCTAATTGTCATTATTATCTCTCATTTGGTGGAGTAAACCTAAAGTTTTCCACATATCCCTATGAAAAGAATGAGAAGATTCCAAGACAGCAGTCATGACATAGGTTATCTCATAATGGGAAGCAAGGAGAGCTCATCAATAAGGCTATAAACTCAAAACTATCTGCAGTATGTGGCTAAAAACTTGAGACAGACGCAGCATCAGTGAGAGTCAAGGTAAATCTATGTCACACAGGTTGGACTACCAGGGCCTGAAAAATCTGAATCTAAAGTTCTGTCAGGAATTATATCATTTGCAGACTCCAGAGGCGGATGCCAATACATTGCCTAGGAATACAGTCTACTAATCCAGCTCAACAGTTATCAGTAATTGTATACCCAAGGACCAGCAACAAGGCCAGGGTATAAGTTCCCCTCCACCAGTACATTTGAATAATAATTTGAAGAGGAGCAACACCACTGTTTGCATTTCTGCTTCAAATAGGGGAGGGACACAATTCACTGCCCTTATATCTACTATAATATGAAAGGGAAAAAAATAACTTTTTCAGAAATTAGTTTTAGATCTGCTTTTTAATTTGAAATTTCCTTTTAAGCCAAGAAGTTCAAACACGTATAAACTGAATATATACATTGTTTATGGAAATGATGTATTATAAATAGAAGAATTACATTAATGAGAACTGCCAAAGGCCAAAGCAGCCAACCATGAATTCTCAAATTCTATTTCAGCTGAAGTCCACAGGGGGATTCTTACCTCACACCCAGATCTCTAGGAATGCTAAAAAGCAGCAGAACATCAACTCACAGACACCTTAGAGTTATCTGAAAGGAGTTAGCTGGATGATCCCTGCTGTATTCTACAAAGGCCAAAAGAGTCCACAAACATGTGGACTAAGTAAGCAAGGCCACTGCCTCAGGATATTTTTTCAAAATTAACCATCATGCTTCTGGAGTAGAGTGAATCACATTCTACCCACAGATGTATTGAGCTCTGACTCAAATTCTAGGCAGAGACTATACTATCAAAGACCCCTTAATCCATTTTATAGTCCACAGTTTTCCCTCTTTTCATCCCTTTCTCACAGACTACAGCCTGAGATTCCTTTTTGTTTAGATCATATAAATGGTAGGAATTACTATATAATTAAATCATTTTTTATATCCTCTAGTCACAAAATTATTCAGGATCTGGTCACAAGGCTATTAGATCAACCTTCCTTTACCAAAAAATCCACCACATACAATTCATGATTTCAACAGTGTCTCTATATATTTTGTTGGAGGAATAACAAAAGTATGAAAAACCTATTTCTGCTTTGTAACACAAATAAATAAAGCTCATTGAGTTTTACAGCAGACTTGAAAACATTACTAGTAGCTGAATTATTAAGATTGGGAACTACAAGGGTCCCTTAAATTTAGGGATACCTTATTTATCTTTAGGACATCAGTGGCTAGCACTGCACCTAGAACACAATTAGTTCTCTTTAAATATTTGTTGACATGAACAGCTGAAACTAACATCTTTATATATTATTATTTTCAAAAATACCATAACTTAAGATGACTGCATTACTGAACAGAAAGAATGACACTTTTAATAAATTCCATGGATGCAGGTGAGGTGAGGGAATGGTTTCAGGATAAAATTGTTCCACCTTAGATCATCTGGCATTAGATTCTCATAAGGAGCAGACAACTTGGATCTGTTCACAATACGGTTCATGCTCCTATGAGAATCTAATGCTGTGGCTTATGGGACAGAAGGTGGAGCTCAGGTGGTAATGCTCACTTGCCCTCTGCTCACATCCTACTGTGCAGCCCAGTTGCTAATATGCCACAAACTGGCAGTCCGTTGCCCAGGGGTTGGTGACTCCTGGAACAGAAGTTACCAGGGGCTGGAAAAAGAGGGAATGTAAAGTGATTGTTAAATGATTATATAGTTTTTGTTTGGGATGATTAAAAATGTTCAAATCTAGAGAAAACTATTTTAAAATTCAAATGGAACCAAAAAAAAGCCCAAATACCCAAGGCAATCCTAATCAAAAATAACAAAGCTGGAGGCATCACACTACCCAACTTCAAACTATACTACAGGGCTACAGTAACCAAAACAGCATGGTACTGGTACAAGAACAGACACATACACCAATGGAACAGAATAGAGAACCAAGAAATAAGACCACACGCCTACAACTATCTGATCTTCAACAAACCTGACAAAAACAAGCAAAGGGGAAAGGATTCCCTATTTAATAAATGGTGCTGGGAGAACTGGCTAGCCATATGCAAAAAAAATTGAAACTGGACCCCTTCCTGACATATACAAAAACCAACTCAAGATGGATTAAAGACTTACATGTAAAACCCAAAACTCTAAAAACTCTAGAAGAAAACCTAGGCAACACCATTCAGGATATAGGCATGGGCAAAGATTTCATGACAAAGATGCCAAAAGTAATTGCAACAAAAGCAAAAATTGAAAAATGAGATCTAATTAAACTAAAGAGCTTCTGCACAGAAAAAAACATCAACAGAGTTAACAGACAGCTTACAGAATGAAAGAAAATGTTTGCGAACTGCATCTGACAAAGGTCTAATATCCAGCATCTATAAGGAACTTAAACAAATTTACAAGAAAAAAACAAACAGCCTCATTAAAAGGTGGGGTGAACAGACACTTCTCAAAAGAAGACACGTGTGACCAACAATCGTGAAAAAAAGCTCAGTGTCACTGATCATTAAAGAAATGCAAATTGAAATCACAATGATATACCATCTCACACCAGTCAGAGTGGCTTTTATTAAAAAGTCAAAAAAAAATGCTGGTGAGGCTGTGGTGAAAAAAGAACACTTTTACACTGTTGGTGGGAGTGTAAATTAGTTCAACCATTGTGGAAGACAGTGTGGTGATTCCTCAAACACCTAGAAACAGAAATACCATTCAACCAGGCAATCCCATTACTGGGTATATACCCAAATTAACATAATTGTTCTACTATAAAGACACATGCATGTGTATGTTCATTGCAGCACTATTTACAATAGCAAAGACATGGAATCAACCTAAATGCCCATCAATGGTCGACTGGATGAAGAAAATGTGGTACATAAGCACTGTGGAATATTATGCAGCCATAGAAAAGAATAAGATCATGTCTTTTGCGGAAACATGGATAGAGCTGGAGGCCATTATCCTTAGCAAAGTAACACAGCAACAGAAAACCAAATACTGCATGTTCTCACATGTAAGTGGGAGCTAAATGATGAGAACACATGGACACATAGGGGGAACAATGCACACTGGAACTACCAGAAGGCAGAGGGTGGGAGGAAGAACAGGATCAGGAAAAATAATGAATGGATACTAGGCTTAATACCTGGGTGATTAAATAATCTGTACAACAAGCCCCCGTGACACACTTACCTATGTAACAAACCTGCACATCCTGCACATGTACCCCTGAACTTAAAATAAATTTTTTTAAAAGCTCAGGAAATGATAGTGGTGACGGTTGTATAATTGTGAATGTACTTGAATTATACACATAAAAATGGCTAAAATGGGCCAGGCATAGTGGCACCTGCCTGTACTCCCTTCTATGGGGAAGGTTGTGTGGCAGGAGGATCACTTGACGCTAGCCTGGGAAACATAGCAAAACTCTTCAAAAATTGTTAAAATAGTAAGTTTTATGTTGCATATATTTTACCCCAATAAAAAAGGCATAATGACTACTAAATATTAAAATAATGCCTCACAAACTGCTGTGTAATAATTCACTCTACCAGTGTGACGACTCTAAGGTGTACATACTGCATAAATTACCTATCTTATTTAACCCCAAAAGAAACCAATGCTAATCAGTTAATGAGCAAATAGGTAAAATAGCTGAATATTAAAAATAAAGATGGACTACAATTCCCTTATCAGTAGCCTTAGTACTTTACAAAGTAGTTTGAGAACACTGTGTGTTTTATTCTTACTTACAAGTAAACTGAATAAGAATGGGTAAAAAAATATGCTGTCCTAACAGAATTTGAAATAGCTATAGAATGATGACTGCTGAAGATATGCTAATTTGATAACTGAATAAATATTTTTAAAGGTCATTAGATTCATTCTGTAACAAGTAACTTCACATGTGAATATTAAAATATACATTATTTGAAAACAAAAATATAAAGAGTATGGTCAAAACAGACAAGTTAGAACACTAAATCCTTCAAAGGGTTAAAATAAGCTGTAGTCTTTAAGCAATCACCCTCTAGAACCATGTCTTCATAAATTTGATTCATTTATAGAGTGTTTTTGATGATAGGCAATTCTTTGTTGAAAGTTAAGTGCTCTTTTATATGAATAAATAAAAAAGGCTTTGGTTTGAACTAATACATTATTTTGACAAATGTTTATTGGAACCCCAGTTATGGGTTCATAAATCAGAGTTCTTTGTGGTCCATCAGGTGAGCTCACCAATGCCACCAGATGTCACAGCAAATACCAATACGGTAATTAAAACAAGTCCATGGAATGCAGTCCCTCTCCTACACAATGACAATAGTCAAAACAAGAAGAAATAGCTTATTATCTTTAATTTAACCTACTGAAAATACTTCTGCAAGATGTCATAACCATACCTTCAAAGAAAAAAAAACATTTGTTTTCCATTTACTGTTGTATTAAAATGACAAGGTCAAACATGATGCATGATCTGTCAGACAGATTATTTCCAAACCTATCTCACAATAAAAAGGAGGAAAATCATCTGCATGCAGTAACTAAACTATATCCTTAGAAAAATTATTCCTCTTTTTTTCTTCCTTTTCTTCCCTTCCTTTCTCTCCACCCCCTTTTTAAAATAGCTATTATTTCCTGAAAAGTGAGTCCTATTAATAATACCTAATGTACCTGGCCCAATGCACATCCAGTTGCATATTGCATGGGCCTGAGCTGTTTTAAAAAATTCCATGATTAAAAGCTTGCATTCTTTCCTACCAAATAGAAAACATTTGGCAAGAGAATTCTAGCAAAACACCAAACCCATTTTTGATGAAAAACTGGAAAGACTTTTTACTCTGAAGACTTTTGAAAGTCCCTGTATAGTCCCGGGCACTACCAGCCATGAAAAAGAAGGGGAACAAGGCTTTTAATTAAAATAGTCATTTGCATAATATAGCTTAGAGTGGGAAATTTTGTTGAAGGATCCCTCCCCGTCAGAACAATAGGTAGACCTCTGCATAATTCATCCTAAACGGTCACAAGTAACACAGGCCAGCACATTAGAGACTGCCTCTAAACCAACCCGGCAGCTCCACGTAAAGGGCCAGTATGGTAAGGCCATATAAGGAGAGCTTTGCTATTACTCTGTAACTTCACTGCCCATGCCTGCTGCTTCACTGTTGATGATAATATAAACAGTGAGTGATAATTTAAAATGCTAGCTATTGAACTACTCTAATCTTAAATCAAAGAAATTATGTCATCAAGACTGACTTAAAAGAGCAATGTCTAAATACAGGTGTTATTTGTGAATGACAAAAATGTTGCCATTGTATCATAGGACAATGTTTAGAAAGAACTGAACTGGGACCTGGGTCTTCCAGAGCATCTCTGATTCCACATTATCTGGGTAATCCCATATTTTTAAAAAAGTTATTATTAAATGGGTGCCTAAACTATAAAGACAGCTAGTTTGCAAGAAAGAACTGGGGAATAAGACAGCTGGAAGGAGCCCTGTCAACATCAAAACAAATATTATACATTGACCTCAGAAACTTTTCTGTCCAAAGAACCACAATTTGATGGGAGTAGTGTAGAGAAAAATTTATATTCCAGGGTGTTATTATAAACAATAGAGCAATAGTCTGGCAATTATTGGAGTTAAACAGCTAAGTGTGGTCAGGGAAAGAGTGAGAGAGAGAGACCTACTGGTGCTGCCATCATCCCAAGCTAACTGTGGGTATATTCAAAGCTGTGCCTCCCTAAGGAACGACATCAGAGGCTTAACAACGTAGGGGCGGGGGTCATATAGCAGAGAGAACAAGGGAGAGACTTTACTATAATAATCCAGCCAATCACTAAACAAATAAATAAGAAACGAACAATAACCAGTCCCAGAGTAGTGCCCAGAGTAGTCATATTATCAAAAATAGTTACCAACAAAAAATTATGAGGCAAGCAAAGAAACAGGAAAGTAGGATCCATTCTCTGGCAAGTGGGAGAGCAGACAACATAAATTTCCTGTCAAAACAACCAGATGTCAGATTTAACAGAAAAATAGTTCAAAGTAGCCATTATAGAAATAAAGGAAAGCAGCCGGGCACAGTGGCTCACGCCTGTAATCCCAGCACTTTGGCAGGCTGAGGTGGGTGGATCACCTGAGGTAAGGAGTTCGAGACCAGCCTGACCAACATGGTGAAATCCTGTCTCTACTAAAAATACAAAAATTAGCCAGGCATGGTGGCATGCGCCTATAGTCCCAGCTACTTGGGGAGGCTAAGGCAGGAGAATCACTTGAACCCAGAGGCAGAGGTTGCAGTGAGCCGAGATTGCGGCACCACATGCCAGCCTGGGCGACAGAGCAAGACTCTGTCATAAATAAATAAATGCATGCATACATACACACATACATGATGAAAGAAGTAAAGAAACATATATTGACAATATTATACCATATAGAGAATACCAATAAATAGAAATTTTTTAAAAAGGAACCAAATCAAAATTCTGGAGTTGCAAAGTGTAATAACTGAAATGATTTATTTGCTAGAAGGTCTCAACAGGATGTTTGAACTGAAAGAAAAAAGAACTTGCAAACTGGAAGATAAATTGACAGAGATTATGCATGCAAAGGAACAGAGAGAAAAAAAAATGATGAGGAAAAAATAAACAGACCCTCACAGAAATATGGGACACCATTAAATGCACCAACATGCACATAAAGGGAGTATCAGAAGGAGACGAGAAATGAGAAAATTCATAACCAAATGAGATTTCACCAAGAATTCAAAGCTAAACATCCAAAACTCAAATAATGTAATAGGTCATATAAGTAAGCTAAAACACAAAAATCACATGATTATCTCAATAGACACAGAAAAAGAATTTGAAAAAAAATCCATTACCCTTTCATAATAAAAACATTCAATAAACAGGAATAGCAGGAAATTTTCTCAACCTAATAAAGAGCATCTATAAATATCCACAGTTAACATCATACTTAGTGGTGCAAGATTGGATGCTTCCCCTTAAGATAAGCCACAAGACAGAGATGTCCACCCTCACCACTTCTATTCGACATTATACTGAGGTTCTAGCCATGGCATTAAACAAGAAAAAGAAATAAAAGGTATCCAAATTGGAAGAGGAGGCAAATGATCTCTATTTGCAGATGACATGATCTCATATGTAGAAATCTTAAAGTAGCCCAAAAAACTATTGGAGCTAGTGAATAAGTTCAGCAAGACTTCAAGATTAATATACAAAAATCAATAGTATGTCTATACATTTGTAATGAGCAATCCAAAAATGAAATTAAGAAAACAATTCTATTCACAGTAGCATCAAAAAGGATATAACACTTAGTAATAAATTTAACAGAAGTACAAAACTTATACTCTGAAATCTATAAAAACATTGTTGAAAGAAACAAAACATCCAAATAAATGGAAAAACATCTCATGTTCATGGACCAAAATATTCAACGCTGCTTAAATGGCAATATTCCCCAAACTCATCCATAGATTCAATGCAAGCCCTATCAGAATCCCAGCTAATTTCTCTGTAGAAAGTGACAAGCTGATTCTAAAATTCATATGAAATTGCAAGGGAGTCGGGACAATTAAAATAATGCTGAAAATGAATAATAAACTGAGGAATCACACTTCCAAATTTCAAAACTTACTATAAAGCAACAGTAATCAAAACAGTGTAGTACTGACAAAAGTACAGATATATAGACTAGTCGAACAGAATTGAGAGGCCAGAAATACACCCATGTATCTAAGGTCAACTTACTTTCAATAAGGGTGCCAAGACTAGTCAATGAATAAAGAATATCTTTTCAACAAATGCTACGGGAGTAACTGGATAGCCATAGGCAAAAGAACAAACACTTATCTCACACTCAAATCAACTCCAAATAGATCAAAGACCTAAATGTAAATCTAATGCATATATTATAAAATCTCAGAAGAAAACATAGGAGCAAATCTTTATGACCTTTTTGAATATGAAACCAAAATCTTTTTTTAATTATTATTATTATACTTTAAGTTTTAGGGTACATGTGCACAATGTGCAGGTTTGTTACATATGTATACATGTGTCATGCTGGTGTGCTGCACCCATTAACTCGTCATTTAGCATTAGGTATATCTCCTAATGCTAACCCTCCCCCCTCCCCCCACCCCACCACAGTCCCCAGAGTGTGATGATCCCCTTCCTGTGTCCATGTGTTCTCATTATTCAATTCCCATCTATGAGTGAGAACATGCGGTGTTTGGTTTTTTTGTCCTTCTGATAGTTTACTGAGAATGATGATTTCCAGTTTCATCCATGTCCCTACAAAGGACATGAACTCATCATTTTTTATGGCTGCATAGTATTCCATGGTGTATATGTGCCACATTTTCTTAATCCAGTCTATCATTGTTGGACATTTGGGTTGGTTCCAAGTCTTTGCTATTGTGAATAATGCCGCGATAAACGTACGTGTGCATGTGTCTTTATAACAGCATGATTTATAGTCCTTTGGGTATATGCCCAGTAATGGGATGGCTGGATCAAATGGTATTTCTAGTTCTAGATCCCTGAGGAATCACCACACTGACTTCCACAATGGTTGGACTAGTTTACAGTCCCAGCAACAGTGTAAAAGTGTTCCTGTTTCTCCACATCCTCTCCAGCACCTGTTGTTTCCTGACTTTTTAATGATTGCCATTCTAACTGGTGTGAGATGGTATCTCATTGTGGCTTTTATTTGCATTTCTCTGATGGCCAGTGATGACGAGCATTTTTTCATGTGTCTTTTGGCTGCATAAATGTCTTCTTTTGAGAAGTGTCTGTTCATATCCTTCGCCCACTTTTTGATGGGGTTGTTTGTTTTTTTCTTGTAAATTTGTTTGAGTTCATTGTAGATTCTGGATATTAGCCCTTTGTCAGATGAGTAGGTTGCAAAAATTTTCTCCCATTTTGTAGGTTGCCTGTTCACTCTGATGGCAGTTTCTTTCGCTGTGCAGAAGCCCTTCAGTTTAATTAGATCCCACTTGTCAATTCTGGCTTTTGTTGCCATTGCTTTTGGTGTTTTAGACATGAAGTCCTTGCCCATGCCTATGTCCTGAATGGTAATGCCTAGGTTTTCTTCTAGGGATTTTATGCTTTTAGGTCTAACATGTAAGTCTTTAATCCATCTTGAATTAATTTTTGTATAAGGTGTAAGGAAGGGATCCAGTTTCAGCTTTCTACATATGGCTAGCCAGTTTTCCCAGCACCATTTATTAAATAGGGAATCCTTTCCCCATTGCTTGTTTTTGTCAGGTTTGTCAAAGATCAGATAGTTGTAGATATGTGGCGTTATTTCTGAGGGCTCTGTTCTGTTCCATTGATCTATATCTCTGTTTTGGTACCAGTACCATGCTGGTTTAGTTACTGTAGCCTTGTAGTATAGTTTGAAGTCAGGTAGCATGATGCCTCCAGCTTTGTTCTTTTGGCTTAGGATTGACTTGGCGATGCGGGCTCTTTCTTGGTTCCATATGAACTTTAAAGTAGTTTTTTCCAATTCTGTGAAGAAAGTCATTGGTAGCTTGATGGGGATGGCATTGAATCTATAAATTACCTTGGGCAGTATGGGCATTTTCACGATATTGATTCTTCCTACCCGTGAGCATGGAATGTTCTTCCATTTGTTTGTATCCTCTTTTATTTCATTGAGCAGTGGTCTGTAGTTCTCCTTGAAGAGATCCTTCATGTCCCTTGTAAGTTGGATTCCTAAGTATTTTATTCTCTTTGAAGCAATTGCGAATGGAAGTTCACTCATGATTTGGCTCTCTGTTTGTCTGTTATTGGTGTCTAAGAATGCTTGTGAGTTTTGTACATTGATTTTGTATCCTGAGACTTTGCCGAAGTTGCTTATCAGCTTAAGGAGATTTTGGGCTGAGACAATGGGGTTTTCTAGATATACAATCATGTCATCTGCAAACAGGGACAATTTGACTTCCTCTTTTCCTAATTGAATACCCTTTATTTCCTTCTCCTGCCTAATTGCCCTGGCCAGAACTTCCAACACTATGTTGAATAGGAGTGGTGAGAAAGGGCATCCCTGTCTTGTGCCAGTTTTCAAAGGGAATGCTTCCAGTTTTTGCCCATTCAGTATGATATTGGCTGTGGGTGTGTCATAGATAGCTCTTATTATTTTGAGATATGTCCCATCAATACCTAATTTATTGAGAGTTTTTAGCATGAAGCGTTGTTGAATTTTCTCAAAGGCCTTTTCTGCATCTATTGAGATAATCATGTGGTTTTTGTCTTTGGTTCTGTTTATATGCTGGATTACATTTCTTGATTTGCATATATTGAACCAGCCTTGCATCCCAGGGATGAAGCCCACTTGATCATGGTGGATAAGCTTTTTCATGTGCTGCTGGATTTGGTTTGCCAGTTTTTTATTGAGGATTTTTGCATCAATGTTCATCAAGGATATTGGTCTAAAATTCTCTTTTTTGGTTGTGTCTCTGCCCGGCTTTGGTATCCAGATGATGCTGGCCTCATAAAATGAGTTAGGGAGGATTCCCTCTTTTTCTATTGATTGGAATAGTTTCAGAAGGAATGGTACCAGTTCCTCCTTGTACCTCTGGTAGAATTCGGCTGTGAATCCATCTGGTCCTGGACTCTTTCTGGTTGGTAAGCTATGGATTATTGCCACAATTTCAGAGTCTGCTATTGGTCTATTCAAAGATTCAACTTCTTCCTGGTTTAGTGTTGGGAGGGTGTATGTGTCGAGGAATTTATCCATTTCTTCTAGATTTTCTAGTTTATTTGTGTAGAGGTGTTTGTAGTATTCTCTGATGGTAGTTTGTATTTCTGTGGGATCGGTGGTGATGTCCCCTTTATCATTTTTTATTGTGTCTATTTGATTCTTCTCTCTTTTCTTCTTTATTAGTCTTGCTAGTGGTCTATCAATTTTGTTGATCCTTTCAAAAAACCAGCTCCTGGATTCATTAATTTTTTGAATGGTTTTTTGTGTCTCTATTTCCTTCAGTTCTGCTCTGATTTTAGTTATTTCTTGCCTTCTGCTAGCTTTTGAATGTGTTTGTTCTTGCTTTTCTAGTTCTTTTAATTGTGATGTTAGGGTGTCAATTTTGGATCTATCCTGCTTTCTCTTGTGGGCATTTAGTGCTACAAATTTCCCTCTACACACTGCTTTAAATGTGTCCCAGAGATTCTGGTATGTTGTGTCTTTGTTCCCGTTGGATGAAACCAAAATCTTGAGCACCACAAGAAAAAAACTTATAAATTGGACTTTGCTATGGTTTGTCCCCACCAAAACTCATGTGGAGGCATGGTCCTCATTGTAGCTATGTTGGGAGCTTGTGCCTTTAAGAGGTGATTAGGTCATTAAGGGGGTTAATGCCTTTTAGGGGTAAATTCTCACTCTCACAGGACTGAATTAGTTATCATAAGAGTGGATTGTGAAATGAGGCTGCCTCTCGTGTTTGGTCTCTGCACATGCCTACTTCCCCTTCCACTTATCTGCCATGTTATGATGCATCATGAGGCCCTCACCAGAAGCCAACCAGATGTGGCCACTCAATCTTGAACCACCCAGCCTCTAAAATCGTAAGATAAATAAACCTCTTTCCTTTACAAATTACCAAGACTCGGGTATTCAGGTATAACAACAGAAAACAGATTAAAACAGACTTCATCAAAATTTTTAAATGTTGTGTTTTAAAGAAGCCAGTCACAAAAGACCACATCCTATATGATTCCATTCATATGAAAGTCCAGAATAGGGAAATCTATAAACAGAAGGCAGATTGTGGTTGCTTAGGACCAGAATCAGTGAGAGGGAAAATGGGGTGGAGGAGCGAGAGTTGTATTAATCATGTCTCCAAAGACAAAAAAATCAATTGGATGAATATATAGATTTGCTTTAAGGAATTGGCTTACACAATTGTATTAGTCAGGGTTCTCCAAAGAAACAGAACCAATAGGATATAAAGAGAGATACATGAGACGGGCTTTATTATGGGAATTGGTTCATGTGATTATGGAAGCTGAGAAGTCCCACAATATTATGTCTGCAAACTGGAAAACCAAGGAAGCTGGTGGCATGGCTCAGTCCAAGTTCAAAGGTGTGAGAACAAGGGAAACTGATGGTATAACTTTTACTTCGAGCCCAAAGACCTCAGAATATGGGGTGACAGAGCAGGTGTGGAGGTTTTGTTACAACTCTCAGAGTCCAAAGTCCAGAGAACTTGAAGTTCTGGTGTCCAAGGCCAGGAGGAGATAGATGTCTCAGCTCCAGAAGAAACGGCAAATCACCTTTCCTCTGCCTTTTTGTTCCATCCAGGCCCTCAAATGATCGTATGGTACCTACCCATATTGGATGAGGGTACATCTTCCTTACTTAGTCCACTGATTCAAATGTCAATCTCTTCAAGAAGTAGCCTCACAACCACACCCAGAAATAATGCTTTACCAGGTATCTGGGTATCCCTTTACCCAGTCAAGTTGACACCTAAAATTAACTATCACAGGCTGGGCACGGTGGCTCACACCTGTAATCCCAGAAATTTGGGAGGCTGAGTCGGGTAGATCACTTGAGGTCAGGAGTTCAAGACAGCCTGGCCAACATGGTGAAACCCCATCTCTACTAAAAATACAAAAATTAGCCAGCCATGGTAGCAGGTGCCTGTAATCTCAGCTACTTGGGAGGCTGAGGCAGGAGAATCCCTTAAATCCCCAGGAGGCGGAGGCTGCAGTGAGCCGAATCACGCCACTGCACTCCAGCCTGGGCGACAGAGTGAGACTCCATCTCAAAAATAATAATAACTGTCACAATTATGGAGGCTGGCAAACCCAAAATCAGCAGGGTGGGCCAGCAAGCTATACATAGCATGAGCCAATACTGCAGTTCAAGTCTGAAGGCCAGAATTCTCTCTTGCTTGAGGTAGATAAGTCATCTGTTCTATTCACATGTTCAACTGAGTAGATGAGGCCCAACCACACTACGGAGAGCAATATGTTTTGCTCCAAGTCCATTCGTTTAAATATTAATCTCATCCAAAAACATCTACACAGAAATATCCAGTACAACATTTTTGACCACTTATCTGGGCATCATGGCCCAGCCAAATTGACACATAAAATTAACCATCACAGAAAGGATAAAAGTAACAGTTTATTTTTGTAGGTGATGAAAATGTTCTAAAGTTAATTGTGGTGATAGTTAAAGATTAGAAAAGTTTAATGGTTTTAGTCCATTTTAATGACTAGGCTAAAAACCATTGAATTTTATACTTTAAACAGTTGAATTGTATGAATTATATATCAAGAAAGCTGTTTTCTAAAAGGAAGAGCAGACTCCAGTGGCAATCTTCATATCCTTGGAGAATGAAAAAAAGTTATTTTACCTGCAATTTTTAAAAAAGCTGTACATCTACAGACACCAAGAAAACCTAAATCACTCCTCTGGAGTGGTAACCAATCAGTTATTTAACAGATATTTATTAAGACTTATCCCAGAACATTACTGAATACATAGACAGCCCTCCAAAGCACATGCTGATGGATTGATTTATTGCTCCCAAAGTGGAATCAGATGATTTTCCTAGGGAAAAAAAATATACTCCATTCACTTCTCTAGGAGCTCAGAAAAAGTAACGGTATTCTGCTGCTAATAGAAACCCCTAGAAATTCTATGCAAAGTTCACAGAGCAACATAGAAATGCAATCCCTAATCTATATGACCTCATATTTCTAGTTAGCAAGACACACTACCAGACACAAAACAAAACTATAAATAAAACCATTGTTTAACCTTAAAGCAATCATAACTAAAGGGGCTCTATAGTCCAGAAAAAAATAAGAGAAATAATATTTATCAATAAATATTTGATGAAATCCTACCATGCACATAAGTGCATTCATGCATACACACACCACACACACACACGCATTTATACGTACTTCCAAATCCCAGAAAATAATTTGCAATTTAAGCCTTATTCCTGATCTAATCACTACTTGTATTTAACAGTCTCAGTAGATTATATTTTCTAAATATCAGGAATAAACACAACACGCAACAGTCTAATGAAAAACTAAGATGTTATATGCAAAAGGATTAAACCTATTTGTCTTATAGTCACAGTGATACCCTAGGGTGGCTGGTCTGTCACCAGCCAGAAACCTCTGTGGCCAGCCATGCCTCTGCTTGGGGTTTGCTTGCACCTGCTGGGTTCGTTCCACCCAAACAGCCTGGCAGGCTGCGCTCAACTCGCACTACTGGCCTGGATCCCATGCCTGCCAAGGGTGAGCCAGGCACAGAGTGGTGAGAAGTGTGTGAGTGAGCAAGCATGGGTCCAGCCACTATGCACAGCCAGGCGTGCCAGGTGCGGCAGGGGGGCAGCTCCAGGCACTGGCACAGATGTCGGCTCCTTGTGAGGCTGTGGCTGGACCAAATGTACCACAAGTAGCTCCTGCTGCAGGCAGCAACATCTAGACAAAGGGAATTTGGTGGCATCTGAAAGCTTGGAGGCACAGGTAACCACAGAACTCCAAAGAGGGTGTTACAGTGTGTTCACAGCCCTGGCTTGGGGAGCCCTGAGGTCTAGACTCCCAGAAGGGCCGCAGCTCTTCTCTCCTTCTCGTCACCCACAATGTGGCAGGCATGGAGCATGTTTCAGCCCCGTTTGTAGTACAGCTCTTTCAGTCCGACCATTCAGCAGGCCCCAAGTTCTTGTCCCACATCCAGGAAGAGTGAGGTACACAAACAACTGGAGGGTGAGCAATGCAGAGAAGATCTTCATTGAGCGACAGAACAACTCTCAGGAGACCTGAAGTGGGTCACTCCTTTGGGTAGCTACTTTCTGTAGGCAGGTCATCCCGATGAATGTCCAGCTCTCAGCAGAGAGAAGACCCATGGTGGGTAGCTCCTTTCCACAGGCAGGTTGTCCAGGTAAGTGTCCAGCTCTCAGCAGAGAGGAGACCTATGGTGGGTAGCTCCTTTATGCAGGCAGGTCATCCTGAAGAGTTAAGGAGACCTGAAGTAGGTAGCTCCTCCCCAGAGCTTGTAGTCCCAGTGTCTGTGTGAGTCTGGCTGAGTCTGGGGTTTTTGTGGGCTCAGAAGGGAGGAAGTGCATGCTGATTGGTCCATGGGCAGCCATAGGCAAGCCTGGAAAAAGCACCATAAATTATCATCTGGGCAGTGGATTCTACCCAGAACTGACAGCCTGGCCTCCAGGCTTCAGGCTGTCCCTGGCTAGAAGGCGGGGCTTCACTGGGAACCTGCCCTTTTCCACCAGGAACCTGTCTGCCTCCTGCCACCATCAACATGCCGTCCACAGTGCCCAGGCTCCTCGTGCCAAGGGGCACCTGCAGACCTGCACAGAGCCACCCTCAGCCCCCACCAGCCTCCCTCCCAAGCTTGTCAGTACCCAAAGTCTAGAGGGAGCCAAGGTTGCAGGGGGCTGGCATGTTAGTGCCTCTCTGAATGCACACACACCCAGCCAGGTCACAATAGCACCCAGGCTTGGCTACAACTTTGCTCCACACCAGAGAAGGTGCCAGGAGCGGGGAGAGACTAGAAAGCAGGAGCAGACACTTCCAAGCCTGTGAGGGGAAGGGGGCTTCCTGGGCCCCTGTGAGTGCAGGGATGCCCAGGTCTAGAGCTGCAGCTGGGCAGCTACAGCTGCGCCCAGGAGCACAGGTCTCCCACTGACTCAGTAGGGGGCAGGGCTCCCACCTGCTCCTGCTGGCTCTGCAGAACAGGGCAGACCCAGCCACACCTCCCCCGCTGCAACCCACTTCTTCACAGTGGCCACTCCAGATGGGCCGCCCCTGTCATTAATATAATTCTAAACTTTTTTATATGATTGTTGCTATCTCGTACATGTGGAAGTAATTTTACAAAGATATAATAACAACATCAAAATCAAGTTCAAAAAATACTATCTTGGTGAAAGAACATCAAAAACAGAAAATTTCAGGGATAGTCACAGTCTACAAAACACCATCACATATAGCATCTCACTGATTTTTCACAATAGTCCATGAAGACATTATTATTATTAAATATGTAATTCTTATTTTACATATGCAGAAACTGGGTCTTAAATGACTCATCAATGTCATCCAAAAAATAATGTCAAGTCTAGGAATCAAACTCCAGTCTTTGGACTTTAAATAAAAATTTCTACATTGCAATTAAAAGTAATTGTTGCCTCAAGCCAAGAATTAAGGCTACTCAGAAAGGTATCTAAGACTCTACCTATCTATCTTAATCTGTTTTCTGTTGATTGTAACAGAATACCTGAAACTGGATAATTTATAAAGAAACAAATGTGTTTCTTACAGTTCAGGAGGCTGGGAAGTCCAAGGTCAAGGGATCACATCTGGTGAGGCCCTTTTTGCTGGTGGGAACTCTCTGCAGCGTCTCAAGGCCACACAGGGCATCCCATAGCAAGGGGGCTGACTATGCTAGCTCAGGTCTCTCTTCTACTTCTTAAAAAGCCACCAGTACCACTCCCATTATAACCCATTAATGTATTAACCTACTAATCCACTAAACTATGAATGGATAAATTCATTTATGAGGCAATGCATTCATGACCCAATCCCCTGTGGAAAGCAGTTTGGAGATTTCTCAAAGAACTAAAAGCAGAATTACCATTCAACCCAGCAATACCATTACTGGGTATATATCCAAAGGAAAATAAACCATTCTACCAAAAACTCACCTGCACTTATGTTTATCTCAGCACTATTCACAATAACAAAGACACGGCATCAACCCAGGTGTTTATCAATGGTGGACTGAATAAAGAAAATGTGGTAAATATACACCACAGAATACTACACAGCCGTAAATAAGAACAAAATCATGTCCTCTGCAGAACCATGGATAGCTGGAGGCCATTATCGTAAGTGAATTAACACAGAAACAGAAAACCACATGTTCTCACTTATAAGTGGGAGCTAAACAATGGGTACACATGGACACAGAGATGGGAACAATAAACACTGGGGATTCCAAAAGGGAGAAGACAGGGAGGAGGGCAAGGGTTGAAAATTTACCCATCATGTACTATGTTTACTACTTGGACAATGGGATCAATAGACGCTAAAACCTCAGCATCACACAATATACCAATGTAACAAATCTGCACATATACTCCTGAATCTGAAAAAAAAAAAGGCCCCACCTCTCAATACTGCCATATTGGGGATTAAGTTTAAGCATGAGCTTTGGAGAAGACAAACATTCAAACCATAGCACTATCAAGACAGAATTTTTAAAGTGCAGCAACAGCAGCAAAGAAATTTTCAAGTTCTGTACCAGTCTAGGCAAAAAGAAAATATAACATTCCTGCAAACTACATCTTTTCATTTTCCTCTAGTCCTTTCCTACCATCAAAGCAATATATCTGAAAGAAAGAAACTGCAAATTCCCTATACTCTGTGATCTTTATATTCCATGAAGAATATAATTATAATATACAATTATATTTTATATATTTTATACATTATATATTTGTATATATCATATATTTACAATATATTTTACTTTATTTGTTTTGTACATAATTATATTTTATATTATATATAATTATATTCTTTATATTCTATATTCTTTATTCTGTTTCAATAAGCACTTCAGGTGATTCTGATGCACACTAAAGGATGAGAACCACTAGTCTATGAGAAGCATAGTATTCATATTTGAAGATATGAATGTATAATCGTATTCTTTAAGGAATATAATTATATACTATATGCTGTTTATTTTACTGTATATAACATATAATTATATATTTATTATATACTGTTTAACATTTTTAAAAAGTACTTAAGTCCCTCTTTCACAAAATAAAAGGCACAAATCTTAAAATGAAGGATACCATTTAACTACATAATCATCTCTGTAACAAACTAGATCTAATATCAAAATATAGCCTCTTTGGGAAACCACAAATGGTTCATGTTAACCCCAAAGACATGTATATGTGCAAATGCTCACCTAGAAAAGTCCAACTTTGAATTTATTGTAATCATTAAGTGGGGCATCAGCCAGAGTTAGAGATGCATTATATATCTCTGACCCCCACAATCACAAGGACAAGATTTACAACTGGAAATGAGCATCAAGATATTGTGCAAGAAATTAATGTTTGGCTTTGGTGTTCTCCTGGCTTGTAGCAATACATAGTTGATCCCATAAACCAGGGAACAAATTAGGCAGCACGTCCAATTTCTCTGTGGTTCCATTGCCCTCTAGTGGCTGTTTTGAAACTAGTTATTAACTGACAGCCTTCAAAAGTCAACGGGGATTCTCAAAGAAGGGAAGGGAGAACAGCAGCATCAGCAACATCCGGGAACTTTTTTAAACACGCAAAATTTCAAGCCCTACCTAATGCCTACCAAAAAGAAACTCGGGATAGGGGCCAGCAATGTGTTTCAATAAGCACTCCAGGTGATTCTGATGCATACTAAAGGTTGAGAACCACTAGTCTATGAGGAGAGTATTCATATTTGAAGATGTGAATGTATATAATAGGTGCATATGAGTGTTCTTTTATGAAAGTATTGCTCATAATTATTTTTCTTTTTTAAATTTCAAAAGGCCTTTTATATACACATAATAATCTAGAAAAAGCCCAAAATTTAGTTGCGGAAATTTAAAAGTCTTATAAAGCCATGACGGAACCATATAGAACATGAGGATAAAATTAACTTCATTCTATATTAAAAGTTCATTTTAAAAGCTTACTATTTAGCCAAAACATCTGACCAGGATCTTCCCATTCATTTCTTGGCTATAAAACCAATAAGAAAATGTTTGTTGGATGGAATGAATACTTAATCTATGTTTGTGTGGGACACTTAGCATTCAAGCTCCTTAGTAGATGTATAATATATTATTTCCTACCCTTTTTCCCATTACATATATTGTTAATTGGATTATTCAAGCTAACAGTGACACAAGTCCAGCTCTACCTTGAGCTAAAGCTGAAAAACATTTAGGCTAGACTTTTTTAAAAACTATATCATAGGCAAATAAATCATTTAGGCTGGCATGGTAACTCATGCCTGTAATCCCAGCACTTTGGGAGGCCGAGGCAGGTAGATCACTTAAGGCCAAGAGTTTAAGACCAGCCTGGCCAACATGGAAAAACCCAGTCTCTACCAAAAATACAAAAATTAGCCAGACGTGGTGGTGCACACCTGTAGTCCCAGCTACCTGAGTGGCTGAGGCACAAGAATCACGCGAACCCAGGAGGTGGAGGTTGTGGTGAGCCACGGTCACACCACTGCACTCCAGCCTGGGTGACAGAGCAAGAAAGACTCTATCACAAAAATAATAATTTTTAAATCATGCATAACTTAGCATAGCTGTAGGTAACCTATTCATCAGATAAAGATAGCATGGTTTCACAAAAAATAAACTGGATTTGAGGTGAAAAAGCCTGAGATTTGATCTGTGTGGACTTTGGCAAATTACTTAAACTCTATGAACCTTGGTTCTCCCAGTTAAAGGGTAGTGATGATAATAATATCTATATTGCAGTTTTTATCAGGGTCATAAGTAGGGATGAGAGAGAACTAAATGTTAAACTTAAAAAGCTTTACACATCTTGTCTAAGTAAATATTACAGAAAGATTTTTTTTTTGAGGCGAAGTCTCACTCTGTCCACCCAGGCTGCAGTGCAATGGCATGATCTCGGCTCGCTGCAGGTTCTTCCTCCCCAGTTCGAGTGATTCTCCTTCCTCAGCCTCCGAAGTAGCTGGGATTAGAGGTGCCTGCTACCACACCTAGCTAATTTTTGTATTTTTAGTAGAGTTGGGGTTTCACCATGTTGACCAGAGTGGTCTTGAACTCCTGACGTCAGGTAATCCACCTGCCTCAGCCTCCCAAAGTGCTGGCAGAAAGACTGGCAAACATTACAGAAAGATTACTGAAAATGTTATAGATTAATAAGAAGGTGGGTATATCTCTTACTACACAGATCGTCTCACAAATAACCACTATGAACTCTGGACAAAACACTGAGAATTACCTCAAAGCACTAGACAGCAAAAAAAAGCAAGCAGACACTGGAGAGAGGTCGACATCTGGAAGAAGGAATGGCACTGAGTGAGAGCAGACCCCACTCAGCATACCAACTACACAAAATCCAAATTTAAAAACCTACAGTTTTAGTGGTGTTAAGGCCCAGAGAACAGAGTATGTGGTGATCACAACTGCTGAAAAATGAGGTGGAAAATCTAGGAGAAAAATAGAACCAACAGAAAGGAAGTCTCACTTCATATATTAATTCTGCCCAATTTTAGGCTGACCTTGAACTATGCATATAAGGGGAAGACTCTATGCAGCTCACTGAAGGTTAAATAAAGATTGTTTAGAGTTCAGAGTTTAAAGTTCAAGTTGCTGCCTGCTGAAAAGAAAAAAAAATGTTTCTCTGAAGAACAAAAATAATCAAGAGGATCTAAAATGTATCATTCATACCATCCAGGACACAATTCAAAATTAGTAGCCATATGAGCAAACGTGAAAATGTAATCCATACTCAAGAGAAAAGGCAATGAATGGAGACCAATCACAAAATGACCCAGGTATTGGAATTAGTGGACAGATTTTAAAGCAGCTATTTTAAATATGATCAAGGATATAAAGAAAAATATGCTTATGATAAATAAAAATACATAAAATTTTAGCAAAGAAATAGAAACCATAAAAAGAACCCAAGGAAATTTCAAGAACATAAAAATGCAGTATCTGAAAAATGTTCAAAATTCATTATATGAACTTAACAGTAGATTGAAGATACGAGAAATGTCAACCTGAAGAAAACTCCAATCTAAAGAACAGAGAAACAAATTGGAAAAAAATGAACAGAGCCTCAGGAATATGTGGGAGAATATCAATAGGTCTAACACATTTGGAAGTGGAGTCCAAGAAGATAAAGAAGCAGAAAAAGCATGAGAATAATAATGGCCAGAAACTTCCTAAATATAATAGAAGACAAAAATTTACAGGTTCAAGAAACTTGGAGAATCTATGTAGGAGAAATACAAAGAAAAAACTAGAAAAAAAAATATACACATGAACACAGTAGTCATACAACTGCAAACCAACAGCTAAAGGTAAAAATCTCAAGAATAGCTAGAGAAAAACAACAAATTACACACAGGGGAATAATGATGTAAATGATCACTAACTTTTTATCAGAAACAATAGAGACCAGACAATAGTGGAGTGATATTTTTAAAACACTTAAAGGAAGGAAAAAACCTGTCAACTCAGAACTCTATATCCAACAAAAATATCCTACAAGAATGAAAGATAAATAAAGATATGTTCAGATTTAAAAAAATAAAGAAATCATCACTAACAAACCTAAACTATAGAAAAGAACTATAATAAATTATCGAGGCTGAAGGGAAATAATAACACATAGACACTTAAATCTTCAGAAAAAAATGAAGAACACTTTCACTTTATGATTCAAAGTCTTTAGGCCCTTTATTACTCAAAGATTCTGAATCAAGTGCTGCCAAGCAGCTTAACTTCTTTTCTCACCTTCACCCCACAAACATACATGCAAACATATACACCAAACATGCAGAAACAGGGAGCTATGTAATTATACAACAATCATGTGCCCAAGGTAAAAAACCGAAGATTTCCTACTTCCTACAAGAGTAAATGGTTCACACTGCTTAACTTTCTCAAAGAGTAGCATAGGGGACATATTACTGAGTTTTTGCCCAGTTTTAATCTGGTTATTTAGGCTTTTTTGTTGTTGTTCAGTTACAGAAGTTATTTATATACTCTGGATATTAACCCTTAATTAAATATAGACAGTTCTCCAAAGAAGATACATGAATGGCCAATAGGCACATAAAAAGATGATTAGCATCACTAATCATTAAAGAAATCCAAATCAAAACTACAAAGAAATATCATCTCATATTCATTAGGGTGACCATTATCAAAAGAAAAAAAAACAGAATACAACATGTGTTGGTGAGGATATAGAGAAACTGGGGCATTTATGCAATGTTGGTGGGATTGTAAAATAGTGCAGCCATTATGGAAACAGTATGAAGCTTCCTCAAAACAACTACCATATGATCAAGAAATCCTACTTCTGAATAGGATTTAAAACAGAATTACCCTGTGATCAAGTAATCCCACTTCTGAGTATATATCCAAAAGAACTGAAAGCAGAATCTCAAAGAAGTATTTGTAAACCCATGTTCACTGTTGCACTATTCACAATAGCCAAGAGGTGGAAGCAACCCAAATATCCATTCATCAATCCATTCATCAATCAATGAATAGATAAAGAAAATGTGGCATACATATACAATGGAATACTATTCAGCCTTAAAAAAAGAAGTGAATCTTGTCACATGCTAAAATATGAAGCTTAAAGACATTATGCTCAACGAAATAAGCCAGTAACAAAAGACAAATACAATACGAATACACTTACATGTGTCTTAGTCTGTTTTCTGCTGAATACAAGGGACTGGGTAATTTATAAAGAAAAGTTTACTTCACTCATGGTTTTAGAGCCTGGGAAGGCCAAGAGCATGGCACTGGCATCTGGTGAGGGCCTCTCTGCTCTATCATAACATGGCAGAGGGCATCAAATAGTGACAGCAACAGTGTGCTAGCTCAGGTCTCTCTTCCTCTTCTCATAAAATCACCAGTCCCATCATGGAGAACCCACCCTGATAACCTTATCTAAACTAATCTTAAATACTGCCCAAAGTCCCCACCACCGGTGCCCACCATTGCCCAGGCTTGCTTAGGTAAACAAAGCAGCACGGATGCTCGAACTGGGTGGAGCCCACCACAGCTCCAGGAGGCCTGCCTGCCTCTGTAGGCTCCACCTTTGGGGGCAGGGCACAGACAAAAAGACACCAGTAACCTCTGCAGACTTCAATGTCCCTGTCTGATAGCTTTGAAGAGAGCAGTGGTTCTCCCAGCACGCAGCTGGAGATCTGAGAACGGGCAGACTGCCTCCTCAAGTGGGTCCCTGACCCCTGACCCCCGAGCAGCCTAACTGGGAGGCAACCTCCAGTAGGGGCAGACTGACACCTCACACGGCCAGGTACTCCTCTGAGACAAAACTTCCAGAGAAACGATCAGACAGCAGCATTCCCGGTTCACGAAAATCCGCTGTTCTGCAGCCACCGCTGCTGGAACACAGGCAAAGAGGTTCTGGAGTGGACCTCTAGCAAACTCCAACAGACCTGCAGCTGAGGGTCCTGTCTGTTAGAAGGAAAACTAACAAACAGAAAGGACATCCACACCAAAAACCCATCTGTACATCACCATCATCAAAGACCAAAAGTAGATAAAACCACAAAGATGGGGAAAAAACAGAGCAGAAAAACTGGAAACTCTAAAAAGCACAGCGCTTCTCCTCCTCCAAAGGAATGCAGTCCCTCACCAGCAACGGAACAAAGCTGGACAGAGAATGACTTTGATGAGTTGAGAGAAGAAGGCTTCAGATGATCAAACTACTCCGACCTACAGGAGGAAATTCAAATCAAAGGCAAAGAAGTTAAAAACTTTGAAAAAAATTTAGACAAATGTATAACTAGAATAACCAATACAGAGAAGTGCTTAAAGGAGCTGATGGAGCTGAAAGCCAAGGCTCGAGAACTACGTGAAGAATGCAGAAGACTCAGGAGCTGATGCGATCAACTGGAAGAAAGGGTATCAGTGATGGAAGATGAAATGAATGAAATGAAGCGAGAAGGGAAGCTTAGAGAAAAAAGAATACAAAGAAATGAACAAACCCTCCAAGAAATATGGGACTATGTGAAAAGACCAAATCTACATCTGACTGGTGTACCTGAAAGTGACGGGGAGAATGCAACCAAGTTGGAAAACACTCTGCAGGATATTATCCAGGAGAACTTCCCCAATCTAGCAAGGCAGGCCAACATTCAGATTCAGGAAATATAGAGAACGCCACAAAGATACTCCTCGAGAAGAGCAACTCCAAGACACATAATTGTCAGATTCACCAAAGTTGAAATGAAGGAAAAAATGTTAAGGGCAGCCAGAGAGAAAGGTCGGGTTACCCACAAAGGGAAGCCCATCAGACCAACAGCGGATCTCTCGGCAGAAACTCTACAAGCCAGAAGAGAGTGGGGGCCAATATTCAACATTCTTAAAGAAAATAATTTTCAACCCAGAATTACATATCGAGCCAAACTAAGCTTCATAAGTGAAGGAGAAATAAAATCCTTTACAGACAAGCAAATGCTGAGAGATTTTCTCACCACCAAGCCTGCCCTAAAAGAGCTCCTGAAGGAAGCACTAAACATGGAAAGGAACAACCGGTACCAGCCACTGCAAAATCACGCCAAATTATAAAGACCATTGAGGCTAGGAAGAAACTGCATCAACTAATGAGCAAAATAACCACCTAACATCATAATGACAGGATCAAATTCACACATAACAATATTAACTTTAAATGTAAATGGACTAAATGCTCCAGTTAAAAGACACAGACTGGCAAATTGGATAAAGAGTCAAGACCCATCAGTGTGCTCTATTCAGAAAACCCATCTCACGTGCAGAGACACATATAGGCTCAAAATAAAAGGATGGAGGAAGATCCGCCAAGCACATGGAAAACAAAAAAGGCAGGGGTTGCAATCCTAGTCTCTCATGAAACAGACTTTAAACCAACAAAGATCAAAAGAGACAAAGAAGGTCATTACATAATGGTAAAGGGATCAATTCAACAAGAAGAGCTAACTATCCTAAATATATATGCACCCAATACAGGAGCACCCAGATTCATAAAGCAAGTCCTGAGTGACCTACAAAGAGACTTAGATTCCCACACAATAATAATGGGAGACTTTAACACCTCATTGTCAACATTAGACAGATCAACAAGACAGAAAGTTAACAAGGATACCCAGGAATTGAATTCAGCTCTGCACCAAGTGGACTTAATAGACATCTACAGAACACTCCACCCCAAATCAACAGAATATACATTTCTTTCAGTACCACACCACACCTATTCCAAAATTAACCACATACCTGGAAGTAAAGCTGTCGTCAGCAAATGTAAAAGATCAGAAATTATAACAAACTGTCTCTCAGACCACAGTGCAATCAAACTGGAACTCAGGATTAAGAAACTCACTCAAAACCACTCAACTACATGGAAACTGAACAACCTGCTCCTGAATGACTACTGGGTACATAACAAAATGAAGGCAGAAATAAAGATGTTCTTTGAAACCAACGAGAACAAAGACACAACATACCAGAATCTCTGGGACACATTCAAAGCAGTGTGTAGAGGGAAATTTATAGCACTAAATGCCCACAAGAGAAACCAGGAAAGATCCAAAATTGACACCCTAACATCACAATTAAAAGAACTAGAAAAGCAAGGGCAAACACATTGAAAAGCTAGCAGAAGGCAAGAAATAACTAAAATCAGAGCAGAACTGAAGGAAATAGAGACACAAAAAACCATTCAAAAAATTAATGAATCCAGGAGCTGGTTTTTTGAAAAGATCAACAAAATTGATAGACCGCTAGCAAGACTAATAAAGAAGAAAAGAGAGAAGAATCAAATAGACACAATAAAAAATGATAAAGGGGACATCACCACCAATCCCACAGAAATACAAACTACCATCAGAGAATACTACAAACACCTCTACACAAATAAACTAGAAAATCCAGAAGAAATGGATAAATTCCTCGACACATACACCCTCCCAACACTAAACCAGGAAGAAGTTGAATCTCCGAATAGACCAATAACAGGAGCTGAAATTGTGGTAATAATCCACAGCTTACCAACCAGAAAGAGTCCAGGACCAAATGGATTCACAGCCGAATTCTACCAGAGGTACAAGGAGGAACTGGTACCATTCCTTCTGAAACTATTCCAATCAATAGAAAAAGAGGGAATCCTCCCTAACTCATTTTATGAGGCCAGCATCATCTGGATACCAAAGCCGGGCAGAGACACAACCAAAAACAGAATTTCAGACCAATATCCTTGATGAACATTGATGCAAAAATCCTCAATAAAATACTGGCAAACCAAATCCAGCAGCACATCAAAAAGCTTATCCACCATGATCAGGTGGGCTTCATCCCTGGGATGCAAGGCTGGTTCAATATACGCAAATCAAGAAATGTAATCCAGCATATAAACAGAACCAAAGACAAAAACCACATGATTATCTCAATAGATGCAGAAAAGGCCTTCGACAAAATTCAACAACCTTCATGCTAAAAACTCTCAATAAATTAGGTATTGATGGGACATATCTCAAAATAATAAGAGCTATCTATGACACACCCACAGCCAATATCATACTGAATGGGCAAAAACTGGAAGCATTCCCTTTGAAAACTGGCACAAGACAGGGATGCCCTTTCTCACCACTCCTATTCAACACAGTGTTGGAAGTTCTGGCCAGGGCAATTAGGCAGGAGAAGGAAATAAAGGGTATTCAATTAGGAAAAGAGGAAGTCAAATTGTCCCTGTTTGCAGATGACATGATTGTATATCTAGAAAACCCCATTGTCTCAGCCCAAAATCTCCTTAAGCTGATAAGCAACTTCAGCAATGTCTCAGGATACAAAATCAATGTACAAAACTCACAAGCATTCTTAGACACCAATAACAGACAAACAGAGAGCCAAATCATGAGTGAACTTCCATTCACAATTGCTTCAAAGAGAATAAAATACTTAGGAATCCAACTTACAAGGGACATGAAGGATCTCTTCAAGGAGAACTACAAACCACTGCTCAATGAAATAAAAGAGGATACAAACAAATGGAAGAACATTCCATGCTCATGGGTAGGAAGAATCAATATCGTGAAAATGCCCATACTGCCCAAGGTAATTTATAGATTCAATGCCATCCCCATCAAGCTACCAATGACTTTCTTCACAGAATTGTAAAAAACTACTTTAAAGTTCATATGGAACCAAAAAAGAGCCTGCATCGCCAAGTCAATCCTAAGCCAAAAGAACAAAGCTGGAGGCATCACGCTACCTGACTTCAAACTATACTACAAGGCTACAGTAACTAAACCAGCATGGTACTGGTACCAAAACAGAGATATAGATCAATGGAACAGAACAGAGCCCTCAGAAATAACGCCGCATATCTACAACTATCTGATCTTTGACAAACCTAACAAAAACAAGCAATGGGGAAAGGATTCCCTATTTAATAAATGGTGCTGGGAAAACTGGCTAGCCATATGTAGAAAGCTGAAACTGGATCCCTTCCTTACACCTTATACAAAAGTTAATTCAAGATGGATTAAGGACTTACATGTTAGACCTAAAAGCATAAAATCCCTAGAAGAAAACCTAGGCATTACCATTCAGGACATAGGCATGGGCAAGGACTTCATGTCTAAAACACCAAAAGCAATGGCAACAAAAGCCAAAATTGACAAATGAGATCTAATTAAACTAAAGAGCTTCTGCACAGCAAAAGAAATTACCATCAGAGTGAACACGCAACCTACAAAATGGGAGAAAATTTTCGCAACCTACTCATCTGACAAAGGGCTAATATCCAGAATCTACAATGAACTCAAACAAATTTACAAGAAAAAAACAAACAACCCCATCAAAAAGTGGGCGAAGGACATGAACAGACACTTCTCAAAAGAAGACATTTATGCAGCCAAAAAACACATGAAAAAATGCTCATCATCACTGGCCATCAGAGAAATGCAAATCAAAACCACAATGAGATACCATCTCACACCAGTTAGAATGGCAATCATTAAAAAGTCAGGAAACAACAGGTGCTGGAGAGGATGTGGAGAAATAGGAACACTTTTACACTGTTGCTGGGACTGTAAACTAGTTCAACCATTGTGGAAGTCAGTGTGGTGATTCCTCAGGGATCTAGAACTAGAAATACCATTTGACCCAGCCATCCCATTACTGGGTATATACCCAAAGGACTATAAATCATGCTGCTATAAAGACACATGCACACGTATGTCTATTGCAGCACTATTCACAATAGCAAAGACTTGGAACCAACCCAAATGTCCAACAATGATAGACTGGATTAAGAAAATGTGGCACATATACACCATGGAATACTATGCAGCCATAAAAAATGATGAGCTCATGTCCTTTGTAGGGACATGGATGAAGCTGGAAATCATCATTCTCAGTAAACTATCGCAAGAACAAAAAACCAAACACTGCATATTCTCACTCATAGGTGGGAATTGAACAGTGAGAACACATGGACACAGGAAGGGGATCATCACACTCTGGGGATGGTTGTGGGGTTCGGGGAGGGGGGAGGGATAGCTTTAGGAGATATACCTAATGATAAATGACGAGTTAATGGGTGCAGCACACCAGCATGGCACATGTATACATATGTAACTAACCTGCACATTGTGCACATGTACCCTAAAACTTAAAGTATAATAATAATAATAAAATAAAATAAAATAATTTTAAAAAAAAGTCCCCACCACTTCCAAATGCCATCAACATACAAATTTGGAGATTAAGTTTCAAACACATGAAATCTGGGGAGCACATTCAAACCATAGCAACAAGGTATCTAAAGTATTCAAACTCATAGAAACAAAAAATTATAATTTCGGTTGCGAAAGACTTGGGGAAGGAGGAAATGGGGATTTGTTCAATAAATAGAGAATCTTAGTTTTACAAGATGAAAAAGTCCTTGAGATCTGTTTCACAAGGTGAATACAGTTAACACTGGTGAACTGTACACTCAAACTGATTAAGATGGTAAATTTTATATGTTTTTACCATAATTTTTTAAAAATAAAAATAGTTTAAAAATATGATTTAGATACAACTATTCTAGCACAAATAGGATTAATATAATGATATGTTAAGAGTGCATTAATTCAGAAAAGCTAGGAAATAAGTAAATAATGAAATGTCAGACCTCTCAAATGCACACCAATTCTCTTTTGTACTTACTGAATTGGAGATTTCATGGATGAAAGCACAGCAGATGCTAAAAATTTGTTTTCTTCTTTCCCTTCTTTCCCTTTTCCTCTACTCAACCTGTCCCCAACTGCAAATATATGCACTGAAGACAATAAAGGAAAAAATAATAAAGTGTTCTGCTTTTCTCTTCCCTTTGCAGTCCTCCATAACAGGTACAGTAGTATTAGTTCAGGAACAAGGAAAATGTGAGGGAAGCTCAATTCCAGCCTTCTCATTATGAAAACCAGACCATTTCTTATATTTCAGGCTCAAGATGGCAGCTCTACCAGGCAGTAGAAAGATATCTGAGTACTCAAGATCTTCAAAACCAAATGACAAATTAATTTTTAAAATAAAATACTATTATGTATCTCCTATTTCACTGAACTAATTTCAAATTAAAGGTGGCAAAAATAAGAGACAACACACCCACATAACACACATTTTCTTTACTAACCAATGAAACAAAATATAAGAAAATATATATCATAAATGAATAGCTTATTCCATTAGGAAATATCTCATTCTACATTCTCTTAGAACTGGTTTTCCATCAATTTCATCACATTTTGTTTCTGCACTTCTGTTTGGGTGAAAAGTCCCATAATAAACAATAAGAAAAAGAATTCCAAGAAGAAGAGTAAGAACTATAGTTATACTGATAGGTATAAAATAGTCTGGATTAAAAATAGTGAGGGGGCAAACCCAGAATACAGTCAATATCCCCAAAGTGCCCAGTACCCTAACAATATAATAACAAGACATTGGACACTTGGTATTCTGTCCCTTAATATTAAAAAATGTAAAGATAAGAATGAATCCAACAACAATCCTATATAAGAATTCCATACTTATACAAGTACAAAACTGGGTGTTGTTTTTAAATGCCCATATTATACCTAACAACCAAAGAAATAACAACAGAAATAAAGCAATCTTAACATTTAAGAATAGTAGAAGTACAACACTCAGCATCCACGATAATAATGTAAACAACTTGTAAAAGAGATATGTGATTTTGGGACATAATCCATTAAGAAGCTTTTTGTCAGGCAAGGATTTTCTTAAAGCTACTTGATAATCAACAGTTGACCAAGAAATAGCACAGCAAGAGACCATGATGGCCGCATCTACAAAACAAAAAAATAAAAAATATATTGTTATAGGAATAATAGAAATATTAAATTACTATATCCCATACATGCTATATCTATATACACACACCCACAAACACGTCACATACTTTACTCTTCTCATCTAATCTTTTGAAGTAGATATTAATATGTCATATTATTATGTATGAGGGAACTGAGGCTTGGAGAGATACACTGCTTGACCCAAGTTGCAAAGCTAGTAAGTTGCAGAACTGAGATTTGAACCTGATTCCAAAGTGGATAGATTTATCCACTATATTAGATTGCTTTATTATGATTTTTTAAAAATTCATGGGACAAATTTTATTGAGCAACTGATATACTGAAAAAAGCATACTCTGTGAGTTAAGAGACTACAGTTATAATCCTAGTTTTTCTAGATGTTTTGACTGTGATTTTAGGTATACACCCAATTCATTAAGAGATATTAGCTTCAAGCAGGGGTAAGGGAAGGAGAGGAGGAGGGGTAGAGAGAGAGACAGAGGGTTAAACAGAAAATTTAATATGAGATATTAAACAAGCCCAACTTCCCATATCCTGAAGATATTGAAACAAGTGAATGAGTATGTTCTAAAACTTACAACTTTCTGTAGGATTGATATCTATACCCCATTTTTTTCTCAGCAAATAACAGAAAAGTAAGTTAATTACCACTCTCTTTCTTTCTTTCCTTCTTTTTGAGATGGAGTCTCACTCTGTCACCACGGCTGGAGTGCAGTGGTGCAATGTTGACCTCCACCTCCCAGGTTCAAGCAATTCACCTGCCTCAGCCTCCTGAGTAGCTGGGCTACAGGCCCACACCACCACACCAAGCTAATTTCTGTATTTTTAGTACAGACGGAGTTTCACCATGTTGGCCAGGCTGGTCTCAAACTCCTGACCTCAATTGATCCACCCAGCTCAGCCTCCCAAAGGGCTAGGATTACAGGCGTGAGCCACTGCACCTGGCCTACCACTTCTATATAATATGATTGAAAGGCAGACTTACAAAAATTTATCTATTGATGAAGATAATGAGGACAAGACCTTTATAAATACATTTGCATGCTCTCTTGGTTTTAGCATACACCGCTGTACCTCATTAGTCAAACTCTATTGGAGACTGATTTCAGTAATAAAAAAAACTCCAGTCTCCTGCACAGAAGGCTCTGCATAAATTAGTCTTTCTCTATTGTAATTCCCATCATGATAAATTGATTCTGTCCATGCAGCGGCAAGGTGAACCCACTGGGTGGTTACAAATCTGGGGGCTCGTCCAGGAATGCCCTTGTGACTACCAGCCCATGGTTCAGTAGCCCCACTCTGGCAATGGATCCAGAGGCCAGCCCAAGTGGCTGCCTAGTTCTCTTGGACTGGGGGTTGACTCTGCTACTCTTGGCAGGGTGCTGCCCACCCAATGTGCATGGATTTAATTGTAATACGGAAATAGTCCTGGTGAGACATCCCGTAAGTGTAGCCCCCTCACAGGGTATCTGTAGCTCCATGGCAGAGTGTCTGTAGCTGTAACTCCATTACAAGGTGTCTGGTTTGGTGAGTATCCTAGGCGTTGCCAATGCCTCCTTCTTTCTCCCAAATGGTTCGGTAGCCCGATGATGGGGTGTCTGTCCACAGCCCCATTGTGGGGTATCTGTTTGTAGCTCCACCACGGGGTGTCTATCTCAGTTCAGCTCCTTCAGGGGTCTTGGTTTGTCTATAGCCCCATTGTGGGGTGTCTGTCTCGGTTCAGCTCCTGGGAGTCGTGGTTGGCTCTCCCTAACTAGTAGGAAATCTTGGTTCAGGAGACTTCTCCTTAATCAGGAAGATTTCAGGGAGATTTCTCAGACTAAGAATAGGAGGATAGTTTAGAAGAGATGCTCTTGGAGTCTTGATTAGGAATCTGATTTGGAAGGCCTTCTGTCCATCTTGTCTTAGTGTATGTTCGTATATGTGGAGGGGATCTCAGAAGGAATTGTCGATGGAAGTCCCACAGTCCTAACTCAGAGAACTTTCCTTGTCTGATTACATTCCATGAGCCCGAAAAAATGCTCAACAGACCTGTCTCAGGGTGACTATCCGCTCTTCACCTTGCCCAGAGATCACCCATTGTGAATTACCATTCAGAGGTCATCCTTCCCCACCTGGAGGAGATCAAAGACAACAGGGGACCAAGAGGAGAAAATGTGAGCTTGCCAGGTTGATATTGGGTGCTGAATGAGGTGACTGGTGTCTGTTTTGTTACATGTATTTTGCTAGACGGAAAATGTTAATTCAGTTTCCCATGCAGCCCATTAGGCAACATCTTGCAAAATTGACAATCTTTTGTCTATGGTTCCATAAAACAGAAAAGGTGGCTTTTGTAAAGTGGCTTGAACCCCACAGCTATGGCACATCAAGCAGGGTCATCAAAAGTTGCTCCATTCTTCTGGAAGCTGCAGAGAAAAGGAACCTGGAAACCTGGTATGCCAGCAAAAAAAAAAAAAGCATATGAAATTCTTACCAGCCGAGTTTCTGGTCTCTTTCTCTCTCTGTCTTTCTCTGTGTGTGTATGTAAATGGTAGACATCACTATTTGTCTCCTCTGCATGAGTCTGATTGATAGAAAAAAGGATTTGTGAAACTAGTCTTAGGCTGTAGCAAATCTGGTGTGCTTTGTGCTAAGAATTTGTCTTTCTGTGTCATTCTGTAATAGGTATCACAGGATACAATGAGGGTTTAGGGCCCCTATAAGGCTGCTTTTCAAGCCAGCCCAGCAGGCTGGTCAGTTACAAACTTTGCTGTGGGACCCTGACACCAATACTGGATGAAATTTCTCTATCTTGTGTTGTGTCCTTAAGAGCTTAACCTTGTGACCATGTGGGGATACTTTCCCTTGGTTTCTGCCATCCAGAGGACGGTAATTTTATGGTTCATATCATAGCCCTAAAATTATCTTGAGCAGTTAAGAGCCTCGGCAAGCTTGAAATTGGCTGCTTTAGACTTCTTCTGGGAAGAGCAATAGAAACTGCTCAATGCTGTGTAGCTCAGTAGCTAAGGCTTTGTCTTTTGACAATGGTAGTCCAGATTCAATTCTTGGCTTCCGGAATAATTTCTCTCTCATTTATTATTTGTGTAACTTTGCCACATATTAAGGTTTTCTTCCCCTCAATGATCGCTTCTGAGTTCCTGTCTTGAATTTTCCTTTCTCTGAACTACCCTTGGGGAGATTATAAATCTTATTTTAAAAAAAAATGCTTACCATCTCTTTAAAACACTTTATGCATCCATGGTTAAGTTATAACCTTAGTTAAAAATTATTAATTTCATGTGGAAAATTACCTGTGGTAGAATTCAAAAGCCAGAATTATTGGCTGTTCTGGCTAGAGTCTGGTAATAAGAAATTTAAAAGAATTTTTCTTTAGAAAAAAAGAGCTCTATGGAGAAAACTGTAAAGGGTTCTAAAAAGGTTTATAAAAATATTACCTTATGGTCAAACTAATTTAAACTACATAGATTTATAATATTTTATTTTAAAAACTAGCTTTAACATTGAAGATGCACTAACGCAAACATGAAATTTGGTTTTCTCATTTGAAAAAGATTTTTATGTAATATTAAAAGATAATGAAAGGGTTTTTTTTTGCCCCTTTGGGTAAATGGCAGGGAAAAAGGGGGAGGAAGGACAAGGTTATCAGTTGGCCTCATGCTATCTCCATTGGGTCTTGTTTGGAAAACTAAAACTCTTCAGAGTAAAGGGTTTTGCCTTTAAAAACATATTTTTTTCGAGTTACCACCTCGGATAAGTAAATAAACTGTGATCCTGTTTTGTGATATCCAGTGTTTTAAGCCTTTGATATTTGACAAACTTTCCAAAATCAAATTATAAAGTATGTCACTTTCTGACCTAATTAATCCTTTAGACATTAGGTCCCCTGAAGTCCAAAAATGACGTGTTGGCTTATCTGGTATAAAAATCATACAGGAAGCACTATCAAATTTAAAATGGTGTTTGGCTTTCCTTGGGCTGTATTTGTGTAAATGTGTTATAGGTATATGCTCCAAAATTATGTGAAACTCCTATAATTCTGATATGACTTAGTATATGATGTCATTAATAATTATAATTATGTTAAATTATTGTGTACCACAGAGGTAACAGATTTTCTTGTCAATTGTGTCTTTAACTATGGCTGCCCTAAGATTTTTTGTCATCCATAGGCAATTGTTGCCTATTTTGATCCTCTTTAAATGGTGGTTTCCTAATCAGCTACAAAACTTTGACAGGTGCTCTTGAATGCAAATTTCTTATAACTTTGGAATTTATGACATTAGAATAAAGAGAAAAAACTTCCAAGACTCCCGCAGAGAGTTGAAATGTTCATGAATATCAAGCAGAACAGGAGTTAACTGAACTATTAGAAGACTAAAGTAATCTTTTTCTGACTTTTTTGCATAAAACATTGCTGATCCTTTTTGTTTTCCAGAGCCAAGAAAACTTTTCTTTTGAGCTATTTATAGCTTTTAACAATTTAGTAAAATACATTCCTATGAACAAAATTTGGAGCATATTTGTCTCTCTACCTTGGAAACTATTTGTGAGTATTCTCAACTTACGGCAGTATAGTTATTTGCATAAGTGCCATAAGAATCTGTTTTCTTTTGTAACAGGACACAATTGGAGAAACTGGTTATTTTACCAAGGCTTTGACTGGAATGGCATACTTTCTTTAAATAATCGAGGTTGACTTATAGAGCCAATAACAGCCCCTTGGGAAATCTGGCCTCATACCCTGTCCACACAGTCCCTGTACGAGGTTCCTGACCTGTGGTAAGTAAAGAATGTCACTTTCTAACAGGCCTAGCCCAAGTTATCCTGGGACCTCAAGAGGAGAGGAATTTTCCCAACTCATAGGTATTTGAGGTACAAGCCCATGGCTGGGCTCGGCTTTAAAATATCTTATCCGAGATTCCTTACGGAACAGAGTTCACCAAAGCCAATTTTAAAAAGCCTATGTGAAAAATAATCTTACTGCACTGTATGCAATAATCAGGCCAATTACAAGAAGACTAAAGTTCATTTTGTAAACAAATTAGTTCTATCATGATTTGTTTTTAATAAAAATGGGGACTGGAGAGAGAAAAATTATGCTTCAAAAGAAAAAACTATAGTACACCTGTTGTTAGCTGTTCTTGAGTTTTTTTCTGCAGTTTGGACAAAATCCTAAATTCTTTGTGGGCTACAAGTTCCCAAACTAATGCTCTCAGATTTTTTACTTTTAAAACTGGGAACTGCACTCCTTATCCTACAATCATCATTTACCTTATAGTATGCTATTCCCTTAAATGCTGTACTAAAACTATAAATGACAATACTAACGCCTTTAACATGCAAGCCTTGGAAGCCCAGCCTGCCCTGTGTGAGTATGATCAGACAGTTGCAAAGTGGTTCCACTCCTCTCACCTTGGGGTCAACACCTGCCCCCACTATGCCCTTGATCAGCAGGAAGAAGTTAGAGAAGTCTTCGCCCTTTTTCCATCTTCATTAGCCAACACCTTAAGATTAAGAGTTATAAAACCTAAAGAGAGGGATTGAAACCACCATTGCAAAATTACACCTTAGACAGTGAAAGAGACCTGACCTAACCAATTCCATCTTGCTTCTAACCTCCAAGCTCTCCTTGTTCATTCCTGGGCAAAGGTTGATCTGACTTTGGGAGGAACATAGTTTCTAGTTTCTAGTTTAAAAAAAGATAACAGGCCTTTCCCAAAACAAGCCTCTTTCTTGCCTGGAGATTAGACTGCCTTTGTAGGACTAACAAATTAGCCACGAGATTAGAAATTATAGTTTAGGAGTCATGCAGCTGAAAGCTACAAGATTCTGACCCTACCTGAACTGCTCCTAAGATCAGTGCTTGAGATATTTTGCAGACCTGCACTTAATGGATCAGGTGGCACTACCCAGATCGATAAACTGACTCATCTGATCTTGTAGCCCCCACCCAAGAACTGATTCAGCACAAGAAGACAGTTTCTCCTCCCCATGATTTCATCACTGACCGGACCAATAGGCACTCCCAGCTCACGGGCTTCCCCTACCCACTAAGTTGTCCTTAAAAACCCTGATCCGCAGGCCAGGCGCGGTGGCTCATGCCTGTAATCCCAGCACTTTGGGAGGCCAAGGCGGGCAGATCATGAGGTAAGGAGTTCAAGACCAGCCTGGCCAATATGGTGAAACCCCATCTCAACTAAAAATATAAAATTAGCCAGGCGTGGTGGTGTGTGCCTATAGTCTCAGCCACTCAGGAGGCTGAGGAAGAAGAATCGACTGAATCCAGGAGGCGGAGGTTGCAGTGAGCCAAGATCGCGCCACTGCACTCCAGCCTGGGTAACAGAGCGAGACTCTGTCTCAAAACAAACAAAAAAACTCTGATCCCCAAATGCTGGGGGAGACTGACTTAAGTAATAATAAAACTCTGAGGTCCTGAAAAAAAAAAAACTTGTCTTCTTTAATTCAAAAATATTTTAGTTAAAATATAATTTTCCCCTAAATTGCCCCATGATATCTTTTTTATAATGTTTTAATTTTTATCCAATTAACACATAAACAAAGGGACTTCCAGAAGTTCATGGAAAATGTAACTAAAAGATAAAAACAAAAAATATAAACTTAATTTTTTAACATAAGCTCCATCAAGATCAAGACAATTCTATAAACCATAATACCAGCCATATAGTCCATCCCAAAAGAATCGAGGGTCCTGGAAATTTAACCATGTCAATGCAGTCTTTTTTATATTATTAACTTAAGAATAATGGGTGCCTTTTAACAGATTTTTTTAAGGAAACAAAAAGAAGTCAGAAAAATCCAAATCAGGACTGTAAGGTGGATGTCTAATGATTTCCCATCAAAACTCTCACAAAATTGCCTTTGTTGAGAGGAGGAATAGGAGCATTGCCATGATGGAGATGGACTCTCTGCTGAAGCTTCCTTGGGCTTTTTTCTGCTAAAGCTTTAGCTAACTTTCTCAAAATACTCACCATAAGCAAATGTTATTGTTCTTTGGCCCTCCAGAAAGTCAACGAGCTAAATGTCCTGAGCATCCCAAAAAACTCTTTGGTACCTTTGCTCTTGACCAATCCACTCTTGCTTTGACTGGACCACTTCCACCTCTTGGTAGCCATTGCTTTGATTGTAATTTGTCCTCAGAATCATACTGGTAAAGCCATGTTTCATCTCCTGTTACAGTTCTTCAAAGAAATGCTTCAGGATCTTAATACCATTTGTTTAAAATTTTCATTGAATGCTCTATTCTTACCTGCAGCTAATCTGGGTGCAAGAGTTTGGGCACCCATTGAGTGAAAAGTTCGCTAAACTGTAATTTTTCATTCCAAACTCTGTGTGCTGAACCAAGTAAGAGGTCTACAGTGTGGGCTATAAATGTTTCTGCTGTTAATTGTCAGTCCTCTGCAATTCAGGCACGAACAAAATTAATTTTTTCTTCATGAATTGACACGGATGATCTGCCACTAAGGTATTCAACATTGTTTCATCCATTCTTAAAATGAGCTATTTGTAAGCTGCTGATTTCTTTGGGGCATTGTCCCCAAAATGTATTTACAAAGTATCAATGATTTCACCATTCTTCCAACCAAGCTTAACCATAAATTTGATGTGTGTTCTTGCTTCATTTTTAATATTAACAGAATTCATATTGCTGTGATGGGGTACTTTTCAAACTGCTACCTTGTCCTTCTTAGTGCCTCAAATTGGATTCTGCTCAGACACATTATAACAAGTTAGATTGAGTTTATCTGGGTAGAAAGAAAATGTAAAATCCATTCGTAGTTTTTTTCATAATATGCATTTTCCATGAACTTTTTGTTGTTGTTTTTGTTGTTGTTTTGTTGTTGTTGAGATGGAGTCTCACTGTGTCATCCAGGCTGGAGTACAGTGATGCAATCTAGGCTCACTGCAACCTCCGCCTCCTGGGTTCAATTGACTCTCCTGCCTCAGCCTCCTGAGTAGCTGGTATTACAGGCGACCACTACCATGCCCAGCTAATTTTTGTATTTTTAGTAGAGACAGGGTTTCACAATGTTGGCCAGACTGGTCTTGAACTCCTGACCTCAAGTGATCTGCTCGCCTCAGCCTCCCAAAGTGCTGGGATTACAGCCATGAGCCACCACACCCAGCCTCACGAACTTTTTTAAGTCCTCTCATACATCGTTTTTTTTTTAAAGACAAAAAGTTCTACAGAGTATATAAGAAAAATGGCAGTACCTTGCTCTACATCTCCTCACCCCTCAATTGTAACCCCCAGAAGAAATCACTATCAACTCTTCTAGCTTTTCTCCTGACATCTATTGTCATATTTATAAATAAAATACATATTGTGCTGAATTTATTTTGTACACTGTTTATTGATTTCCTATTTGGAAAGAGGAAATGTTAACACATATACACATATATACACACACTTCTTCCATTTTCCTTTCCCTCCCCCATCCACCCAAAAGAGCAACATCACAATTTTTGGTAAATAAATATTTGGTGTTTGCCTTATGATATGGTTTGGCTTTGCGTCCCCACCCAAATCTCATCTTGAATTGTAATCCCATAATTCCCACATGTCATGGGAGGGACCCGGAGGGAGGTAATTGAATCACAGGGGAAGTTTCCCCCATGCTATTCTCATGATAGTAAGTTCTCATGAGATCTGATGGTTTCATAAAGGGCCTCTGCCTTCACTTTGCTCTCATTCTTCTTCCTGGTGCCACGTAAAGAAGGATGTGTTTGCTTCCCCGTCTGCCATGATTGTAAGTTTTCTGAGGCCCCTACCAGCATTGCAGAACTGTGAGTCGATTAAACTTCTTTATAAATTACCCAATCTCAGCCAGCTCTTTATAGCAGCATGAGAACATACTAATACAGTAAATTGGTAACAAAAGTGGGGTGCTGCTATAAAGATACCCAAAAAAAGAGAACCCAGACTAAGATGGCCAAATATGAAAAGCTCCAGTCTGCAGCTCCCAACAAGACCAATGCAGAAGGTGGGTGATTTCTGCATTTCCAACTGAGGTACCAGTTCATCTCATTGGGACTGGTTAGAGAGTGGGTGCAGACCATGGAGAGCGAGCAGAAGCAGGGCGGGTTGTCACCTCACCCATGAAGTGCAAGGGGCCAGGGACCTCCCTCCCCTAGCCAAGGGAAGCCGTGAGGGACTGTGCTATCAGGCCCAGATACCATGCTTTTTCCCACGGTTTTTGCAACCCGTAGACCAGGAGAACCTTCATGTGCCTACACCACCAGGGCCCTGGGGTTTCAAGCACAAAACTGGGCAGCTATTTGGGCAGACACCAAGCTAGCTGCAGGAGTTTTTTTTTTTTTTTTCCTACCCCAGTGGCACTTGGAACACCAGCAAGACAGAACTGTTCACTCCCCTGGAAAGGGAACTGAAGCCAGGGAGCCAAGTGGTCTCACTCAGTGGGTCCTACACCCAGGGAGCCCAGCAAGCTAAGAACCACTGACTTGAAATTCTCGCTGCCAGCATAGCAGTCTGAAGTCGACCTGAATGATCAAGCTTGGTGCAGGGAGAGGCGTGCGCCATTACTGAGGCTTGAGTAGGCGGTTTTCCCCTGACAGTGTTGAGGAAGCCCAGAAGTTCAGATTGGGCAGAACTCACCACAGCACAGCAAAATGGCTGTGGTCAGAGTGCCTCTCTAGATTCCTTCTCACTGGGCAGGGCATCTCTGAAGAAAAGGCAGCAGCCCCAGTCAGGGGCTTACGGATAAAATTCCCATCTCCCTGGGACAGAACACCTGGGGGAAGGGACGGTTGTGGGTGCAGCTTCAGCGGACTTAAAAACGTTCCCACCTACTGGCTCTGAAGAGAGCAGTGGATCTCCCAGCACATCGTTTAAGCTCTGATAAGGGACAGACTGCCTCCTCAAGTGGGTCCCTGACTCCTGTGCCTCCTGACTGGGAGGCGCATCCCAGCGGGGGTTGACAGACACCTCATACAGTAGAGCTCCAGCTGACATAAAGCTGGTGCTCCTCTGGGACAAAGCTTCTGGAGGAAGGAGCAGGCAGCAATCTTTGCTGTTCTGCAGCCTCCGCTGGTGATACCCAGGAAAACAGGGTCTGGACTGGACCTCCAGAAAACTCCAGCAGATCTGAAGAAGAGGGGCCTGACTGTTAAAAGAAAAAACTAGCAAACAGAAAGCAATAAAATCAACATCAACATCAACAAAAAGGACACCCAACCAAAAACCACATCCAAAGGTCATCAGCATCAAAGAGCAAAGGTAGATAAATCCACAAAGATGAGGAATAACCAGCACAAAAATGCTGAAAATTCCAAAAGCCAAAATATCTCTTCTCTTACAAAGGATAGTGGCTCATCTCCAGCAAGGGCACAAAACAGGATAGAGAATGAGAATGAGTTTGAGGAATTGACAGAAGTAGGCTTCAGAAGGTGGGTAACAACAAACTCCTCTGAGCTAAAGGAGCATGTTTTAATGCAATGCAAGGAAGCTAAGAACCTTGATAACAGATTACAGGAACTGCTAACTAGAATAATCAGTTTAGAGAAGAACATAAATGAACTGATGGAGCTGAAAAACACAGCACAAGAACTTCATGCAGCATACACAAGTATCAATAGCCAAATCAATCAAGCAGAAGGAAGAATATCAGAGTTTGAAGATCAACTTAAAGAAATAAGGCATGAAGACAAGATTAGAGAAAACAGAATGAAAAGGAATGAACAAAGCCTCCAAGAAATATGGGACTCTGTGAAAAGACCAAAGCTACGATTCACTGGTGTATCTGAAAATGATGAAGAGAATGGAAGCAAAGTAAAAAAAAAATTTCAGGATATTATCCAGGAGAACTTCCCCAACCTAGCAAGACAGGCCAACATTCAAATTCGGGAAATACAGAGTATACCCCTAAGATATCCTCAAGAAGAGCAACCACAAGACACATAACCATCAGATTCTCCACGGTTGAAATGAAGAAAAAAATGTTAAGGGCAGCCAGATAAAAAGGCCAGGTCATCTACAAACAGAAGCCCATCAGACTAACAACAGATCTCTCTGCAGAAACCCTACAAGCCAGAACACAGTGGGTGCCAATATTCAACATTTTAAATAAAAGAATTTTTAACTCAGAATTTCATACCCAGCCAAACTAAGTTTCATAAGTAAAGGAGAAATAAAATTCTTTACAGACAAGCAAATGCTGAGGGATTTTGTCACCACCAGGCATACCTTACAAGAGCTCCTGAAGGAAGCACTAAATATGGAAAGGAAAAACTGGTACTAGCCACTGCAAAAACACACGAAATTATAAAGACCTATGACACTATGAAGAAACTGCATCAACTAATGTGCAAAATAACCAGCTAGCATCATGATGACAGGATCAAATTCACACATAATAGTATTAACCTTAAATGTAAATGGGCTAAATGCTCCAATTAAAAGACACAAACTGGCAAGTTGGATAAAAAGTCAAGACCCATCCATGTGCCATATTCAGGAGACCCAGCCTCATGTGCACACATAGGCTCAAAATAAAGGGATGGAGGAATATTTACTAAGCAAATGGAAAGCAAAAAAAAATCAGGGGTTGCAATGCTAGTCTCTGATAAAACAGACTTTAAACCAACAAATATCAAAAAAGACAAAGAAGGGCATTACATATTGGTAAAGGGATCAATGCAACAAGAAGACCTAACTATCCTAAATATATATGCACCCAATTCAGGAGCATCCAGATTCATAAAGCAAGTTCTTAGAGATGTACAAAGAGACTTAGACTCCCACACAATAACAGTGGGAGACTTTATACCCCACTGTCAATATTAGATCAATGAGACAGAAAATTAACAAGGATATTCAGGACTTGAACTCACCTCTGGACCAAGAGGACCTAATAGACATCTACACAATTCTCCACCCCAAATCAACAGAATATACATTCTTCTCAGCACCACACAGCACTTATTCTAAAATCGACCACATAATTGGAAGCGAAACCCTCCTCAGGAAATGCAAAAGAATGGAAATCATAACAAACAGTCTCTCAGACCACAGTGTAATCAAATTAGAACTCAGGATTAAGAAACTCACTCAAAACTGCAAAACTACATGGAAACTGAACAACCTGCTCCTGAATGACTACTGGGTAAATAACAAAATAAAGACAGAAATAAATAAGTTATTTGAAACCAATGAGAACAAAGACACAACATACCAGAATCTCTGGGACACAGCTAAAGCAGTGTTTGGAGGGAAATTTATAGCACTACATGCTCACATCAGAAACTGAGAAAAATCTAAAATCAACACCCTAACATCACAATTAAAAGAACTAGAAAAGCAAGAGCAAACAAATTCAAAAGCTAGCAGAAGACAAGAAATAACTAAGCTCAGAGCAGAACTGAAGGAGATAGAGAAACGAAAAACCCTTCAAAAAAATCAATGAATCCAGAAGGTGGTTTTTTGAAAAGATTAACAAAATAGATACACCACTAGCAAGACTGATAAAGAAGAAAAGAGAGAAGAATCAAATAGACACAATAAAAAATGATAAAGGGGATATCACCACTGATCACACAGAAATACAAACTTCCCTCAGAGAATACTATAAACACCTCTATGCAAATAAACTAGAAAATATTGAAGAAATGGATAAATTCCTGGACACACATACCCTCCCAAGACTAAACTGGGAAGAAGTCAAATCCCTGAATAGACCAATAACAAGTTTTGAAATTGAGGCAGTAATTAAGAGCCTACCAACCAAACAAAGCCCAGGACAAGAGGGATTCACAGTTGAATTCTACCAGAGGTACAAAGAGGAGCTGGTACCATTCCTTGGGGAACTATTCCAAACAATAGAAAAGAGGGACTCCTCCCTAACTCATTTTATAGGCCAGCATCATCCTGTCACCAAAACATGGCAGAGACACAACAAAAAGAAAAGAAAATTTCAGGCCAATATCCCTGATGAACATCGATGCAGAAATCCTCAATAAAATACTGGCAAACTGTATCCAGCAGCACATCAAAAAGCTTATCTACCACGATCAAGTCAGCTTCATCTCTGGGATAAACAGCTGGTTCAACATAGGCAAATCAATAAACATAATTAGTCACATAAACAGAACCAATGACAAAAACCATATGATTATCTCAACAGATGCAGAAAAGGCCTTCAATACAATTTGACACCCCTTCATGCTAAAAACACTCAATAAACTAGGTACTGATGAAACATATCTCAAAATAATAAGAGCTATTTATGGCATATCCATAGCCAATATCATACTGAATGGGCAAAAGCTGGAAGCATTCCCTTTGAAAACCAGCACAAGACAAGGATGCCCTCTCTCACCACTCCTATTCAACACAGTATTGGAAGTTCTGGCCAGAGCAATCAGGCAAGAGAAAGAAATAAAGGGTATTCAAATGGGAAGACAGGAAGTCAAATTGTCTCTGTTTGCAGGTGACATGATTGTATATTTAGAATACCCCTTGTCTCAGCCCAAAAACTCGTTAAGCTGAAAAGCAACTTCAGCAAAGTCTCAGGATACAAAATCAATGTGCAAAAATCACACGCATTCCTATACACCAATAATAGACAGAGAGCCCAATCATGAATGAACTACCATTCACAATTGCTACAAAGAGAATAAAATGCCTAGGAATACAATTTACAAGGCATGCAAAGGACCTCTTCAAAAAGAACTACAAACCACTGTTCAAGGAAATAAAAGAGGACACAAACAAATGGAAAAATCACTCCATGCTCATGGATAGGAAGATTCAGTATCGTGAAAATGGCCATGCTGCCCAAAGTAATTTATAGATTCAATGTTATTTGAATAACCATCAAGGTACCACTGACTGTCTTCACAGAATTACAAAAAACTACTTGAAATTTCATATGGAATTTAAAAAAGCCCATATAGCCAAGACAATCCTAAGCAAAAAGATCAAAGCTGGAGACATCATGCTACCTGGCTTCAAACTATACTACAAGGCTACAGTAACCAAAACAACATGACTGGTACCAAAACAGATATATAGAACAATGGATCAGAACAGAGGCCTCAGAAATAACACCACAGGTCTACAACCATCTGATCTTTGACAAAAACAAGCAAAGAGGAAAGGATTCCCTATTTAATAAATGGTGTTGGAAAACTGGCTAGCCTTATGCAGAAAACTAAAACTTGATCCCTTCCTTAAACGTTATACAAAAATTAACTCAAGATGGATTAAAGACTTAAACCTAAAACCTAAAACCATAAAAACCCTAGAAGAAAACCTAGGCAATACCATTCAGGACATAGGCACGGGCAAAGTCTTCATGACTAAAACACCAAAAGCAATTGCTGCAAAAGCCAAAATTGACAAATGGGATCTAATTAAACTAAAGAGGCTCTGCACAGCAAAAGAAACTATCATCAGAGTGAATAGGCAACCTACAGAATGAGAGAAAATTTTTGCAGTCTGTCCATCTGACAAAGGGCTAATATCCAGAATCTACAAGAAACTTAAATTTACAAGAAAAAAAATCCCATCAAAAAGTCAGTAAAGGATATGAACAGACACTTCTCAAAAGAAGACATTTATGTGGCCAACAAACATATGAAAAAAAACTCATCATAACTGGTCATTAGACAAATGCAAATCAAAACCAAAATGAGATACCAACTCACACCAATTAGAATGGTGACCATTAAAAAGTCAAGAAACAACAGATGCTGGAGAGGATCTGGAGAAATAGGAACGCTTTTACACTGCTGGTGGGAGTGTAAATTAGTTCAACTATTGTGGACAGTGTGGTGATTCCTCAAGGATCTAGAACTAGAAATATCATTTGACCCAGCAATCCCATTACTGGGTATATACCCACACGATTATAAATCATTCTACTATAAAGACATGCACATGTATGTTTATTGCAGCACTATTTCCTATAGCAAACACTTGGAAACAACCCAAATGCTCATCAATGATAGACTGGATAAAGAAAATGTGGCCCATATATGCCATGGAATACTATGCAGCCATAAAAAAGAATGAGTTCATGTTCTTTGCAGGGACATGGATGAAGCTGGAAACCATCATTCTCAGCAAACTAACACAGGAAGAGAAATCCAAACACTGCATGTTCTCACTCATAAATGGGAGTTGAACAATGAGAACACATGGACACAGGGAGGGGATCATCACACTCTGGGGCCTGTTGGGGCGTCAGGGGCAAGGGGACAAGAGCATTAGGACAAACAGCTAATGCATGTGGGGCTTAAAACCTAAATGATGGGATAATACGTGCAGCAAACCAACATGGCACATGTATACCTATGTAACAAACCTGTACGTTCTGCACATGTACCCCAGAACTTAAAGTAAAACAAAAATAAATAAATAAATAATAAAAATAAATAAATAGATTAATAAAATAAACGAAGATACCCAAAAATGTGGAAGCGACTTTGGAACTGGGTAACAGGCTGAGGTTGGAACAGTCTGGAGGGCTCAGAAGAAGATAGGAAAATGTGGGATAGTTTGGAACTTCCTGGAGAATTGAAGGGCTCAGAAAACTGGAAGATGTGGGAAAGTTTGGAACTTCCTAGAGACTTGTTGAATGCCTTTGACCAAAATGCTGATAGTGATATGAACAATAAAGTCCAGGATGAGGTGGTCTCAGATGGAGATGAGGAATTTGGAGGGAACTGGAATAAAGGTTACTCTTGCTATGCAAAGAGACTGGCAGCATTTTGCCCCTGTCCTAGAGATCTGTGGGACTTTGAACTTGAGAGAGACGATTTAGGGTATCTGGTGGAAGAAATTTCTAAGCAGCAAAGCATTCAAGAGGTGACAGAGCATAAAAGTTTGGAAAATTTGCAGCCTGACAATGCTGTAAAAAAAGAAAAATCCATTTTCTGAGCAGACATTCAAGCCCACTGCAGAATTTGCATAAGTATTAGGCAGTCGAATGTTAATCACCAAGACAATGGGAAAAATGTCTCCAGGGCATTCCAGAGACCTTTACTGCAGCCCCTTCTATCATAGACCTGGAGGCCTAAGATGAAAAAATGGTTTTGTAGGCTGGACCCAGGACCCCCCTGCTCTATGCAGCCTCAGGACATGGTTCCCTGCATCCCAGTTGTTTCAGCTCTAGCTATGGCTAAAAGGGGCCAATGTAAAGCTTAGGCCATTGCTTCAGAGGGTGCAAGTCCCAGGCCTTGGCACCTTACAAGTGGTACTGGGCCTGCAGAAGCACAGAAGTCAAGAAGTGAGATTTGGGAACCTCCACCTAGATTTTAGAGGATGTGTGGAAATGCCTGGGTTTCCAGGCAGGATTTTGCTGCAGGGGTGGATCCCTAATTGAGAACCTCTGCTAGGGCAGTGCAGAAGGGAAATGAGGGGTTGGAGCTCACACACAGAGTCCCCACTGAGGCACTGCCTAGTGGAGCTGTGGGAAGAGAGCCACCATCCTCCAGACCTCAAAATGGCATCTCCACTAACAGCTTGCACAGTGCACCTGGGAAAGCCACAGACACTCAATGCCAGGCCAGGAAAGCAGCCTGGAGTGGGGCTGTACCTTGCAAAGCCACAGGGGCAGAGCTGTCCAAGGCCATAGGAGTCCACCTCTTACATCAGCATTACCTGAATGTGAGACATGAAGTCAAAGGGGATCATTTCAGAGCTTGAAGATTTGACTGCTCCACCGCATTTCAGACTTGCATGGGGCCTGTTGCCCCTTTGTTTTGGCCAAATTCTCCCATTTGGAATGGGTGTATTTACTCAATGCCTGTACCCACATTGTATCTAGGAAGTAACTAACTTGCTGTTGATTTTACAGGATCATAGGTGGAAGCGACTTGCCTCGTCTCAGATGAGACTTCAGACTTGGACTTTTAGGTTAAAGCTGGGATGAGCTAACATTTTGAGGGACTGCTGGAAAGGGCATGATTGTGTTTTGAAATGTGAGGACATGAGATTTGGGAGGGGCCAGGAGAGGAATGATATGGTTTGGCTTTGTGTCCCCACCCAAATCTCATCTTGAATTGTAATCCTATAAGCCCCACGTGTCATGGAAGGGACACGGTAGAGGTAACTGAATCATAGGGGTAGTTTCCCCCACGCTGTTCTTGTGATAGTAGGTTCTCACAAGATCTGATGGTTTTATAAGGGGCTTCCCCCTTCATTCAGCTCTCATTCTTCCCATCACCATGTGAAGAAGGATGTGTTTGCTTCCCCTTCTGCCATGTTAGTAAGTTTTCTAAGGCCCCCCGCCGCAGCCCTGCAGAACTGTGAGTCAATTAAACCTATTTTCTTTATAAATTACCCAGTCTCGGGCAGTTCTTCATAGCAGCATGAGAATGGACTAATACACCTTATTATAACTACATAAGTGCAGTGTTTTTATTGCTTACTTTTCAAAAAAACACTCTGTATTTCCTTTCTTTTAAAATGTTTCATTATTCCTGGAGTTGACAATTGCCTTGTTTCCTCACTTGGTTAGTTTTCATAACCCTCTAATTATTTCTTAGCAAAATCTTCAAATTAATTAATAAAACTCCTCTATATACATCTACTAGTTCTTTTTTTTTCTGGTTTTTTAGAACACCATTCTCCCACTCTAAGCCAGTTGCTCTTAAGTCTTGCTTCCAGTCTTCCCACAACTTCCCTTCACCTCTCTTCTATATTACTTTCCTGTTTCCTGGTTCTCCTATCATCTTTCTTGGTTTACTCTCATGTTTTGATTAAACTTTTGCCAGGCCTTCCTGAAAAAAACTTCTCAGAAGCAAAATTTTTTGAGACCTTATATATCTCAAAACATCCTAATTCTACCCTCATACTTGATACAGTTTTGCTAGAAATAGAATTCAAAATAAAAAAAATGTTTTCCATTGAAACCTTAAACTTACTGTTCTGTTTTAATTTCACTGTTACGGTTAAAAATTTCATGTCATTCAGTTTTTCTATCTTTAGTACATTACTTTTTTTCCTCTCAAATCTTCTATAATCATCTTTCTTTGCTTCTCTGGAACGATATAATGATGTGCTTGATGTGAGCTATTTTTATTCACTTTTTCAATCTAATAACCCATATCATTTAATTATATGCCCTGTTTTTATTATTTGGTGATTTCTCTAGAAATCATAACATGAATATTAAGCATATCAAAGTTTAAGGCTAATCAATATTGTTACCTCAAAGATGAATATATCAATAAGATAGTGAAGCTTAAATTTCAGGGACTCTCACTTGCCCAGTCTCCTTCCAAGCGTAGCAAAGCCCTATCTGTTCACCTTGTCACATATTTTTATAAAATTTGCAAAAATAAGACATTTTAATTGCAGTTGATTAAACTCCCTGTCTCTTTCTATTCTTGGTTACTTTCTCTCACATATTCCCCTAGTATGTTCAAGTGGCTGTGGGCATTTTGGGGATGTGGCTAAGGGAAACTAAGTTGAGACTACATTTAGTTTAAGCATAGGGGACATGTTTACATGATTTGCTTCAATAAGTAAGATTAGTAAGTGGTGGAGCTAGGATTCCAAGGCAGTTTACCTGATCTTAACATTTCACTAAATTGTCTTTCAGATGTCAACAGCCCTTTTATTCCCAATGTGAGGGCACGATAGTCGATTCTCATCTAGTTGACACTATTATTTGACATTTTTGCCAATTTCCCACTTTCCTATCTGCTTCTAACATATTTTTTTCTATCATATTGCTGCCCTAACCTGTACATTACACTCTATTCAAACTAAATTTTGTGCCATTGTCAAACTATGCCTTTGTTATGCCTTTTCCTCAGTCTAAAATGACCTTGTCCAATCACATTATTCTTATTAATTCTTTACTTATTAATTCAGAGATTTTCATTAATTTATTTCTGATTTGGCATTAAGTACTGACATCAGTGAAGAAAATAGAGAACTCCCATCCATGTTCACTAAATAAGACATCAACAATAAACTAGTGATGTCAATTCAAACTCTAGTTAAAATTAGTCACTTTACCTAAAAAAAATCTTCAAATACCAAAAAATCCTATGGCACATTATTAAAGAAATTGATAGACGTTTTCCAAAATTTGACAATAATTGAAAAATGCATATTTTATCAATAAGTTATGATGCTGACAAAAACTTTTTTAAATTTAAATAAAAACCAAATTTCAATCAACCACTCTAGAGAAAAGATTGAATTATTTTTTCTATTCTATGAAAATTATATTATAAAATCATCAAATCTAGAGCCAGAGTACAAAGCCACAAATTTAGAGAAAAGAGTATTAAAATAATAAAAATATATTATTCTTTCTTTTGTGAAATTTGTAGGTGTTAGCTTTCTTATGTCTGTAATTTGCTGTAATTTATTTTCTTGTTTTAAATAAATATTTACATTAATATCTTTTATGGACTGTATTGCATATCCCCAAAATTCATACATTGAAGCCCTAACTCCCAATGTGACTATATTTTGAGATACAGCCTATAAGGAGGTAAAGTTAAATAAATAAGTTTATAATGGTGAGGCCCTAATCCATTAGGACTAGTGTCACTGTAAAAAGAGAGACATTAGAAATCTCTCTCCCGTCCTCTTCCTCTCCCTCCTCCTTACTCATCCCCACCCACCATTATGTGTGCACAGAGGAAAGGCCACGTAAGCATGCAGCAAGGAAACAGCTGTTTGCAACCCAAGAAGAGAGGCTTCACCAGAAACCAACCCTATTGGCACCTTGATCTTGGACATCTAGTCTCTAGAACTGTGAGAAAATAAAGTTCTACTGTTTAAGCTACTCAGTCTGTAGTATTCTGTATGGTCGCCCAAGCAAACACACACAATACCTAATTTTTTTCATAATATTGTTATTTTTCTTAAATAGGGTCTCTCTAAATGTTTTTGCTTTACACTTCAAAAACCCCACATCCAACTTTGCTTTACCTTTCTCCTATACTATATAGGTTTTAACTCCACTTATTCTCCATCTGATTTACATGTTATCATTGTCCTGTATTTTCATTCTTCTTCTTAACCACATAGCATTTTGTTATAAAACAAAATGCCAATATTCATTTAGAATATTCAGTATTCATTTATTCATTTAGAATCACCCATATACTTACTACTTCCTTTGCTCTTTACTTCTTCTTGTGCCTCAGAACATTTCTGTTTTGTCTGAAATACACTCTCTTTGGAATTTCCTCTGGTGGTGATACGCTATGGTATGAATTTCTTTCTGCTGAGTACGCTTGTAAGATGATGGGCTTCTTGAATCTGTGGGTAGGTGTCTCTCATCAGTTCTGAAATTTTTTGAGTGACTAACTTTTCAAATATTGCCTCCACTCCATTCTTTCTCTTTCTCCTTTGGGGACTCTGTTCAGATGTATATTAGATGTTCTCACCCTATCTCTCATGTCTCTTAATATCTCTCTCATATTTTCTCTTTGTCTTTCTAAACTACAATCTAAATAATTTCTTCTGACCTAGCAGTAACTCATTCATTGTCTATTTAATTCTGTCTAATCTGCTAAGTTGTTCCTTTCAATTCCTGAATTTTCTATTTCAGTAAGTTCTACTAATTTCTTTTTCAAATATAAACTCATTTTTAATAGTTTTCTGTTCCATATTTTCAAATTCATCTTTTAGTTCTTTAAACATAATAGGATACTTGTTTTATACTTTGCATCTGGTAATTTCCAAAAGTTCAAGTCTCACTGATTTTTTTTCCTATTTCCTCTACTTCTTATTCATGATATCTTAGTTGTTTTGGTGCTATAAACTACTGTCAAACTTTTGTTTTCCATTGAAAACTTTTGTAAAAATTATTTGAGGCCTAAGAGAAGGTGAATTCTTCCAGGGAGGATTTATTCTTATTTCTGCCAGACACATAGGGGTACTATCAGTCTAGAATCACTCTAAACTATATTCATGGCTTGTCTTTTGTTAGAGTTTTTGTTTCTTTGTTTTGCAGGGGGAGTTATTTTGTTTGTTTTTTGGACTAGCCAACAGTTGTAAATTTTGGTTGCAAAAATGTACACCTTCTCAAGGACGTTTTTCTCTGCTCTACTCAGCATCAACACACTATTACTTGCAAACTCTTTGAAGTCAGGAGTCAGGTAGGTAACTTTACTCTTACCCTGAGAAGGGTAACTTTTGGAGTCCCAGTTTTATGGATTATAATTTACTAGGGGAGAGAGGTTCCTCACCAAGGTTGTGAGGACCCTGAGTTTTATCTTCTGCGCCCTGAAAAGTCATCAAACTTGAAATTGTTTATAAGGTTCAGTAAAACCCTCAGAGTATAATTGCCTTCAGGGTCCTACTTAACTATGCTGCTTTCCCACTGTCATACATATTTTGGCCTGTTTTATCAGATATGTTATGTTTTAGGAAGATTTTTAAAGATATTTTATCCAATATTTTTAGATATTTTCAGGGGAAGAGTTGAATAACTTAGCCTCTCAGTGGAAGGGTTGATTTAAATAACCCAGGTTTTCCATCTGCTTTCCATCTTCTAAACATTTATTGATATTTCTAATCTGCTATTCTACTCTGCACTCTCTGTCCTTATGTGCTTATATTGTTTTTACTCTTTTACCGTGATTTCAGAAGGAACAGAAATAAAAGCACGATTTCAGAAGGAGCAGAAATAAAAGAATATGTTCAGTCTTCTGAAGTACTACTATACACAACCTGACTTTTTTTTCCTTCCAACTTTTAAGTTTCAAGGGGTACGTGTGCAGGTTTTTTACATGGGTAAATTGTGTATCCTGGGGTTAGGTATACAAATAATTTCCTCACCCAGGTAGTGAGCCTAGTACCCAATACATAGTTTTTTGATCCTCACCCTCTTCCCACCCTGCATCCTCAAGTAAGCCCTGATGTCTATTGTTCCCCTCTTTGTGTTTATGTGTACTCAATGTTTAGCTCCCTCTTATAAGGGAGAACACTGTGGTATTTGGTTTTCTGTTCCTGCATTAATTCACTTAGGAGAATGGCCTCCATCTGCATCCATGTTGCTGCAAAGGACATGATTTCACTCTTTTTTATGGCTGTGTAGTATTCCATGGTATATATGTACCACATTTTCTTTATTCAATTCACAATTGATTGACATCTAGGTTGATTCCATGTCTTTGCTATTGTGAAAAGTGCTGCAATGAACATCTGCATGCATGCATCTTCATGGTATAACAATTATATTCCTTTGCATATATACCCAGTGATAGGATTGCTGTGTTGAATGGTAATTCTGTTTTAAGCTCTTTAAGAAATCTCTAAACTGCTTTCCACGATGGCTGAACTAATTTACATTCCCACCAACAGTTTGTATAACAGTCCCCCTTTCTCTGCAACCTCACCTACATCTGCTATTTTTTGACTTTTTAGTAACAGTCATTCTGATTGATGTGCAAGGGTATCTCATTGTGGTTTTGATTTGCATTTCTCTAATTATTAGTGAAATAGAGCTTTTCATATGCTTGTCTGCAGGTATATCTTCTTCTGAGAAATGTCTGTTCATGTCCTTTGTCCATTTTTTAACGGGGTTGTTTGTTCTTTGCTTGATTTGTTTCAGTTCCTTATAGATTCTATATTCTGACCTCTGCTGGATGCATAGTTTGCAAATATTTTCTCCCATTCTGTAGGTTGTTTACTCTGCTGATAGTTTCTTTTGCTATGCAGAAGCTCTTTAGTTTAATTAAGTCACACCTGTCAACTTTTCTTTTGTTGCAATTGCTTTTGGTTTTTGTTTATTTGTTTTTGTTTTTGTTGTTGTTTGAGATGGAGTCTCGCTCTGTCACCCAGGTTGGAGTACAGTGGTGCGATCTTGGCTCACTGCAACCTCCGCCTTCCTGGGTTCAAGCGATTCTCCTGCCTCAGCCTCCTGAATAGCTAGGATTACAAGCACATGCCACCACACCCAGCCAATTGTTCTGTATGTTTACTAGAGATGGGGTTTCACCACGTTGGCCAGGCTGATCTCGAACTCCTGACCTCAAGTGATCTACCTGCCTTAGCCTCCCAAAGTGCTGTGATTACAGGCGTGAGCCACAGTGCCCAGTCTGCAATCATTTTTGTAGTCTTTGTCATGAGATCTTTGCCAAGGCCTATGTCCAGAATGGTATTTCCTAGATTTTCTTCTAGAGTTTTTATAATTTTACATTTTATGTTTAAGTCTTTAATCCATCTTGAGTTGATTTTTGTACATGGTAAAAGGAAGGAGTCCAGTTTCAATCTTCTAAACATGGCTAGCCTGTTATCCCAGTACCATTTATTGAATAGACAGTCCTTTCCCTGTTGCTTGTTATTGTCGACTCTGTCGAAGATCAGATGGTTGTAGGTATGAGGCTTTATTTCTGAGTTTTCTAACCTGTTCCATTGGTCTACGTGTCTGTTTTTAAACCACTATCATGCTGTTTTGGTTACTGTAGCCATGTAGTATAGTTTGAAGTCAGATAGTGTGATGCCTCCAGCTTTTTTCTTCTTGCTTAGGATTGCTTTGGCTATTTGGGGTCTTTTGGTTTCATATGAATTTGAGAATCTTTTTTTCATTCTGTATAAAATGATAATTTGATAGGAACAGCACTGAATCTGTACATTGCTTTGGACAGCATGGCCATTTTAACAATAGTGATTCTTCCTGTCCATGAGCATTGAATGTTTTTCCATTTGTTTGTGTCACCACTGATTTCTTTTAACAGTGTTTTGTAATTCTCATTGTACAGATCTTTCACCTCCCTGGCTGGCTATATTCCTTGCTATTTTATTCTTAAAATTTTGTGGCTGTTGTAAAAGGGATTGCATTCTTGATTTGGCTCTCAGCTTGGACATGGCTGGTGTAAAAAAATGCTACTGTTTTGTACATCGATCTTGTATACCAATTTTACTGAAGTTGTTTATCAGTTCTAGGGGCCTTTGGGTAGAGACCATGGGGGTGTTCTAGGTATAGAATCATATTGTTTGCAAACAGGGATAGTTTTACTTCATCTCTTCCTATTCGAATGCCTTTTATTTCTTTCACTTACCCAATTGCTCTGGCTAGTACTTCTAGCACTATGTGGAGCAGGAGTGGTGAGAATGGGCATCCTTGTCTTGTTCCAGTTCTCAAAAGGAATGCTTCCAGCTTTTGCCCATTCTCAGTATGATGTTGACTGTGGGTTTGTCATAGATGGCTCCATTATTTTAGGTATATTCCCGGGCATCCTTTGATGCCTAGTTTGTTGAGGGTTTGTAACATAAAGGGATGCTGAATTTTATCAAAAGCCTTTTCTGTGTCTATTGAGATGATCATGTGGTTTTTATTTTTAGTTGTATTTATGAATCACATTTATTGATTTATGTATGTTGAATAAACCTTGCATCCTAGGAATAAAGCCTACTTGATCGTGTTAGATCAGCCTCTTGATGTGCTGCTGGATTTCATTTGATAGTATTTTGTTGAGGATTTTTGTGCCTATGTTCATGAAGGATATTGGCCTGGAGTTTTCTTTTTTTCTTGTGTCACTGCCAGATTTTGGCATCAAAATGATGCTGACCTCAGAGAATAAATTAGGGAAGATTCCTGCCTCAATTTTTTGGAATAGTTTCTGTAGAATTGATACCAGCCCTTTTTTATACATCTGATAGTATTCAGCTATGAATCCATCTGGTCTAAGGTTTTTTCTGGTTGGTAGATTTTTTGTTACTGATTTAATTTCAGAACTCATATAACATAATTTTATACATAGTTACTATAGAAAATTTGGAAATCCGGAAGAATATTTTTTAAATGAAAACAATCATTCATAATTCCTCCACCCAGAAGCAGACACACTTAACATTTTGCATATTTTCTTCCAGATATTTTTCTATATAATAGTCTCTTTGTAACCTTAAAAATGTGCCGACAGAAAATTCTATAAACTGTGTTTTACCTACATTCTACATTATAATTGCTTTCTTGTGTCATTAAAAGTTCTTTATAAACACTCTAGTGGCTACATAATGTTCCATACTAACAACCTACAATAATTTATTTACCAATTCCTCTATTGTTAGACAATTGAATTATATCTCATTTTATGCTATTTTTAAATAACTTACCTCAATTTCCTACTTCAAGAAGAAACTATATAGATGAAGACTGAATATAAAGATAGTTATCACTGGATCTCATAGGTAGTCCAGATGCTATGTATCCCTTGGAATTATCATAAGATCTCCCACAATACAGGCTGTAAGATCTAAATTTTGTACCCCTAGGTTCAGAACTATGTAATACAGAACTGTTAAGGGTTCTGTATCATATAGAACCCAATCCATGAATTTTGTGCATCACAAAAAAGAGATCTCATACACAATAGAGATCTCATACACACAATCATTTTGTGTCTTACTAACAATCAAAGTAAAGGTAAAATATTAGAAGGGACCATGTTCTAGAGGTTTATAGGCAAATGGGAACAGAGACACTGTTTAACTGATATCACATGTGAGTCTAGGACAGCAAGAACTCCAGGAAAGATAACAATCTTATCCCCTGAAATAAATCCGAAACTAAATGGAACCCTAGTCATTAATGCAATTTGGGATTATTATTTAGCAAATAAATCATTTTTTAACATCTCAAGTTAATTACCTATAAAAGGATTTTTCAAAAAGGAAGATGGAAATAAACTTTTCTTTAAAAAATGAACATTTTTACCTTAACAAACAAATCTACTGTAAAACAGCAAACACATTGGCCAACTTGCAAAACATTCATTAGTTTTTTAGCATTTACACTTTTACCCAGTAATTCCACTTCTGGGAATTTACCCAATGGATATACTTTTTACATGCAAGTGATTTATGCATAAGATTACTCGTTGCAGCATTTTTTCAATGGTTAAATATAAGAAACAACCTAAATTAACATAAATAGGGAGCTTGTTAAATAAATTATGGCACATTCATAATTTGCAATACTATGCAGATAATAAAAATGAATGTGGGAAATTTTTCTGTACTAATATGAACAGATCTCCAAGATATACTATGAGGCACAAAAAACAAAGAGAGTTTTTATTTTATGTTACCATTTGTGTTAAAGAAAAAAGAAAAAAAAGGACATACGCTTTTAAAAACTTCTCTGAAGGAATCATCAAATAACTAACAATAGCAGTTTTCTTTCTGGGCAGATGCATACAGTATATATCTATATACTTTTTAATATTTCAACCATGTTACTGTACTTACTTTTCAAAAGAATAAATAATTTTTAAAGTATTAAAAATTTCTAAAGTCAGCCAAAGATTTATATAGTTGACGTAAGGTCTCAGTGGCATCCATTTAACACAAGGAGTTAAGAAAAACTTACACTGACTGAAATTCGCTTGTCCATGCTCCAGAAGAATGTAGAGTTGAAGAATAAGTTGTGGGCAGCCTTCCAGGTAGGTCTCAAATAGTCTGAGCATGCTCAAATCAGTCACTCTATCTATAACTTCTTTATGTAGATCAATTTGTTCTTCCACGAAGTTACTAGTATTGCTGTCATATTTAAAAGCTGCATGGTAACCCCTTTTTAAGGCAAACCAATACCTATAAAGTAAACATAAACATTTCTCTTTAGTTTTATTCTTTGTAACATGTCTGTTAATACACATAATAATTTGGAAAAAGGAATATGTGTTTTAAGTACACAATTTTGCCACAAACTCTCTCTACTACAGATTTTTTGTGAACATCTCATAGTGGCTTTATTGAGATTCAGACCCTGTAAACCTTTATTGTATGTTTGATGTGCCAGTTGTGTGCTAGTTCTATTAAGTATAGATAATCCCATTTCATCTTTACAATAATTATGTGAGAAAAGGAGACATTATTCCATTTCACAGATGGAAAAACTAAAGCTGAGAAAGATAGAGTGATGTGCTGAAAGTTACAGAGATAGTAAGGGGTAGACACAGGGTCCAAACCCAGATCTTATTATTTCTAGTCTTAACCACTACTTTCCGAAAGACAAACTGCAATTTTTCATTCATGCAATTGATCTGAACTACAACACAGATAATTTCCCTTATGAGAATATCAAGGTTGAAGATGAGATTGAATCTTCCTTTAATGTAATCTAGAAAACAATTACTCAATACCTACAAGGTGCTAGGCTCTTTGACCATTACTATCCCAGAAAATATATAAAACTTCAAAGACTCTTGAAATATCCCTGCTCAGGCTCTTCTTCTGAAAGAATTTTAAAGTGAACACAAGTTACCATCCCATAGATAAAATCAATAACAAAAAAAATTGAAACCTTTATTTAGAAGAAATCTGAGGCTAGCAGTAAGGCAACCAGAATTCTACCCCCAAAGCTTATGAAAAGTCTTTATCTATGTCTCAGTTTCCTCACATATAAAATAAAGGCAGTGATATATGCCCTGTTTCAACCTGTTCCTTCTGCCAACGTTTCCCATTTCAGTAAATAGTAATAACATTCACTATATTGCTCAGACCAAAAATGTGGGAATAATTCCAACTCCTCTTCTTTCATGCGCTATAAAAATTCCTCAGCAAGTTCGCTTGGTTCTTGGTTCTAACTTCAAATATATCCAGAATCTAAACACTTCTTACCACTTCCACTACTACCACCCTTGTTTAAGCAGCCAACTCTCTGGCCTGGATTCTTTCAACAACCTCATAATTGGTCTCTCTGATTCTACTCTTGCTCCCCATATAAGCTATTCCCTACACAGCATTCAGATTAAACTTTTTAAACATAATTCAGATGTCACTCCTCATTGGGGTAGAAAATGTTCCAATGATTTCCATCAAACTTAGAATGAAATATGACGTCCTTACCATATGTTACAAGGCCCTCCATGATCTACTTCCCACACATGCTACCACCACAACTACCTTTCCATCTCATTTCTCTCCCACTTCCAGTACGGCCTCCTTGCTGTTTTTCTCAACGTAAGGGCCTTTGTCTTTGCTGATTCCTCTGTCTGGAACTCTTCTAAACTCCATATATTTTCAGTTTGCTCCTTAACTTCATGCAGGTCTCTACTCAAATATTACTTACTTATAGATGCCTACCAGATCATACCACCTAAAGTAGTACTCTCTACCATATTCTATCTCTTTACCCCATATTATTTTTCTTCGAAGTACTTATCACCACCTAGCACATTATTTATTTTGGTTTATTATCTTTACCTTCTCACAAGAGTGTAATCTACATGAAAGGACAGACTTTGTTTTGTTCATTGCTATATCCTAAACAACTAAGAATCGGCACATAATAGGTGCTCGAGAAATATTTACTGAAGTAATAAATGAAAGCTCATGACATTTTTTTCCATAAAGATAAATAGATGGTAGATATGAAAGGGCTTTGGAAAGCTGAAAGTAAAACACAAATATAAAGTATTCCCATTGTAAGTAAGATAAATATATGGATAGGCAAAGATTCTTTGTCTGGCAAAAAGGAGCATATTTTTACCATCACACTTCTGGAATAACATTCCATGATGAAAGCACGGTCTCTACCCACAATGACCTCACAACCTAATGGGAGGGCCAAGCCTATAAACTACTAGCTGCAGTATAAGGCAGAAAAAAAATAGTCATTCATTAGAAAGGCAAATGTTGAGCTGTAAGTACAGAAGAAAAAAAATGATTAATACTGCCCAGGATTTATAAGCAAGATTTCTAAGAAAAGTTGTGTTTTAGCCTTTTCTGGGTATCTGACATAGTAGAGAGTATGTGATTCCTGTTCTTGAAGTGGTTTATAATCCAATAGGGTAGATACTATTGAAAAACTTGAGAAATTCACAAGTATAAACATACCCAGAGCATAATTATTACACACAGCAGAAATTGAGAGAGGTAGCAGAGCAAAGTAGTTAAGAATGCAGACTCTAATAATGCCAGAATGCCGTGGTTCAAATTCTGGCTCCACTACTTCCTGGTTTAATCTCTCTGTGCTTTGGTTTCCTCATCCGGAAAATAGGGCCAATCATCATACCTCCCTCATTGGGTTGATGTGACAATTAAATGAGTTAATATATGTAAAATGCTTAGACCAGGACCTGGCACATGTTAAGTGTCTGTTAAAAACAAAACAGATAGTGCTGCCTACAAATGTACACATTTTAATGTCCAGTGTCTTTAGGTAGAAATATTTTCTAATTCTGAAACAATTAATGGCAAATATATACAAAGTTCTGCTTATCTGAGGGTAATTTCATGGAAAAAGGAATATGAATATAATTTTTAATCAATAGGACACAGTTTCACTTATTTATTTATTTATTTTATTGTTTATTTTATTTTATTTTATTTGAGATGGAGTCTCCCTCTGTCGCCCAGGCTGGAGTGCAGTGGTACAATCTCTGCTCACTGCAAGCTCCACCTCCCGGGTTCACACCATTCTCCTGCCTCAGCCTCCCGAGTAGCTGGCACTACAGGTGCCTGCCACCATGCCCGGCTAATTTTTTGTATTTTTAGTAGAGGCGGGGTTTCACTGTGTTAGCCAGGATGGTCTCGATCTCCTGACCTCGTGATCCACCCGCCTCAGGCTCCCAAAGTGCTGGGATTGCAGGCGTGAGCCACCATGCCCAGCCTGTTTCACTTTTATGAAACAAATGATGAATAGGCCAAAAAAAGGAAAAACATAGTGTATTTCCCATATTTTTATCCCTATATTTTCTTTTATTTGAAACAAAAAGCCACCAGCTTCCAGTAATGGTGAATTACATCATATCAGGCTGACTCCCCTACTGATTACAAATATAAATTCCAGACAAAATATAAAAGAAAACAAGGCAGACAAGAGCAACAAAAGTAGGACTGGTGAACATGAAGATAGGTGCAATAGATTAAATGTCTGTGTTACCTCAAAATTCATACGTTGAAACCTATTCCCCAATGTGATGATATTTGAGGTGGAGAGCCTTTCGTAGATGATAAAATGAATGGCATTAGTGCGCTTATAAAAGAGGCCCTAGAGAGCTGTCTTGCCCATCCACCATGTGAGAACACCACAAGAAGGCACCATCTATGACACCAAATCTTCCAGCACCTTGCTCTTGGATTTCCCAGCCACCAGAACTGAGAAATAAATTTTTGTTGTTTAAAACCTGTATTTTGTTTTATAGCCACCTCATTAGACTAACACTCAAAAGACTTAAGACCTCACTAGACTAAGACTAAGGGTCAAGAGAAATCACCCAAACTAAAGCACAAAGGGGAAAAATTTAGGAGAAAAAAAATGAACAAAATAACAATAACAGGTAAAATTGACGTCCTAGAAGAAAAGAGAGAGGGGCAAAAAAAAAACCACTTGGAAAAATATTAACCCAAAACATTTGCTACATTTGATCAAAACCAGTAACATACAGACTCAAAAAGCTCAATGAACCCAAGCAAAATAAATAACCAAACACCATACACAGGTACATCTTACTCAAATTGCTGAAAATCGAATGTAAAAAGAAAGCCTGAAAAATAGACAGAGAAAAAAGACATATTCCTCACAGGGAAACAATGAGAGTGTTGGCTGACTTCTCACCAGAAACAACAAAAGCCAGAAAACAACCATATCAATAATTACACTAAATGTAAATGGATTAAACACTCCAATTAAAAGAGATTATCAAACTGGATTTTTAAAAAGCAAGATACAAATTCATGTGTTTTGGAAGGGACTCTCTTTAAACATAAAGACTCAGATAGTTTGAAAGGAAATCACCAAATAAAAAACTTCATATGGCTATATTACTATCCCAGACAAAACAGACTTCAAATCAAGGAATACTACCAGAGATAAAGAGGATCAACATATCATAATATAAGAATAAATTCATCATGAATACATAATATTTTAAAATCTGTATGCACCTAATGGAGCTTTAAGGTACACAAAGCAAAAATTGTCAAAGGTAAAGTGAGAAAAAGATAAATCCGCATTCTCAGTTGAGGATTTTATCACCTCTCAGTAATTGAAAGGAAAAGGAGACCTTAAAAATATCAGTAAGGACATTGATAATTTAACATTATCTGCCTAATTGACCTAATTGACATTTATATAACATTATGTTCAATAACTGAAAATTAGAAATTCTTTTCAAATGCACATGGAATATTCACCAAGTTAGACTACATGCTGGGCTATAAAAACAAGTCTTAATAAATGCAAAAAGACTGTAATCCTATGAAGTATGTTATTATAATAAATTTAAGTGAGAAATCAATAACCAACATATTTTTTAAATCCCCAAAGATTTGGAGACTGAGGTAAAATTTATCCTAAAGGTTTATAAATATTGAACCCTAATAAATTTGAACATGACTACATGACCTCTCTCTAAGGCGTTTTAAATTGAAAAATAGGTAAGAAGGAGAGTTCAACTATTTAATGCCCATTTAACTCCATACAAGGGCCTAAGAATCTGTGGGAGGAGGGAGATTCAACTCCCATTATATTCATTTTTATAGAATTTAAATTTTTTATATGTACTAAAAAGAGCAAAAGCCATTTCCACATTTTAAATAATTAAAATGCCTTTCATATATCCATCAAAAGAAAACTCTCCTTTGGCAGAGAGAGGTTTTTATCACAAATCACACATCAAATAGAAATCCAAAACTGTCATTTAATTTATATTCTGGAAAATGAAACATCCTACTCCACAGACCCCTGAACAGTAATGGCATACATAGTAGCAAGAGGCACACATACCTAATAAATAATTCATATTGATATTCCTTGTCTTTCATCTACCAACATGAATTCAATTTTTCTATTCCTTAGGGAAACAAATCCACAATTCAGCAAATCTCAGGTACTGCAATACTTAGCCTGGACAAACCTTTGGATAATTTGGCCCATTTTTATGAACTGTTCTAATTTTTGCTCATTTCTCACTATCTATCTCAGTATTCTGCCACTTCCTGAACTAAAAATATACAAAGAGAAAGGAAAAGGGTGGTAATGTGAAGTGGCCAAGATGGCTGACTAGAAGCAGTTAGTGTGCCTGGCTGTAAGAGAGAAACAGAAGGGGCAAGTAAATACAACATCTTCGAACGAAACATCCAGGTACTCACATTGGAATTAATCAAGGAAACAACCTGACCTACAGAAAGCAAAGAAAAACAAGGCAGGACAGAGAGGTGGCAGCCAAGATGGATGAATAGGAACAGCTCCAGTCTACAGCTCCCAGTGTGAGCGACGCAGAAGACGGGTGATTTCTGCATTTCCATCTGAGGTACTGGGTTCATCTCACTAGGGAGTGCCAGAGAGTGGGCGCAGGACAGTGAGTGCAGCGCACTGTGCACGAGCCAAAGCAGGGCGAGGCATTGCCTCACTCGGGAAGCCCAAGGGGTCAGGGAGTTCCCTTTCCTAGTCAAAGAAAGGGGTGACAGACGGCACCTGGAAAATCGGGTCACTCCCACCCTAATACTGAGCTTTTCCGAGGGGCTTAAAAAACGGCGCACCAGGAGATTATATCCCACACCTGGTTCGGAGGGTCCTACGCCCACGCAGTCTCGCTGATTGCTAGCACAGCAGTCTGAGATCAAACTGCAAGGAGGCAGCAAGGCTGGGGGAGGGGTGCCCATCATTGCCCAGACTTGCTTAGGTAAACAAAGCAGCCGGGAAGCTCCAACTGCATGGAGCCCACCACAGCTCCAGGAGGCCTGCCTGCCTCTGTAGGCTCCACCTTTGGGGGCAGGGCACAGACAAACAAAAAGACAGCAGTAACCTCTACAGACTTCAATGTCCCTGTCTGATAGCTTTGAAGAGAGCAGTGGTTCTCCCAGCACGCAGCTGGAGATCTGAGAACGGGCAGACTGCCTCCTCAAGTGGGTCCCTGACCCCTGACCCCCGAGCAGCCTAACTGGGAGGCAACCTCCAGTAGGGGCAGACTGACACCTCACACGGCCAGGTACTCCTCTGAGACAAAACTTCCAGAGAAACGATCAGACAGCAGCATTTGCGGTTCACGAAAATCCGCTGCTCTGCAGCCACCGCTGCTGATACCCAGGCAAAGAGGTTCTGGAGTGGACCTCTAGCAAACTCCAACAGACCTGCAGATCAGGGTCCTGTCTGTTAGAAGGAAAACTAACGAACAGAAAGGACATCCACACCAAAAACCCATCTGTACATCGCCATCATCAAAGACCAAAAGTAGATAAAACCACAAAGATGGGGAAAAAACAGAGCAGAAAAACTGGAAACTCTAAAAAGCAGAGCGCCTCTCCTCCTCCAAAGGAACGCAGTTCCTCACCAGCAATGGAACAAAGCTGGATGGAGAATGACTTTGACGAGTTGAGAGAAGAAGGCTTCAGATGATCAAACTACTCCGACCTACAGGAGGAAATTCAAATCAAAGGCAAAGAAGTTAAAAACTTTGAAAAAAATTTAGACAAATGTATAACTAGAATAACCAATACAGAGAAGTGCTTAAAGGAGCTGATGGAGCTGAAAGCCAAGGCTCGAGAACTACGTGAAGAATGCAGAAGACTCAGGAGCTGATGCGATCAACTGGAAGAAAGGGTATCAGTGATGGAAGATGAAATGAATGAAATGAAGCGAGAAGGGAAGTTTAGAGAAAAAAGAATACAAAGAATGAACAAACCCTCCAAGAAATATGGGACTATGTGAAAAGACCAAATCTACATCTGATTGGTGTTCCTGAAAGTGACGGGGAGAATGGAACCAAGTTGGAAAACACTCTGCAGGATATTATCCAGGAGAACTTCCCCAATCTAGCAAGGCAGGCCAACGTTCAGATTCAGGAAATACAGAGAACGCCACGAAGATACTCCTCGAGAAGAGCAACTCCAAGACACATAATTGTCAGATTCACCGAAGTTGAAATGAAGGAAAAAATGTTAAGGGCAGCCAGAGAGAAAGGTCGGGTTACCCACAAAGGGAAGCCCATCAGACTAACAGCGGATCTCTCGGCAGAAACACTACAAGCCAGAAGAGAGTGGGGGCCAATATTCAACATTCTTAAAAAGAATTTTCAACCCAGAATTTCATATCGAGCCAAACTAAGCTTCATAAGTGAAGGAGAAATAAAATATTTTACAGACAAGCAAATGCTGAGAGATTTTGTCACCACCAGGCCTGCCCTACAAGAGCTCCTGAAGGAAGCACTAAACATGGAAAGGAACAACTGGTACCAGCCACTGCAAAATCATGCCAAATTGTAAAGACCATCGAGGCTAGGAAGAAACTGCATCAACTAATGAGCAAAATAACCAGCTAACATCATAATGACAGGATCAAATTCACACATAACAATATTAACTTTAAATGTAAATGGACTAAATGCTCCAGTTAAAAGACACAGACTGGCAAATTGGATAAAGAGTCAAGACCCATCAGTGTGCTGTATTCAGGAAACCCATCTCACGTGCAGAGACACACACAGGCTCAAAATAAAAGGATGGAGGAAGATCTACCAAGCAAATGGAAAACAAAAAAAGGCAGGGGTTGCAATCCTAGTCTCTGATAAAACAGACGTTAAACCAACAAAGATCAAAAGAGACAAAGAAGGCCATTACTTAATGGTAAAGGGATCAATTCAACAAGAAGAGCTAACTATCCTAAATATATATGCACCCAATACAGGAGCACCCAGATTCATAAAGCAAGTCCTGAGTGACCTACAAAGAGACTTAGATTCCCACACAATAATAATGGGAGACTTTAACACCCCACTGTCAACATTAGACAGATCAACAAGACAGAAAGTTAACAAGGATACCCAGGAATTGAACTCAGCTCTGCACCAAGCGGACCTAATAGACATCTACAGAACTCTCCACCCCAAATCAACAGAATATACATCTTTTTCAGCACCACACCACACCTATTCCAAAATTGACCACGTACTTGGAAGTAAAGCTCTCCTCAGCAAATGTAAAAGAACAGAAATTAAAACAAACTGTCTCTCAGACCACAGTGCAATCAAACTAGAACTCAGGATTAAGAAACTCACTCAAAACCACTCAACTACATGGAAACTGAACAACCTGCTCCTGAATAACTACTGGGTACATAACGAAATGAAGGCAGAAATAAAGATGTTCTTTGAAACCAACTAGAACAAAGACACAACATACCAGAATCTCTGGGACACATTCAAAGCAGTGTGTAGAGGGAAATTTATAGCACTAAATGTCCACAAGAGAAACCAGGAAAGATCCAAAATTGACACCCTAACATCACAATTAAAAGAACTAGAAAAGCAAGAACAAACACATTCAAAAGCTAGCAGAAGGCAAGAAATAACTAAAATCAGAGCAGAATTGAAGGAAATACAGACACAAAAAACCCTTTAAAAAATTAATGAACCCAGGAGCTGGTTTTTTGAAAGGATCAACAAAATTGATAGACCGCTAGCAAGACTAATAAAGAAGAAAAGAGAGAAGAATCAAATAGACACAATAAAAAATGAAAAAGGGGACATCACCACTGATCCCACAGAAATACAAACTACCATCAGAGAATACTACAAACACCTCTATGCAAATAAACTAGAAAATCTAGAAGAAATGGATAAATTCCTCGACACATACACCCTCCCAACACTAAACCAGGAAGAAGCTGAATCTCTGAATAGACCAATAACAGGAGCTGAAATTGTGGCAATAGTCAATAGCTTACCAACCAGAAAGAGTCCAGGACCAGATGGATTCACAGCCGAATTCTATCAGAGGTACAAGAAGGAACTGGTACCATTCCTTCTGAAACTATTCCAATCAATAGAAAAAGAGGGAATCCTCCCTAACTCATTTTATGAGGCCAGCATCATCCGGATACCAAAGCGTGGCAGAGACACAACCGAAAAAGAGAATTTTAGACCAATATCCTTGATGAACATTGATGCAAAAATCCTCAATAAAATACTGGCAAACCAAATCCAGCAGCACATCAAAAAGCTTATCCACCATGATCAGGTGGGCTTCATCCCTGGGATGCAAGGCTGGTTCAATATACGCAAATCAAGAAATGTAATCCAGCATATAAACAGAACCAAAGACAAAAACCACATGATTATCTCAATAGATGCAGAAAAGGCCTTTGACAAAATTCAACAACACTTCATGCTAAAAACTCTCAATAAATTAGGTATTGATGGGACGTATCTCAAAATAATAAGAGCTATCTATGACACACCCACAGCAAATATCATACTGAATGGGCAAAAACTGGAAGCATTCCCTTTGAAAACTGGCACAAGACAGGGATGCCCTCTCTCACCACTCCTATTCAACATAGTGTTGGAAATTCTGGCCAGGGCAATTAGGCAGGAGAAGGAAATAAAGGGTATTCAATTAGGAAAAGAGGAAGTCAAATTGTCCCTGTTTGCAGATGACATGATTGTATATCTAGAAAACCCCATTGTCTCAGCCCAAAATCTCCTTAAGCTGATAAGCAACTTCGGCAAAGTCTCAGGATACAAAATCAATGTACAAAAATCACAGGCATTCTTAGACACCAATAACAGACAAACAGAGAGCCAAATCATGAGTGAACTTCCATTCACAAATGCTTCAAAGAGAATAAAATACTTAGGAATCCAACCTAAAAGGGATGTGAAAGACCTCTTCAAGGAGAATTAGAAACCACTGCTCAATGAAATAAAAGAGGACACAAACAAATGGAAGAACATTCCATGCTCATGGATAGGAAGAATCAATATCGTGAAAATGGCCATACTGCCCAAGGTAATTTATAGATTCAATGCCATCCCCATCAAGCTACCAATGACTTTCTTCACAGAACTGGAAAAAACTACTTTAAAGTTCATATGGAACCAAAAAAGAGCCTGCATCGCCGAGTCAATCCTAAGCCAAAAGAACAAAGCTGGAGGCATCACGCTACCTGACTTCAAACTATACTACAAGGCTACAGTAACCAAAACAGCATGGTACTGGTACCAAAACAGAGATATAGATCAATGGAACAGAACAGAGCACTCAGAAATAATGCCGCATATCTACAACTATCTGATCTTTGACAAACTTGACAAAAACAAGCAATGGGGAAAGGATTCCCTATTTAATAAATGGTGCTGGGAAAACTGGCTAGCCATATGTAGAAAGCTGAAATTGGATCCCTTCCTTACACCTTATACAAAAATTAATTCCAGATGGATTAAAGACTTAAATGTTAGACCTAAAACCATAAAATCCCTAGAAGAAAACCTAGGCATTACCATTCAGGACATAGGCATGGGCAAGGACTTCATGTCTAAAACACCAAAAGCAATGGCAACAAAAGCCAAAATTGACAAATGAGATCTAATTAAACTAAAGAGCTTCTGCACAGCAAAAGAAATTACCATCAGAGTGAACAGGCAACCTACGAAATGGGAGAAAATTTTCGCAACCTACTCATCTGACAAAGGGCTAATATCCAGAATCTACAATGAACTCAAACAAGTTTACAAGAAAAAAAACAAACAACCCCATCAAAAAGTGGGTAAAGGACATGAACAGACACTTCTCAAAAGAAGACATTTATTTATGCAGCCAAAAAACACACGAAAAAATGCTCACCATCACTGGCCATCAGAGAAATGCAAATCAAAGCCACAGTGAGATACCATCTCACACCAGTTAGAATGGCAATCATTAAAAAGTCAGGAAACAACAGGTGCTGGAGAGGATGTGGAGAAATAGGAACACTTTTACACTGTTGCTGGGACTGTAAACTAGTTCAACCATTGTGGAAGTCAGTGTGGCGATTCCTCAGGGATCTAGAACTAGAAATACCATTTGACCCAGCCATCCCATTACTGGGTATATACCCAAAGGACTATAAATCATGCTGCTATAAAGACACATGCACACATATGTTTATTGCAGCACTATTCACAATAGCAAAGACTTGGAACCAACCCAAATGTCCAACAATGATAGACTGGATTAAGAAAATGTGGCACATATACACCATGGAATACTATGCAGCCATAAAAAATGATGAGTTCATGTCCTTTGTAGGAACATGGATGAAGCTGGAAACCGTCATTCTCAGTAAACTATCACAAGGACAAAAAACCAAACACTGCATGTTCTCACTCATAGGTGGGAACTGAACAGTGAGAACACATGGACACAGGAAGGGGAACATCACACCCTGGGGACTGTTGTGGGGTGGGGGGAGGGGGGAGGGATAGCATTAGGAGATATACCTAATGCTAAATGACGAGTTAATGGGTGCAGCACACCAGCATTGCATGTGTATACATATGTAACTAACCTGCACATTGTGCACATGTACCCTAAAACTTAAAGTATAATAATAATAAAATAAAGTAAAAATTTTTTTAAAAACAAATCAATGAGAAAAAAAAAAAAAAGAAAAGAAAAACAAGGCAGGACAACGGCCACCTGGGAACAACACAGAGCCAGGGGATTCTCCCCAACCTAGTGAAGTGGTAAGTCAAAGAGCAACCCGGGGAAATCATGCTTCTCCCACAGCTCTTTGCGACCCTCAGGTCAGATCTTGTGAACCCACTCCAGCAGGGCCTTCAGTCTTCAGTCTGACAGACAGAGCTATGTAGAGTTTCAGCAGAGCAGCCACTCAGGCATGCATGGAGACCCTGGAGGCTTAGATACTAGGGCTTTCCAGCAAAAGTAGCTGCAGCTATGGCAAAGTAGGATGTTAGACTCCTGTACATACCCCTAGAAAAGAGGCTGAATCTATGGGGCTGAACAGCAACAGCCCACAGGCCCCATTTCCACAGCACCTCACAAGTTAAGACCCACTTACTTGGAATTCTAGCCAGCTACCAATAGCGGCATTGCACCTCCCTAAGAAGGCACTCCTGGGAGGAGGTGCGGGCTGCCATCTTTGCTATTCAGGCACCTTAGCCATTCTAGCCTTCAGGCTTTGGAGAGTCTGAGTCCACCCAAGGCAGAAGGGATTCCCACAGCACAGCACAGCCGCTCTATCAAAACATGGCCAGACTGCTGCTTTAAGCAGGTACCTGATCCCATTCTTTTTCGCTGGGCAGGACCTCCCAACCAGGGCCTCCAGCCACCCCCAACAAAGCCTTCCAGCTGACACAGATCTGAATTCCCCCTGGGATGGCACTCCTAGAGGGAGGGGCAGGCCACCATCTTTGTTGTTTGGGCAACTTAGCCATTCCAGTCTTTGGGCTTCAGAGTGTCTGAGGCAACCAGGGGCTGAAGTGGACACAACACAGCTGCTCTACTAAAATGTGGCCAGACTGTTTTAAGTGGGTGCCAATCCTGTTCCTGCTCACTGGGTGGGACCTCGCAACCACGGTCTCCAGCCACTCTCTACAGGTGCCTTTAAGCTGGCAACAGCTTTGCTGTTTCACAGCCTTCACTGGTAACACCTCCAGGTTTTGGAAAATCTGAGGTGACTAGGACTGGACCGGGCCCCAAGCATACCACAGCAGCCCTACAGAAAAGTGCCCAGACTGTTACATGGGTACCCATTCCCATATCTCCTCACTGGGCAGGTCCTCCAGCCCTGGGCCTCCAACCACCCCCTGCCAGAGCTACCGAGCCAGTACCAACTCAGTAACTCCATAGACAGAGCCTCTGGGGGCAACTGAAAGCCTCGTTGCCACTGCCTCTGCAATGGAACATGCCTTGCCACCTTCGGACTAACAAAGGAGCAAAGATCCCAAGTGCCTTATCCACACCTCCAGTGAGCTGCAGTCAACCTAAGGAGAAGAGGCCAACCAATTTCCCACAAGTCCCCCATACCCTACATAGCTTGTCACCAGACAGAAAACCCCTGGCTTGGACCCACAGCACAAACCTTCCATCTTGGGCTGACTGCACTGAGGAGTTGCTGACCTGCATCTCTCTGGGGTGGAGCCCCCCGGAGTCAAGCAAATGACCCTTGGCCACAACCACTACTATGATCTTTTCCTCTGCTGCCTCTAACCTGGAGAAGGGAAATAAACACTAAGACTGTCCCAGAGCTGCAGTGGGCAGCCCAGGAATGACAAGTTGTGAACTACAGCCAGTACTCAAGGGAGAGAGGAACCTACACTTTCAGAGCACTGACAGGGAACACAGCTGCAACTGTGAGAAAACATAGGGAAGCCACACAACCAAGCAAGAGTATACCAACTGACTGATAAGCCTAAATGTCATCTGCTGGATCATACCCCCAAAGCTTCAACAGCAAAAATATCTCACTAATATACCCCCACTGAAACCAGAGACAAGAAGTCAGCTTCAAATAAAGACCCTACACAAAGCCTCAGCCAAGTGAAAACATCCAGAAAAGAAGTCTATTGACTACACTCAATCTGCACTGCAGTTAAAGAAATACCCACATGCAGAGATGAGAAACAGCCAATACAAGAACTTTAGTAACTCAAATGCCAAGTGTCATCAAAAAGCTAATCTACCGTGATCAAGTAGGTTTCACCCGGGGATGCAAGGTTGATTCAACATATGAAAACCAATAAATGTGATTCATCACATCAACAGACTAAAGACAAAAACCACACAATCTTCTCAACAGATGTGGAAAAGGCTTTTGATAAAACTGAACATTCTTTCATGTTAAAAACTCTCAATAACCTAGGTATTGAAAGAACATACCTCAAAATAATAAGAGCCATGGCCAGGCATGGTGGCTCACACTTGTAATCCGAGCACTTTGGGAGGCTATGGAGGGCAGATCACCTGAGGTCGGGAGTTTGAGACCACCCTGGCCAACATGGTGAAACCACGTCTCTACTGAAAATACAAAAAATTAGCTGGATGTGGCGGTGGGCACCTGTAATCCAAGCTACTCGGGAGGCTGAAGCAGGAGAATCACTTGAACCTGGGAGGTGGAGGTTGCAGTGAGCCAAGATCGCACCATTGCACTCCAGCCTGGGCAACAAGAGCGAAACTCTGTCTCAAAAAATAAGAATAATAATAATAAGAGCCATCTATGACAAATGCACAGCCAACATCATACCGAATGGGCAAAAGCTGGAAGCATTCCCCTTGAAAACTCGTACAAGACGAGGATGCCCTCTCTCTCCACTTCTATTCAACATAGTATTGGAAGTCCTAGCCAGAGCCATGAGTCAAGAGAAAAAAAAATAAAGGGCATCCAAATAGTAAGAGCAGGAGTCAAACTATCTCTGTTTGCAGATGACATGATTCTATATCTAGAAAACCCCAGTGTCTTGGCCCAAAAGCTCCTTCAGCTGATAAACAACTTCAGCAAAGGTGCAGGATATAAAATCAATGTACAAAACTCACTAGCATTCCTGTGCACCAACAACAACCAAACTGAGAGCCAAATAAGAAAGGCAATACCATTCACAGTTGCCACCAAAAAAATAAAAAATAAAACACCTAGGAATACAGCTAACCAGGGATGTAAAAAACACTGCTCAAAGAAATCAAAGAAGACACAAGCAAATGAAAAAAATCCCATCATCATAAATAGGAAGAATCAATATCATTAAAATGGCTATACTGCCCAAAACAATTTACATATTCAACGCTATACCTGTTAAACTACCAATGACATTCCTCACAAAACTAGAAAAAATTATTTAAAATTTACATGGAACCAAAAAAGAGCCCAAATAGTCAAGGCAATCCTAAGCAAAAAGAACAAAGCTGGAAACATCATGTTATTCGACTCCAAACTATACTACAGGGCTATAGTGACAAAAACAATATGGTACCAGTACAAAAACAGACACACAGACCAATGGAACAGAATAACGAGCCCAAAATAAGGCCACATATCTTTGACTATCTGATCGTTGACAAAGCTGACAAAAACAAGCAATGGGGAAAAAAATCCCTATTCAATAAATAGAGCTAGAATAAATGACTAGCCATATACAGAAGATTGAAGTTGGACCTCTTCCTTACACCATATACAAAAATCAACTGAATACAGATTAAAGACTTAAATGTAAAACCCAAAGCTGTAAAATACTCTGAAAGACAACCTAGGCAATACCATCCTGGATCTAGGAACAGGCAAAGATTTCATGATGAAGACACCAAAAGCAATTGCAACAAAAGCAAAAACTGACAAATGGGATCTAACTAAACTTAAAAGCTTCTGTACAGCGAAAGAAACTATCAACAGAGTAAACAAACAACCTACAAAATGGGACAAAGAATTTGCAAACTATGCATGTGACAAAGGTCTAATACCCAGTATCTATGAGGAACTTAAACAACTTTACAAGAGAAAAACAAGCAACCCCATTAAAAAGTGGGCAAAGGACATGAACAGACCCTTCTCAAAAGAAGACATACATGTGGCAAACAAGCTTATGGCAAAAGCTCAATACCACCGATCATTAGAGAAATGCAAATGAAAACCACAATGAAATACCATCTCACGCCAGTCAGAATGGCTATTACTAAAAAGTCAAAAAATAACAGATGCTGGCGAGGTTGCGGAGAAAATGGAACCCTTATACACTGTTGGTGTGAGTGTAAATTAGTTCAACCATTGAGGAACTGTATAACAATTCCTCAAAGAGTTAAAAGAACTACCATTCGACCCAGCAATTCCATTACTGGGTATATATCCAGAGCATTCTACCATAAAGACACATGCACACAAGTGTTCATTGCAGCACTGTTCACAATAGCAAAGACACAGAATCACCTAAATACCAATCAATGACAGACTGGATAAAGAAAATGTGGTATATATACACCATGGAATATTATGCAGCCATAAAAAAAACAAGATCATGTCTTTTGCCAGAACACGGAAGGAGCTGGAGGCTATCATTCTTAGCAAACTAACGTAGGAATAGAAAACCAAATACCGCATGTTCTCATTTACAAGTGGGAGCTGGCCAGGCACGGTGGCTCACGCCTGTAATCCCAACACTTTGGGAGGCTGAGGTGGGCTGATTGCCTGAGCTCAGGGGTTCGAAACCAGCCTGGGCAACATGGTGAGACCCCCCACCCCCATCTCTACTAAATACAAAAAAAAAAAAAAACTAGCTGGGCATAGCAGCATGTGCCTGTAGTCCCAGCTACTCGGGAGACTGAGGCAGGAGAAAGAATTGCTCGAACCTGGGAGGCGGAGGTTGCAGTGATCCAAGATCGCACCATTGCACTCCAGCCTGGCAACAGAGTGAGACTCTATCTCCAAAAAACAAGTGGGAGCTAAATTGTAAGAACTTATGAACACAAAGAAGGAAACAACAGACACTGACAGGCATCTACTTGAGGGGGAGGGTGGAAGGAGGGAGAGGAACAGAAAAGATAACTATTTGGTACTGAACTTAATACCTGAGTGATGTAATAATATGTAATAACAAACCCCCATGACACGTGTTTATCTATGTAACAAACCTTCACATGTACCCCTAAACCTAAAACAAAAATTCTTAAAAAGAAAGAAAAACAAAAAAAGAGTAAAGTGTTTGTTTATCTGGCATCTTCCACTAATGCCCAACCTAATTCAATTTTCTTTTTCTTCTTTTTTAAATAGGCAAAATATTTAAATAATTCAAAAAATTAGAAAGTTATCAGTAAGAAAACTCTACCCTACTCCTATAACCCACTATCCAGCTTTTACCCTCCCCCATGGCCACAGGAATTCAGTTATTAGTTTCATGTGTACCCATCTAGAGTTTCTTCATGCAGATACAAGCAAACATAAATATATATTAGTTTTCACCATCTTTTATTACACAGATTGTGGCATACTATACCTCCTGTCTGCACCTTGTCTTTTCACCCAAAATAAGTCCTGGATATCTTTTCATTTCAGCATAGAAAGTACTTTATCATTCTTTATGATAGCTATGTACTATGCCATTGCACAGTATATTACAAACTCTATCAAAAGACACTAAAATTGTTTTCAATATTTTTCTATTACAAACAATGCTACACTTAAAAATTGTGTGCATATGTCACTTTACATGTATGCAAGTATGATAAATTTCTAGAAGAGGAAGCTCTGGGGCTAATATACATATATATAAAATACACATATATAAAAAATACATATATATACATAAAATACATATATATATATATTTGCAATATGGTCAAGCTACTTTCCACAGAAATTATACCAATCCATACTCTGATGAACGAGGTATGAAAGTATCTGTTTTCTCACACTTTACCAAGAGAGTATATAGTCATTCAGATTTTTGTTAATCTAGTAAATGAGGAATAATATCTCAATGTAGTTTTAATTGGAATTTTTCATGAATGAGGCTTAGCATCTTTTATACAACTTAAGGCCTATTTGTATTTCCTTTTCTACGAACTATCCTTATTCTCTTCCCATTTTTCTACTGGGTAGATGGTCTTTTACTTTTTGATTTCCAGAAGCTGTTTAAATATCAGAGGACTAGCCCTTTTTCTGTTATAAGTTTACAATTCTTTTTCCCTGTTAATGTTGTTTTTCTTTGTTATGCTTTTGTTGTGTGTGTTGGGATTTTTGCTTCTGTTTATTAGCATGCATTTTTATAGTCAAATCTACAATTGTTATAGCTTCTGGATTTGGAGTCATGGTTAAAAGGCTTTCCCCATTTCAAAGTTATAAAGGAATTCTCCGATGTTTTCTTTTATAGTATTTTACATTAAATATTTGATTCATTAGAAATTTATCCTGCTATCTGGTATCCTACCTAGAAGTATAACACGCTATCTTAAAGTATCCCAACTTTATAAGTTAACAAAGTTTTTACTGTTTTCATGCTGCGTATACTGGCTATTGCTTCCTTTTTTTTCCAATCAATTTCAAAAAAAAAAAAAAAGGACAGGCGCAGTGGCTAATGCCTGTAATCCCAGCACTTTGGGAGGCCGAGGCGGGCGGCTCACGAGGTCAGGAGATCAAGACCATCCTGGCTAACATGGTGAAACCCCGTCTCTACTAAAAATACAAAAAATTAGCCGGGCGTGGTGGCGGGCACCCATAGTCCCAGCTACTTGGAAGGCTGAGGCAGAAGAATGGCATGAACCTGGGAGGCGGAGCTTGCAGTGAGCTGAGATCGCACCACTGCACTCCAGCCTGGGAACAGAGCAAGACTCCATCTCAAAAAAAAAAAAAAAAAAATGTGATCTGTGTATTCATATGCCATACAGAGAAAAACTCGTTTATCGCCCTTGTGGTTTGTATGGGTGACGGGGAGAACTCTTGCGGAATATCCTTCCAAACTTTCTCCTGGCTTGGAAGAATTAGAACCCATATTTTGTCACATCAAAAACTGTGACACGACCAAAGACAAACACAACATTTCACATTTCTCCCAGGGTCTACCTCTGTTTCTACTAATATACTTCTGAAGATTTGACCACCACTTCCACAGAATGAAGATTTCATCTCCACAGAAGAGACCTCTTTTCTAGATCATGTGCCATGGTAGGACATAGCCTAAGACTGACCTTTGTGTGAAACCTATTATTGCCAATTAAAATTTATATATTTTGTTTCTTTCTAAATGGCTACCCAGTTTCCCCAACACTTAAAACAACTAAGCATAAAATCAGTAAAACTGTACAATATCTGAATGGCACTATCAACTACACTAAATTTCATTTATAGAATACCAGAACAACTGCAGAAACACATACATTTCAAGTGTACGTGAAACATTCATAAAGATGGACCATATGTTAGACAATAAAACAAGTCTGAATAAATTTCAAAAGACTGAAATCATAAGAGTATGTTATCTGAACACAAAAGAATTAAATTAAAAATCAACATTAAAATAACTACAAAAGACCCAAATATTTGAAAAAACACTTAACAGTCTAATCCTTTAGTAAAAGACAAAATCACAAGGAAGCTAAAAAATATTTTGAACTGGACTGGGCACAGTGGCTCATGCTTGTAATCCCAGCACTTTGGGAGGCCAAGGCAGGAGGATCACTTGAGGCCAGGAGTTCGAGACCAGCCTGGGCAACATACTGAGGCCTCATCTGTACAAAAAAATAAAAAATTAGCCAGACCTGATGGCACATGCCTGTAATGCTAGCAACTCAGGTGGCTGAGATGGGAAGATCACCTGAGCCCAGGAGTTCGAGGTTATAATGAGCTATGATGAGCCTGTCTCTATTTAGAAAGGAGAGAGAGAGAGAGAGAGAGAGAGAAAGAGAGAGAGAAAGAGAAAGAGAAAGAAAGGAAAAAGAAAGAAAGAGAAAGAGAAAGAAAGGAAAGAGAGAAAGAAAGAAAGAAAGAAAGAAAGAAAGAAAGAAAGAAAGAAAGAAAGAAAGAGGGAGGAGAGAAAGAAATCCTGTCATTTTCATTTGCAACAACGTGGATGAAACTGAAGAACATTATGTTAAGTGAAAAAAGCCAGGCCAGGCACAGAAAGACAAATTTCACATGTTCTCACTCACACATTGGAGCTAAAAATTGAAACAAACTCATGGAGATAGAGAGTAGAATAATAGTTACCAGAGCCTGGGAAGGGTAGCAGGGAGTAAGGCAGAAGTGGGGATGGTTAATGGGTGCACAAATGTATTTAAAATGAATAGGCTCTAGCATTTGATAACATAACAGGGTGATTAAAGTCAACGATAATTTACTGTGTATTTTTGAATAACTAAGAGTGAAATTGGAACGTTCCTAACACAAAGAAAAAATAAATACTTGAGGTGATAAATATCCCAATTACCCTTATGTGATTATCATACATTATGTATGTCTATCAAAACATTACATGTACTCCATAAATATATACACCTATTATGTACCCATAATAATTAAAACTGAAAAAAATTTTTAAAAGAAGCCAAAGAGGAAAAAACACCTGAAGGAGTAAAGGTAAAAATTACATTCACTTTCTCCTCAGAAACCATTCAAGCAAGAAGAGAATGGATTTGAGAGGCCGAAGGAGACGGATCACTTGAGCCTAAAAGTTCAAAACCAGCCTGGGCAACATGGTCAAACCCTGTCTCTATGAAAAATACAAAAATTAGCCAGGCGTGGTGGCACATGCCTGTAGTCCCAGCTACTCAGGAGGCTAAGGAAGGAGAATTGCTTGAACCTGGGAGACGGAGGTTGCAGTGAGCCAAGATCGGGCCACTGCACTCCAGCCTGGGCAACAGAGCAAGAATCCATCTAAAAAGAAAAAAGAACTCTGTCTCTACCAAATATACATATATATATATTAGCTAGCTCGGTGTGGTGGCACACACCTGTAGTCCCAGCTACTTGTGGGGCTGAAGTGGGAGGATCACCTGAGCCCAGGGAGTTAGAGGTTGCAGTTACCTGTGACTGCACCACTGCAGCACTCCAGCCTGAGCAACAGAGTGAGATTCTGTCTCAAAAAAAAAAAAAGAATGGAGTGAAATATTTAAAGTGTTGAGAGTAAAAAAAAGAGAAGAAAGAAAGAAAACACCACTCTGAATTCTGTACCCTGTGAAATTATGCTTCAAAAGTGAAGGAGAATAAAGATTTCCACAAACACTGGGGAAACTTGTTGCCAATAGACTTGCCTTGCAAGAAACGTTAAAATAGATTCTTCAAAGAAAAGGAAAATGTTACAGGTCAGAAACTTGGATCAATTAAAATATATAAAGAAAGGAAGAGCACTGAAAAAGGAATAATTGAAGATAAAAACTTATTTTTCTTATTTTTAATTGATTTAATTTTATTTAAATTAATTAAATATAATTTATTTTATTTTATTATTATTATACTTTAAGTTTTAGAGTACATGTGCACAATGTGCAGGTTAGTTACATATGTATACATGTGCCATGCTGGTGTGCTGCACCCATTAACTCATCATTTAGCATTAGGTATATCTCCTAATGCTATCCCTCCCCCCTCCCCCCACCCCACAACAGTCCCCAGAGTGTGATGTTCCCCTTCCTGTGTCCATGTGTTCTCATTGTTCAATTCCCACCTACGAGTGAGAACATGAGGTGTTTGGTTTTTTATCCTTGCGACAGTTTACTGAGAATGATGACTTCCAATTTCATCCATGTCCCTGCAAAGGACATGAACTCATCATTTTTTATGGCTGCATAGTATTCCATGGTGTATATGTGCCACATTTTCTTTTTTATTATTATTATTATACTTTAAGTTTTACGGTACATGTGTGCAATGTGCAGGTTAGTTACATATGTATACATGTGCCATGCTGGTGTGCTGCACCCATTAACTCGTCATTCAGCATTAGGTATATCTCCTAATGCTATCCCTCCCCCCTCCCCCCACCCCACAACAGTCCCCAGGGTGTGATGTTCCCCTTCATGTGTCCATGTGTTCTCACTGTTCAATTCCCACCTATGAGTGAGAATATGCAGTGTTTGGTTTTTTGTTCTTGCGATAGTTTACTGAGAATGATGATTTCCAATTTCATCCATGTCCCTACAAAGGACATGAACTCATCATTTTTTATGGCTGCATAGTATTCCATGGTGTATATGTGCCACATTTTCTTAATCCAGTCTATCGTTGTTGGACATTTGGGTTGGTTCCAAGTCTTTGCTATTGTGAATAGTGCTGCAATAAACATATGTGTGCATGTGTCTTTATAGCAGCATGATTTATAGTTCTTTGGGTATATACCCAGTAATGGGATGGCTGGGTCAAATGGTATTTCTAGTTCTAGATCCCTGAGGAATCACCACACTGACTTCCACAATGGTTGAACTAGTTTACAGTCCCACCAACAGTGTAAAAGTGTTCCTATTTCTCCACATCCTCTCCAGCACCTGTTGTTTCCTGACTTTTTAATGATTGCCATTCTAACTGGTGTGAGATGGTATCTCATTGTGGTTTTGATTTGCATTTCTCTGATGGCCAGTGATGATGAGCATTTTTTCATGTGTTTTTTGGCTGCATAAATGTCTTCTTTTGAGAAGTGTCTGTTCATGTCCTTTGCCCACTTTTTGATGGGGTTGTTTGTTTTTTTCTTGTAAATTTGTTTGAGTTCATTGTAGATTCTGGATATTAGCCCTTTGTCAGATCAATTAAAATTAAGACCAATTAAATATAATTATTACAGTTAATTGATCTTAATTTTAATTGCTCAAGATAACAGTTCAAAATAATAGGACAATATATTTGATTATGTATGCTTATGTGTATATATTTGTATGCTTATGTATACTCAGTACAAGTGAAATGAATGATAGCAATGATACAAGGAATGAGAGGGAGGAATCTGGATTATAACATTCCACAGAATGTATCACAAAGAGTTCAAAAATAAGAATTTTTAAAATCTAACACTTAATAGTTACGTTAAACACAGTGAGAACGTGTAACTTACATTTGATTGGCATCCCAGAAGGGAAAGAAACACAAAATACAGTAAAGAAAATGTTAAAAAAGTTAATGGCTGACAATTATATAGAAGATAATAATCCACAGAATCAAGAGGACCAACAAATCCTAAGCAAGAGAAATAAAATCTACATCTAAACATATAATTAAACTGTAGAAACCCACAGATAAAGAGAAAAATCTTAAGAGCAGCCAGAGGAGGAAAAGACAAAACACTTTCAAAAGAGCGGCAATGAGACTAAAATCTAACTCCTCCAGAGCAACAATAGAAACCAAAAAACAATCAAATATAATATGCAGAGAGAAAATAACTACTCATCTAGAATTCTATAGCCACTAAAATATCTCTCAAGAAAGATAATGAAATAAAGACATTTTCAAACAACCAAAAATTGAGAGGTGATGTCACCAACAGCCCGTCAATAGATGAAATTCTAAAAGGCAGACCTCAGGAAGGCAGAAGTAAAGTAATTCTAGGGCCGAACATGGTGGCTCACACCTATAATCCCAACACTTTGGGAGGCCAAGGTGGGTGGATCACTTGAGGTCAGGAGTTCGAGACCAGCCTGGCCAACATGACTAAACCCCATTTCTACTAAAAATACAAAAATTAACCGAGTGTCATGGCACATGCCTGTAATCCCAGCTACTCAGGAAGCTGATGCAGGAGAATCTCTTGAACCAAGGAGGTGGAGGCTGCAATGAGCTGGGAAGGCACCACTGCAGGCCAGCCTGGGTGACAGAGCAAGGCCCTGTCTCAAAAAAAAAAAAAAAAGAAAAGTAATTCTAGGTAGAAGTCCTGAGATTCAAGAAGAAATAAAAAATAAAGAGAGTAGTAAATATATGGGTAAACATAAACAAAATTTAGTAGAATTTAACTACATAAAATAGAAAAATACATAATAATATCTAGTGGGATTAAAAACAGGCATTAAAATGACAACAATATAAATATATTAGTTGGGAGCATAGCAAATCGAATTATATTGTTTTGAGGTCTTTAAATTATCAATGTTAACAGCAAAGGTTTTGTTTTACTTTATACTTGGAACAATTTAAGACCGCACATTATGCACTATACTTCTAGGTAGGATCCAGCATATTGGAACAGACCAATGCTCCCGGCAAAGCAATTAGAGAAAGTACAAACTGGGCTGATATATCTACAAATGCTTGTTGCTTGGAAATATTTGCTGATTCTACTACTCAGAACAAGAGGTTGAAAACCTGGATTCTGCCCAAGCAAAGGGCTGTTGTTAGGCAAGAAGAGAGGCCTAGTTCAATAGATTATAGTACATCCATACTAAAGGATACACCATGCAGCCTTTAAAAAGAGCAAAGCAGTTTTGTATGAACTCACTTCAGAAGATCTTCAAGATGTTTAAGCTAGGTTTTAGAGGTCTGTTGACTGAGGGGCCTCAACTCAATCAATTTTTCCAACAACGTATGTGCCAAATTTTGAAACTACACCATAGAGGCTAAAAGCTAAGCAGAAAGTCTTGAAAAAGCAAAACAGGCTTTCTGGTAGTCTTGTGGTGCCCAGATAAAAATTAGTGTTCAGGACTTGTGGAGGTGAGATGACCACACCAAACTCTCAGTTCCCTAGAGACTACAAACCAAAGCAGATTGAACCTTAGTCTAAATGCCTACTAGAGAAAAAGCAAAACAGTAGCATTTGAAACTTCTATCATCTTTTGTATACAATGTGTAATATTCAATCAAAAATTACTAGGTGTATCAAGAGACACTGAAAATCAAGGCAATTTGGCCTTTCTTTTATAATACAATTTATAACTTATAACACAATGTACCTTAAGGTCCTCATTTCAATGCTGATGAAAATAGTTCTGTAGATGTGCAAATTTTCCATTATTAGAATGGCAAGTAACAGAGAATTTACCATATTTCTAAATTCCTTGCAAAAGCAACTTTTATCTTTCTTCAATATTACAACTACATAATTCTCAATATTGCTCATACAGAGTACTCATTTAATCTTACCTATTACATATGTATTTGTTCATCAGCACTTTTACTGTATTTCTTTAAACATTTTCGTCTTATGGAGAATGTGCAGTTTGAAAGTTGACTTCTAATACCAACAACTAAAGCACTTTTTTTCCAGCTTTTCCTAAAACCTATAAACTTCTTTCTCACTGCACATTCTGTTTCTTTTACATATTAAAAACATAATAACTATAGCTTCAAAAAGGCAAAATATGTGAAAATACTTTGAAAACTATAAGTCTCCACATAAATACAATGGCGTTATTCCCATTAATTAATATAAGAAAAGCCTGGAATTTTTTTAATACATTCAACCAAGGATCATGAATTGCTTTTTAACAGGACAGAATCAAAAGCAGAATCACTTAAAGTAATAATGGAGAAGTCATAAAAAATTAAATATACAGAGAATCATGGAATTCTGAGGGCCTATTTAGAGTCTCGTTTCTCTACCTATAACAACATGATTCTTAAAGTTGCTTTAGTTCTATGACTCTGTACCTAGCTAACCACATAGCTACTGCATTATTGCAGCAAAAATTTCATTTAGTTAAATCAATGATAAGTATCAAAAAAGTGAGTACTCTCTCAGTTACAAGTGAAATGCCATATTTACACAATCAGACTTAGAATATACACAGAAGATAAAAGTTCTGTAAGACATAGAAATGTCTTTTTCCTTCTCATGAAAACTGAGTTGATATCAGAAAAAACCTAATTAGATAAATTTAAACATTTTTATTAATGAACCTGGAAAATTCTGACGGTATGGCAATGACTTATATTAGCACAATAGTGAGGAGCAAGTAACCTTTGTGCTTCATGCAAATAAGGGATCTTTGTACATTTGACTACCCAGATAAGATACAAAATGGTAGCTTCTGTTTGGAAAAAGAAAAACAGTGGTAATGATTACACATGTATGCTCACCTTGTAAAAACTCCTCCTTGCAAGCAATGAAGTAGAAGAAAACAATGCTGACTTTCTTGGCCTGCTTTCTTTAAATCAGCCTTGAACCAAGAATAACTAAAACACTGAGCCACAAGTGTTCCAAAAAGCATAAAGCTTAATGCTAAAGCACTAAAAACATACTGTCCTTCATGGAAAAATCTGACAGATACCCATATGTCCACAATTAAATCAGTTACATAGATTATAATGCCAAGAACTGACATCATAAAATTCTGTTTAGTATATTTCATTATGAATGACTATAGCTTTTTGTTATCTACTTTTTTCTCCCTCACAAAAAGGGAAAAAAAGCCGAACAAATATTAGTATACCCTTTGGTATAGCATTGAATTTTAATTTCTACTCCCTAAATCTATTTAGAAGAAAGAATAAATATTATGAAATGGGAACACTAACACTAAAGTGACTAATTTTGACTTTCTTTTCTAAATCTCTAATCTAGGTCCAATGTTACAAGGCTTTAATCAATCTTCTGTTTCACAACGATCTTCATTACAGATGACAAGACCTAAAATAAAACAGATATTTAAGTTCCAAAATATCTTAAGTATAATATTAAAAACCCTTGGCAATGATTTTATCAAAGCTCTACTTTTCCTAAAAATAATATATTGCCACTAAATACAGTTCTTATAATAGCTTTGGGAAAGTCTCAGAAATATACTTGATAGTTGATAACTTCCTCTCAGACTATTTATCTTTTAAAAATATGACCTACCCACAAAGAAATTTATCACATGACTATTTATAGTGGCAAATTGGAAACAACCTAAATATTTCAACATAAGGAAATGGTAAAGTAAATAAAGGTAGATCCATAAAATGGAATATTACAAAACTACTAAAATATAAGTAACAAAGGTGCAATAGTTGTAAAAATTCTTAATATGCTTTTGGCCCAGCAATTCCATCTAGGATTCTATCCTAGGGAAATATTCAAAAATGTACAAAAAGATAATCTTTGCAGAGCCTTTTTTATAAGAGCGAAATATTGAAAACTACCTAAATGACAATTGAGAGGCCTAGTTCAATAGATTATGGTACATCCATACTAAAGGATACACCATGCAGCCTTTAAAAAGATTAAAGCAGTTTTGTATGAACTCACTTCAGAAGATCTTCAAGATGTTTTAAGTGAAAAAAGCAAATCCCAGAAAGATAAATACTGTATACTATTTATGGTTTTTAATTATACATGGAGAGAGGAAGGCGGTTGAGAGTAGGAAGCAAATGCAACTTCAGTTCTTTTCTCTCTATACTGCTACATTTTTTTGAGGTTTTTTTTTTTTACAACAGACCTGTACTGATGTTGTTAGGTATATAATTTTTTAAAATAAAAATAGTAAATGATACTCATGCAGAATCTCGATGACTGGAGAAAATGTTTATGCTACTAATGAAAGCTAACATTTACTTACCACTATGTGCCAAGCACTGAGCAAAATGTTGTATATAAAACGCCCCAATTTAATTCTTCTATCACTTAAAATGTAGATTCTACTATTATTATTACTATTTTATAAACATAGTCTGAATGAACACAATCTGTATACAAGATTTGTCTGACTCAGTGGTGGTTTTTTGGTTTGTTTTCCTAATTAATTGCCAACATTTCACAAAAAACGCAAATGTTTGACTGCTAACAAAAAACAGAAAGATCTTCTATACTAGATTAGTCCTTCATGAGCAGTGGCTGCCTCTTTAGGTGGGGCATGCTCTCTCCTGTTCATCACAGTAGTCATCTGGCCCATTTCAGGCATTTCAACAGCTGGGTCTCAATGTTAATGCAGCTACCTACTAGCTGTGTGTCCCTAAATGTATTCTTTTCAGCCTTATACTTTATTTTCTTCATCTAAAATGTGGAGAGAATAATGGTATATACCTTACAGGGTTGTTGTGAAGGTCAAGAAAGATAATACATGTAATACATATAAACCCCTAGAAAAGTACTTGGCACACAGTTAGGGCCCAGTAAATGTTAGTTATCATTATTACCTTGCTAACTGCTTGCCTGGCCTCTGTAAGCATATGAGTTTGCAATGTCTGACTTGACTTCATATAATGTTAAGTGAAAAAGTACTGTGGTATGATCTTGAAGGTAAGGAGGAATAAATGAGCTCTGGAGCCCTGATGCAACAGGACTGGAGTTCTTACAAGAAGAGGAAGCAACACCAGAGAAAAAGCCATGTGAGGACACAAGAAGGCAGCCATCTGTAACCCAAGGAGAGAGAACCTCACCAGAAACCAACCCTGCTGGCACAATGATCTTGGACTTCCAGTGTCCAGAACTGTCAAAAAATAAATTTCTATTGTTTAAGCTAACAAGTCTGTGGTATTCTGCTATGGCAGCCAGACCAGTTAACACACTATGTTTCTATAAAAAAATTTATTAAACACACCAAGGTGAATGTTTACTAAAAACACACACACAAACCAATACTTACTGTGTTCTTATCATTTTATCACTTATAAGTATTTTGCTAAAAAGTCTTCAGAATAATATTAAAAGGTATTTCATTCTTCTCACGGAATAAAGCAACAGTTATGATCACTGCTTCTCCTGTCAAGAATGTTGTGGCCAACAGGACAGAAAAAAACAGTTTAAAAACTGAGTTTTTACAATCTAGTGGGACATGAATTTCCCTGCAGCAGGTTTCTTATGCTAACATGAAAGACCTCAAGCCAACATACACATGGGGTTTAGGAGGATGAGATTAATCGGGAGGTTCTGCTCAACTGAACTAATTAAATATTTACTTAGAAACTACCATGTGCTGTTTTAGGCTTTCCTGGATATATCAAGTGATGAGAGACAAATATTCCTGCCCCTGTGGAACTTATATCCCAGCACAGAAAGATAATCAAGGGGTATCTCAATTACAATGATTTGATCTTTATAAATTATATGAATGTATTATCACATGCACCTCAAAAATATGTACATCTATTATGTATCATTCTTAAATATAAAATTCAAAATATAGTCAATTAACAATAAAAAATAATTAATAAATCAAATATATGAGAAGGTGGTAAGTGCTATGGAAAAAATAAAGCATAGTAAGGAAGATCAGCGATTACAGTAGAGATGGGCATATCATGGGCTGCAACATTAATTAGATTAGTCAGGGCAGGACTCACTGAGAAGGTGGCATTTGAGTAGTGAAATTGGCCATGTGCATATGAGATGGAAAAGCTTTCCAGCTTGAAGGAACAGCTAGTTCAAAAGTCTAATGCACTAGATTTTGAATCCTTCAAAAACAAAAGTTTCAAAAAATATTGTCAGAAATTCCTTAGCATGGTTCTATTGGATATGTTTAATGTGTATACAAATCCTGTTCTAATATCATTCTTAAAAATATAATTTCTTAAGCTTTACTAAGAAAAAAATTGCTTATATAGGAGAATAGATGGTAGTAATAGTAGCTACTACTTCTAGGTGTTTACTAAAAGTGAAGTTTTTTGGCATAAATTATTTCATTTAATCCTCACAAATCCCTGTGAAAACAGTATTATTGACTCCATTTTGTAGACCAGAAAACTGAGGCATAGAGGTATTGGGTATTTAGGTGAGTTTTCTCTAATGAGTAAAATCTGTTTGCCTCCAGTGCTTAGGTCCTACCCACAATATACTTACACAGTATCTGAAGAGAAACAGAAAACATTTATAGCTGCGTGAGTATAACACTTAGGCACAGCAGTCTATAGATTTGAGATAGAATACACATTATTATTGTATATTATTCTTTTCTGTAGTGAAATTAAAGGGAGAGGGGAATATAGTTAGAATTGCAAATGATGTGATCTAAACCTTTCTAAACAAAAATCTTAGCCAGGTGCAGTAGCTCACGCCTGTAATCTCAGCACTTTGGGAGGCTGAGCCAGGCAGATCACTTGAGTCCAGGAGTTCAAGACCAGCCTGGGCAACATGGTGAAACCCCACCTCTACAAAAAAAATACAAAAATTAGCCAGGCATGGTAGTGTGCTCCTGTAGTGTCAGCTACTTGGGAGGCTGAGGTGGGAGGATCATTTAAGCCCAGGAAGTGGGGGTTGCAGTGAACTGATATGGCATCACTGCACTCCAGCCTGGGCAACAAAGTGAGACCCTGTCACAAAACAAAACAAAAAAAGATTTTTTTTATTTTTTTTTAATCTTTAACTTATTTTCCACTGCTTTTTCTCAGGAAAACTTTATAGTCTGAGAACATGTTCAAAAGAATAAAACTTGACTAAAACACAATAGTTAAGCTAAAATTTTGCTTTAAATAATTTTAAATATAGATAATTTCCTTAAAATTACAGACTATATACTTCAGTATTCCATATGTGCATTTCTTAATCTCTCTACCCATAAAAAGAGCTTCCTTTACCTGGCAAGAGTAATAAAAATAGTAGTAGCAGGTTTGGGTTGTTTGTTTGTTTGTTTGTTTAAGAGACAGGGTCTCTCTATATTACCCAGGCTGGTCTTGAATTCCTGTGCTCAAGTGATCCTCCCACCTTAGCCTCCTGAGTAGCTGGGACTATCAGCACAGGTACCATACCTGGCCAACACTAGCAGTTTTGAGTCAACTTTTACAAGATGGAAAGAATAATTTCCAAGAAACAGAAACTGTTACTGGCAGAACATTAGATGCAATAGATTAATCTAATATGGTAATATCCATATTCCTAATTTAGTCAGGCAGAACATAACACCAAGTAGAAGGAAACCTACATAGCAAGCTAATACATATGGTGGATCTGATAAAGAGAGCCTGCAGGTCTTTCAATAACCACATAGTTGTATAACTTGTATTAAGAATAGTTCATCTCTATCTCTATGGTTGATCACTATTCCAGTACCACCTTAGGTAAAATAATGCCACCTACAAAGTTTGGCTTCATAGGGGACTTCTTACACTTACTGACTTAATAGGACAATGATATAGTCTGAATATATGTCCCTACCAAATCTCATGTTGAATTGTAATCCCCCATGTTGGAGGTGGGGCCCGGTTGGAGGTTTTGGGTCATAGGGGTGTATCTCTCATGGTTTGGTGCTGTCCTCACGATAGTGAGAGAGATCTGGTTGTTGTAAAGCATTGCATCTCCCCCACTACTCTCTTTTTTGCTCCTGCTCTCTCCATGTGAGACACCTGCTTCCTCTTCACCTTCTGCCATGATTGTAAGCTTCCTGAGGCCTCCCCAAAAGCAGATTCTGGCACTTTGCTTCCTGTACAGCCTGAAGAACCATGAGCCTATTAAACTTATTTTCTTATAAATTACCCAGTCTCAGGTATTTATTTCTAGCAATGCAAGAATGGCCTAACACAGAAAATTGGCACCAGTAGTAAAGTTTTGCTATAAAGATACCTGAAAACATGAAAACAGTGTTAGAACTGAGTAACAGGCAGAGGCTAGAAGAGTTTGTAAGACTCAGAGAAGAAAGGAAGATGAGGGAAAGTTTGGAGCTTCTTAAAGGTTGTGACCCAAATGCCGATAATGATACGGACAATGAAGTCCAGGCTGCTGATGTCTCAGATGGAAATGAGTAACTTATTCAGAAGTGGAGCAAAGATCACCCATGTTATGCCTCAGCAAAAAGCTTGGCTGGACTGTATTTGTGCCCTAGAGATCTATGGAAGTTTGAACTTCAGAGTGATGATTTAGGGTACCTGGCAGAAGAAATTTCTAAGTAGCAAAGCATTCAAGACATGGACTGGCTGCTTCTAACAACCTATGACCAGATGTGGAAGCAAGAAAATGACTGAAAATTTGAATTTATATTTAAACAGGAAGCAGAGCATAAAAGTTTGAAAAATGTGCAGCCTGGCCAGGTGAGAGAGAAAGAAAAAGCTTCTTCAGAAGAGGACTTTAAGCAGGCTGTACAGCAACCACTTGCTAAAGATATTTGCAAAACTAAAAGGGATCCAAGTGCTAATATCAAAGACAGTGGGTTCAAGTGATTCTCCTGCCTCAGCCTCTCCAAGTAGCTGGGACTACAGGCGCACACCACCAAACCGAGCTAATTTTTGTATTTTTAGTAGAGACGGGGTTTCGCCATATTGGGCAGGCTGATTTCGAATCCTGACCTCAAGTGACCCACCCACCTCGGCCTCCCAAAGTGCTGGGATTACAAGAATAGGCAACTGCGCCTGGTCCTCGTTTCTTATAAATTACCTAGTCTCAAATATTTCTTTACAGCAATGCAAGAATGGCTTAACACAAACGGTTTCAATCCAATTCCAAATACCAACCTAGCTATGTAGCTACCTGGCTGCGAGCCGAAATACGTAACTTTTGCCCACTGTACAACTATCTGAGATAAAGCAGATATTTAAAGAAATTAAGACTAGGAAACTTTCCCTTGTCAACCAAATATAACACATATAAAATATAGACTTACTTGTCAAATATAAAAAGCCATCTTTGACTCAAAGTCCCTTCTGGAAAAATCTTCATCTTGTGAATATTTTACTTCTTCACTAAAAACAAGTATAATTAAAGGATGTGTAAACCTTTAAGATCGAATACTAAAATGAAACTGAAATCACCTGTTAGTCATATGTGGCATTTTCTAATTTAGTGATAAGAGTCTGTGTCATTGTGAATACAGTACACCCTTTTATAACTATCTCATTGAGAGGAAGAAATAGCATAGGTCCTTTCATAGGCTGACTAGGTTCCAAGCTTTCACTGTATTTGTCAAATAAGTCAAGAAAATACAATTTGTCTCACAACATATCCAAAGGGATAACATGTCATGTTTGAAAAGGAGGTTCTTAAATTTGAAGTACTCTAACAAAGTATCATAAACTCAGCCCTACCTACTTTTCAACCTTATACCTTCTCAAATCTTATGCCCCAAGAGCATATGATTGTTGGTCTGTATTCCCAAAATAAGCACTACTTTTCTTCCATTTCCAAGCCTTTGCTCAAGGTTATTTACTGCTGTCTAGAATAACTGCCATCTATCTGATGAAATTCTGTCAATCCTTTAAGAATCAGCTCAAAACCCACCATCTTTAGGCTTTCCCAGATCATCCCAATATGTTTCTCCCCTTTCTCCTTGCAATCTCATCACCTCAGCTGTACTTCTCTTCTAGTATTTACCCACATATGCTTTTTTTTAAGAGACAAGGTCTTGCTCCATCACTCAGGCTGGAGTGCAGTGGCACAATCATAGCTCACTATAACCTCGAACTCCTGGGCTCCAGCACTCCTCCAGACTCAGCCTCCCAACAGTGCTAGGATTACAGGCTCATGCCACCATACCTGAACCCATATATACTTTAAAAGTATCTCCTTCATGGTTACGACCCTCTAGAAAGCAAAGATTATCTTATTCATTTTTAACATGCCCTCAGTATGTCTACAACATTACTTTGCATGTTGTAAGTAGATAATAAACTATTGTAAGTGTAACTGAACAGAACGTGAAAAATATTTGATCTGATTTCTTGGAGAGGAACTTAAACTTCAAGTCACATTTCTAAACATATTCACAAAGACTTAATTTTGTATCTTTTTTTTTTTTTGACATGGAGTCTCACTCTGTCACTCAGGCTGGAGTGCAGTGCCGCGATCTCAGCTCACTGCAACCTCCACCTCCTGGGTTCAAGTGATTCTCCTGCCTCGGCCTCCCAAGTAGCTGGGATTACAGGCACCCGCCACCATGCCCACCTAATTTTTGTATTTTTAGTAGAGACAGGGTTTCGCCATGTTGGTCAGGCTAGTCTCCCAAAGTGCTGGGATTACAGGCGTTAGCCACCACACCCGACCAAAAAATATATCTAACTGTCCATAGGTTTCTTTACCTGGATATACCACAATTACCTCAATTTTATCTCATCTAAAACATAGTCACTATCTACCTTCTATTTGTACTCTTCTTCTAGTATCTCCTTGTATGGCCCTATGCAAGTTGCCTTACTTTTAAATCATTTGGCCTATTCCTTCATCTGCCAAATGAGGAGCTTGGCAATTGATTAAATGGAATCCAGAAGGAAAGTGCAAGTGAAAGTTTAATTTTTAAAAAAAGCTAATGAAGCTGGACCTTGTCTCTCATCATATGCAAAAGCCAACTCAAGAAGGATTAAACGTAAGACCTTAAACTATAAAACTACTAGAAGAAAATATAGGTAAAATACATAAGGACATTGGTTTAGGCAAAGATTTTGTAGCTAAGACCTCAAAAGCACATACGACTAAAATAAAAACAGACAAATTTGACTATATTAAATGAAAAAGCTTCTGCACAGCAAAGGAAACAAACAGGGTGCAGAGACATCTGCTGAACAGAAGAAAATATTTGCAAACTATTCATCTGACAAGGGACTAATATCCAGAACATACAAGGAACTCAAACTCAACAAGAGAAAACACAAATAATCCCACCAAAAAGAGGGTACAGAACATGAATAGATGATTCTCAAAAGAAGATATACAAATGGCCAACAAACATATGAAAAAATGCTCAACATCACTAATCATCAGGCAAATGCAGATCAAAACCATAATGAGATATCATCTTACCCCAGTTAGAATAGCTGTTATTAAAAAGACAATAACAGATGCTGGAGAGGATGTAGAGAAAAAGGAACTCTCATACACAGTTGGTGGGAATGTAAATTAGTACAACCGCTATGGAAAACAGTACAGAGATGTATAAAATACACACACACACACACACACACACACACAGAGAGAGAGAACTACCATATGATTTAGCAATCCCACTACTATTTGTATATCAAAGGGACAACTGCACCTGCATGTTTATCACAACATTATTCACAATAGGAAAGATATGAAATCAACCTAAAAGTCCATCAACAAACAAATGGATAAAGAAAATGTGATATATACACACAATAAAATACTATTTGGCCATAAAAAAAATGAGATCATGTCATTTTCAGCAACATGGATGGAACTAGAGATTATGCTAAGTGAAATAATCCACACATAGAAAGACAAATATCACATATTCTCATTCATATGTGGGAGCTAAAAAGTTTATCTCAGCCAGGCATGGTGGCTCAAGCCTGTAATCCTAGCACTTTGGGAGACCAAAGCAGGAGGATCACCTGAATCGCTTGAGTTCAAGAGTTCAAGGTTACAGTGAGCTATGATAGTACCACTGCACTGCAGCCTGGGTGAAAGCCAGACCCTGTAAGTAAATAAGTAAGTTAAGTAAGGAAATTAATTAAGCTAAAGAATAAAAGAAGGGGAGTGCCCAGATTCTCAGGAATCTGGTGCAGAAATTACTGTTCCATCCTCTTCTCCAGGGTTCACTGACTTTCCAGCAGAGTTCTTAAAAAGGGAAGATGTGCATAGCTTCCCGCCTGAATAGCTATTAATTGATGGCTATGATAAATACATATTGACAGATTGAAATGCCTGATGTAGGAGATTTGGTTACTTTAAGTATTTTTTTTTGAAGGGTATACTGTTTAACTTCCCATTGCAACAGGGGATATAACTTATATGATTATTTCAGCGATGGTTTTTTGAATATTTTTCCATTAAAAGTACAACTGTGTGAAACAAGGCAAAGACATTTCTCACACACAAAGCAGATGTCATTAGCCACTCTGATACACTATGCTGCTGATTCATAAAATAGGTAAGAGCAGATCGTTTTCTTCATCAGAAATATCTGGAAAAAAAAAAGCCACCAAGCACTGTATGTGTCAATTTCTCACCTTTTTAAAAAAAAAAAATAGAGTGGGCTGCTACAGTGGATATGTTCTACATCTCTTTGGGGCAGTGATTACATACAATTGTCATAACTCAATGGAACTGTCTACAGGATCTGTGTATTTTCTTTTAAGTAATTTATAACTCAACTTTTTTTATGGGAAGCTGTAGTTAACACTGGATAGTTAATACTTGGCTGATTAGAAACCGACTTGTTACAGAGAAAATGACTCCCTTCCATCTTGGGCATAAAATGGCTCCAAAAGACCAGCCTAGCTCTCTGGGCAGGCGGGTAACACTGGCAGGCAGAGGCATGCTCCTTGAATCTTACTGAGGGGGACAAGTGTTAGTGCGAGGCAGGTAGGAGCAAGGCCGCACACACAGACCCTGTCATCTGGGCAGCCGCCCAATCCCCGTTTTTCATTTGTAACAAAAATAGTGTCCACCTCTTAAAAATGTTCTGAGGACTAAGGGAGTTAAGTCGGATGTTTGTAGAAAGCACTTAGGCATAGTAGGAAGTACTAAGTAAATATGTCTTACCACTATTTATTATAAAAGATGAACAGGCTGGCCCAGCGCGGTGGCGCACGCCTGTAATCCCAGCACTTTGGGAGGCCGAGGCGGGCGGATCACGAGGTCAGGAGATCAAGACCTTCCTGGCTAACACAATGAAACCCCGTCTCTACTAAAAATACAAAAAATTAGCCGGGCCTGGTGGCGGGCGCCTATAGTCCCAGCTACTCGGGAGGCCGAGGCAGGAGGATGGCGTGAACCCGGGAGGCGGAGCTTGCAGTGAGCCGAGATCGCGCCACTGCACTCCAGCCTGGGCGACAGACCGAGACTTCGTCTCAAAAAAAAAAAAAAAAAAAAAAAGATGAACAGGCTACTACTATACACACACACACACACACACACACATACGCACGCACACACACACAGAGCCACTGCCTAAAAATCTGGCAATCCTTCCTGAGATTTATTACTGAATAACGAACGGTTACCAAACCTGTCTCCCAAATCACAAGACTCTTCCAGATTAAAATGTCTCTCGCCCACTTGGATCCACTCGCCTGTCTAGGATACAAACCCGTGAGGCACCAGCCCCCGTGACAGAGCCAGATTCCAGCTTCGCCTCACGCCACCTCACGCCTCGCGCCAGCCTTCCCACCACTGCCCGCGCAGCCCGCGCGGCGTCACGTGCCCTCTGGTTCCGCCCCGCCCCCCCCGGCCGAGCTGCCGGATCCCCGCCCCGGCTCGCCCGCGGTGTCACATGACACCTGGACCAGCCGCTGGCCAATCCCCTCCCTCCCAGGTTGCGAGGCATCACGTGGACGCTACTCGCTATCCCCAGCCTGTTGGCTTCTTCCGCGCTGGAGTATCCAGATAGGCGACACGCCGGCGGGCGGCTGAGGCGGGAATGGCTGCTGTACTGCAGCGTGTCGAGCGGCTGTCCAATCGAGTCGTGCGTGTGTTGGGCTGTAACCCGGGTCCCATGACCCTCCAAGGCACCAACACCTACCTAGTGGGGACCGGCCCCAGGTAAACGTCCCTCTCCAACCTCCCCAACCAACGTTCACAGCCGGCCCCGGAGCCCGGGCTTTGACTGATCGCGGCTGCGCGGGCAGTGGAGAGCGCCGCGTCCTGTCCCTAGCTGGGCAGCCCCGCGCCTAGCAGCCCCGTCGGGACTGCACGCAGACACTCGGATCTCGAAGCTAGCTAAAATACGACCACCCCAGGTGATAGCTCTCTAATTTAGGGAGAAATGGAAAAAAAAAAAAAAAAAACTTCTGTTTTGAAACCCGATTTACTGTGCTTGATGTTTGAATGCCAGGGTGTGCGTGTTTAAACTGTTGAGAAAATTCGGATGTCAAGAGTCCAAGAAAGCGTTTACTTTGCTCACTTGACTTTCACTGGTGTTTTGCCCAGAGTGTAACTTCCCTTCTCAAAAGCGATTAATTATGTTGAGACGATTTCCTCAACTCAGCAGCAGAGGGCAGGATTCTCCTGGCTTCCAAATTGGTTCTCTGCAGCCTGTGGGATCATAAAACGAGCTGACATAAGTAATTTGGGAAAGTTTTTTGTTACAATTGTGTGTGACCTTGTTTGAGTTTAATTTGCAGACACAGTAACACACCTGTATTTCTAAGAAGATACTTTTGCTCTTGTTTAGCTGTATTCTGTTTTAGTGGAATTATGCAGGAATGGGAGATTTGGTTTACTGCATAGTAAGTCTTAGGCATTTAGCAACTTTTGTAGTCTTTACTGGATGAACCCAGATAATGTAGTTTCTCTTGAGCATAGAATTTAATCGTGCAGTCAAGACATAAATTATTTTTAAAATATAATTGATTACTAAAAACGATTTAGTAAGTACAGTTAATTGAGTTTTCCTTGGAAGTGTCTACTGTTTGGCGTTTTTCCAGTAAATAAGAATTTTAGAAGCAGCAGACCTGCAAAGTGGGCAGGTAAAAGATTAAGTTCAGAGTAAATAAGGCAGGGTCAGGTAGTTACCAAAGGTTTAGGCTGCCACCAGAATCTAGGAGGATAGAGAATTAAGCAGGAAAAATGCGAGATCTCTCGGGTACAGTCTGTCTTGGCTGGAAGTCCCTCAACCAAGTAAATCCATAGGCGGTCTCTCTACAGTGTGTCATCTTAAACTAGTCAATACCTCAGACAAAAGATGCATATTATCAGAATTACCCTGGAAAGTCTCTTAGAAGAACACCATGTTGGAGATCAGTGTATTGTCTCAGTAAGTTCAGCACAACCTGCCTTTTTTCCAGCGTTGAAACAGATGGCTGATTCTGTTTGAAAACCAGGTGAAGAAATTGGCTTGTGTTTAGGGGCTATATTGTATGAAAAATACATACTGTATCTTTAAACACTAGAATCACACTCAACATAGCAAAGTGCTAGTGCTAAGAGAGACTTAAAGACTAACTGAGGGAAAAGCAGATTTATAGTCTCTCGTCTTAAATTACTTAACACTGTTGCTCACATAAATTAATGGAGTGGAATGGCCAGTGGAATTACTTGCACTATGTAAATTATTTCTCCATATAGTTGAACTAGAGAGTCCGTATAGTTGAGCTAGAAATAAGTGTAGATAATGCTACTGTATAAAGTAAAAGGTATAAAGTAAAAGGTGGCTAGAAGTTAATATTAATTGGCCCCTTGTCAGATGTTCTGAGATTGGTATCCACCTGTTCCGCTTCACAAAACAGTTCTAAGATCACAAGCGGCTTTTGTATCACTAACCCCAATGGTATTTTTCTGTTATCATCTTCCTTGAACTTCAGTGCTTTGACACCATTGACGACTCCCTCCTTAATTTG